>NW_026782174.1:0-745789 GCF_031769215.1 Ylistrum balloti | reverse complement strand
ACACTGTATATTATACACTGAAGGTGTATTTGTATAAACTTAAATTAAATAAATTTTAATGTATTCTAGTCATCCTGCAACAGGGATTGAAAATCAGACGGCAAAACTGCTAAATTTTAGAGATGGAAGATGTATAAAACCCTGTATCTCCTGAATCTTACTGTTGAATGGATCCACGTGATCCTGTGAAATTGAGTGACATCATAACTAATTCATTTATTTGCTCTCTTATTGCATTCGATGTTTGAGTAAACACAATAACATACATTTATATCCCAAAATTGATTTCGCACGGCACATTTGATTAAAATGAAATGTTTTTTTTCCGAAAGTAACATCCATATGACAATGGAAGCCGTTGCAGTGAGATATTTTCAGTATTCTGTCGATGCAACGAGAAAATTTCAGTATTCTGTCGATGCAATGAGATATTTTTAGTATTCTGTCGATGCAGCGGGATATCTTCACTATTCTGTCGATGCAACGAGATATTTTTAGTATTCTGTCGATGCAACGAGAAAATTTCAGTATTCTGTCGATACAATGAGATATTTTTAGTATTCTGTCGATGCAATGAGATATTTTTAGTATTCTGTCGATGCAATGAGATATTTTTAGTATTCTGTCGATGCAACGAGAAAATTTCAGTATTCTGTCGATACAATAAGATATTTTTAGTATTCTGTCGATGCAATGAGATATTTTTAGTATTCTGTCGATGCAACGAGAAAATTTCAGTATTCTGTCGATGCAATGAGATATTTTTAGTATTCTGTCGATGCAACGAGAAAATTTCAGTATTCTGTCGGTGCAATGAGATATTTTCACTATTCTGTCGATGCAATGAGATATTTTCACTATTCTGTCGATACAATGAGATATCTTCAGTATTCTGTCGATGCAACGAGAAAATTTCAGTATTCTGTCGATGCAATGAGATATTTTTAGTATTCTGTCGATACAATGAGATATTTTCAGTATTCTGTCGATGCAATGAGATATTTTTAGTATTCTGTCGATGCAGTGAGATATTTTTAGTATTCTGTCGATGCAACGAGAAAATTTCAGTATTCTGTCGATACAATGAGATATTTTTAGTATTCTGTCGATGCAATGAGATATTTTTAGTATTCTGTCGATACAATGAGATATCTTCACTATTCTGTCGATGCAACGAGATATTTTTAGTATTCTGTCGATGCAATGAGATATTTTTAGTATTCTGTCGATGCAACGAGAAAATTTCAGTATTCTGTCGATGCAATGAGATATTTTTAGTATTCTGTCGATACAATGAGATATCTTCACTATTCTGTCGATACAATGAGATATTTTCAGGATTCTGTCGATACAATGAGATATTTTCAGTATTCTGTCGATGCAATGCAATTCTGATGAATAGATATTTTCAGTATTCTGTCGATACAACGAGAAAATTTCAGTATTCTGTCGATGCAATGAGATATTTTTAGTATTCTGTCGATGCAGTGAGATATTTTTAGTATTCTGTCGATACAACGAGATATTTTTAGTATTCTGTCGATGCAACGAGATATTTTTAGTATTCTGTCGATGCAATGAGATATTTTCAGTATTCTGTCGATACAATGAGATATTTTCAGTATTCTGTCGATGCAATGAGATATTTTTAGTATTCTGTCGATGCAGTGAGATATTTTTAGTATTCTGTCGATACAACGAGATATTTTTAGTATTCTGTCGATGCAACGAGATATTTTTAGTATTCTGTCGATGCAATGAGATATTTTTAGTATTCTGTCGATGCAATGAGATATTTTCAGTATTCTGTCGATGCAACGAGATATTTTTAGTATTCTGTCGATGCAACGAGAAAATTTCAGTATTCTGTCGGTGCAATGAGATATTTTCACTATTCTGTCGATGCAATGAGATATTTTCAGTATTCTGTCGATACAATGAGATATCTTCAGTATTCTGTCGATGCAATGAGATATTTTCACTATTCTGTCGATGCAATGAGATATTTTCAATATTATGTCGATGCAGTGAGATATTTTCAGTATTCTGTCGATGCAATGAGATATTTTTAGTATTCTGTCGATGCAATGAGATATTTTTAGTATTCTGTCGATACAACGAGATATTTTTAGTATTCTGTCGATGCAACGAGATATTTTTAGTATTCTGTCGATGCAATGAGATATTTTTAGTATTCTGTCGATACAATGAGATATCTTCACTATTCTGTCGATGCAACGAGATATTTTTAGTATTCTGTCGATGCAACGAGAAAATTTCAGTATTCTGTCGATACAATAAGATATTTTTAGTATTCTGTCGATGCAATAAGATATTTTTAGTATTCTGTCGATGCAACGAGAAAATTTCAGTATTCTGTCTATGCAATGAGATATTTTTAGTATTCTGTCGATGCAACGAGAAAATTTCAGTATTCTGTCGGTGCAATGAGATATTTTCACTATTCTGTCGATGCAATGAGATATTTTCAGTATTCTGTCGATGCAATGATATTATGATATTGTAACTGTTGAATATCAATATATTTTATAATCATGTATGCATGCATGCTTTATGATAGTTTATTTATTTACCTAGTATTCTGATTATACATACACGTACATTTGAGTGTATTTCAAGTAGCTGTCATTCCTTAAAAGTATGACTTAAGATTTCTAAGTCGTGCTAATTTGTTTAAAACGATATTGCAATTCTATATTTTTTTAAATGTATGTAAGGAAGAGGGCTTGTAAAGGAAATACCCATTGCCCAATTCCCATTCATCTTTTAATTTTTCATATTTGATAAGATATTTTGAAGTGAAATGATATGGTATGATATCTATAAGATAAGTAGAGCAATCAGTCGGCATATCGATCAGTTACTGTCATTTTTTTTACTATGACAACTAATCAATCTAGAATATTTACAGTAATATATTTAGGATGAGTTTTCATTTCACATGAGATTTTATGAAACAAGTTCCTGAGGCTCAAATCGTTTGATACGATTCATATGAAATAAGAATACATTACGGTGTTTTTACCACATGAAAAAATGACATTTTAAACGGTTTTTAGGTAAAAAATGGGCAGGACAAAAACAAACTGTGGCAGCTATACTTTTGCGCTGATTTCCATTCATCACCTATCGTCAATGTCCATAATAAGACATCACAATCGACTTCTGAACGGCGCAGCCAATGACAAACACTCCAGGATATATAACACTAATGACATATGATCCCGTATTAAGATGTTGCGTCTGGTATGTAATGAAATTGCTCCAAATGTCAATCCGATTCTTGTTGTTGAGCTAATACCTGATGTTCTAGTAAATATATTACTACATGGATGTGAAACTTTAGACTGTCAATCAAGCAAAGTTATATTTGATCAAGATTCTAATCTCTCTCTCTCTCTCTCTCTCTCTCTCTCTCTCTCTCTCTCTCTCTCTCTGTCTGGTGTGCGAGCAGGTGTGTGCTGTGTGCGTGGATGAGTGTGCGAGTATCAATTTAATGAATGAAAGGAGTGAGTAAATGTAAGTAAGTTTTGTCAGTTTCGAAAATGTTTTCTTGTATTGTACTATGTAATGTGTTTCATGTCGAGGAGAGCAACTAGTAGCCCCAGGGCTGTTTGCAATCCTCTTTAAACAAATAAAGAATTAAATTAATGACATATAGATACAAGTATTACAAAGGCGGATAATGTGATTACTTTACCGTCCCGGAAAAGTCTAGTCATCTTGGTATATGGTTTTGACTCCGGCCTGATTTATACTATAGGAAAGGAAATGTTAAAACTATTACTAATGCAGTTTTATGCACACCTTCATCAATACAAGCAGAGACTTTAAAATTTTGATACATTGCGACACATATCCTCTCTCTATGTTTTGGTTTTTATTAAAGATATCCTGGTATTAAAAATCTCAGCAGACAACGAATGGTTGATTGTTGCTTTACGTCATATTAACAGCTCGGGTCATTTAAAAACGTGTGTGGTGGAGGAAAGACAGTGTTCCCGCAGAAAAAAACGATAAGACGCTTTAATCGATTGGGCAACAACCCCACAACAATGAACAACATTAGTAAGTAAAAAATAGTAAGAAAGACGTATTTTGTTATAAGTTTTTATTTTAATTATGACAATAAATACAAACAACAGCAATAACAACAACACAAATACATCGCGCAATATCACAGTCATGTGTGGCAGTCGTGTGGAATCTGAAATATAAAAAAAGATACGTGTTATCTACAATCATGTTTCCAAGACGGGAATGCTAATAATATACTCATGTTATTACAGATTTATGTTTTATCAGCATTAATTAAACATTTCTCTGAGCACGCAGATTACACCACGAACTTTGTGGGCACAATATGAAGAATATGAACTCAAAAGAGGTTTTTTATTCGTCCATAGACGTTAATTGAACAAAACCAAATAAAGAAATATATCAATGACAAGATTGCATATTAAATTCAATTAAATTAGATTAAATAAATTTTACGGATACTTCAAAAGTGTTTTGAAAGACTAAAAGAGTGCCCACCATAATGTGTTTGAGTGCCAAGTCGATCTCCATCTCCCTTGGTAACATCTAACCAGTCAAGGTTCCGGTAATGTTGAAGGCAAACAACAACAGAAGACCAGAGATCACTGTAAGGAAAATTCAGCATGAAACTGTGATAGAAGTTTCACTGATGCTAATACAATTTTAAGGACTAGACAGAAATCTTTTTTCGTCTAGTGGTATTACATTTATCAGGAAATTTCATATCTTTCAAACCAATATTACTCTGTCGTATTTAAACGAAACAAAGATGTTCATTATCGAGAAGACAACACGTGTGACTATCTAATAAATAATTATTTGTTAAATATATTACTTGTTTGTCAGGGGAAAGGATATTTAGTGCAAAACGCAGTATACATGAGTTAGAGACTGCTAAAATTATTTATCTGCTAAGCTTACTCTTATTCAATACTGTTTTAGGTCAATAATGATAAAATTAATCAATGCGAGTACAATCAAAGTATTAAAGAATATTGATTTATAAAACATATACCATAGATAAACATAAGTTCGTTAGTATTTAAATTTTCCAGCTTAAATCATGATTTAAATCAAAATTAAGGAAACAACTGTTTTTTTTTCTCATTTTACTTACAGAGAGCAAAGTTAGAGCTCTTCTCTTGCTGCTGGTTACCGTAGTTGTAGTAGAAGTTACTCAGACCATATCCGCTTCCGTAGCCTCCTACTCCGTATCCGGCGCCATGACCATATCCGGGATACTGGGCCACAACAAAGGCCACCAAGCATGGGATAAGGATGAGGGCGATACACTTGTTCATTTTGTAGCTATGAAATAAAAATGTTTGGTTTCAGATTAAGTTTCATGTTAAATACAAAATAAGCTATGATTTGTAATTGTAGTAACGAAATAATACGTGTCATATATATATATATATGTTAAAATGTTGAATATTGAATAAAAAGATTGCTTAAACTAAATTTGTAATAATGACAATCATCCAATTACGATCAAAACTAGAAATATAATTTGATAATAAATGTAGAAAGAAGTATAAAACATCTTGAATATAATTATATGATTATTATGATATATTATTATATAAATTGTATAAATTATTTTATATATATTAACTGATAGATATATCTAAATCTCAGATATATGAAAATGATGAAATATCGATAGTTTCTGACCTTTCAGTGTGGAGATCAGACCAGCTCTGATCACCTACTGACACGACGAACCTTATATATGGTCTAACCGGAAGATTTATAATTGTAATATTAGGAAAGGTTCGTGAATGAATTCAAAGGTTCCCTTCAGGGATCTACATATCTACCTATAATTACGATCCTTGATGTGACTTCCTTGTCCGGATATATAGGTCCTACATTGTCGGAGTCCTGGGGCATAACTGAGTGTGTGATTATATTATTTAATTAGTAAACGGGAAGCCACGGTGTAGATAAAAAGGTACACATGCCAAGTTTCGTTGAATTAATTACAAAAATAAAAACACTGAACTCCGCTTTCTTCACTTCATTATTTTACTTGAAATCTTCTTTGTGTGTCATAGTCCGGTCAGATTTAAAATTTTAAATAATAATCTTGCCACAGTTCTGGATTTATACTCTGTAATACATATCTTGTGATGATAAAGTGTGGCATACATCGAATAAAATGTGTTGAAAATTATGTTAAATATCAAATAAGATATATCTCTCATGTTAAAAAAAAGAAGGCAAAATTTAAAAACAAAGTGATACTAATGTTCTTAGCAAGTTTCCTATGTCTTCTGGAATATGAAGTTTTGAATTAACGCAATAACACTGAAATATCACCGATATGTCATCAAAATAATTCTTTTAACTCAATATCAATACAAAAGAGTACAATTAATGAGGAAAGAAAAGGAAAAATATTCCTGTTTGAAGCCTAAAACATATTTCATAAGCAGGTAATTTCTGTAGATGGGTATATAATATCATGCTGATCAGGAAACAAATGTCTTCACATAATGCACACCTAGTTATTTGTCAAGGTCCCTAAAGTAAAACAACATGTAGAGATGTATATAAATATATAGTGATAAGTTTTGATGTGTTGCTGTTACAAACGGGTGTTAAAAATATGAATAGTGAATTATCAGATGTTGGTATTGGATGTCTGGATGGATGTCGTTTCAGCATTTTGGAAATCATCATTTGCTTAAGATGCATCGTAAATATAGCAAGTGTTCATTTGCTACATAGGGATGTATTTGGGTTAATACTTTCTTTTCTGTCTTAACATGTATATCTTTATCTATCAATGCAGTTTTCAGTTTCTCAAATTATCTTCATGTATATGTCCGTCAATAAATCGTGTAGCATTCTTACCATCAAACGCATATATTTATACATGTGTATGATTGAACCTTTATATGAGATCAAAATGTGTTTTCAGCAACCCAACAAAAGAGGATTATCGATCAAGAACGATATATATATATATATATATATATATATATATATATATATGGTATTATTTGTTATATAAATAATAAAAAATCTGATTTGCTGATACAGTTCTTGTAGCGTCTTGCTTATTGCGAAATAACTTATATTCATTCCATTTATTCATCTTTACAGGTTGCAATACTATTTCCTTCGAAATATTTCTTTATTTAAAACTAGGATCATAAACTAGCAGATTTGTTTCCTTGATTACTCGATTTTCTTACACTTTAGTGCAACATCTTGTAAAGGATTTTAAGCGTGTTGTTTTAACGAAATTACGACAAATAATGAAGCAATATGAACCACAATGCATCACATAATTTGGACCTTAATTAAAAATGATGTAAAAAATCTATCAACATCGATATTTCATCCCTTATAATGCAATATGTTTGCATTGTTGAATTGTTATTGTCCTATACCCAGTAGAACAAATTTTCATTGGATTAGTTTTTTTCTTGCAAAACATAATGAAACAATTTCCACAACTTGCAAGACTGCAAGGCAAATTACGATAATACCAATATACAAATAGCTTTGTGCCATCTACAATAAAGTAAACGTATTTTGTAAAAAGATGAAAGTTCCATACATTCTACATTATAGAACTCAACAATGTTGCTGATAATATGCATTTCATTTTTAAATCCCGGCTATTATCACTTGGTAATTTACATTAACGGTTTTTCAAATGTAAATACCTGTATAGCTGTAAAAGTATAAACTTACATTTTGTACCTGTCGTTACATTATTGTTTTTATTCTTTGAATAAATTTCCTTAATTGTGATTTTAATTTCAGTTGGAGGTTTTAAACATGGCTATCTACATTATATTTTCTATCTAACATTGTATGTTAGAGCATTACAGAGGCACTTCTTATTACACTCCGAAGGATCGTACAAAAGACACACAAGTAAACAGAACATTCAAATACAAATTTAGAGTTAGATACAGCAGAGCCAAACAATGAATTTAACTGTATCATACAGCTGTTTCGTCCTTATAGAATTCGGCAGTGATACTAAGGGTCTATATTGTGAAGCCAAATAATCGACTGTGGAAAATCCAGTGATCGAAAGAAAAGTAAAATCTTGATGGGTAGGTGCAGTAGCCAAATGATTAAAGAAATTTTGTAAGTTACCTTTGTCTAATAATTGACTGATCGATACGAGTGTCACTTAAAACAGTCACATGCAACGTTAAAGAGAATTACGGGTAACACGCTCAATTAAAGTAGATAATGAAACCTAGATGACATAACAACCATGTTTTAAATATCACGAATAGAAGAAGTTATATATAACGTGTGCTCGATGTAAAATAAGCATACGGGTGAGCAATTTGCTTAAGTGGCTTTTTGATGTCCAAATGTAATTATTTGAGAAAAGAGTCTAGGTATATACAAAATTAACAGATTTGTAAGTGCTTTTCTCTTATATATTTCGCACAAATGGCGATTTTGGTATAGATATCATGTGTTACCTGGACTTTGGGTATAGATATCAAGTGTTACCTGGACTTTGGGTATAGATATCATGTGTTACCTGGACTTTGGGTATAGATATCATGTGTTACCTGGACTTTGGGTATAGATATCATGTGTTACCTGGACTTTGGGTATAGATATCATGTGTTACCTGGACTTTGGGTATAGATATCATGAGTAATCTGGATTCTGGTATAAATATCATGCGTTACCTCGATTCTGGTACAGATATCATGAGTAACCTGGATTCTGGTAATTATATCATGTGTTACCTGGCCTTTGGATATATATATCATTTGTTACCTGGAATTTGGTATAGCTATCATGCATTACCTGGACTGCGGTATAGATATCATGCGTTACCTTGATTTTGGTATATATATCATGTGTTACCTGAAATTTGGGTATAGATATTAGGTGTTACTTGGACTATGGATATATATATCATGCGTTACCTGGATTTTGGTATAAATACCATGCGTTAACTGGATTTGGTATAGATATCATGTGTTACCTGGACTTTGGGTATAGATATCATGTGTTACCTAGACTTTGGGTATAGATATCAACTGTTACCTGGACTTTGGGTATAGATATCATGGGTTACCTGGACTTTGGGTATAGATATCATGAGTAATCTGGATTCTGGTATAAATATCATGCGTTACCTCGATTCTGGTATAGATATCATGAGTAACCTGGATTCTGGTAATTATATCATGTGTTACCTGGCCTTTGGATATATATATCATTTGTTACCTGGAATTTGGGTATAGATATCAGGTGTTACTTGGACTATGGATATATATATCATGCGTTACCTGGATTTTGGTATAAATACCATGCGTTAACTGGATTTGGTACAGATATCATGTGTTACCTGGACTTTGGGTATAGATATCATGTGTTACCTGGAATTTGGGTATAGATATCATGTGTTACCTGGAGATATCATGTGTTACCTGGACTTTGGGTAAAGACATCATGTGTTACCTGGACTTTGGGTATAGATATCATGTGTTACCTGAACTTTGGGTATAGATATCATGGGTTACCTGGAATTTGGTATAGCTATCATGCATTACCTGGACTATGGATATATATATCATGCGTTACCTGGATTTTGGTATAAATACCATGCGTTAACTGGATTTGGCATAGATATCATGGGTTACCTGGATTTTGGTATAAATATCATGTGTTACCTCGATTCTGGTATAGATATCATGCGTTACCTGAACTTTGGGTATAGATATCATGTGTTACCTGGACTTTGGTATAGATATCATGTGTTACCTGGACAGAGGTAAAGATATCAAATGTAACCTGGACTTTGGGTATAGATATCATGAGTAATCTGGATTCTGGTAATGATATCATGTGTTACCTGAACTTTGGGTATAGATATCATGGGTTACCTGGATTTTGGTATAAATATCATGCGTTACCTCGATTCTGGTATAGATATCATGAGTAACCTGGATTTTGGTAATTATAGCATGTGTTACCTGGCCTTTGGATATATATATCATTTGTTACCTGGAATTTGGTATAGCTATCATGCATTACCTGGACTTCGGTATAGATATCATGCGTTACCTGGATTTTAGTATATATATCATGTGTTACCTGAAATTTGGGTATAGATATCATGTGTTACTTGGACTATGGATATATATATATCATGCGTTACCTGGATTTTGGTATAAATACCATGCGTTAACTGGATTTGGCATAGATATCATGTGTTACCTCAATTCTGGTATAGATATCACGTGTTACCTGGACTTTGGGTATAGATATCATGTGTTACCTGGACTTTGGTATAGATATCATGTGTTACCTGGACTTTGGTATAGATATCATGTGTTACCTGGACTTCGGGTATAAATATCATGTGTTACCTGGACATTGGTATAGATATCATGTGTTACCTGGACTTTGGGTATAGATATCATGTGCTACCTGGACTTTGGTATAGATATCATGTGTTATCTGGATTTTGGTATAGATAGCATGTGTTACCTGGACTTTGATATAGATAGCATGTGTTACCTGGATTTTGGTATAGATATCATGTGTTACCTGGACTTTGGTATAGATATCATGTGTTACCATGGACTTTGGGTATAGATATCATGTGTTACCTCGACTTTGGGTATAGATATCATGAGTAATCTGAATTCTGGTATAAATATCATGCGTTACCTCGATTCTGGTATAGATATCATGAGTAACCTGGATTCTGGTAATTATATCATGTGTTACCTGGCCTTTGGATATATATATCATTTGTTACCTGGAATTTGGGTATAGATATCAAGTGTTACTTGGCTTTGGGTATAGACTATGGATATATATATCATGCGTTACCTGGATTTTGGTATAAATACCATGCGTTAACTGGATTTGGTACAGATATCATGTGTTACCTGGACTTTGGGTATAGATATCATGTGTTACCTGGAATTTGGTATAGATATCATGTGTTACCTGGAATTTGGGTAAAGACATCATGTGTTACCTGGACTTTGGGTATAGATATCATGTGTTACCTGAACTTTGGGTATAGATATCATGGGTTACCTGGAATTTGGTATAGCTATCATGCATTACCTGGACTATGGATATATATATCATGCGTTACCTGGATTTTGGTATAAATATCATGTGTTACCTGGATTTGGCATAGATATCATGGTTACCTGGATTTTGGTATAAATATCATGTGTTACCTGAGGTATAGATATCTTTGGGTATAGATATCATGTGTTACCTGGACTTTGGTATAGATATCATGTGTTACCTGGACTTTGGTATAGATATCATGTGTTACCTGGACTTTGGTATAGATATCATGTGTTACCTGGACTTTGGGTATAGATATCTGGTGTTACCTGGACTTTGGGTATAGATATCATGAGTAATCTGGATTCTGGTAATGATATGATGTGTTACCTGAACTTTGGGTATAGATATCATGGGTTACCTGGATTTTGGTATAAATATCATGCGTTACCTCGATTCTGGTATAGATATCATGAGTAACCTGGATTTTGGTAATTATAGCATGTGTTACCTGGCCTTGGGATATATATATCATTTGTTACCTGGAATTTGGTATAGCTATCATGCATTACCTGGACTGCGGTATAGATATCATGCGTTACCTTGATTTTAGTATATATATCATGTGTTACCTGAAATTTGGGTATAGATATCATGTGTTACTTGGACTATGGATATATATATCATGCGTTACCTGGATTTTGGTATAAATACCATGCGTTAACTGGATTTGGCATAGATATCATGTGTTACCTCAATTCTGGTATAGATATCACGCGTTACCTGAACTTTGGGTATAGATATCATGTGTTACCTGGACTTTGGTATAGATATCATGTGTTACCTGGACTTTGGTATAGATATCATGTGTTACCTGGACTTCGGGTATAAATATCATGTGTTACCTGGACATTGGTATAGATATCATGTGTTACCTGGACTTTGGGTATAGATATCATGTGCTACCTGGACTTTGGTATAGATATCATGTGTTATCTGGATTTTGGTATAGATAGCATGTGTTACCTGGACTTTGATATAGATAGCATGTGTTACCTGGACTTTGATATAGATATCATGTGTTAACTGGACTTTGGTATAGATATCATGTGTTACCTCGACTTTGGTTATATATATCATGCTTTACCTGGACTTTTGTAGAGATATCATGCGTTACCTGGATTCTGGTATAGATATCATGTGTTATCTGGACTTAGGAATAGATATCATGTGTTACCTCGACTTTGAGTATAGATATCATGTGTTACCTGGATTTTGGTATAGATATCATGCGTTACCTGAACTTTGGGTATAGATATCATGTGTTACCTGGACTTTGGGTATAGATATCATGTGTTACCTGGACTTTGGTATAGATATCTTGTGTTACCATGGACTTTGGGTATAGATATCATGTGTTACCTCGACTTTGGGTATAGATATCATGTGTTACCTGAACTTTGGGTATAGATATCATGGGTTACCTGGATTTTGGTATAAATATCATGCGTTACCTCGATTCTGGTATAGATATCATGAGTAACCTGGATTCTGGTAATTATATCATGTGTTACCTGGCCTTTGGATATATATATCATTTGTTACCTGGATTTGGTATAGCTATCATGCATTACCTGGACTTCGGTATAGATATCATGCGTTACCTGGATTTTGGTATATATATCATGTGTTGCCTGAAATTTGGGTATAGATATCATGTGTTACTTGGACTATGGATATATATATCATGCGTTACCTGGATTTTGGTATAAATACCATGCGTTAACTGGATTTGGCATAGATATCATGTGTTACCTCAATTCTGGTATAGATATCACGCGTTACCTGAACTTTGGGTATAGATATCATGTGTTACCTGGACTTTGGTATAGATATCATGTGTTACCTGGACTTTGGTATAGATATCATGTGTTACCTGGACTTCGGGTATAAATATCATGTGTTACCTGGACATTGGTATAGATATCATGTGTTACCTGGACTTTGGGTATAGATATCATGTGCTACCTGGACTTTGGTATAGATATCATGTGTTATCTGGATTTTGGTATAGATAGCATGTGTTACCTGGACTTTGATATAGATAGCATGTGTTACCTGGACTTTGATATAGATATCATCTGTTAACTGGACTTTGGTATAGATATCATGTGTTACCTCGACTTTGGTTATATATATCATGCTTTACCTGGACTTTGGTATAGATATCATGCGTTACCTGGATTTGGCATAGATATCATGTGTTACCTCAATTCTGGTATAGATATCACGCGTTACCTGAACTTTGGATATAGATATCATGTGTTACTTGGACTTTGGGTATATATATCATGTGTTACCTGGACTTTGGGTATAGATATCATGTGTTATCTGGATTTTGGTATAGATAGCATGTGTTACCTGGACTTTGATATAGATAGCATGTGTTACCTGGACTTTGATATAGATATCATGTGTTAACTGGACTTTGGTATAGATATCATGTGTTACCTCGACTTTGGTTATATATATCATGCTTTACCTCGACTTTGGTTATATATATCATGCTTTACCTGGACTTTGGTATAGATATCATGCTTTACCTGGACCTTGGTATAGATATCACGCGTTACCTGAACTTTGGGTATAGATATCATGTGTTACCTGGACTTTGGTATAGATATCATGTGTTACCTGGACTTTGGTATAGATATCATGTGTTACCTGGACATTGGTATAGATATCATGTGTTACCTGGACTTTGGGTATAGATATCATGTGTTATCTGGATTTTGGTATAGATATCATGTGTTATCTGGACTTTGGTATAGATATCATATGTTACCTCGACTTTGGGTATAGATATCATGTGTTACCTGGACTTTGGTATAGATATCACGTGTTACCTGAACTTTGGGTATAGATATCATGTGTTACCTGGACTTTGGGTATAGATATCATGTGTTACCTGGACTTTGGTATAGATATCATGTGTTACCTGGACTTTGGGTATAGATATCATGTGTTACCTGAACTTTGGGTATAGATATCATGGGTTACCTGGATTTTGGTATAAATATCACGCGTTACCTCGATTCGGGTATAGATATCATGAGTAACCTGTATTCTGGTAATTATATCATGTGTTACCTGGCCTTTGGATATATATATCATTTGTTACCTGGAATTTGGTATAGCTATTATGCATTACCTGGACTTCGGTATAGATATCATGCGTTACCTGGATTTTGGTATATATATCATGTGTTGCCTGAAATTTGGGTATAAATACCATCTGTTAACTGGATTTGGTATAGATATCATGCGTTACATGGATTCTGGTATAGATATCATGTGTTACCTCGACTTTGGGTATAAATATCATGTGTTACCTGGATTTTGGTATAAATACCATTTGTTAACTGGATTTGGTATAGATATCATGGGTTACCTGGATTTTGGTATAAATACCATGTGTTAACTGGATTTGGTATAGATATCATGGGTTACCTGGATTTTGGTATAAATACCATGTGTTAACTGGATTTGGTATAGATATCATGGGTTACCTGGCTTTTGGTATAAATACCATGCGTTAACTGGATTTGGTATAGATATCATGGGTTACCTGGATTTTGGTATAGATATCATGTGTTACCTGGATTCTGGTAATTATATCATGTGTTACCTGTTCTTTGGATATATATATCATTTGTTACCTGGATTTTGGTATAGATATCATGTTTTACCTCGATTTTGGTATAGATATCATGTGTTACCTTGACTTTGGTATAGATATCATGTGTTACCTGGACTTTGGGTATAGATATCATGTTTTACCTCGACTTTGGTATAGATATCATGTTTTACCTCGATTTTGGTATAGATATCATAGATATCATGTGTTACCTGGACTTTGGGTATAGATATCATGTGTTACCTGGACTTTGGGTATAGATATCATGTGTTACCTGGACTTTGGGTATAGATATCATGTGTTACCTGGACTTTGGGTATAGATATCATGTGTTTCCTTGACTTGGCGACTAAAATTTTTTTTTGTATGGTGTGTTTTTTGTTGTCGATACCAAAAATAATTATCATGGTTTAAGTCATGCTTTAAGTTTAGTGATGACAATGGATTACACGATCCAAAAGTAATCCGACATTAAAACATACAGTTCATTTTCTTACCTAACTAGTGTTTATTTTTGTTGTTTTTTATTTTTATACAATATGTATGAGAAGATTATCATAGGATATTCAACACAGGGATTCAGTTCCTTATATTCAAGACTGTAATAATTGATCAACATTACTAGAGCTATTCTTAGCTGGGCAGTTCCCTTGCACAGAATTAATGGCTGTTAACTAGTCTAGTGTCTGCAGTTTGTGTGTTGAATAGCAATGATGTTTATGATAACTTTTTTTTTCTAGAATTCCCTATCAACTAGGCATATACAATTAACATGTCCAAGTGGCAGGTTTGAGTCTGAAAGCACCGTCGTAAATACTTGTTAATATTGATTTGGAATATGTTTTTACCTTTTGTTTATGATGAAAGTTTTATATGACGAGTACATGTACGATGTAATTTAAGATATACAAATGAAGGCATGGTCTAGTGTCGTTTTCTCCGTGTGGCGGTATGGTTCTGTTGTTATTTTTCTCGTTTGTTGTGAAAGAATTCGTTAATATTTTATTAACGTACACATTACCTTTAATATCAATATGGACAAAAACTGCTGATGTTTTATCTGATCTTAACACTGAGTAATGTTTTTTTATACCCATTAATCATTGATTTCAATACAGTCTGATCTTTATCACATTAATTACTTATTTAGTAACTTGTCAGGCAGAAAGTTTGTATTTGTGCAATGAACGTTGATGTTCACAAAAAGCTCTTGATACGAGCCATATTTTTATCTAGCACTTAAATCCATTATTTCGTTCGACTCTATTACACACACACACACATACATACATACATACATACATCATACATATTCCATTGAACTAAACAACGAGTCTATAGACAATGTCTTCCTCCTTCAGAGTACATCATACAGTTTTTGAGCTAGTTCTCCGTCCCAGCATTTACCATATTTCAAATTGCTCTCGTATTTATCACCACATAAGCGAGTACAGCAGACTTCGTCCCCTCACAATAACTAAATCTGGTAAATATGCATATAAGGTGAAGAGAGGGCACGAGCAAACGAAAAAATAGGAATGGTTTGATAAACAGTTGAGGATATCTTCTTTCTTCGTTTTCTATGACATGTTGTAACATCAGACAAATGTGAGAATTTTAAAACATAAAGAAAACACATTGATGACAACAATCAAATATTTTAATAAATATCAACATTACAAAAACAACTATATGATACATCGCGCAATATATCACAGTTAACTTTGGTCGTCGTGTGGAATCTGAAAGTAAAGATAAAAACAGACTGATTAGATATAGATTTTGATGGAAATATATTCTTTAAAATTAAATTGATCAATATCAAAATAAGTCAAGTGAGGTTAATTTAGACGTGTTAGTTAGAGCACATGCTACATTTTAGCGGTAAAAAATATATTCTTAACCTTGTTGAAGGATTAATCAAATACTGCAATCTTAAAAAGAAGAAAATAAACTATGTTTACCATGATTTGTTTGAGTGTCCTGTCGATCTCCATCTCCCTTGTTTACACCATCTAACCAGTCAAAGTTCCGGTAATGTTGAAGGCAAACAACAACAGAAGACCAGAGATCACTGCAAAAATAAGATTCGGGCGTTACCTAGATGACCAGCCATTGATAATTTTTGTTGTTGTTGTCATTTCATATAATAATCTTTTTTCATAACAATACCTCACTATGTACTAGTCTTAAAGGTGTTTATATTAATTAAAAAAGTACCAAACCTTTCTTTCTATTAAAGACAATCACGAAAAATTGCTACTTGACATCAATATAGGGAACCTTCATTAAAACCTCAAATACGTGAAATATATTAATCTCAGACGACTAATCATGGTACAGATCCATTCTTACCAACCAGAGTTACTTCACTTCATTACACTGAGCTTAAATAGCTTTAAAGCCAAATGGAAGAGGGAAAGGACGAGGGGCGAGAATGGTGCTTATCTAGATATATTCGAAATCGATTCCAATTTATCTGTTTCAGTTTAGTCAAGTTCTGAGTGCTATAACTTAATAAAACTAGTTTCATAATGTTTGCTAATTTGTAGGCAAGCTGTTTCATGGATTAAAGTTTGTCAAGCTGAAAGAATTGATACTTTCACATACTTTGTTTTTCACGAACTCTCGGTATGTAACCGTAATAAAACAAAGTTATTATATACTACGACAATTTAATGTACAAAATGATGTAAACTTACAGAGAGCAAAGTTAGAGCTCTTCTCTTGCTGCTGGTTACCGTAGTTGTAGTAGAAGTTACTCAGACCATATCCGCTTCCGTAGCCTCCTACTCCGTATCCGGCGCCATGACCATATCCGGGATACTGGGCCACAACAAAGGCCACCAAGCATGGGATAAGGATGAGGGCGATACACTTGTTCATTTTGAAACTGCAAACAAAATATTAACAAACTGTAATTTAAGTTTACATATATCAGTTGTCATTCTGTCATAACCAGTATGGTAAACAATATATTGATTCTTGATTATGCACATAATTCATGCAGTTCTTAGTAAAAATGTATCTTAGAAAATCGTGTCGGTAATAATTTGTTTTGACATGTGTGTGACATGTGATTAAAAAAACGTTGGAAGATATCAATTAAATTTTAGCTACACTGTTATTAGCACCGAAACGTATTAAATTGGTAAACAAGATGTAGCATTTAACGAAAAAATCGTATACATAAAAGCTACATATGCGTTAAGTATCATAATTTCGAAACAAACTGCAGAAATGTAGCTGTACAGAAGTACTTACTTTGAGTTGTGAAGATCAGAACTGCTTGTCCTGGACAGCTGTCTGGATTTATACTGTGGTAACGGAAGCACATGTGGTCATACTACGTAATAGATGGTCAACACTTCCTGGACACTCACTTGTTCTCTCTCCGGGTATAGCATGCATCAAATATATTAGCTAAATCGCCGTCCTAACATTTACCATATTTCAAATAGTTTGTTAATTAGCTATTACACTTTCTTTCGTACGATCTTTGAGACAGCAGGTGATACACACAGCTGATGGACTTTGGGAAGTGCCACGTTTAAATTCATTCGAATAGTGGCACGGTTCAGAATATACACATGTACTTGACGCTGTTCTGAAATTGTCTGATACATGAAAATTATTAAATTTATTTACTGATGCGGTTGCTGCACCTCCCCGACTACATTTTTACTTTTCTTTCGATCACTTTGATTTTTCCTCAGTCGCCTTCCACTTAGGTTTCAAAATTTATTTAAGCCATTAGCATCAATGACGAGTCCTAGAGAGACGAAACAGCTGTATGATGTAGCATCACTGACGAGTCCTAGAGAGACGAAATAGCTGTATGATGTAGCATCAATGACGAGTCCTAGAAGGACAAAACATCTATATAATGTAGCATCACTGACGAGTCCTAGAAGGACGAAACAGCTGTATGATGTAGCATCACTGACGAGTCCTAGAAAGACGAAACAGCTGTATGATGTAGCATCAATGACGAGTCCTAGAAAGACGAAACAGCTGTATCATGCAATTTATTTCATTGTTTGGCTCTGCAGTTTCTTTCCCTAAATCATTAAAAGGTGCTATTCACTTGTGAGCCTTTTATAAAATATAATAGAAAACAATACATCGGAGATATAGTCAATTATGAAGAGTTTGAAGCCGATTGCTGTCGTATTGTTTCTGGGATTTACAACCTAGATATACCATTGCAGTAAATGTACATACCGGCTTCAAAAAAGTATATGTAACCCTTTATCATAGATATACAATACCGATTAAAACTTTTGAAAATGTTTAGGAATCAATCACATGCTAAATATAATATCAATAACAAATGCACCGGATATTATTGTGATTTTACAAGAATACTCAAAAATATAAACGAGTAGGATCATGTTACACATACTTTTGTTTTAGACATTTATAGTAATAATTTTCTGGGATATTGCAACTTATTACAATGTACCGTATCATCAGATTTGCTCCAGGTGAATGTAAGATGTAATACATTATGTTGAAAATCTGTCACTGCATATTTTTTTTTCAATATTTTGTAATGTTGAAATATTGTTGCCCAAACAACACATATTTCCATTGAACTTCTTTTTCAGCGAGGACGTTTTCTAGTCGAAAACGAAACGACAATATGTGACATTTCTAAGATTGAGAGACAGGTCTATATAATAGTTTGTACTCGGTGGTAGACAGATCGGAAGAAGTTTGATATAGATACAATATTTACTTGATACATAGTACTGGGACATTTTGTCGTTTGGCGTTTTGCTGTGGCTTTATACATGTAATTGTCCGCAAAATGTCGTAGACATTTTCCTGATTTGTAAGTGCTCTACTATTTGAATAGTTTAAAACAACATGATAAAACGATTAAGCTTACAAGTAAGCATCTCCATGGACCTATCAATGAACCAAAGTGACAAAATCAAACGAAGGCATGAATTTAGTTTTGCCATTTTTTAAATTCATATTGTAACTTTATTGTCAAAAGTATTACATCACATTCGATTTCTAAGTGGCGCTGGAATGAAAAACGCCCTTGGAAAAATTCATATGTAAATTCACTGGAAAACAGATGGATCATGTTTAAAATAGTTTGAATTCATGACAATTTGATGGGAATCGCATCAGCTGCAAGAAAGACGTGTTGTTGATTTTAGTACATAACCATTAGTACACATCTCAGCAAATAGGAAACTCTTCTTCTATCTGACACACAAAGATATAACGAGTTATTAGTTTATTATTGTTGCTTGCTGTACAAGTAGTTGTCTGCCTTATTTAACAATGTATATCCTCCCAACAGTTTACACATTTCAAAACCCTAGTACCTATATCTAGTCTCTACCTCCGGGTACCCTACAATCCATGACTGTCAAAAGATATATATATTCCCCCCCAAAATTCCATTTTACGGTCTTGGCTTGGATTGAAAAGCCATTTCAATCTCCGTCAATAGCGCCGTTCGAAAGGTCCGCCTCAGTACCGGTGGCGGTCTTCGGGGATCCTCTAATCATTGCTCTAATGGTTTAAAATAGGATTTTCTCTAAATTCATGTTCATGGTCAAAGCTTGTGGTGAAGCATCCTTTCAACCTTCATTAAAATCGGTGTGGATAGTCTGGTGACAAATGAATCTTACATTGTATGCTCTTTTGGAACTTTGAGCGTAATTTTTATCCACAGTGAGATATGATTCCTTTAGAATTCTCGACCAATCTGATATCTACACAAACTGATGAATGTTCCGTTATCAGACCATAGAATTACATTTTTTACCCCCATAAAAACTGTAGCTGACAGGTCATCAATCCAACAGTTGCAATCGTTCATTAATGACAATATAGGAAAAGATGATAATTTGCAGCTATTTATACGGGATACCATGGGTTACATCACTTAGCGCTTAATGTGTAGTAGGCACGACAGCCCACAGGTAGAAAAGGGCGAGTCATGGATGAGTGATTTTACCATGATAAAGACTCTCCCTACTGGTGTCTTCTCACTTAGCCAACATTTTGATTTTTGGGGTATATCGGTAAGGTATTTTGTTGGCCAGGTGAGACTAGGTGTGATAATTACAGGTAAGGCTATAGACTGCTTCATAAAGCTTCCTACTTTCAAGAGAAAAATGACTCTGGATATTTAAGAATTTCATGTATTTTTATTTCACATTGAATGCATTTACATTATTCACTTACTTATTTACCCTATATATAAGAAACATAGCTACTATTTTTAATTATAGAAAAACATAGGAATATCAGAAAGTACACATATAGCTAGTATTTTTCAGTTATAGAATCATAGAAAAACATAGGAATATCAGAAAGTACACATATAGCTACTATTTTTCAGCTATTTCAATTATTTATGTATATACACATATAAAGAAGACACATAAAGTAGCCAGATTTCAAACGTCCTTTTGAATAGGAGTATCATAATGTTCTGTGCATCCTCTATATCATGAAGTAAAATCACCTATTAGTAATTCAATGGTAAAAGCTTATAAAAGGTGTTCCCATACAAAAGGAAAGGAATTAATTCAATTCGGTACTAGAATGGGTTTTTTTTCACAGCAGAATTTTTCATCACTGATATTTCTTTTTTGATGCAACACATGCAGTATATTTCACTATTTTACTGTAAATGCAGTAGATGGGAAGCAGCATCAGCATAACCGAGCACATCAATTTGTCCATTTCTGTATTGGTCCTTTAGTTGACTAAGGCGAGAGTCTATGTGGCGGTATTTCCTCTTCTTTGGTCTTGGTTTACCTCCGGTCAAAAGTTGGATCATCTTTGCTTTATCGGTAGCCTTAATTTTCTTCAGAATCTGAACAACCGCAAGGATGTTCGGGTGCGCATACTGACAGAGCTTGTTGACCTTGCTGTGCCATCCCTCAACATGATTTGTTGTCCGTGGGCCATCGTTGTCATAGTGGTTCCACAAAGCTAGAGGCCGGCATGGTCTCTGTTCACATCTCCAATAAACTCTATCATTACGTCTGGTCCTGACGGAAAACTTGTAGCCTGCATGAAGAAGATAATATCCACCCTCCATTTTCTATGAAGTTGATGTTAACCTGTGCATTAGCCATCATTGAATATGAGTGATTTGAAAATATGAAAATTAACGCGAGACCTTTGATATGTTTTATTTTAATCCCAACCCACCCAAGCCAAGAAAAAAGGGTAACACCCATCCAAGATTTGATGTCTTCTGTCATCTCATCCATGTTTTAATTAATATGAGTTACAACAACACTGGTATATTAGGTAAACATTTAGGTACAGAATAATTATTATTTCACTAACCGGAATTATCAAATGATGAAACAACATTTAAGCAATTAATGTTAACAATATCTAATCATATTTAACTATTCTATCAATTATGTAAGTGATTAACAGAAGACACAACAACATCTAATAGGATATTATATATTTTAGAATTACTGGTAGCACGGAATAGACTTTTTGCGTTTTCAGTTCTAAATCTGTCATTTTGAAAAAAAAATATTGATTAAAACACTTGTAAATACATTTCACAATTTAAACTCTTGAGATTAAGATTTTAGAATATATGACATAATGCATGTAGATTTTAGTACATATATATTAAATAATTGCAGCAAACATATAAGACTGAAATATGATTTCCTACATGAATTGATTTAAATCTTTATTTTATAAATCATATTCAACTTGTCATTTTTATATATTCTGTCAAGGAAAATAGGAACAGACTATAGCTGAAAATCTCTCAGGTGTAAAATTTGACATGTTGGCCATGTAGTACAGGTAAATTTCTGAATGTTGGCGAAGTGAGAATGAACCTCCCTACTCCCTGGATTTGGTTTCAAACGTGCCCTGGTTGTTGTTTCAGATGCTAGAAAATGCATGTTTGTATTTATTTTGATATCTGATTATTATGGTTGTCTCGAGACGTGCTAATTATAACGTATCCATTGATTTGTTTCGGTGATGTTATTATGGAATATATGGAATTGAAATACTGTGTCAAATAGAGTTTATTAGCATTGTTGTGTTTAAATAATATTTTCCTACAAAAGTTCATCACTAATCTTTTCAAAACAAACAGTATAGTACAAATCTCAATTATTACATTGATCGCGCTTTCTAGATTTTTTCGAAGCAAAACGCGTGTTTGAGCTTTTCACAACAGAAATATCACCCTTAAATGAAGAAAGTAATTTGTAAATCCTTGGCACTAAAAAATACTCCGTTTGACTCATGGAATTTTTTATGTTTCATTATTTTGATTTAGTAGCAGTATTTTTGTTACGAAAATAAAATTCCCTTTTCAGTGACCGACAAATTGGCTCTAGTCAGGCTGTTCAGTGCAAAGACAGCATATATTTTGTAGTGAATGGTTGCACAGGTGAAAGTCAATTGCCCTAGGCGTATAACATTTATTACCCATGTCCAGAACAAAGGTAAACTTTATGATGATCAGCCAAGTGGTACATATGACATTTTGGGTGTCGAAGACATAAACACAATATTGCTTTAATTTCACACTGGTGATGGTTTTTGACAATATTCTGGGCACATGCGTATGAACGTATGTTTACATGTGATTTCTGAGGTGAGGCAAACGACGGCCAATTTTAAAATATGATGCTATCAGTTTGATTCACTGACTATAAACACAGATTAATAAACCATTAAACTTAAACAGTATTTATGTTAAATAATTGAGTTAAAAGGTTTAGGCCTAAATGTTGTATACTTTTAGTCTATGAAAATGCAACGATGTATGTAATTTCCCTGAAAACCGGCCGCAGTAGCTTCCGTCCCTCTTTACAATAATCTTAATCTGGTGAATATGTATATTTAGAGGACGAAAGGAGGCCATGTACAAATGAGAAATATGAATAGTTTGATAAACAGTTTAGGAAATCTACTTTCGTCGTTTTATACAATGAGAAAGCTGAGAACTTCAAAACACAAAGAAAAAACATTGATGACAACAATCAAATATTTTAATAAATATCAACATTACAAAAACAACTATATAATACATCGCGCAATATATCACAGTTAACTTTGGTCGTCGTGTGGAATCTGAAAGTAAACAAAACACAGAATAAATAGACAAGGATATATGTTGAAATAAATTAAGTCGGAGAGATTTTTTAAAGATCAGTATCAGAGGTCAATTAAGCCGTTTTAGCGCACGTGTAACATTCCTGCGTGCTAAATGCATTCTTAAACTTGTTGAAGGATTAACCATATACTACAATCTTAAAAAGAAGAAAACAAACCATGCTTACCATGATTTGTGTGAGTGTCTTGCCGATCTCCTTCTCTCTTGTTTACATCTAACCAGTCAAGGTTCCGGTAATGTTGAAGGCGAACAACAACAGAAGACCAGAGATCACTGCAAAAAACAAGTTTCGGACGTTACCTTAATGACCATGTACCAATATTGTTTTTATTGCGGATAATCGACGAGAAAAAAAAATGTAGCTTTGAATTTATCGCTACTAGACAACAAAATAGGAAACCTTCATTAAAACATCAAATACGTGAAATTTGATATTAAAGTTCTGACGACAAAATAGGGTACAGATCCATTTTGATCTACCAGAGTTACTTCCCTTCATTACCGTTAGTTGGTACAGCTTTACATCCGAATGGAAGGGGAAGAGGACGGGAAGCGAAAATGATGCTTATCAAGTTATTTTCAAAATCGATTACTCGATGTTCATTCCGTTTCAGTTAAGTCGTACTTGAAGTGATATAGCTGAATAAAATAAGTTCATTTCATAATATCAGCTTAATTGTTAACAAGATCGGAATTATGTTGTCTTTTCACGATAAAATAAAGATAAAAGATCGATGGACAGAGGCAAAATGATGTAAACTTACAGAGAGCAAAGTTAGAGCTCTTCTCTTGCTGCTGGTTACCGTAGTTGTAGTAGAAGTTACTCAGACCATATCCGCTTCCGTAGCCTCCTACTCCGTATCCGGCGCCATGACCATATCCGGGATACTGGGCCACAACAAAGGCCACCAAGCATGGGATAAGGATGAGGGCGATACACTTGTTCATTTTGAAACTGCAAACAAAATATTAACAAACTGTAATGTAAGTAATTGCTGTTTAGAAATATCGGTCGTCATGAAAATAGTTTTATCTTTTTTTTGTCATTATCACTTTGGTATACAAAACTTTGATCCTTAATAACGTACACAATTAATACAGTTTCTTGTTTAAAAGATATAAATATTAGAAATCGTTTCGCTAATAATTTGTTTTGAATATATCTTATATTATATTTAAGTTGAAGATATCAGTTAATTTTCAGTTTCATTGTTTCATCAGTACCTAAAACTTAATTAATTAAATCGGTAAACAAGATATAACACATTTAGAAAAAAAAACCTTATATGGAAAAAAAACTACATGTATGTTAAGTATCATAATTACGAAACAAACTGTGGAAATATAACTGTAGTACTTACGTTGAGTTGTGAAGATCAGAACTGCTTGTCCTGGACAGCTGACTGGATTTATACTGTGGTAACGGAAGTACATTGGGTCATACTACGTAACAGCTGATGGTCAACACTTCCTGGGCAGTTTTTTTCCATCCGATTACATCATCAAATATTTGAGATAGATCTACGTTCTTACGCTAACTAATTTCAAATTATTTCTGAATTAACTAATAGAAAACAAGAAAATGGAGATGAAGTTCATGACGAGAAGTACGAAGCCGGATGATGTTGGATTCCATTGCATTAAATCTTATCTTCCTTATAGAGAAATACAAGACATTTTAAGTATTAGGAATCTATCATCACATGTTAAATATAATATCAACATCACATGCATGGGATATTATTGAAAATATCCTTAATATCCCAAAATATAAACGACAAGGGTCTTATAACACTTACTTTTGTTTATCACCTTTTGTAGTTCGGTATAATATCACACTGGGTTTATACAAGGTCGGTTTATCAATTCAACTTATTACAATGTACCGTATCAACAGTTTTGCTTCAAGCGAATGTAATATATATATAATATATAATGTTGAAAATCTCCCACTTCAAATCTAAATGATTATTTATGTACTGTTGAATTGTTGTTGCCCTTTACAAACAACATATATTTCCATTAATTTGATTTTTCAACTAGGACATGTTCTAGTCGGAAACAAAAATTCCAAGATTGTGAGACACGTCTTTTTGTGGTATATTGTACTCAGTGGTAGACAGGTCGGAAGAAGTTTGATTTATATGATACATAGTACTGGATATGGGTGAGAAATTTTGGCTTTTAAATATTGGGTTTATGTGTACGTAGTTGTCTGAAAAAAGGTCTCTTCACATATGAATTCTTGCTAATTTGTAATTGTTTATATATTTTAGCATAAAATGGGGAAATCATTACAAAACCAAAACGTAAGTATCTTCATAGGCGTATGAACTAACACAAGCGATGTGCAGGACAAAATCAAAGGGAGTCAATCATTTCACTGCGCCTTTTTCAATTCCAAAGTTAACGTCATTGTCAATATTATGACATCACAATCGATTTCTGACAAAAATCGCCCGAGGTACAATACTGGTGACATTTTCGAAAATATATATATATATATGAAAATTTACTGGATAACAGGCGGATCATGATTCAAATCATGTGGTTTTCAATTCGAGACAATATGACGGTAATTGTATCAGCTGCAAGAAAGACGTTGTATTGATTTCAGTATATCACTGTTAGAACACTTTGTATCAACAGTTGAGGAACACATGTAGTTATCTACCCCATTTAACAATCCCGCTCAGAAACAAAAATTTGATACTTCATTCTCTAAACCAGGCTCTGTGGAAAATTACTTGTTAATCAAAGTTTAATCAAAGTAACCTATTTCGACAGATTTGTTGACAACACATTTTGAAATATTAGAATTCATATCTTGAAACATGTCATATAAATGATTTTGTTAAAAATGTAATATAACTTTTACTATATTGTACACGTAATGCAAATGTAACTTATGTACACATTAACTGCTGTCCCATACTAAGGCTTCTAACCAAGTTTAGATTAAAAGAAATTACACTCAAGATTTGAATTTCCCTATATAAAATCTTCCATCAAGACACAAGTAGAACACCTTTGAAATTTCAGTCAATTTTAACTATTTTTGGCCCTTCCCATCAGTCCCTGGAGGTCAGCCGAGGTCAATATGTGCATCTCATTATACTGTTACCTTAAACTAATAATTCTAAGCAGGTTTGAACTATATCCAATTACAAATTAACAAATCATGTTCAAAATTAAAATTTCCTCATATAAACTATATTAAACTTTATCCCCTCCTTAGGGGGAAATGTGAGACCCTGGGGTCATGAAATTCATAATTCTGGTAAAGCATCTGAAGACTTTCCTTCTATGAAGAGTACTCGATTCTACCATACCTGAGATTTGAGAAGATTGTTGAAGCTCTCCAATCAATTTAACCTCTTTTGGCCCCGCCTCTCAGGTCCCTGGGGATTGGGAATTATATAATTTACAATAGTGGTGCGTCTTCAGCCATGGAAGGTTATTGTAAAAGTTTATTGAAATCAGTTGAGGGGTTTTCCAGAAGGAGTCGAAAATATTAAAAAGCTTAGGACGCACGATGGCGGACAAAACAGGATCGCAATAGGTCACCCTGAGACTTTCTCTCAGGTGACCTAAAATCTAATAGCTACAATCGTTCATTGATGCTGATATATTCTCCAATATCGATAACAATCGCAGGATTAGATCATACTTGGACATTTTCACATCTGTTAGTTGTTCACTAATATAAAATATTTCCTTTGTGACAACTGATGAAGTATTTGGCGGTAAAATTACTCAAATACAGAGGAAACCCCTTGTATACTCCGACCGCTTCATATGGACAGAAAATTATGTCTCATACGCGTTCTCGTCAGCAATTTTTACTTCCAGGTGTGTCCGTGTTGGAAAACACATTAGATATGTAAGGCGTGCGTCTTATTACTTACAATATATAAAAGGGAAGATCATCATGTCCAGGTTATTAGCGACGTCACAGTGTCACTTGACCTCGCAGCTCACTAAAATTTGAACCGAGCGGCATCAGCTACTTTTAAGCCCTGGTAAATAGGTGATGTGAACGCGTATAAGACATATTAAATCATCCATCCAGGAACAGTAGAACATCTTAGAAGTTTCAGTCAATTTTACCCATTTTTGACCCTGTTCAAGAGCTCCTGGAGGTCAGCCGAGGTCAATATGTGCATCTAATTATGCTGTCATCTTAAACTATTAATTGTAACCAGGTTTGAACAAAATCCAAATGAAAATTAACAAATATTGTTCGAAAATTTAATTTTCCTATATAAACTATAGTTAACTTTACCCCTTCCCCCGGGGGAAATGTGAGACCCTCGGGTATCAAAATTTACTATTCTGGTAAAGTATCTGAAGGCCTTCCATTCATGAAGAACTCTTGATTCTAGCATGCCAGGGATTTGAGAAGATTTTTCAAGTTCAAATCAATTTCGCCAGGTCCCTTGGCGTTGGGACCATATAATTTACATTTTTTGATGCGCCTTTTGCCGTGGGAAGTTTTTTGTAAAATTTCATTGAAATCTTTTCAGGAGTTTTCCAGAAGAAGTCGAAAATATTAAAAGTTAACGACGCACGAAGTCGGACAAACAAGGATCGCAATAGGTCACCATGAGGCTTTCTCTCGGGTGACCTCAAATCTCTTTCGACCGTCAATCTAATAGCTACAATCGTTCATTGATGCTGATATATTCTCTAATATCGATAACAGTCGCAGGATTAGATAATACACAGACATTTTCACATCTGTTAGTTGTTCACTAATATAAAATATTTCCTTTATGACAACTGGTGAAGTATTAGGTGGTAAAACTACTCAGATACAGAGGAAAACCCTTGTATACTCCGACCGCTTCATATGGAAAGAGAATTATGTATCATACGCGTTCCCGTCAACAAAGTGTACCTCCAGGTGTGTCCGTAGTGGAAAACACATTAAAGATGTGAGACGTACATCTCATCACTTATCATATAGGGAAGACCCCCCACCCCCCTGCCTAGGTTATCAGCGATGCCATAGTGTCACGTAACATCGCAGCTCGCTAAAATTTGTACCGAGCGGCATCAGCTTCTTTTAAGGCCTGAAAATATTTGACGGGATATACCGGAAGGTCCGCGAGTAACCACATTACGTTTATTTAAGTTTTAGAAAAAGTTCAAAACCATGTCCTTTTATCGACACTCTTTATCCCTTAAGAAATTCCAATTGCTGCAGGAATACTCGGTTGTTAGCATTGTACGTATCTTCATGATAAAGTAAACCTTTACTACCCTTAATATTTTTATTAATATCCCATTTAACTCTCTTGATGCTGTCGATTTCATGCCAAATCCTTCCACACCGAATTCCCTACTTTCCTTTTATCTACGTTGTTGGAATCTGTTACCTGCCATTAACGTTTGTCTCTAAGTTATCATAATACAATTCCCGGTGGCTTT
This sequence comes from Ylistrum balloti, assembly GCF_031769215.1. Taxonomy (NCBI): domain Eukaryota; kingdom Metazoa; phylum Mollusca; class Bivalvia; order Pectinida; family Pectinidae; genus Ylistrum; species Ylistrum balloti. The sequence goes on along the minus strand of NW_026782174.1, from coordinate 716,417 downwards.
ACTGTAAATAGTTCTGCACCCTCTTTGTTACGTACATGTAAACATGGGGTAGATATAATTCACCCAAGGGTAACAAAAAAAATGGTAAAACTTGTGTCTCTGCCGAAGGTTTTGCAGCACTGGTGAGACCCCGTATGTGGAATTTTCCTATCCTCCTTATCCACAAACTCTGGTATCTACAGAGTTTTTCTCTCATTTTCCAAAATTCATTCCTAATTATACAATGGTATATAAGCTGATATAAATGTCCCAGACTTGAATTACACGTCGTAATTATATCCGAGTTTGATGTTTGTTCTTGGTATCATTTGTGTCCATGTCCGTAAAATTCTATTCTTATTGCTTAGCATACGCTGTTTGTGTCGAAAAAGCAGTGTCAGGAACTAACATCAACATTAAAAGACAAACAGTATTCAAAATGAACTCTTCCGAATGTACACGTGTTTAAAAATATGACATGAATGATCTTTACCTTTAAATTGCAATATACTTTTTCATGTACTATGTTTTCTTTAAAATGTTATAAAGATGGTGATGATGTTTTTTACAGTTTTGTAAAACACATACGCTTGTACTATAAATAACAGATTTTGTCGCAGTAAAATCCAGTCACGATCAGTGTTTCATTAAACATTCATACGTTCAAACGAAAGAAAGCCAATTTTTTAAATATGATGTTATCAGTTTGATTTTGATATAAACAAAGATTAATAAATCATCAAAAGTAAGCACTATTTATGTTAAATAATTAAGTTAAAAGGTTTAGGTCTTGATATTCCATACGTTTAGTCTAAAATGATTCAACGATGTATGTAATTTCCCGTAAACCCGGCCGCAGTAGCTTCCGTCCCTCTTCATAATAAACTTAATCTGGCGAATATGTATATATAGAGGAGGAAATGAGGCCGTGTGCAAATGAAAATATGAATAGTTTGATAAACTGTTAAGGAAATCTACTTCAAAACACAAAGAAAACACATTGATGACAACAATAAGATGTTTTAATAAATATCAACATTACAAAAACAACTATATAATACATCGCGCAATATATCACAGTTAACTTTGGTCGTCGTGTGGAATCTGAAAGTAAAAATACAAAAAAAGAATAAATAGACATGGATATAGATCGAAATAGATTAAGTCAGGGTTTTTTTTTATTAAATTGATCTGTTTCAAAATTAATCATTCGAGGTCAATCTAGTCGTTACTTACATTCTTACTCGAAAAAAAAATGCATCTTAACTTATTACTAAGGGTCATGAAAATAAAACAGCCGTGAAAAGAAGAAAGTAAACCATGCCTACCATGATTTGTGTGAGTGTCCTGCCGATCTCCATCTCCCTTGTTTACACCATCTAACCAGTCAAGGTTCCGGTAATGTTGAAGGCGAACAACAACAGAAGACCAGAGATCACTGCAAAAATAAGATTCGGACATTACTTAGATGACCAGCCATTGATAAAAGAAAAATATGATAATATTTAAAAAGTACCAATCATTTCAACAGCAGATAATCCCCAAGAAAAGAAAATACAGCCGTGACCTGTGAATTATCACTTCTATACAACAATAGTTCATATGACTAACCACGGTATAGATCCATTCTTATCTTCCAGAGTTACTTCCCTTGATTACATTAAGAGGAGACGGGGAGCGAGAATGTATCTAGATGTTTTAGAAATCATCTCTCGTTCTGTTTCAGTTCAGTCATGTTTGATGTGCTATAGATTAATCAAATAAATTAATTTCATAATACAAGCTTACTTATCAGGATTACATTTTGTACATCAGAAAGAATTTATATTTTCAAGTGCTTTGTATTTCACAAACCTTGGTTAATTTTAGTGGTTATGTCCCGTAATAGCACAAATTTATTATATTTTCCTAGAGTTTGAAAATACTATCTAGAAAGAAATGTTTTTCGAGTCAGAGAGGCAAAATAATGTAAACTTACATAGAGCAAAGTTAGAGCTCTTCTCTTGCTGCTGGTTACCGTAGTTGTAGTAGAAGTTACTCAGACCATATCCGCTTCCGTAGCCTCCTACTCCGTATCCGGCGCCATGACCATATCCGGGATACTGGGCCACAACAAAGGCCACCAAGCATGGGATAAGGATGAGGGCGATACACTTGTTCATTTTGAAACTGCAAACAAAATATCAACAAGCTGTAACTTAACCAATTGGTGTTTAGAAATATCGATTTTCATGAAAATATTTTCATATTTTTTCTGTCATCACCACTTTGATAAACAATATTTTGAGTCTTAATAACTTACACAATTAATACAGTTCCTTATGAAAATATGCATTCTAGAAATCGTTTCGGAAATAATTTGTTTTAGATATGTCTATTTATTATCTAAAAATGAAAATTGTACATTGAATATAAGCGGAAGATATCAATTAAATTTTAATTCCACTGTGTAATTAGCACCAAAACTTATTAAATTGATCAACAAGATTTTACACATCCAGAGAAAAAAAAACCTTATACGCAAGAAAAACTGCACGTATGGGTAGCATGGCGATTTCAAAGCAAGCTGTGGAAATGTAGCTATACAGAAGTACTTACTTTGAGTTGTGAAGATCAGAACTGCTTGTCCTAGACAGCTGGCTGGATTTATACTTTGATAACGGAAGTACATGTGGTCATACTACGTAACAGCTGATGGTCAACACTTCCTTGGCATTGGTCAGCGCAACATACGGTAATATGGATGGGACACGCGTTGCTGTAAGGGTCAGATTTCAGCGGTTAGGTCGAATTGACTGTCATCTTTAAAACACCCCGAGGCTCGCCACCCAATCCTGGAATGTTCAATCGCATTCAAATATGAAAATGGAGTTCAACGTTAAAGTTAAAAGACCATCAAAATGTAACGACAGCTCTACACTGCTGTTGGGATGGGTCACGGAATTATCGAAAAGCAAACTATTGTCCTATATTTTAGATGTTTCTAAAAGTTAGGTAGGTATATTGATTCTAACTACCTCTCCGCGACTTTAATAAAAAAAATTGTCTTTATCGCGGTCAACTGAGGGATAAATGAAGTGTTGTTTGGAGGTTTGAAACCCTACTGAAACTACTAAAGGGTATGATCAATATAGCATTTGCTTTTAACCGTGTGCTATAAATTACGAAACAATAATGTTAAATTAATACTTTGTCTCCACTGCTGGACTCTCAACGCTGTGAGATACTCAAAGAAGTCTATTTGACTCCAACATCTGTATATTGGACCCCAGGGATATTTATATCGTACAATATGTCATTGTGTCTGTGAAATATCCCTTAGATTGGCCAAAAAGGTAACTTTTTTAAGCACAAGATAGATAGAGGATCGCACACGGGTTTCTGTTGATATAAGACTGATTAAACAAGTCTTCCCAACAAATTTGGTAAATCTCATGTGAAATAAAAACGATTCACTCACACAACCTGTAACATCATTTACTTAATCATCCAAAGTTTCGAAACCATTCTTCAAAAATCAGCCTGAAGGAGACCTCTACTTTCCCCCTATATATGCATTTCCTAATTGTCTGCTCCCCATCTCTACCTGCCCATTATCCACGAAAACATGTTTATTTAATATATGGATTTGTGTAATCTTGTGTAAATATTTAGATGGAGTATATTGTTTTTGGGAAAGGATTTGATATAAGTCAGAAACCTTGTGCCCGATCCCCATTATAGATATATATTTAATACAGTGAATATAATCTCTAAAATTACCAGATATATGAAAATTGTGATTTTTATTATGAAACTAGATTCTAACATTTCTTTGGATTTTAATCCGTCGTCTCATATATTTTAAAATTAAGATCCTTAGCATACTGACGTATTCTAGAGGGTCGAAACAGCTGTATGATGCAGTATAATTCATTATTTTTCTCAACTTTATCTAACTCAATATTTTTATTAAATGTGCTATTCACGTGTTTGTATTTTGTATGATCTATTCATTAGGCTGACTCGCTTTATATTTGTTTCTCTGTTGACGTAACAATACATGTGGCCACATGGTGTTTTGACATCACGATTCCAACAATGAATGAATAAATAAATGAATAAATAGATAAAGAAAGAAAGAAACGTGTGGTATTACCCTGTCACCAGGATAGTTACAGTGTACAGGTCACCTTATTAACATTTACTGTACAACGTACAACACTGCTTATAAAACTTTATAATAAGACAACGTAGAATCTTAGCTACTAAACCCAACGTAACCACACACAATTTTTTGGTGTTCATGGTCAGAACTTGGCAAGGATAATGATTGATAACAACTACGTATACATGTAATCAGTGAAAGATATTCAGACGTAAGGAATACTATATTTAGAAAAAAATATGGTACAAGCTACCATCTTCATATTTATTCGACTTTTCATTTGATCCACTTGATTTAAAACACTAAAATCGGGACAATCCAATGCACGCTGTAATGTGTCATGCTCATGTAGTAAGAGGACATTGGAATAATGTTACATGCAATTCTTTAATTATTAACACTCGTTTTCATATAATTCACTATTCATCATTCAAATTGAGGATGTCGTATTGCCCCCGCTCCCCCACTCCCACACACACACACACACAGAGAATAGAAAAGGAAACAAAATAATAATGATAAACACGCCTCTTTAAAGATGCTAAAATGTTCCAACTTCCGGTTATGTTAGCATCCACTGAACAAATAGTTCCGGGGGTGAAAAGCGATGTAACACCGTTGATGGCTACTGTCATCTTCTGAAAGCTGACAGAAGCTTATTACTAATATGGCTTGCTGCAGCCAGGAAGACACATTTGTGAGCGCACTTGTGAAATATCTATTGTTCTTTTTCAATTTCGGATGCTGGGTAAGTTTACATCGTGAATATAGTCACGCATCAGGCCACTGAGTTGCGATGTTTTCAATGTGTACAGTAACAGAGTAATGAGTCACAACACAGTGGAACGTTAGCTTTTTAAACGACGGTCATAAATAGTATTGTTATCGAGTAGGGCTGCAACCTTGTCAGCATACAGGATAAACCATGAATTGTAAAAACGACCGTACTGACACGTATAAACTGACCAATATACAGTATATTTTATGATATATAGATAAATAATATATTATCACATTATAAATTATACAATTACTGTATACAGTAGGAAATTTAAATACTAAGCTGCTATTTCTAGAATCAGTTTAAAGATACACATTTACATATTTTTTATTATGTTACACTTGTAACTAGTCTGAAAGATTCTAACTATCTTTCTTTGATTTTATCTTTGTATTGGTCTTGGTTGAACACAACCAAAGTGCAATGCACAAATACACACAGAGAGTATCAGAACACTTTTGAACTAACATCTAATATGACCTAGCAGAGCTTTGATTGGCTGAAGATTTGAAGATTTTTATTATTGTTTATGTTGCTACACCATAGCTTAATGACATCATACAGATGTACATGTATGTATTGTGACGTAACTCTAGACATAGATGTAAGGGAGGAGAGAAGTCACCAGTATTAGATTTTTTATCAATATGATGAAAAAAAAATTCACTTAAGTTTGGAAATTAATTAAAATTTTGTGTTAAACATAACTACAGTTTGTTCTCATACAAAATCCTCTAAGGGCTTGCATTTGACATATTTTCCAGTATGACTTGAAAATAATTGTGATCCTGTTTAACCTGTATGTGCTTTAAAACATTACAGGGGTGATTTCAATGCAAACTGCCTACAAGTTGCACTGCAATATATTTAATGAACATCTTTTATTTGTGAAAGTCTTTCTGTAATATCTTCCTATTTCAGGTTTGTTATGAAATTTAAAACTGTACTTTTGAGGTTTGTTTAAATGTCAAACTGATGGTCTAGTCGCATGTAACCTTATGTTATCTATAGCAGGATATATCAAAATAGCTCTGACATCCTAGTCTAAGCTGTTGGTGTTGTGTGTACACACTGGCACTGTTAGCCCTAGGTAGTTAACTATACATTGCACTGAAGTGGATGTTCAAGGGAAAAGGAAATATGAATATATCACACAAGTAATACAGCTTAATTTAGATTAAAAAAAATAATAATAACAAAATTAAGATAAAAATTGTGTTAATATTTGCTGCTAATGTCCTTAAGGTCCTTATTAAGTTGTCATCCATAGCTCGCAGGGTTTAATATATTGATTATATATATTATATCCTGCAACCAGTCAAGTTATATTATATACTCCAACTCATTAAGTTTTGCGTTTTGTGGGACATTTAAAGACCTTTTTAATTCTGGTTAAACAGGAGTAGAAACTCATTTTTTATATGATTGTATTTAGTTTTGCATTCCACTTTATATTGTACAATATGCAGGGCATTTTTCCACTTCCACTCATTATGGAAAGGGCTGTTTCATTTCATTTTCGAAAAAGTCACATCACCTGTTTGCAATTTTTTGTATATTTATCACTTTCCAATATTTATGTGAGTAATTATTTTGATGATGAAAATCAAAATATTCAAGAATAATTCTTATAATATTTTTTAATGCATTCAAACAGTTATTTGACTTGTTGTGCTTCTCTTTTCCATTTTCTTAGGCAATTCAAGTTTAAAGATGTCATATCAAATCTGTATCCATACATGTATATAAATATGATTGCAAGCACCTGTTCTTTGTAAATGAGTAACCTGAATGACAGATAACAATAAAATCATTAGTTTGAAAGATTTAAACATTTGGATATAACCATCAGCCTAACCTTCTTTCCTTCCCCTTACCCCTGTTAGTTTGAAAGATGTGCAGAATCCTGGATACTGAATACAGTAATCTTTCAAGCATTTGTTTTCAATGTTATGAATATATACATGTTATTGTACCCCAGATCTGTAAATCATTAAGAAGTATGTATATATATGTTAGATCAATCTTTAAAATGTTCTGATTGAGCTGTGAGTATGCAGGTTATTTTTTAGATAGATTTTATAGGTAATGATAGTGTTGGTGACAAGTAAATATGTCAATACCTAACTGTTATGAGGTCTGTAACCAGTGAAGAGCTACATATAGGAAACTAAAAATCAGACTTACAAGTAATCACATATGTAGGTAGCCAGTATGTAGCTATCCTGTTATCATTGATACTGTGATAGAACAGGATCATGCCAACCATATTGTGATTCAACTGAAAATTGATTAAATGAAAGAAAGATTTTCAAGGAAAATGCTGATAGAAAGTTGTGACAGTTACCTCCCTTTATACTAGAAATCAGTCAGACTGCATGTCTCTCAATGCAAAAAATAGCGATAAATATGAAATTGTTAATCATTTGAGTAGTTAATTTTTCTTAATTAAGCCAATCAAATTGCATAGATCAAAGCAAATGTGTTCTGGAACTTGAAAGATAAAATAATACAATTTTAAGGCATTTTTGTGACACTAACATTAATGAATTAGTGACATTATTTGAAAAGGAAGAGATATGAAAGATAGAATGAATTTCATTGAACAAATAACTTGATCCATATACCAGATAATTTTTTTGTTTTGTATATTTGATGATTAAGTGTCATTTAGTCCCCTTACCATAGTGACCAGGTATCACTTTTCAAGCGAATACTATGTGTAGTGTTTCGTGGCTATCAGTACTATAAAATCATATATTTTTGCATTTTTTTTTCACATAAGAAGTTATATTTTTGATTACACTTGATTTTGTGGATGATTAAAGCTTAATAAATCTGCTGAAGTTATTTCAACAATTTGTGGACGTATGAATTTGTGGATTAAGAGGACCCAAATATAAACAAAAAAAAATCTCCCATGAAAATGAAGGATGTTAAAGTACAAATTTTCTTAAATATGATAATAGCTGTTTTACTGAATGTATTAGTTGTGGAAAATGGAATTTTTAGTTCATGGTAATATATTGGAATACAGATATAATCAGGTAACATTGTGTTACTGAAGTTAGGTGTAAGTATAGTGTACAGGTATGTATAAGGATGACTGGCTGTAGACAAGTTGCCTGGAGCTGATTGATGACACCTGTACAATTTAAATTTCTGGTCATTCAAGCAGTATGTTACATGTAGGTTACATGTATATGCAGTTTGACCTGATCATTAGCTAAGGAGGTGTCCTGTCCTCATACATATACAGTGTTGACTGTGTTGGGTTGTCAAACATTTACATAATGTATATTTCTTTTTGATAAAGTTTATAACTTTCAGGGTCAAAAGTTTCTCAGGTGATAGACTTTATGGGACTCCACCCTTTCATGAATTTGCATCAGCATTTTGTATTGAGTTTTCACACAATTGTTAAATAAATGTAATATTGTATGACAATGATTATATGTCATTAGAAACATTTCGATGAATTAGGGATATAAACCCCGTAACAACCCCCCTACTTATCTACCCTGCCAAAAAAAAAAAACAATAATAAAAAAAAAAAATCCCAGAAATTACAAGAAATAAGGAGATGTTTTTCTACTTTCATATTTCACTTTTCCTTTTATGAGGATATCTGTAACAATAGAAAATGAAAGTATATAAACAACTTGCTTATATATTAACTAATATACTATATATAATATATGTTATTTATATACACTTAAGTCATCACCAAATGGGTAGTTGTTTAACATTTTAAACAAAATGCTCACCTGACCTGATGGAATAGAGGACTTCTGAAGTCATAGTGAAAAATTAAGGAAATAATAAAATAAAAAACCATAACCAGATTTGTTTATCATTTTATCTTGACCACACTTCATGTATTGTGTCACTTTCATCTCTTAAAAACATCAAACAATATTTATCAAAGTAATGAGATGTAATGATTATTTTCAGCTGTTTGGTGGTGTGCTGATTGGGATTGGGGTTTGGGCCTTCATCGAGAAAAATCGTTTTTACCATAAAGAGGTTCAGACAGTGTATGACATCATCTTCGATCTTTCTGTCATCTTCTTTATCGTCGGGTTCATCATTTTCATCCTTGGATATGCTGGCTGTATTGGAGCTCTTAGAGAAAATATTTGTCTTCTCAAATTTGTAAGTATTTGACATAAAAATTTATATGCATCTATTTAGTCTATACAAAGTTTTTAAGAAAAATACCTTCAGTCATTATATCTTTAATTTGATTTGTCTATATGCACTACAGATTTTTGTAATACAAGCCTTATCTTATGTCGAATGTAGCTCTAAGTTTCATTTTAAAGAATTGTATAAAATGGAAACATGCTTGTGTTCTAAATTTTGTCTTTTTTTTTGTGAATTATATTAGGACCGACACTAAAGAAAAATGCCATGTATCATATTTCTACCTATAATTGTGACTATTCAACTATCAGAAGTCTATCTTACATAGTTGAAGCATATATATCTATATCTATCTAATATTTCTAATTGATTATTGTTTATTGATTTTATCTATTCTGTTTACCAGTAATACATTTTTTGATTGAGTGTCAAGACTTGAAACAGCTGAATTGTTACTATGATAATATTTTTTTTATTGCCGATTAGGATATGTAAGAATTATTGAACATTTTATCCTCTGCTTTTCCAGTACTACATCACAATGATAATCATTTTCCTGTTGCTGGTTGTTGGAGCTGTTTTAGCATTTGTGTTCAGAGACAAAGTTAAACAAATTTTGGTTGATGTCCTCCAACAAAACCTTATAACACGTTACCAAGATGACCCAGATGGACAGAGTACCATTGATTGGATACAAGAAAAGGTACATTTAAGATAAAACAATATTTAGTTCAAACTTGCAGCCATTTTGGAAATTCTTGTTACACTTGATCTTCGCTGATTGTTTAGAAATTATTTGAAATAATTTCAAAATTTTTTCCTGATGTACAACTACAGTTTCATTCAGTATTTATGTTCATTTCTATCGCGTCAATATACTGTGTCAAAAAAGAACTAATTTTAGACACCTGTTAAAAATTTCGACAGGATGTATATAGTATGGCATTGTTCAGTTGTTTGTCCACAGTTTTCAATTGACTTGGTAGTCTTAACCACCATGATATGAAATTCTGGTTTCCTGAATGGCAGTTTGTTAAAACCTTCAAACAGCTTCTTTTCAATAACCGAAAGTCCTAGAATCATGATATTTGGATGTTAGGTTTTCTGGATAAAGCTCAACAAAGTTTACAAAAAGAAATCAACTTGACTATATTCCAAGTCACAGGAGTCAAATTTGTTGAAACCTTCAAATGACTTCTCCTAGCTCTTTAACCAAGATCAAGAATGTAAGCAATTTAGGCCCATACGGCTTCCTGCTTTTCATAGTACTCTTTGTTTACAACAGCTATATTGTCATATAGGGATTCCAACATTATGTATTTGCAAATGTTAATTCATGTCTATTTTGAGTATGGGTCAGACTACAGTATAACCTACCTACATACAGTAAACCATCTCTATATAACATATTCTTGTCTTGGTTTATAATGTAATACAGTTGATATTGGTGATGAATACCTGCCAATAAAGGCCACATTTTTCAGCTCCCTAGAGTGGTCTGTATTAACAGACTGACTGTACAATAATAATGTGCTCCTCTTGCAGCTGTACTGCTGTGGTGTGAATGGTTACCGGGACTGGAACAGTAATCAGTATTTTAACTGTACTGACGACAACCCCAGCCCTCTACGTTGCAGTGTACCATACTCCTGTTGTAGGGACCCTGATGTCCTCACGGTAGGAATATTCATTAAGTTTTGCCAGGGAAATACAGGAATATTTCTTCAGATCAATATTTCATCACTGCGATGATGATATTTCTGTTTTTCTCAAATTTGTTGTATAAAAACATTTTTAAGCATTTTATACCAGATAATGGCATAAAAACCGTAGAATGCAACTTATAACTGTCTATTCAAAATGGTGTTGTCTTGTTGTCAAGCATATCAGGTTATCTGAGATAAGAGAATGTACTGATATTTCTTTTTGACAATGCTTAATTTTATGTTTTGATCAGGCTTTTTTGTCTTATTTTTTTGTTTAAGAATATATTAAAAAGGAAATTTGACGATTTCTTATTCAGTGTCTTATATATTTCATGAGTATGACAGAATATCTTTATTTTCATGAGTGCAAATTAAATATCTTATAAATGTATTAGATAAAGTGTAAGATATTTTCTATGAATTTTCATGTACCCCCCGGTACTCACTATAATAATAATTCAAAGTTTACAAAGAGCCACTAGATTAATACCTGCTTACTATAGTGCACTCACACCAAAATTAGAGTGTACTCATGGAATTTTGTATTGAAATTGTTGGTCAATGGGGTTAAATCATATGAGTAATTTAAGTGCTACAGTAAATACCATGATGGTATTTGAGTTGAATAAGATATCCTGAAACTGATATTAAAACGATGTTGATTATTGACCGATTCCTATCTCCGAATCTCTGAAATGATCTGTTTTGTTCTCTTGTTATAGCCTGGAGTGCCTAATATTTTGTGTGGAAAGGATGTATTAGAAGAGGTGAGAGGTTTTATCATATCTTAACATTGATATGTGCAGCATAATTTCAGTTCAATATCTGAAATCAAAATGCTTGCCTAATGGAATATTTCATTGAATCATGAACTCTCTTTCATAATACATTTGTAATCTGTTACATGTTCATGCTAAATATACCTGCAATTAGTTTTTTTGTATTTGAAAAGCTACCATATTTTACTTAATTTTGATACATGTATATTGTATACAGATTGAGGTGTTGGTAAACCGCTGTTTAACTTCAGTACTAATATCATGCATGATATTCCTTAATGTTGAAGAATTCTTGTGTTACATAAGATTAAGATTTCATATAGTTGATACAAAGTAAATGACAGGAAGAAGTGGGAGTGTCAGGTAAAAAAGGGGACATAACAAGAGAGTGGGGACCGTCAGGTAAAAAGGGACCTTATAACAAGGGAGGGATGAGTGTCAGGTAAAAAAGGGGACATAACAAGAGAGTGGGGGAGCATCAGGTATAAAGGGACATTATAACAAGGGAGGGATGAGTGTCAGATAAAAATGGGGACATTATAACAAGAGAGGAATGACTGTAAGGTAAAAAAGGGGACATAACAAGAGAGTGGGGAGTGTCAGGTAAAAAGGGACCTTATAACAAGGTAGGGGTGAGTGTCAGGTAAAAAAGGGGACATTATAAGAAGAGAGGGTTGAATGTCGGGTAAAAATGGGGACATCATAACAAGAGAGGGATGAATGTCAGTAAAAAGGGACCTTATAACAAGTGAGAGGTGAGTGTCAGGTAAAAATTGGGACATTGTAACAAGGGAGGGGTGAGTGTCAGGTAAAAATGGGGACATTGTAACAAGGCAGATTAAAATGGGGACATTATAACAAGGGAGGGGTGAGTGTCAGGTAAAAATGGGGACATTATAACAAGGGAGGGGTGAGTGTCAGGTAAAAATGGGGACATTATAACAAGGGAGGGATGAGTGTCAGGTAAAAATGGGGACATCATAACAAGAGAGGGATGAGTGTCAGGTAAAAATGGGGACATTATAACAAGGGAGGGGTGAGTGTCAGGTAAAAATGGGGACATTATAACAAGAGAGGTATGAGTGTCAGGTAAAAATGGGGACATTATAACAAGGGAGGGATGAGTGTCAGGTAAAAATGGGGACATTATAACAAGGGAGGGGCGAGTGTCAGGTAAAAATGGGGACATTATAACAAGAAGGGATGAGTGTCAGGTAAAAATTGGGACCTTATAAAAAGGGAGGGATGAGTGTCGGGTAAAAAAGGGGACATTATAACAAGGGAGGGGTGAGTGTCTGGAAAAAAAGGGATAGGAGAGAGGAAGTGTGAGGTAATAAAGGGACCTTATAACAAGAGAGGAATGAGTGTCAGGTAAAAATGGGGACATTATAACAAGGGAGGGATGAGTGTCAGGTAAAAAAGGGACATAACAAAAGAATGGGGGAGCGTCAGGTAAAAAGGGACATTATAACAAGGGAGGGGTGAGTGTCAGGTAAAAATGGGGACATTATAACAAGGGAGGGATGAGTGTCAGGTAAAAATGGGGACATCATAACAAGAGAGGGATGAGTGTCAGGTAAAAATTGGGACATTATAACAAGGGAGGGGCGAGTGTCTGGTAAAAAAAGAAACCTTATAAAAAGGGAGGGATGAGTGTCGGGTAAAAAAGGGGTCATTATAACAAGGGAGGGGTGAGTGTCAGGAAAAAAAGGGATAGGAGAGAGGAAGTGTGAGGTAATAAAGGGACTTTATAACAAGAGAGGAATGAGTGTCAGGTAAAAATGGGGACATTATAACAAGGGAGGGATGAGTGTCAGGTAAAAAAGGGGACATAACAAAAGAGTGGGGGAGCGTCAGGTAAAAAGGGACATTATAACATGGGAGGGATGAGTGTAAGGTAAAAATGGGGATATTATAACAAGAGAGGGATGAGTGTCAGGTAAAAATGGGGACATTATATCAAGGGGGGAGGGGGGGCGAGTGTCAGGTAAAAATGGGGACATTATAACAAGGGAGGGATGAGTGTCAGGTAAAAATTGGGACATTATAACAAGGAAGGGATGAGTGTCAGGTAAAAATGGGGACATTATATCAAGAGAGGGATGAGTGTCAGGTAAAAATGGGGACATTATAACAAGGGAGGGGCGAGTGTAAGGTAAAAATGGGGACATTATATAAAGGGAGGGGCGAGTGTCAGGTAAAAATGGGGACATTATAACAAGGGAGGGATGAGTGTCAGATAAAAATGGGGACATTATAACAAGGGAGGGATGAGTTTCAGGTCAAAATGGGGACATTATAACAAGGGAGGGATGAGTGTGGGGTAAAAAAGGGGACATTATAACAAGAGAGGGATGAGTGTCAGATAAAAATGGGGACATTATAACAAAGGAGGGATGAGTGTCAGGTAAAAAAGGGGACATAATAACAAGAGAGGGATAAGTGTCAGGTAAAAATGGGGACATTATAACAAAGGAGGGATGAATGTCAGGTAAAAAAGGGGACATTATAACAAGGGAGGGATGAGTGTCAGGTTAAAAAAGGGGATTGGAGAGAGGAAGTGTGAAGTAATAAAGGGACCTTATCTTAACAAGAGAGGGAGGAGTGTCAGGTAAAACAGGGGACATAACAAGATAGGGAAAGGTGTCCGGTAAAATTAGACATTTTAACAAGAGAGGGAGGAGTGTTAGGTCAAAAAAGGAGACATTATTACAAAGGAGAGGGAGTGTAAGGTTAAAAAGGGGTAATTATAACAATGTTCAAACTTGCAAATTATCTTAGAGATGCACAAAAGTATGAATTCACCAACATAAGTAAATTAATCACAGTATTGGAAATAAATGGAATTTTGATGTGATTTTGCAGTCTGGAGATATTTCTATTATCTACACTATTGGGTGTGTGGACGCTGGAATACGTCTGGCAGAGAAGGAACTTCCAGTTATGGGTGGCATAGTCATAGGACTGGCAGTTCCGCAGGTAACCACTTAAATATGGGAAGAGCTATGGCATCCGATATCAGGGTGTTGGACAATATTTCTTGTTTTTCATGTATAGTTCTTGGGTAGAGAATCTGACTGGAGGCACTAGGTCCGATCAATGAATTTTGAATAAGTTAACTGGTTTCCTTCTTGTTGGCAAGCAAATGATTAATGAAGTTTTTATCTGAATTGTCCCCCTTTATTTAAGAGATTCCTTTCCTTCATGAGTCATCAATAGAAGAAATGAATTATGTATTTAAGTTAATTACATGTATGTACGATTAAAATTCAATTCAATATTCAGTAATGATATGATTAATTGTAACATTTCAGCTATTTGGAATTTGCCTTTCACGACTTCTTGAGGGTCAAGTGATGGACCAGAGAGCAAGATGGGCACAAACACACCATGGACATCATCAGTAACTCTAGACAAATACACCATGGACACTCCGAATAATTCAAGACCGATGCACCATAAACATCATCAGTTATTCGGGGCAAATTACATCATGGACACCTTCAATAACTCAAGGCAAATTACAGCATAAATACCATCAGTGTTCCATGGCAAATACACCCTAGATACCATCAGCAACTCATGGCAAATTAGACCATAGATACCATCAGTAATTCATGGCAAATTAGACCATAGACATCATCAGTAATTCATGGCAAATTACACCATAGATACCATCAGCAATTCATGACTAATACACCATAGATACCATCAGCAATTCATGGCAAATTAGACCATAGATACCATAAATAATTCATGGCAAATACTTAGTAGACAATAGATACCATCATTAATTCATGGCAAATAGACCATGGCCACCACAAATAGTTCAAGACTGACACCTTAGGCACCATCAGTAATTCAAGGCAATTACATCATAGACACTATCAATATTTAAGAATGACACATATTAGACACCGTCACTTATTCAAGGGAAACACATCATAGACACCATCAGTAATTCAAAGCCACATCAAAGACACTATCAGTTATTCAATGCAACATCACAGACACTGTCAGGTATTCGACTCAACATCATAGACACTATTAGCAATTCAATGCAACATCATCTTTGACACTATCAGTTAATCAATTCGACATCATAGACACTGTCAGGCAGTCAATTTAACATCATAGACACTATCAGTTATTCAAGGCAACTACATCATAGACTCCATCAGTAATTCAAGGCAAATGTATCATAGACACCATCAGTAATTCAAGGCAAATACATCATAGACACTATCAGTAACTCAAGACAACATCATAGAAACCATCAGTAATTCAGTGAAAAAAACACCATAGACACCATCGGTTATTCAACACAAACACATCATAGACACCATCAGTAGTTCAATGCAAATACATCATAGACACCTTAAGTAATCCAAGGCACATACACCATGCAAACCAACAGGAGTTATGACAAACATATGCACTACTGAAACAATTAGTAGTCCAAGGCAAACATACCCTCAGTACTGCAAGACAGACATAGTAAATAATGGTTCATATAAAGACATCAATGGACACTGACAGTAGTTTAGGACAATTGCAATGTGGAAACCATGAATAGTTCATGACACCATGAAAACCAATGATTGATCAAGAAATATCATACACACAAACAATTCAAGATCAGACCAAGCATACAATCCATACTTCAAGATACACAATGGGAATCGGCACCCTGTTGCTCAAAAGTTAAAGTTATCCAGTGGTTGGTGAACAATTCAAGTTAATGCCACTGAACAAATGAATCTTAAGTACAAATTTACACACGAAGTATACCAGTCTGATCAGTCTCAACAAACCTACAGCTGTAAAATGATAGAGAATGCTTCCAATTTCGTTTACTTCATGTTTGAAAAAAATTACAACCCGCTGGTTATCTCTATTCAGCCTTTACAGACAATAGATACCATACATCAATAGTCAATATCATACACACAGCAGGCAACTTAGGTAACTCTATATACGATGTCGTTTAATTAACCACCAGATGTACTGTAGACACAATGTAATATACCATTGCTGTCAATATTAGACTTCAAAAGAATCGGAACACTGAATATTTTTACCACAGATGTGCGTATAATAGACCTGATTTTATGTTTAAAAAGATTAAAAAAAACTGAACTATTCTACTACCTGATAGGGTGTAGGGGAAATATTGAGTGACTTTTGAATAAAGAAGCCCAGGGGAGGCAAGACATAAAACAGGTCAGAACACGGCACATGAATGGATAACAGATTCCTAATTTTACAAGACGCAGTATGTTAGCATTAATGATGAGAAATATAGGATATTTAAAACCATAAATGCATTTTTATTCAGCAACGGTTATTTACATGGATTAAGTGGTTAGAACGTGTCATTTCTTAGCATAATTTGATACAGAGAAATACTAAATTTAGAACACTCACTATGCTATAGATCTGAAAATGATTAATTGATAATTGATTTCGTTGTAACTTTGTACTAACATTATGAGATTTGGTAATTTTAGAAACCAAGAATAAATTTAAGGTTTAAGATACTTCATTTTAATACGTTAATTTTATAAGAGTTTTGAAGTCATATGTCTTTTCTTGAATTCCATGTGGAAGTAACGTAGTTATCAAAATGTTCATTCATACAATAAAATCATATTACAGATAAGGTTATTTTCATGCACAAAGCTGGTTTTATCATAATAGGAGTATAACTACAAACCTGATGTGCACGTATAGTTATGCAATAGCTCCTTGCATGAAAATGATATACAGCAGTGTATTTGGATGAAAAATATCAAATTAAAGTGGCCTTAATTACCAGTGAAGGCCGATATGTTATTGTTATGGGAAAACGATGTAAATATTTCATGTGAACAACGGCTTTGTATTCAGAAGAGGTGAATGATTGGTGTTACTATAGGAAAAGCACTGTGGATTTTGTTTTTTTAACAAATCAACGTGTGTCATTGTTACCTATGCCTATCACAGATGGCAACTACAAAATGCAATTGTCTATATATAAATAGTAAATATGTGATGATTGAAGAGCTAGACTGAATACGTTGCGTCTCTAAAACATATACTCGATACTCTAGGAGTGAAAATAACTTTTGTTTCCTGCACCCCTGGAATATGTCACCGCAATATTGAAGGCACAAGCGAAGTAATTTGATAGGGTCCAGGAGAAAAAAAATTGACCAATCTCTGGCTCATACACTCCTTGTGATGATTACAAAGGAGCGATACAAAACTTCAAACCCATTACAATATACCATGATTTGACCTCGAGATTAGCCTAATGTACACCAAATGATAAAACTTCTCTTTCCGTCTGGTTCACAAGGTGTTGCAAGTGGAACCTTAAATTTTGCCATTAAGTGTTCCAGGGGTATAGACAACGAAAGTGATTGTAACCCCTGAGTATGGAGGATGCTAAAACGATGGTGAATACTGATTTAATTAAACTGGTATTATTTTTGCTTCCATGAATTTTTTTGTTAAGTTTATCATTATAGATATGTAAATTGCTGGAATCTCTTTGAACATTATACTTTGTATAGAATTATTTAATTATCATACGTTGTATAGTATTATTTAAATATCTGTATGGTATCTAAATTTTATACATTGTATAGTATTGTTTAAACACCGTAAGTTGTATAGTATTGTATCAAGCTCCACATTCAAGGGGTAACGATCACTTTCTCTACACCACTGGAATATGTCCAGACAAAATTGAAGTCATAAGCGAATTAATTTGATTGGTTTCAGGAGAAAAACTGATCAATCACAGGCTGATAAGCTCCTTTTGAAGATTACAAAGAAGCGAGACCCAACTTCAAATCCATTGCAATACACACTTATGCGACCTCGAGATTCATTTAATGTACATCAAAGGATCAAAATATAGTCGTTTTGTCATGTCCATAAGGTGTCGTATATGGAACCTTCAATTTTGCCGTTACATGTTTCTGGGGTGCAGAGAGCGAAAGTGATCATAACTTCTTGAGTATCAAGGATGAGTGTTGTACACACTGACACTTAATTAATTTTTCATTTAATCATGTATAGTTTGTATAATCATTTTTTATTCAATAATTTAACTATATTACCCATACATTTATTATATTTGGGAGGTTTTTTGTAAAGATGGATGTTCATTCAAATACAGAAAACTTGTCAATGTTTCTGTGGATACATCACACAGGTGAACCTTTTTCAAGTGACCAGCATTGTAATGATATTAGCATTCCCGTCTAATTGTTTTGTTTTATACATTATATTTTGCTTTTACATACAGATACAGTCGAACCTCGTTATCTCGTACTCTTATAACTGAAAGACCCGGTATAATTCGGAAGTATTTTGTCGGTCATTGCCAAACTTTACACTAAACATTCGGTCTTAGTTAAATCGACTAATCGGGTTAATCGATAGTTTTCCCACGTTCCTGCCTACTTCGAGATAACAAGGTTTCACTATTTACCTTTTTTGTCAACAAACGATCTTCCATATATGATAGTTACAAAACATTCCGTTTATACGCGAGGTTAGAAGTACGTTATGTTTGTACATATGATTAATTATTCCAGAAGATATTTCATACATGTTTATGACGTCAGCGCAAGAAAATGACTCGTAGTTGTTAAAAGAAATATTATTTATGTGATAAACAGAATTTTACACAGTCTCCATTTCGTATTAGATTATGAAACCCGTAGAAGCCTCTTATTTTGTTTCTCGTATCTCTTATGAAATGGAGACAAAGTAAGATCATTTCTTTGTGAAATAGGGCTTATATCTGTTGTAATTGTTTAAGTATGTACCGTCAAGGAACTGATTGACATATAATTTTGATTTCTTTAGCTTTTACTGTAAGATCAGATATTTTTGTTGAGCCATAATTTCATGGTTTTGCAAAAAGAAAAAAATGCATTTACGTTGGCAATAGAATTTATGGATAAATCTTCATGAAATTCACTACTTTTAAAATTCATATCATTGTGTAACTATTTTTATTTTCATTGACATATCTCTTTTAATAAAGACCCACACGAAAATGAATGCTTGTATAGATATGAAAATATCGTAATGAATACTATGTCTGGTGTTAATGTTGAAAATTATGTGTTGATGGCCAATGGAAGTGACAAATAAGTTTTTTTTTTATTTTCCAGAGTTGTTGCAACAACTTCTGCTATTCATCTTCAGGATATTACCGTTGATTGTTCATGTAATATTTTAGCAGTGCTAAATACAACAGTGATGTATATTACACTGGTTGATTAAAATGTGTGAAGGTTGATAAAGATTTTTGATGTTCAGAGACAGTTATTGCCAAAACTTACTACATAGCATTTCACATTTTTGTACAGTGTTTTTCTTGTGTCCATGACGTTACAAAATAATTACGATTTTCATTCTTTATTTTTCTAGTCGGTGTAGTGCTACAAATGGTATGTCCCCATGCATTTATTGTTATTATTGGCTCTTTAGTCTGTTTATTGGTTTACTTGGCATATTCACATGTACCTATTAATATTTGATTCGTAGTCTGTTTAGATTTAGTGCCATACCTAGTATTATATTTTTCAGGGTCTAGTCTTTGAGTGACAGCAAAATTCAACAAATGTATTTTTCTTTTCTTTTTTTTCTGAAGTTGATAAGGGACGTTAGCACAAATTATATTTATACTTGTATGTGATCTAGCTAGTTTACATCTTGTTTTTATAGTTTGTTATAACGTGGAAGTTTGACAATGTAGTTCCATGTGGTTATGCATATTACTTTTGAGACTAGTGCCAAACTCACAGTAGTATTGACTAAAATGATTAATTTACTGGGGGCAGTGCCAGTTACGTAGTGATATCATACCATTCATTATTCTATGATTTTAGAAGTCTATCAGCGCAAAGGGATTTTCTATTATTGAAGATAACCAAAAAGCCTTTTGTTTGTTTTTGATGGCAACTGCCTGTAGTCTATCTTGAGGCAATTACAAATTTATCCTGTGATTGTGTCTGTGCAAAGTTACAGGTAGCGATAGTTTAAGAATGTATTCTGCTGGTTTCTAAAGTTTTTTTATTCTTACGAACTGTAAAGAATCATTTCTTGTGTTAAATGACAAATGTTATTAACGCAGATTGTGTACAGATGACAGGTCAGAAAATTACAAATTTGGTGACGTTGGCTGAATCAAAATATTTTACGATACTATGTAGCATATGTTGATTGTAACTACATTGGCGCATGTATTTACTGTTAAGTGTCTACGTCAGCGATACGTTGATTATCAAAACGTTTGAATTTGACCGTTTTTTTGCACTTGTTAAAATTTTTCATATGATTGTTGTTGTCAGTCAACAAAAGACTTGGACATGGAAGGTCCTGCTATGCCTCAATGTATAAACTAATTATGATTGGAAACAGTGATTTGTTATTGACGTCAGCGTGTCGGTAATCAGGTTAATGAAAAAAATGGAGATATTGTGTCACAAATATTAACATGCAAAAATAAAATAATAACTGTTAAATTGATACCATTGATAGTCTAAAGCTACATCAATGAAGTAAAAGTGAAAACTATATCGAATCTTATGTCGTAGACTAATATTATACTCTTATTCATAGTTTTATAGATATAGCTTAGACTTTCATCAGAGCAGTAACAAAACCTATACTGCTGAAAATGTACAAGTTAGCTTTATATACACGGTAGGTTGTCTTGAATAAAGGGTTGTATGGTATGTATGAGCATTTAAAAATCCAAGCGATCAAACAGTGAGTAACTCCTGTTGTTTAAAGTCATAACTTCAATGTAAAACTTAGCATACGTTGATATAGAATCTCAAAATACTTTTGCATTTAGACCAGGGTTATTTCATTCGTTATATTACTGTTTACATTTGTGTTAAGACTTGTTGAAAACAAGGTATATCATACCTTTGCTGTCTTTGTGAAGGTGTTTATTTATGAAAACAATTGTGTGATTGATTTTCATGTAATGTGTTTTCAGAATGTTCCGTGAAATGTTTTACAGGAGAAAAGTCGCATGGAATTCTTTTTTTTCTCGTGTAATAGAATAGTAGTCTAGACCACACAACCCAAAGTCTAAGTACACTTTTTTATTATTTTACGGTTAGATTACCGATTATAAAAGCAAAACAATGCTGATGTATTGAATTTAACTTCGAGCATGTAACTTGTATACCAACATACAAATTTTATAGCTTGTGAAAGCATTTCTGAATGTTCTATCGTCCTTTCATACCCACCGGTTTTATCGCCATGCAATACTCAATGCAATGTCAACCTTATTCGACGATATTACAACACTTTCTTTCCATTTCCACTAACATTTGTAAGTCTATTGATATATTGATACATACTCACCAGGTTAGATTTTTGATGTCATTTTAAAGCGAATTTAGTTTTTATAGTATTTTGTATACTAGTGTGTTTCACTAAGATGTGTTTATACCTTTTTCTTAACCATCACATTTTGTGTTACTTCTGAAGTTAATTGTGTATTAATCTTAGATGTGTTTATACTTTTTTTTCCTTTAACCATCTCAATTTGAGTTATCAATGAAATAAAATTTCTCGAGATAGATAATTAGAATTGTAACTCCTCGGTGTGAAAAATGAAACTAGAATTATTTTTCTGTCTGAATGATATAACTTAAACAAGAAGTTCTTTGTTACCAACATTTCCTTAGTCTTCAGTCGAAGTTGTTTAATTTCAAAGGTATCTGATTGTCTGACTGAACATGATACTAGTATACCTTGGTATTTTTACCATTATATGTGAGCCTCATGTTTCAAGGTTTTATTTTTCAACGTAATACCCTTCAGTGTCAATACTCTTTTGCCATCAATGTTTAAGGGCCTCAATGCCAATTTTAAAGATGTCTTTTTCTTGACCGTTCAGAAAGTCCTCCACTGCATGTATGACGTCGTCTTCAGACTGAAAGTGGGTACCAGAAATGACCTCTTTCAATTCGGGCAAAAGACGAAAGACGAAGATCAGGCGAATAAGGGGATGTCCAAGTAATTTAAAGTCTCATTGGATATTATGGCAGTCATTGCAATGACAGGCTTGTGAACAAGGGTATTGTCCCGTTGAAACAATAAAACTTTACGGCGTTAGAAGTGATGCATAATGTCTGCCATTGTTTGTTTGTCCGTTTTGAAGATAATCTACCATCAAAATACCATCAGCCTATATCTCGCTGTAACTCACCTGTCAGCCATAACAATATCATGCACTTTATTGACCATTTCTGGGGTTGAAACAGTGACGGGTATTCCAGGATAGGCGGCATCCCCAAGGCTCTACGTGGCAGGCTTAAATTCTGCCACCCATCTTTTTTTTCTTTAGCATATGAAAGGGCATCATTCCCTGGTGCTGTTACAATATGAGTATGGCTATCCTAGAGTGCTAGACTATCTGATGCAAATATTGAATCACTGCTCTTTCAGCGAATTTGCCGATTTTGCAAAAGTCACTTGCCTTGTTTACTTTAGAGTGCTTTCTCTTCGACATAAACTGACAAAATGACACCAGTCTTCGGGTACACAGCCTTAACTAGTCGAGGGATAGTAGAGCTGAAAAAAGGCAACACTGATTAACTTCTTCAATACAAATCTCACAACTTATCAATCAGCCCTCGTAAATATCTCACTTCTAAAAACTACGTAAATCAAAAGGTATCATGTAGTGATTTATTGAAGTATTCGGAACGTTTAACAGACATTAATGATCACAATCTAACGTATCCAAGATAATATGGTAAGGTTACCAGCGTTACTAGTGCCCACCTCTAAATATTATTTATGTCTGCAACAATATCCGATTTTAATGAGTCGGCAAGTCGTGTGACAAGTGACCAAAAATCGTCTTTACAAGCATAGTTATTGTATAGTTTTTCTCAGGAAAATGTACAAAATACGAACCGTTTGAAATACATGAGCGGTAGCGTCGATTGTAAACGTTGACCATGTCTTATGATTGTAAACAGCGTCGCTGTCTCAAAATTTTGTTATATGAACGGACACGTTTTACTTAAATCTTTCATATTTATATTAGCAATGTGTCAAACTTAACATAAAATCATATCGCATTTGTCCTTTGTGACATTTGGTTTAAGAATAAATATATCTATAGTGCTATATTTCATCCTTGAAATGTGCTTTGATGCTGTAAATATTTTGCTTCTTTGTTGGTGCATGATGCTGTTTTTACACGTCGGACAGTCAACATGGTGATCATTTCGACACAAATTCATGTACATTACCATTAACAAATTACGGCGGAAGTCATTCATTGACTTGCATGTATTAGTGAAGAACTCTATTCAACTCATAATTGTTTGAAGCTTAACTTTTTTCAGTAACCATTACAGGAAGTTCACAAGCTCAATTTGCACTAATATTCCCCAGCGGAGGGAGAACGGCAGACTATTACATACATTGATATAAACTCAGTCATTTTGAAGGAATGTAGTGTAAATATTGACCGTTCATAATAAAAGGATGGAATGATATTTATATGTTTGGAGTTGTTCTTAGGCTGTTGAGCTCACAGTAAAGTGTAGAACTCGTCTCCCTTTGAGGAATTTGAGTATGTTACAGTGTATCGAGGTGTAATATTTATGCTGCGTCCTGTGATATTATGGAGATATGCTCAAAAAGCTATGTAATGTGAAATGGCTTGATAAGACGTAACATTGACATATGTACTTAAATTCCCTGGTACATATTTTTTGGTAGTTTTTATCTCGCCTATACAATGTAAGTCCACCTTTGAACAGATCTGATACATATGTATAGCAGCTACGTTTGCAGATCACAATGAATACCCCAACATCCAAGTCCTTAGCACCACCGACGAGTCCTAGAAGATTGTACAGAAGCACACAAGTGCATACCATCTTTTAAAACACATTTAGAGCTGGATACAGTAGAGCCAAACAATGATTTTAACTGCAATTCAATTTCGTCATTCTAGTAGTTGTCAGCGATGCAGAATGCATACTTTAAAAGTTTTTTAAAAAAGGTTAAAAGCTCCATTCACATCATAATTGTTTTAATTTTTTTCAGTTACTATTACAGGAAGATCACAACCACAATTTAACATATATTCCCCGAGGAAGGGAGAACGACAGACTATGACATACACTGATATATAAAGAAAAGAACACCTGTATCCAGTAGTTTGGCTTATTGTTTGACAATACTCTAACTCTAAATTTGTATTGAAATGTGTTAATCAATCGTTGTACATTCTTTCAGTAGCAATTTCAGGACTAGTCCAGATTACCAGATTAAGAGATGCGTTTGTTTGTCATTTGCTCTTTCTGATGATGCATTTGTGTTCAATAGTGATATTCATCTGTGTGTCATTTGTACAATCTTTTGTACCAACACTGTTTTCATCTTAGTGATGTGTTGTTAGGAACCTATCTGTATATGACCTCGGATGAATTTAAAAGAAAACAGAAGAATATTCCCGAAAACATAAACACAAATGACAGGAATATGATCAAATCAACATATGAAGCGAATGTGCTTTAGTGATGTCTTTGCTATGTTAAAATTCCTTGTAATTTATAAATTCCTGTGTTTCAGGAAAAAAATAAAATGCACTTTAATCCAAGCTAAAATCATAGATCGATCTTTAAAAGAAGCATTTGAATATTCCTCACTTATCGAAGTCTGTTATTACGGTTCGAGATATTTGAGAATGAAATGTAGAATTATTTCATTACGACCCGTTAACAGCAGTGAAATATCAGTTTTTTATTCCTCCAACATTCATTAACGACGGCGGATTGGTTCTTTATCCATTTTTTTTGTTATTTGTGTTTTTTTATGAATGTTGTTCACTGTTACCAGGTTTTGGTTAAGGCCAATTATCATAAAAATAAAATTTCGCTTTTATATTAAATGCACCACTGACAATACTGTTGTCAGAGTTATTGTTTAACCCGAGCTCAAGAGCACATGGAATCAGCGTCAGGGCAACTACGGAACGTGTGTCCATGTACAAAGTATACCTGATGTTTGCCAATATATGACAATATGTGTCTATTTGATAACTTTGTACTATAAAGTTAGGTTACTTAAAGGGGCATCATTCTAATTCTGTAAATTAATCTTTTGTCTATATTTTGGTTTTATGGAATTCGAATTCGGATTATGATTATGTTGCCATGCTGGTATTTTCTAAAAAAATTTTCTCATCTCTGTATAGGCGTTGTCTTGTTTTTCCGGATCATCACGCTTACCAGTTAAAGAAATATGATTGAGAATGTATTATCTATCCCATAATTGAAGAATAATGTAAGGTTTAGAGAATAAACGGTTTTAAACATTATTTTCAAAGATAATCTTAACAAACAAATTTCTGTATAATTATCCAATTAATCGTTTTTACTGTGGTTCTTTCATGAAGCCAAATATCGTATTCCTCGTTCTTTGTTAACTGTTATTACAGGATCAATCCGTGCACACAACTTATTGATAAAAATTCCAAATTACATAGATTGTGTTGTCCAATTAAGACAAGATGGTTGTCCAGCAGTATTTTTCTGACGACTACCATTCATCGTACATTTTAGAATTGTATTTATCATTACTTAATCCACAAAATACCAATGATACGAAGCAAGAACAAAACCAAAACAAATGGGTACGCAAAAATATGTTTGAGAAAAATGGAGCAAATCTAGTTACAACATACAAAGTTAGATAATAAAGAGGGTTTTCGCGGCAAAAAGTGTTGCCGATTACGAATCTTACGAATAATTTAACAACCAGTTGACACTCTATTTCCCTCCAACAGAATGCTGACATATACATAGGAATTAATGGCGTCCCATCTCTAGGTTGACTTTCCGTTTTCATACAAGGCTGTATTTATCAAGTAGCTTGTCAGGGCATATGAAAAAAAGACATCCAAGTCCGTCAATTTCACAGTGAGGTA
The DNA here is from genome assembly GCF_031769215.1 of Ylistrum balloti. Classification (NCBI taxonomy): domain Eukaryota; kingdom Metazoa; phylum Mollusca; class Bivalvia; order Pectinida; family Pectinidae; genus Ylistrum; species Ylistrum balloti. Next base: position 689,896 of record NW_026782174.1, on the reverse strand, counting down.
TATTGATGATCTTTTGTATCTATTTCGTCCATTTATCAGAATTAGTGTTCATGCAAAGTGGAAATATTGAAATCGAGGAAACGACAGACTCTTCAACGTCAGCCGCGCATCTCCATCTTAATCACTAAAGTAAGCAAAACTGCTATCCAAGATAAACAAAATTATTTCACTTTCCTATTCAAAATTGTTCTTATTTTGGCAGCAACAGACTTTATCAGACCTCATACATGTATAACTCTGGCAGTTGCGAGGAGACTATAAATGGACTTTATTCGCCTAACAACGTAAGAGATGCATATGAAACGATGTATAGATTTTATATTTTATGGGCTTAAATATATTACAATGCACTTCATAAATTATATCGACAGCTGACAGATAAAAAATTGAACGATTTTGAGAGATGTAGTTGAAGTTTAATCTAATTGATGAATGGAATATTTACGTATTGGGATGTGTTCAGGAGTTGTTTGTATGCCTGTTGATTCCGATGTAACACACTTGGTACTTGATAACATGTTATTGCTTATTTAAGTTAACCAAGAATTATGTTACCGAGGATGCAAAACCCATCTATGGTCTCTCGTGAAATAATTCTTTTGTTTGCGGTAACGTTAAAGTTTGCATAAAGGCTTCGTTACATATCAGAATTCTGATAAACTTTGAATATATCGTATAACACCTTCAAATATTCATTATGTCTCATAGAATGGGTTGTGATGTAGACGTCTTCTATAGGAGGGGTAATTTGGGTGTTCTATGGGAAGGGAAGTGATGTTTACGCCTTCTGTCGGAGGGATGGTGATGTGTGCTTCTTCTATAGGAAGGATAATGATGATATTGGCGTCTTCTGTGAGAAGGGTAGTGATGTGTGCATCTTCTATAGGAAGGATAATGATGATATTGGCGTCTTCTGTGAGAAGGGTAGTGATGTGTGCATCTTCTATAGGAAGGATAATGATGATATTGGCGTCTTCTGTGAGAAGGGTAGTGATGTGTGCATCTTCTATAGGAAGGATAATGATGATATTGGCGTCTTCTGTGAGAAGGGTAGTGATGTGTGCATCTTCTATAGGAAGGATAATGATGATATTGGCGTCTTCTGTGAGAAGGGTAGTGATGTGTGCATCTTCTATAGGAAGGATAATGATGATATTGGCGTCTTCTGTGAGAAGGGTAGTGATGTGTGCATCTTTTATGGGGAGGATAATGATGATATTGGCGTCTTCTGTGAGAGGGGTAGTGATGTGGACGTCTTCTATAGGATGGGTAGTGATGTAGACGTCTTCAATAGGAGGGGTAATGATGTGGGTGTCTTCTGAATGAAACGAATTAATGTTCGTTCTGATAAGGATAATGAACGTAGACACTTGTGGTCGTACACACTGATTTATAAATAAAGCATGTAAGTATACTATCGTTTAAAATAACATATTAAAACGATGTAGCTTTCTCCTTTAACTATGTTTTATAACTGGAAAGGTAAATCCCTTCCAACAAGATACTTTACACCTTGGATTAGCAGCTTTGCATCCATACTTCTTTCAAATGCATTTCATTCTTGAAACATATGTTCGATAGATAGATTTATTGATCACAATTGCACAACACAGGGAATGCTGTCATTGGCGTCACCGTCGTATTACACTGCATGGAACACTAAGGCGTCTACTGGCAGTGACGCGACCTGCCCACTGACTTCCCATTGTCATTTAGTAGTATAAAGAACCATTATCTAGAAATGCGCCATATTGGCAAAGTAATTATTCTGAGAATTGTCAACAATATAGCGTTTAATTCCTCACTTAATGTGATAACAAACGTGTCCTGTGCTCCCAAGACATCTCGCGTGACATCACGAGACTTTAACGGAGGCCAACACGTCCTTTTTATGTTCTCGGCTCACTTCCGGTTGTAAAGCGGTATAATTTACTTTTCACTTTCCCGTTAATGTCCTCGAGTGATGTCGCTGAAAGTGAAAATCGATTTTGAAATAAAAAGATCATGATGGAATCAATCTGCTATTTATTTGCTATTAAGCCTTTGGTCAGCCATGTTTATTTCGCTAGACACGCGTAGTTACATGGGATAATTTGATGTCAATGCTTTTGATACTCCTACGCAAAAATCGGAGCTATTTCAGGTAAAACTGTCTGGTAAGATCGCGTACAGTTCACTAATATATAACTTTTTTTATTTCCTTACACGTTTTGTTGTAACAAAGAATATAACGGTCTACATGGGAAATTATACGTTATGTGTTGTATATTACACAACCTTTGAAAGAGAAAACACGATTATCATTTTAGTCTGGAATAGTGCAAGTTATACATTATACGGTGAATATCTGCGGTTGCGGTTCGGATTTTGGCCAGGGAACTTTATAAATGTTGCTCTGAATAACGTGTGACGTGCCTCTCCGGGTTTCTCAGCGAAGTAATCACCGGATGCATGCAGGACATTCCACTTGTGACCTAAATAGCTAACAGGGCGATATACTAAGCAAACAAACAAATCATATGAATCTGATTAAAAAGAGTAATCTTTAATTCTCCCGAGTTTATTTCAACGATTTGGATTTGTCTGTTAACAAAATACAATAAAAATGAAAAGGGCTATGTTTCAAAAGATGCAGATTGATGAAAGTTATCGTGAGCGTTTACAGTCGTCATTGTGATCTCATTGAGGAATATCATTTTCTTTGTGCTATATGAAGTTAGACGGTTTAATTCTCGTTAGTTTGTTGTATACCTTGTTATCTGTGAGCGTGACATTTACTTACTTATTTACTTATTTTCTTGAATATACCAAGGTTTGCCTGGCAGGACACATTTACTCTTCCGGTACACCTGGTCTTATTCTCCTGATACTTGTCAAGAGTCTACGTGTAAATCTTTCTTTCGTTCATATTTTGCATTTCTTTTATTGAATATGAGTTTGGATTATCATCATGTTGACATGTTGTTGTAGTTGTTTTTGCTCCCAGTGACCAAATGCAAATGAAACAAGAATGAATTTTACTCCGCCTAAGTTATCTAAATTGTATCCGTTAAAAACAAGTTGTTGATTCTTTATAGATAAGAACATCAGGCAGATTATCTGAAGCTAACAACTTATTTGATCTTAAATATGTCTAATATGTACTCATAAAATCACATTGGTGTTGTCATGGTTTTTAGACTCTGGTATATGTAATGCCATTTCTTGTGAATCTAAAACTAGCAAAGTCACTGAATACAGAGAGCATAAACAACAAAGTATCTTTTAGCTATGGAAACTTTCATGAGGACGTATGTCTCTTTTTGGTACCTTGCCATGATTGTAAGATTAATAATCACTAATTTAAGATACCAGTCCATTCAATTAATCTGCTTTATATACCAGTGCCCACTTATTACGTATCAATTTTGATAAAAATATCGTTATCCCAAGGGTGTGAGGTTTAGACAGATTCCACTGTATAACGTCGGTTCAAAATATAGCAGTGCGTCAAAATGATGACGCCATATTAGATTAAATAAAATATTATCATCGAAGTTTAGATTTTTGTGTTTTTCAAGATTTTTCCTTGAGGTGGTGGAATAGGGCTTATCTACTAATGTTTCATGGCCAAGTTACATCTCTTCCGTTTGGAACTGTATGCCGTTTATCTCCCTACTATAAATGGGCATCTAACTAATCCAGAAAAATATCTATACGATATCTACACTGTCTCTCAAAAAGGATTCTCTGATGATTTGTTCGGTAATATTTATCTGTTTTACGTGAATTGTAGCTTAAACCACAATTCTGTCAATGACTGACTAGTATATAGGAGCCATACAACATGACAGCAGAGGACAATATTTGCAAACAGATTTGATTACATTGATACCATAAACACAAACTGTTATGGTTCAGATAGAACGTATAAAATTGCACTTTTTATAGAATTGATTGAACATAGTGGTTATCAACAAGCAATGCTTCAAACTAACACATGATTATTTTTCATGTTTTGGTAGTTGACGAGGACTAGAGCAGACGATTGCAAATCGCGCGCAAGTTTCAGTGATGCAGTGAAATCACTGCAATCATTAATTCACGACTTTCTAATAAAATGACAGCGAAGTCCACCATCTCCCACGAGTACGCGAGTTCTCCATGGTAATAGTTATTGCTGTCTGTTCGACATTATCCCATATCAATTTGATATGAAAGTGATTGGACTCGAGAAACCGTCGAACCGTAAGCCTTATGTCATAATGTTTCAAGATAGAAACATCTGGATCAATTTAGATGAAAATAATATCATTCATGCAATAGTGATGTCAACATATCTTAATCCTTTCCCTCCTTTCGATTTTAGAATCACATAAAAGTAAACATGATGGAACATTATTGTCTCCATTTGCTGTATCGTTATTTAGCAGTCAAAGTCTCTGACTTGAAAGAAAAACAGTGAAACCTCGATATCTCGAATATACTGCGAAAAGGCGTGACATTCGAGATAAGGAAGTTGTAATTCCGGTATTGTTACTAAGGAATAAACTTACATGAGACTTAACAACAACGTTGATGTACATTTTCATTAGGAAGCTACATATATCAAGCATGAAATGAAAGATAACAAAAAATTGATCAAATACGATATAAACCTGACAGTATGCGAGGTGGATGAAGATTATTTGAAGGCGGGAGGGAGTGTATTTACTTTTGATTTTTTTTAACTTGAAAGTAGTATTACATGTTTCAATTTCGCTTACCTTGTTCTCATTTGGGAACGTGACATTATGTATTTGGATTGACCAATATTACATTGTGGATGACGTCAGTGATGCAGACAATGTTCAAATATTCCTAAACGACATGTAGCAACTCTTGAAATATAATGTCAAATATGTATAGTGAAAACATTGTAATCATTTAAACAAACAAAAACACATTTTTTTTCACTCAATTGTATTAAATAGATTCTGAATGAAAAAATTCAATTTTCGTTTACAGATCCTCGACAAATAACCAGATGGATTTAGATGTGCTTTATGAATGGTAATTAAGTGAACGTCAAACACAACACCTATTACTATATTAACTAGTGCAAACGATGGAATGTTATATGTATGAATATCTTTTTATAAACATTTAAATAGTCCCTCATAGATATATAGAAAACACAAGTTAATAAATAGTTATTTATGACGTTCAAAATGAGCACCATAAGAGTATGGCAAAAGAAAAACTAGATATTTTCCAGAGTGAAGAGATTTGGTAGTCTGAAATAATCTGTTGTACAAAAACATTAAGAAACTACCACTATGACAACAATCTTAACTCAAAATTAGTAAACTGGGGTTGAACATGAACAAAAGAATTATTTACACGCAGAATCTTGAAAAGTTACAAGGAGAACAAGACCTGATGTTCAGAAAGAGTAAGCGTTTTCTGATTCATCGTCGACATTGGTCATTACAAGTAAATGCAAAGTAAAATTACGATATAGTAGAGCAAAAAATGAATTAAACTATATCTAACAGCTGCTTCGTAAATATATGCCTGTCAATCAGTTTAAATAATAATTAAGTAAAATGTTTACATTAAGTTCTATTGGATTATGTTATGAAAAAAAATATGTTTGATGATAAGTTTAAGTGCCCTTTTAAGAGTACTTTACACTAAATTAAGGAAAACTGTAAAGGGTGACGTCAATATGCTGCGGATGTCTGAGCGACGGTTTCTAAGACGAAAAGTTCTGTTGACCTTTCGCTAGGCTAAAAACATGTTTTCTTTCATGCTTTATGAGGTTGGTTTATTATGTAGAAATACATTCTGCAATGATGTATCACTTGACTCAATTTAACATTAACCCTCAGTCGTTAAGGCAATAATCGAATATTGGCGAACGAAAATAGTTTCCATCAAAATTAATTTGGGATCAAATGATTGATTATATTTTCAGGCATTATGGCTACATAGTGGAGTCAGCATGTTTCAATAGACAGTCGACATATCTGCAGTATTGTTGGTAAACAACGAGGGTAGTAAGCTATAACGCTACGATTTTGCGTCCTCAATTATCCCATGTAATGGTCGTTTAAATATTATATGGTTAAGAAAATTATCATAAATAATATGTTATTGCTAAAATGACTGTTAATACCAATTGTATACAATCTTTGGGTACCATCCATATCTAGATTGGACTAAATACGCCGTATTTGATTAAGAAAAAAAGCCAACTTAAAAGGACAGAGGAGTTTTCAGGAATCTAACGAAAACGTGCATACTCGATAGGTAATGAAATTTACAGAACCGGAAGAGCTGTATCACTTTTAAAGCGTGCTGATAAAGGCATTTAAAAGTTATAAAGATAACATCATTTTGATTGTCTCTTAATAACAGATATGTGATAAAATTACAAAAAAAACAACATGTTACTTGATGTAGAGGAATAACTATCAACTCGCTCTATTTCCAAATCTAGATTAAAGATAACACGCTTCAAAAATAATTCTTGTGTCTGCCGTCAGATACCATTGCCTGGACGTCGAAGCTTATTCAGAGGAAGCATCTGCCACTAATGAGTCACTGTTGCCTGTAATTCTCCAATTGTTTGGCATTTTGGACCCCGTGCATTGGTATTTAGTTCGAGATAGTACCACACATGCTCAATTGAGTGACGTAGCAGGTCATAGAAACGCCTTTACCAATTCTTTTTGAAGATAATCTTGCACCAGGACTTTGCAGGTTTCTGTAAAAAAGAAGTACTTTTTGCTTGGTAGGTGTGTTTTGGGGGTAAAGTATTACGAACGAACAATTTAATATCACCTTTGTAACTTTCTCTACACTCAGTTTCAAGTGTGTATTTTCTGTTATAAAGATCAGCAATATACATGACATGTCTCACCTGGTCGAAAGACTACGTTAGTTCAGAATACGTTGTCACACATTTGACTTTTAGCTTGATTCGCGGGTTACAGAAAAGATCCTTGTTTCAAAGTTGAAAACAATATCAATAGACTAAGAGCTGAGAAGTTACGTACCATGGCTACAATACAGCGTAATACTATCAATGCGTCAGACGAATACGAGTGTGCTATCATACCGTCATGTGTACATACTACTAGCTACGTAACATTACAAAAGATATATTTATATTGAAAAATAAGTGTTTAGATACTAGTTAACACACCATAAATAGCTGTTACTTGATAGAGATTTCGAGTTTTTTCATTGGTGTAATACTGTAATGATGATACATGATAAAAAAATCACTATCGACATTGCAAAGCAGAATTTACTAACTTGCATATGTATTTGATATTGTTTTCCCTAGTTAAACAGCAATAAGAGAAGGAGTGTTTGGAGATAGATCAATTAATAGATTTGATGTAACAAAGAAATCAAATGATACGGCTTCACGCATTATAATAGATACCAATACACAATCCTCTACTGAAATAACCCTCCAACATTTTATCTTTAAAGTAGCATGTTACAATCGACCCTTTTGTATGGAGCGTTCGGGCGATTTGTCGTCTGCTCCTCTCGTGGTTTTGACCAGGCTTTGCATTTTTATGTGTACTGCCGTTATGATGGTATAAATATTGATGAGGATAGGAAACACCAGTATAAAAACCCAATTACAACCAGCAATTCTGTGTGCTAACACAAAATCCAGTTTCATCCCTTTTATCGGTCACGTGACTCTGCTTTGATCATCGTTTGTCCCGCGCTTGGTTGATACTCTTTTGGGAGAATTACAGGACAAACGATACATTTGTTGGCTTCTAGGAAAACGCATTCACTTCAAAATACTCTCTCATGTAAGTGATACAGATTTTGGAAAACAATTTCATAGCGAATATGAGGATGATACATTACGTTCATGAAGTGTTAAAGTGCTTGGACACCGTGTAGATGAAAAGGTAAGACAGATTTTATTATATTTTTATGAGGTTTTAAATCATTTTTTTTTTCATTTCTTTCCGTCTACAGTACAGTTATAGTTCTTTCAGAATGGGTAAATCAATTGAGTAAAAACATTGACCATTCTAACAGGACTAAAAGAACGGCTTAGTTTCGGGGGATAATATTTCGTTTGAAATATAAATAGTAAATCAAATATATGTTCAATATACACTCAATGAATCAGATTAAAAGAGGTAAAACAGAAATGGCGAAATTGTATCGATGAACCGTATATAGAGTGTGGTCAAACTGTGACCAAAATAATCCAATTCATTAGATCGTTTCTGAGGGAAAAAAGAAAGAAACTCTTTTTGAGGTATGGCTTTATACTTGACATGTGAAACTTACGCAATTTATTTCATGGTAGCTACACAGATAAAGTAGAGATGTCTCTTAATGATTTAAACATAACACTTTATACACGGCTTTCAACTGGGTTTGTTTACATATACAAAGAATAGTTGTGTTACCTACTTTGGACTTAGTACATGCCCTAAGACAATCTGAATCAGTATGAAGTTTTACTCGAAAACAATATTAGAATATGTAAGATGTATATATCATTACTTACAAGTTACCTACAAGTTACTTACAAGTTAAGTACAAGTTGCTTACATTTTTTATGTTAGGCATTGGTATGCATCGTAAAAATACATTTTAATTCAATAACATTGGTTTTATATTCTATAATTAAAATTATAATGGTTGGGTATTTTGACCTTTTTCAGAGAAACTTTTTAAGCTTACAAGTCAGCGGAAAGAAACTTTTTGCTGTATAACAGTGGTTTAATATCACTTCAATATGTTATTTTGTGGCTTCTATAATATCATACAATTTGCAACTTTTAATTTTAAGTTTAAATGTGTTTCATTAAAATCAGATATGGTCTTTCAGAACAAAATTGCAAAATGATTTATTCAACACTTTCTGAAAGAGTAGAAGCTGGAGCACTTTGCAATGCACTATCCTTGCCATACATCATTTTGTCGTTTTCGGAAACCTGTCCTTCCTTGAAATTAGGACTATCACTGTACTCACAGCAAGGGAGTACATTTACCTTAATAGAGTCCCGATAACTGTCTGTATTTCTAAGAAACTTAGTTTTATGTGCTGATTGCAAATATGATTTAAATTTCCTAACCACCGGGAGTATCTCTATACCCCAGCCTCTCCTGCAGCTCTCTCTGTTTGGTACGCTATTGAGCGTGGTAACACAGCGGTATTCCCATGTCACCACCTTACACATACTTGACAGGTTTCCCATTACGGATATCATAACATCGTTTTATACAGTGATTAAATTTCGAGATCAATCGATTCTGCTCAATAAATTACAGCGATATGATTGTCCCATGTTTGTTGTACATCATAAATGTGATTCATGGAAGAATGATTGCATACTGTTTTACGTCACAGGCTTTGTTAAGATAGGAATGCTAAGATACAATGTATCTTCAGCAAATGGTAGAGAACAACTACAGTATCAGCGATTACAACAGTTTGTTTTCACACTGTTTATTAAGTCCGGCACACGCCTTAGCAATAGTGAGTTACACATATAATGTCTATAAAGTATATTACTTTGTACAATTAAATATCACTGACATATGATTGCCACTTGTAGGCTACAGTTATATTTCATTAGTACATGATTGCAACATGCATGCTTTAGGTCAAATTTCAGAAATGATTGACACGTACAGTTTGTATTTTAGGGTAAAGCTATATTTCATTGGAAAATGAGATATTATACTCCACAGAAATAACTCACGGAGAAATGGTAACAACATGTTGTATAATAATATAATTTCATTAAGGAAATAAGTGTCGTCAATGTAACAGAAAACGTTTACCATTCTGGAACACTTGGTCTTACCTGCCTTGTTCTTGTTCAGGTGTCTCCGAGTAAATTTTTACTTTGATAATTTTTTCCATAGTTTCATTTAATGTGTACTTGAATTATGATTCTAATAAGATGTCGGTTTTTTCTTTGTCATTTTTGTCCCATGATGTACGTCACATTTATACTAATGAAACAAATGTTCGTGTTGTAGTCACAGCAATCCTCTATTAAGAAAAGCTGGTCCCTTGTTGTATGTCACAGCTTTATTTAGAAAGATTGCCACGTGTTGTGCTTCACAGTTATGCTTCAGTGAGAAAAGATTGCCCATTGTTGTACGTCACAGCCATACTTTATTGAGAAAAGATTGCCCATTGTTGTACGTCACAGCCATACTTTATTGAGAAAAGATTGCCCATTGTTGTACGTCACAGCCATACTTTATTGAGAAAAGATTGCCCATTGTTGTACGTCACAGCCATACTTTATTGAGAAAAGATTGCCCATTGTTGTACGTCACAGCCATACTTTATTGAGAAAAAATTGCCCATTGTTGTACGTCACAGCCATACTTTATTGAGAAAAGATTGTTATTGTAAGTCATTGTTGTACACTAATTTAGAAAAGCTGACCCTTGTTGTACGTCACCGCCATACTGTATTGATAAATATGGTCACGTGTTGCATGCCATAGCTATATTTCATATGAGGAATGTACGTGTTGTACGCAACAGATATACATAATTCAGAAAAAAATTGCCCCGTGTTGTACACAATATACAAACATATTTCAGAAAAGATTGCCCCGTGTTGTACACAATATACAAACATAATTCAGAAAAAGATTGCCCCGTGTTGTACACAATATACAAACATAACAAAGAAAAGATTGCCCCGTGTTGTACACAATATACAAACATAATTCAGAAAAGATCGCCCCGTGTTGTACACAATATACAAACATAATTCAGAAAAGATTGCCCCGTGTTGTACACAATATATAAACAAACACACAATATACAAACATAATTCAGAAAAGATCGCCCCGTGTTGTACACAATATACAAACATAATTCAGAAAAGATTGCCCCGTGTTGTACACAATATACAAACATAATTCAGAAAAGATTGCCCCGTGTTGTACACAATATACAAACATAATTCAGAAAAGATCGCCCCGTGTTGTACACAATATATAAGCCCCGTGTTGTACACAATATATAAACATAACAAAGAAAAGATTGCCCCGTGTTGTACACAATATATAAACATAATTAAGAACAGATCGCCCCGTGTTGTACACAATATACAAACATATATCAGAAAAGATTGCCCCGTGTTGTACACAATATACAAACATATATCAGAAAAGATTGCCCCGTGTTGTACACAATATACAAACATAATTCAAAGAAACAATATACAAACATAATTCAGCCCCGTGTTGTACACAATATACAAACATAATTCAGAAAAGATTGCCCCGTGTTGTACACAATATACAAACATAATTCAGAAAAGATTGCCCCGTGTTGTACACAATATACAAACATAATTCAGAAAAGATTGCGCACAATATACAAACATAACAAAGTGTTGTACACAATATACAAACATAATTCAGAAAAGATTGCCCCGTGTTGTACACAATATATAAACATAATTCAGAAAAGATCGCCCCGTGTTGTACACAATATACAAACATAACAAACACAATATACAGAAAAGATCGCCCCGTGTTGTACACAATATACAAACATAATTCAGAAAAGATTGCCCCGTGTTGTACACAATATACAAACATAATTCAGAAAAGATTGCCCCGTGTTGTACACAATATACAAACATAACAAAGAAAAGATTGCCCCGTGTTGTACACAATATACAAACATAATTCAGAAAAGATCGCCCCGTGTTGTACACAATATACAAACATAATTCAGAAAAGATTGCCCCGTGTTGTACACAATATACAAACATAATTCAGAAAAGATTGCCCCGTGTTGTACACAATATACAAACATAATTCAGAAAAGATTGCCCCGTGTTGTACACAATATACAAACATAATTCAGAAAAGATCGCCCCGTGTTGTACACAATATACAAACATAATTCAGAAAAGATTGCCCCGTTGTACACAATATACAAACATAATTCAGAAAATATTGCCCCGTGTTGTACGCAAGAGATATACATAATTAAAAACAGAGTGTCCCGTGTTGTACACAACAGATATACATCACTGAGAAAAGATCGCCCCGTTTTGTACGCAAGGTATATATATCATAAAGAAACGATTGACCCTTGTTGTACGCAACAGGTATACCTGCACAGTTCATCAGTTCATCAGATGAAGAACACCGGCACAATAAAATGGAAAGTAAAACAAAATGTGGATTATGTTATTCTCTTCAACGAATTTCGATGTTTAGGTCGGGATCAAAGACAACCCGACCACAATTGCAAAATCTATCTTATTTGTATGCATAGTAGTCTTGATGTATCTCTTAACCAGATATATATACAACACTGCCTGGGACATCGATATTATACAACATATTTGAATTCTAATCACTCAGGTCTGAATATGGTAACAGGAGGTCAACACGCGAAGAAACTCTAACAAATACAAAATATCAATTGAAAATAATACGTTCACGTTCAAAGTGATAATATCAATGAGGAATCCTAATTTAAACGTGTTATTTTACACATTAACACACACACACAGCTGGTAATCAACATGGAATCTTTCATATCTTCTTACTTAATGTATATATTATAAATATGTTTAATATTACAAAAAAGCGAATGCAATAGATTAAAGAACGGCAATATCCTATTTTTTGATGACCAGCTGTTGATATTCAATTACTCTCGTATATCGCAAACCTTTCTCCAATATCATTATATATTGCAGGTAACATCATAGTATTGAGGACAAATGTTATAAACAAAAAAGTCTCAGTATCAAATGAACCTCAAATATCATCAACGGTATTTAAATATTTATATATGTAAAGGATTCTATAGGGATTTCAATTATGTGAAATTGACGATTCTTTGTTCAATTTACCGAGCCTCAGCAATGAACCTGACATAAAAAGCTGACGTAATATTCTGTTTATCAAATCATTTTTGTCTTGTTCGTCACAGCTATGGTTCAAAGACAAATGATCGTGCCATTTTTGTAACTCGCAGCTTGTCTTAATTCAAAAAATATTTCAATGCAAAATGATTTTCCCATTTGTTCATAATAAGTTTGTCTGACTAAGAAACGAGTGTCCTATGTTGTTCATCACAGCTACACTTCCTTGAGAAATGGTTGTCCCACTTGTTCATCACAAGTTTACTTCACAAAGAAAAGATTGTCTCATAATAAGTTTGTCTGAGAAACGAGTGTCCTATGTTGTTCATCACAGCTACACTTCCACGAGAAATGATTGTCCCATTAGGTTCATCACAAGTTTACATCACAAAGAAAAGATTGTCTCATAATAAGTTTGTTTGACTGAGAAACGAGTGTCCTATGTTGTTCATCACAGCTACACTTCCACGAGAAATGATTGTCCCATTAGGTTCATCACAAGTTTACATCACAAAGAAAAGATTGTCTCATAATAAGTTTGTTTGACTGAGAAACGAGTGTTCTATGTTGTTCATCACAGCTACACTTCCTTGAGAAATGGTTGTCCCACTTGTTCATCACAAGTTTACATCACAAAGAAAAGATTGTCTCATAATAAGTTTGTTTGACTGAGAAACGAGTGTCCTATGTTGTTCATCACAGCTACACTTCCACGAGAAATGATTGTCCCACTTGTTCATCACAAGTTTACATCACAAAGAAAAGATTGTCTCATAATAAGTTTGACTGAGAAACGAGTGTCCTATGTTGTTCATCACAGCTACACTTCCACGAGAAATGATTGTACCATTAGGTTCATCACAAGTTTACTTCACGGAAAAAGGGGTCTCATTTTGCTCACCATAAGTTGGCTTCATTGAGAAATGATTGCTCAATGTTGCTCATTATAACTATATATTATTAAGAAATGATTGTCCCATTTTGGTCATCACAAGTTTGGTTCATTGGAAAATAATTGTCAGACGTTGTATATCACACTTTCTCGTTATTGAGAAATAATTGCCCCAGGTTGAGGGTCAAAATCTTACGTAATTGAGAAGTGATTCTCCTGTGTTATCCATCAGTGCTATACTGCAAAGATGGATTGTTGACGCTCTACTTCATATTTACTATGATTTATCGAGCTGGTTATCGTAACATTTATAGCCAATATAAACACCATTGTGCCATTGCTTCAGGTGTATATAATGTTCACTTACTTCAATTGTATTACATTGTACCGATACCATAAAGACATGTGTTACAACACCAAAACGATTGGAATATCGTTCCATTTCGTTGACTAGTACCATCTATACTTGACCACGTTCACCATAGTGTAATTTCCATAAATCATACATATATGTAATGGCCCTTGTTAGCTGACAACAAAAACATGATATTTGAATATGTTGAAATATAATAAACATAATGTACATATCCTATAACGATTATGTAACTGATATTAATAGTTCTTATAACAACCAGCGGAATATTAGAGAGTGACGTTTCCATGACTAAACGGTCAATTTCATCAGTCAATTGACCAGTGTCAAGTGTACTATCACTCATGTACATGGTGTGCGAGATGGTAAAGCATCTACTGTTTCCGTTGAACTATAATCCTATGTACACTAATATCGAATATAGTGTGAAGAGATGGTAAACAGATTATAGACCAAAAAATAAACAAGATGGTAACACTGTACTGTACCAAGTGTGAAACAAAGACTAGCCGTATCGACGAAATTATTACTAGTGTTACTAAAATACAGAAATGGAAATGCTTGTTGTTGAGTCTAACACAACCCGTATACTCATGTATTGTTATTTAGAACTGTATGCAATATGACGGGTTACCTTAAGCTTATATAAATAGTATCAATGACCTAGATACGACACCGATACAGATTCCATGTTACGTTAGGTGCGACAAAAATAAAAATAGAATTAAAGTGATTCCAATAGGATATTTAGCTTAGCGTAGGCAGTTATGTAGAAAATAGTGCACTCTAAGCCATGTTTTGGATAAATTAACATCAATTAATAACTGTATCATCAACGATACTAACAAACATGTTTAAGTCAATTTAGGGTTTATCTTTCTTTAATTTCTTTAATTCTTTAATTTGTCCAAGTAATAATTCATCCGAAACATATGGTTTATAAATTGTTGTATACACCATAGCTACATTACCATGTCTGACGTGCTGTTAATACCAACAGACGATATGTAATTACAACACGTTGGCTGTTACAGTCTATAAATCTTATATATATCCTACTCTAAATGTTGTAGCTGTGATCTATTTAGTGTCGTTCTCCGGTGTTTATATTATAAATCGGCTCGTTGTCGAAGCTACAGCTGATATCATTACATGGCCTAGTACACCAGGATTTGACTACAATGATTATGTACATTGACCCTATATAAATTGTTTTGACAATAATTGTCTTTACGATGGCTTTAACACAGACGTTGCTAACAATATGTACTTTTCTCCAAGGGTTCAGAAGCTTTTCGTAGCTATATACTTTATATTCAATTTCCCATTACATTTGCATATTTGTGATAGTTGAGCATGTTGTAAAAGCAGCATTTTAAAAATAAAAGCAAATTTTGCATTTTTATTTTCAAAGCAACAATTTGCAACATTGCGTTTAATGATAATAAAGATAGAATCAAAAGCTCCTTTCATATAGGCTGTTCCATGCGTATACCAGCAATGAAATATCCCTATTTCAACTCATTTTTCAATCAAAAAACAGTCAAGACAAAACTGTCTTCGTTGATTCCGTTGTTGTATACATTGTTCTCCTTTGAAAACGTGACATTACTATCTTGGATTAACCAATGTTTACATGGCGCGTGTCGTCGACACCTGGTCTTATTCTTCTAGTACTTTTTTAGGAGTCTCCGTATTAATCATTCATTTGTTCATATTTTGCCATGAATTTATTGTGTTTGGATAATGATTACGTTGATATATTGGTAGTTTCTTTCTTTCTATCTTTTCTTCTTTCTTTCTTTTTTTCTTTCTTTATTTTCAAGGCGTCATAAAATTAAGTTACAGTAGAGTAAATTATGAATATATTGTTTCATACAGTTGCTTCTTCTCCCCACAAAAGGCACCTTTCCTGTTTTATTTTTATCTACTTATTTAAGCAGCCATTTGATCATCACAATACTATTTGAAAGGTTGTTTAACAAACAACGAGGAGAAAACATTTTAAATGAAGGGGTAAATGTAATGAATACTTTGTCCAATTTCACTTTTGATGAATCAACATTTACTATTAGATTTATGTTAAATGTAATCTTTATGGCATGCCTACTTACGTCTGTAAAACATGTTTCGAAAGTTCTCCCAAGTACGAAGTATGAAAGAAAAAGAATCTCAGTAAAGCAGATTTGAACCAGACCCATACCAATTCTTAATATGTTAAGTGTATGTAAAATAATGATTAAGGCTAAATCTAAACATGCACTTGGTATTATAAAAAAATAACAATATGTAACATTCTTGGTGAAAACTTATTATATATTCACAGATTCCAAATGTCGGATCTAAAGCCAATGCATACAAAATGAGGATAGAACACAAAGCTAATTAGCGTGACGTATCTTACCAAAAGAAGAGTTCATTTTCCAATCATTTAGATATAACATGCAAAACAAACCAGTTTGTATGTATCAAAGTGGCTCAAGGAGTTATGCATATGTTCTAGTTTTTTTAGTGCTAACATCGTTCACAAGTGCGTTATGCAATTTTTCAAGTTTTTTAGCCAAGGAAAATAAACGTTTTCGTTCAAGTTCGAAGTACAGGGAATGAAACTTTTCACACAACATTGGGCAAAAACGTAATTAAGATTCAGGTTCAATGCGGAAGTTGTTACATTCCTTTAGTATTTAGCTGCTTACAAGGATTTGTTCCTTAAATAGTAAATATGCGCAGACATAGAAATAGAGCTCTTACTTTAAGATAAATGATGGTCTTTATTCACAAACAAAAAAGAAAAACGTTAATAAGATTCTATAGCCAAATGCCCGCTAACAAAAGACGGAGCATACGTGTGCTATTTCCTCGCCTCGGTAAGAATCTGTATATATATGTATGGTATCAACCAAAAAGATTTTTATTTATCTTTTTTCTTTTCAAAAAGATATGAACCATCCCAGCAAATTGTATAAAATGACAGTATATTAAACTGGAAGGAATGTAAAAAAGACAGACGATCTGAAGAAAATTCGATTTTTTTTGTTTCATTGTAGTATATTTTATCACTGTTGTCTTGTGAACTACTTTATTTTATGACCAAAGTATAATGGTATATAGTCTAGACATATCCTAACCTAGTTAAAACTATTAAATAACCTTCAAATGTCTCATATATTTTTATTTTGAAAATTTATACATTAACTGATCGATAAAACATATGGAATTTCTGGGATTAAAAACAAGACACATTTTTGGCACTCTTAAAGAAAAAGACTCAGGTGATGTCAATTTTATTGCGTCTCTTGCGTGCAGCAACAATGCATATACGATATTTGACATACAAATAGGTCTATTGGTCGTTATTTTCATTTTTATAAATCAGAAAGGTATTCCCATAATAGAATATGTGTTCAGACAACTGTAGATATGACAGCTCGCACAAAAATGTACAACAGAGATAGAGAGGATTTTTGTTGGCACCTCTTTGTAGCTCTTCGCGTAACGGCTCCACAAGGAATACAAGTAATACTGAAATTGTGGTAGATATTTATTCCCTCGATCTGTCCTAAACAGACACTCACGCGGAAAGGCTTTTAGACGTTGACAGGTAGAGCCTGATTTACGTGTATTAATGGCAGAAAACTATGAAGATAAATGAAGGTTTAGCACAACAATAAATATGTATGATTTTGGCAATATTGTCAAAATAAAGGTAACATGTTGCGTGGTGATTAACACATTAACTGATATATATATATATATATATGTATGAATCAGGTAAATACAAGTACAAAGAAAATGTGCTTAAAGAGATCGTTTTCCTACACAAATATCTGCTCCTTTCTTCTGGTATGTTTACGTACGATCTTCTTGACTGGGCCACTAAAATGTTATGTCTTTGGTACAATAATATTACATCCCTGTCGACCAGTTTACTTTATTGTCTCTGAAACGAGCCAGTACCATATCTTGTGTATACTGTTTCATACTTTTGAACAAAACCATAAGCTTCTTTACAAAGGCCAAACATTTTGTGCAACGTAAAGAGAGACGTTAGGAAGAAATAAAATGTTTAGGAAGAAAGATATGATATATGCTCTTATGTACATGCGATAAGTAGGAGATCAGGACAATATTCCAAAGCAGAACCTGCAGGATAGAGAATAATGTTTATGGTAGAACATCCATCACGATAATCGGTTCACTGCGTCGTGAGGTATGTGTTTGTGTACATGCTTTAAGGAAATCAATTTCTACCATACTTTTCGTAAGTAAATAAAGCGACATTTAAGCAGTTATGTCGCTTTATTTACTTACGAAAAGTATGGCAGATATTGCAACAAAAATGTCAACCATGTTGCCTAAAAATATCTACAACATAAATAATATCATAATAAATGTAAACATAAAAGGTGGTTGAGTCGTCTAAGTCAAGTGCCTCCTTGAATGCAATGTAAAACAGTTGGCCACACAAAGTAGATCTCCGAAATCATAGGACGGACACAATCGCTAAGACGCTTGAAGACTAAATGACTAAATATAGCAGATATACAATTGTATGCCTAATTTCTTAAATATGAGATATGACCCGGCTGTGACAAATATACAAATACACTGAATATGCTACCCTCTACACATGACCATAGTGTGTTAATGATAAGATATCACACACCAAGTTTGAAGTCAATGGTTCTACCATAATACAGCCAGGGATAACACTGTTGGACTTCCTTTTGTATGTATGTCGTTCACCTCGCTTGGTCCTTGATATAAAACGCATTCTACTCATATATATATTGGTGCTGCTATATTTTATGACATTTAAATATAAACTTTATTTGTTTTACAACAATTGCGAAACAAGTTATTTAAACTTATACTAATCACTATATGTTGGCCCGGATGTAAGCGCGCGAGTGGCCTATATTTGTAGTGGTAAGCAGTATATTTACGGTGGTAAGCAGTATATTTGTAGTGCTACCCTTACCTTTTCACGTCCGTTCCGGGAATCGAACCCCGGTCGGCTAGGTGAAAGGCGAGTGCGTTTTATGACATTTGTTGGCCCCCGTATTATAAGTAGTATATTTGCAGTTCTCAGTAGTATAACGGCAGTGGTAATCAGTATATTTGCAGTGGTAAGCAGTATATATGCGGTGTAAGCAGTATATTTGTAGTGGTAAGCAGTATATTTACGGTGGTAAGCAGTATATTTGTAGTGCTAAGCAGTATATTTACGGTGGTAAGCAGTATATTTGCGGTGGTAAGCAGTATATTTGCGGTGGTAAGCAGTGCATTTGCGGTGGTAAGCAGTATATTTGCGGTGGTAAGCAGTGCATTTGCGCTGGTAAGCAGTATATATGCGGTGTAAGCAGTATATTTGCAGTGGTAAGCAGTATATATGCGGTGTAAGCAGTATATTTGTAGTGGTAAGCAGTATATTTACGGTGGTAAGCAGTATATTTGTAGTGCTAAGCAGTATATTTACGGTGGTAAGCAGTATATTTGCGGTGGTAAGCAGTGCATTTGCGGTGGTAAGCAGTATATATGCGGTGATAAGTAGTTTATTTGTAGTGGTAAGCAGTATATTTGTAGTGGTAAGCAGTATATTTGCGGTGGTTAACAGTATATTTGCAGATTGTATAATATCTCTAAATTTTATGCCTGTCAAGATCATGTTGAAATAGCATGGCCAATGATCCGGACCGAGGACATATGACAAACAAAATTATCCTTAGTGCCAAATGTCATGGTATATGAGTCACAATAGAAAAAAATCTTTTGGGGAATCAATTGTTTAGGTAAGTAATATCAATAAATTTAGCACATAATGTTTCTTGTCTTCTCTTTCAAGCATTATTCAATCAAGTTAACATTCTTAAACCGAATCCATAATAATTTATTTTATTTTAACGATTTGTCACCTAACATTTTAACTGCTGCTGCTGTAAGACATAAACACCTATACTGACGGTATTATCGTGAATTATTGACGTCGAATTTAGATATCGTTCATGTGCTTCTTTCTCCTCCGATCACAGAACTTGCCCTATTTTCCTTTTTCATCGCCTTGCATCCTCCTCCCAGAGGCAAAGACTTATTGTTTTTACAAAACTAAATCCCCTTCACCTTCGGATGCTTCATACCAGATGGATGGATGGATGGATGGATGAATGGATGGACGGGTTGGTGGATAGATGATGGATGGACGGACGGATGGATGGATGGATGGATGGATGGATGGATAGGTGAACTGATGAATGAATTAATGAATGGATGGATAGGTGGATGGATGGGTTGGTGGATAGATGATGGATGATGGATGGATTGATGGATGGATGGACGGGTTGGTGGATAGAGGATGGATGGACGGACGCCTAGACCGACGGATGGATGGATGAATGGATGGATGAATTAAAGGATGGAGTGGTTGGTGGATAGATGTTGGATGATGGATGGATTGATGGATCAAACTATGACGTTTTGAAGCTGGTTACAAACAAGGGACGACGATTTTGTCGGAATATCATCCATCTCGTGCCTAAATACCGTGTACCTATGTTGCTCCAAATTCACTTTTGTTTTAAAAGCTGCCTATTTTATATCTTTTGAAAGATCTCGAAAGTCGTGTGGAAGAATTTCGGTTTCTTATTGGTATTAGGTTTTTATCAGTGTGTGTCACCTTCTGTTTAACGTCACCATTCTATAGAACATGCATACCTAAATCTTTAGACTAAGAGATAAATTTAATTCTCTTAAGAGTGATATCATAACATTATTATCACCATATGATATAGATATAACGATACATTTTACTGAATTATGTAGTAAAGGGTCTTAGTACATTGAAAAAGCTTCGATTTCAAAGGGCTAAGTATTTATCGATTAAAATGTCAGATCCAATTTCTATCGAAACTAAATAACAAATATGTCGTGAAAAGTTATGTGTAATAGGTGATAGATTCATCAAACCGACCAAGTCATAATGATTCTTTTCGTCATGTGGGCCATTTAATTTCAAAGATTTTCATTCTGGCTTCTTCTGTCGATATTTCCTAAAACCAAATTAAGTTCTGTAATGAATGACTGCACTTTCCAATCATTCAACCATTATGCAATTGCATATTCTTTAATTAAAGGCGAGTTCCGAAATAATATCAGTCATTGACGATTCTATTGCCCGATCTAGAACGAATCCTAGAAAATAATCAAACATCAACTTTTACAGTAATTTTCTAATGCGTCTTGATTACTTCCGGTTTAATGACATACCACGTGACAACTTCTGGGGCTCGATAAGGGTTTTGTATAAAATATAATGTAAAAGTTGGATGTTGGGTGTACAATCATAGATACACTTATTTCATAGACAGAAAATTATTATTTGAATAAACGAAATAAGATTATTTCAGTAATTATTCTTGTTGTAATTATTTCAAAGTTCGATTAATACATATTTTCAAATGTATCCATAAAAATTAGTATTGAAATGTGTCACCGCAATATAAGTATAAGCTGAACGGGTTTATGAATGTTCATGTCAACATGAACGCGTTAAGTGCTTTAATGCGATATGAAAATAATCGATACAAGTTCATACACGTGTATTTTCTGTATATATAATATTAATGTAATAAGAAAGATATATCATTTCCAAGCTGAGTTATTTCATAAGTTTCCTTAACGTTTCATTGGGTTAATCTCTCAGGTTACGTAAGGAATGGAACCATTGACAGCACATTAAGTTTTTACAACACTGGGGTTAGACAAGTAGGTCGATGAAAACATTTGGAAAATTTTATAGTCGTCACCATGACGTCCTTAGGAAATATCTCGTTTCCTTGTGCGATATGAATTGAACAGATTTCTATGCTAGTTAGTCGGCCTTGCGGTTTGGTTGTCATTTTTACTGTATTCATTTGAGAAATCGACACTACGGACACCCTTCAGAACAATTTGTTTTATTCTCGATCGGTTTCAAAAAAAGTTTTCATGTAAATTTTGTAATAAGTTTCCTCATATTATCGATCTTGAGTTTGAATGAAGATCTTATTAAATATCGATATTTTCTTTGTATAATACATGTGCATATTGGTTATGTTTTTTTCTTTTATTTGTTAGCTCACCAGGTCTAAAAGACCAAAGTAAACTCAATTTGTAGCATGGTGTCCGTCATCAT
Organism: Ylistrum balloti; assembly: GCF_031769215.1. NCBI lineage: Eukaryota > Metazoa > Mollusca > Bivalvia > Pectinida > Pectinidae > Ylistrum > Ylistrum balloti. The sequence continues at coordinate 667,581 of NW_026782174.1, read as the reverse complement.
TCTGTCGCCTGTCCATCGTCCGTCCATCAACAATTTCTAGTCATGAACGACTGAGTGGAATTAAACAAAATTTAGTCAGAAGCATCTTTCGGGGAAGGGACTCAGTTTTGTATTAATAACGGGCCCGACTCATCCAGGGACTGAGGAACGGGTGCCAAAATGGGGAATAGAGCAAATTTAGGCCCCTATGGGCAGGAGGGTCGGAGCGTAATAGGGCAAATTGTTAAAGAAAAAAAAACTTTCTTTTTCAATAGGAATATCGAGATTCTGTCCCAATTTTGTCTGAAGCATCCATGGGTGAAGAGGATTGAATTTAGTAAAAACGATAAGTCGTGGCCTCATGGGGCAGGAGGAGAGGTGCACAATATGAAAATAGGGTAAAATATTTAAGAGTCGTTTTTTCATGTCGAAATGGCTGGTGGGTTCTGTCTCAATATGATCTGAGGCTTTCTGGTGTGATCAAGAATTGTTTACAAATGGTCTCGCTGACCCCCTGGGGAAGAGGGGTGTGGCCGATCGGGGCACAGATATAAATCTTTCAATAAATCAAATTCAGTTAAAGCCAGTTGAGCGGTACAGGCGCTATGGGCCTCTTGTTTCATTATTTTGTTAGTTCTGTTCAGTAAAACGAAAGCAAATTATGAAGGTTTGTAGGAAAAAATATCCCTCAGTTCACTGGTTATGGCTTCATGTCATCTCCATATTTCATATAACCGTTGTGTAGATTTTCAAGGATCAGTAATAAAACATGGAGCCTCCTCAAGACATTACGATATTATCTTTAAGATCGATTTTCATAATGAGTCTCGAGTATTGATAGATCAACTTGTGTTTGAAAGACTTAATGAATACCGTTTGACCCTGATGGCGTTTGTTCTTCTCAGCACGTGAACGGGAGATAAGCTATTGGACACCAAGTGTATGACTTAATACTGTAATTAAGATCCAAAAGAAATTAATTTGTTTTTTGATCCCCGTAGCAGTAATTAATCCAGGCAATCAATAACCTTTGGCCGATAAATTTCAATGTACCAGACGTTGGGGCTACAGCATTTACACACTTCTAGTGATGAGACTGGCGGCAATCGACGAAACCATACTTTAGTTACAGAAACAGTGGAATATCACACCCAGGGATAATTTAATTTCTCTCTCTCTCTCTTTTCTAATGCAAGAGCGATATCATATTATCTTTAACTTTCATACTAAACTAACCATCTACTATTTTTCTGATTTGTTACATTGCTTAAAAGTAAGTGTATTTAAATTCGCCGGTACGTCTGTTGGGAAGAAATTGAGGCGAATGCTAAAACTGTTTTTTTAAATCTATCGATTCAAAATGGCGCCGGCTGTAGTGTAAGTGTCACATCATAGCTATCAATTATTATGCTCTTTTGGGACAGATGACATTCAAATATTCATCTTTGAATATTATAAATGTTCCATTTGTATGACTCGGGAAACATGTCTATATTCTATCAACTTGTATGACTCATGAAGCATATCTATATTCTATCTACTTGTATGACTCAGGTGATATATCTATATTCTATCCACTTGTAAGACCCGGGAAACATATCTATATTCTATCCACTTGTATGACCCAGGAAACATATCTATATTCTATCCACTTGTAAGACCCGGGAAACATATCTATATTCTATCCACTTGTTAGACCCAGGAAACATATCTATATTCTATCTACTTGTATGACTCAAAAAACATATCTATATTCTATCTACTTGTAAGACCCGGGAAACATGTCTATATTCTATCCACTTGTATGACCCGGGAAACATGTATATATTCTATCCACTTGTATGACCCAGGAAACATATCTATATTCTATCCACTTGTATGACCCGGGAAACATATCTATATTCTATCCACTTGTATGACCCAGGAAACATATCTATATTCTATCCACTTGTATGACCCGGGAAACATATCTATATTCTATCCACTTGTATGACCCGGGAAACATATCTATATTCTATCCACTTGTATGACTCAGGAGATATATCTATATTCTATCCACTTGTAAGACCCGGGAAACATATCTATATTCTATCCACTTGTTAGACCCGGGAAACATATCTATATTCTATCTACTTGTATGACTCAAAAAACATATCTATATTCTATCTACTTGTAAGACCCGGGAAACATGTCTATATTCTATCCACTTGTATGACCCGGGAAACATGTATATATTCTATCCACTTATATGACTCGGGAAGCATATCTATATTCTATCTACTTGTATGACTCAAAAAACATATCTATATTCTATCTACTTGTAAGACCCGGGAAACATGTCTATATTCTATCCACTTGTAAGACCCGGGAAACATATCTATATTCTATCCACTTGTATGACCCAGGAAACATATCTATATTCTATCCACTTGTAAGACCCGGGAAACATATCTATATTCTATCCACTTGTTAGACCCGGGAAACATATCTATATTCTATCTACTTGTATGACTCAAAAAACATATCTATATTCTATCCACTTGTATGACCCGGGAAACATATCTATATTCTATCCACTTGTATGACTCAGGAGATATATCTATATTCTATCTACTTGTAAGACCCGGGAAACATATCTATATTCTATCCACTTGTTAGACCCGGGAAACATATCTATATTCTATCTACTTGTATGACTCAAAAAACATATCTATATTCTATCTACTTGTATGACCCGGGAAACATGTCTATATTCTATCCACTTGTATGACCCGGGAAACATGTATATATTCTATCCACTTATATGACTCGGGAAGCATATCTATATTCTATCTACTTGTATGACCCGGGAAATATATCTATATTCTATCCACTTGTATGACCCGGGAAACATGTCTATATTCTATCTACTTGTATGACCCGGGAAACATGTCTATATTCTATCCACTTGTATGACCCGTGAAACATATCTATATTCTATCTACTTGTATGACTCGGGAAACATATCTATATTCTATCTACTTGTATGACTCGGGAAACATATCTATATTCTATCTACTTGTATGACCCGGGAAACATATCTATATTCTATCCACTTGTATGACTCGGGAAACATATCTATATTCTATCCACTTGTTTAAATCGGGAAACATATCTATATTCTATCCACTTGTATGACCCGGGAAACATATCTATATTCTATCTACTTGTATGACTCAAAAAACATATCTATATTCTATCTACTTGTATGACTCGAGAAACATATCTATATTCTATCCACTTGTTAGACCCGGGAAACATATCTATATTCTATCTACTTGTATGACTCAAAAAACATATCTATATTCTATCTACATTCTATATTCTATCCACTTGTATGACCCGGGAAACATGTCTATATTCTATCTACTTGTATGACCCGGGAACATGTCTATATTCTATCTACTTGTATGACCCGGGAAACATATCTATATTCTATCCACTTGTATGACCCGGGAAACATATCTATATTCTATCCACTTGTATGACCCGGGAAACATGTCTATATTCTATCTACTTGTATGACCCGGGAAACATATCTATATTCTATCCACTTGTATGACTCGGGAAACATGTCTATATTCTATCATTGTATGACCGGGAATTCTATCACTTGTATGACCCGGGAAACATGTCTATATTCTATCCATTTGTATAAATCGGGAAACATATCTATATTCTATCCACTTGTATGACCCGGGAAACATATCTATATTCTATCCACTTGTATGACCCGGGAAACATAAATCGGGAAACATATCTATATTCTATCCACTTGTTTAAATCGGGAAACATATCTATATTCTATCCACTTGTATGACTCAAAAAACATATCTATATTCTATCCACTTGTATGACCCGGGAAACATATCTATATTCTATCCACTTGTATGACCCGGGAAACATATCTATATTCTATCCACTTGTATGACCCGGGAAACATATCTATATTCTATCCACTTGTATGACTCGGGAAACATATCTATATTCTATCTACTTGTATGACCCGGGAAACATATCTATATTCTATCTACTTGTATGACCCGGGAAACATGTCTATATTCTATCCATTTGTATAAATCGGGAAACATGTCTATATTCTATCCACTTGTTTGACCCGGGAAACATGTCTATATTCTATGATTTTCAACAACAATAGAAAAATAGATAGCCTCTATATGACATTTTGATACGGTATTAGTTGTTTGTTTTTCTCTATATACTACTCTGCCACAGTCTGACACAAGTGTCATAACAATATCCTATACCCATCATATCAGAAGCAGATATTGTAATGTCGTATTAATCTATCGACTTTTCTCTAAAATGATAGTGTAATGTATCACCATAAATGCACTGCGAGGACCAACAGTATCCTTGGTCCATTTAGTTCTTGTCAAAACTTAACAGCAATGTATGGGGTTACATCGGCGCAAAATCGTTAATATGTCTGTTATATTAACTTAACATGCCAAAAACAACACTTCCTTATTTACAAACAAAACTTACTAAACAAAATGAAAATAAATTAATATATTGGATTTATTTACTGTTACGAGTTTCTGATCAACCATCGTAACATATTTTCATTAAACTTTGTCAAACATATACAACGTGGTCAATTATCAAGTGAACCATACTTGACTAACTGTGGTATCAGACATTATTGATCTATCATATTGACATATAAAAATGATTAACTAGATTGAAATGCCCATATCTCCATGATAGACGAAGTTTACACTTAAATGCCATCTGATGATCTATTGTAATGGTATTGAATAGAGAATCATCACCAATATCGTTAACATAAAGTCTGATGTAACGATTATCATTGGTTACGAGCAACATGACAATATCAAGTATCACAATTACTGATCTTTATCAAGAAATAGATGACAAGTGCTGGGTTTGTTTGTCTGAATGTGCATTTCCGTGATAACTGGGCAACTAAACAATACGCAACTATCTATACAGCTGTTCCATGATTATATCAGAAACAAATGAAAGGTTTCTATGTGTTTACTTCAGTAACGGTATCCGTTTGTCTGTAATTGAAACAGAGAACTTTAATCGATAAACAATGACATCATTTCAATTTAAACATTTATTTTCATATTTCCTCTGGATCATTTGTATTTCACATATCTCTCATGTGAATATTTGTCAACAATGAGTAAGATAAAGGTACCACTATATCAGTAAACCTTTTACTGTATTACATATGTTCATTTAGAACAAGACGCTAACTCTTCCGGTGCACCTGGTCTTATTCTTCTTGTATTTTTTCGGGAGTCGCCATATATGGATTATGTTGCCATGTTGGTATTTTTTTTTATTGCATTGACTCCTCAATTACATTGTTTCCACTTCCCTGTTGTCAACTACACATTTATCCATTTTACTATCCGTTTACTTTACAATACCCGTCATGCTGTCGAGCACCTTGGTAATGTTTTAACAAATATTACATATTTTATCAGCATCCTCTACTATAAATGAAACAATGACAATTTGTGACACTTAAAATCGCCGCTGGGGTAAAACAAACAATGTTCCTTGTCAGCTTTGGAGTGTTAAATGAACACCGATATTTGCATAACCAGAAAAGCTGAGAACGCGCGTTGGAAGATTTATTTACAAATCTAATCTGTCGAAACAAATTAGTTTCAGTTTCGATTTAATTAATTAATGAAATGAGTGATTTCAAGAGGCAACTAAATTATTTTAGAGAGTTTTGTTCCTTTGTATAGAAATGATATCTTCTGTTGTCTTCATTTTTACCAGTCTTTGTGGCCAAAATTATCAGTATACAACGATGGCAGTAAAAGTCTGATCAATACTTATACAGTTGAAATATCACCACTTATATATAAAATATCACGTTAGGTCAAAGCGAAACAGATTTACCATGTGATGATGACAAGTACTTTTCCTAGCAAGACTTATTCACAACAAACCTATAAACACGTTTTGTTTAAATATTACATGAAGAGTAAATGCATTAGTGCACGTTAATAGTACGTTGTTTTCCCAGAAAAATAGACCCTACTAAATGTATACCCTAGCATAAATTCTACAACATTATGACATTATGCCATAAGGGACATAATAATAATACAATATTCTTGTTATATAGGGAAATTTTTTGCTGTTTTTATATAACACTTCCTTAACAGAACGATATAACATCTATTGTCCAGTCACCGACTGCTGATATTTCTTAATACACTTACACAATGAAAAGTTATTAAAATAAAGGGATAGAGAAAGACAATAGTCACAAGAATTGTTGAAATAATTTTCATCAATGATGAGGTGTTCCAAAAGGGTAAATACAAATACTAATAATGTATTCAAATTAGAAGACAAGCAGCAGAGACATGTTAAGATAGACTTATAAATATGTCCTAAGTATTGTCAGTTACTTCTAGGATGGCTTTGGCTATAATTAATCTAACAATAAAATCTTCTTCGTCACCCTTCATACTGAAAGCCCTTATTTAAACGTTAAACGTGATATCGAGAATAATAGCTAGACATAGAATAGTGAAGTAAGCAGGATCGTGACTACTAAGAAAGGGAACGATTTTAGAATTAGACATACCCAACACTGCGCGCGTTTATCATTTCAAAATTTACATGTATTGCGTCTACGATCCATACAACTTGGTTTATCTCGCTTTGAAAAAAGGAAAAACAAAAGCCAAAATATTTCTCTTTATCTCGAACACTCCTCGGTGGCGTTTCGCAAGATACCCAAGTATTTCATGCATCTGGGATCCTTGTATACAGATGTATCCGAGGAGATGTATTCAATTTTTCTGACATCGGATGAAGCAAGCATATCTATGACTAAGCTATCTAGTTACAAGCCCAATACCTCAGGAACTGTTCGTCCTAGATTTTCCCCGAATTTTCTATTTATTAAACCGTAATTTTTCTTTTCAATGAGAATGTTTTTGTTTTTGTTCAGGATGAAGATTAATCTTTGATTTGATCATTGATGCGTTTATGGATGGACAAATGATATGAGAACTAACATTTATCAGAGTAAATAGTGTCAGCATATTCTCCTTTTGTCAATTAATTGTATTAGCTACAACAGTTTGGGTCCTTCTCGTCAGAGTGACTTTTTACACAATGAATTGCTATGGTTCATGTGAGTTGCATTTTCATCTTCGACGGAGTTTCCATGACTGTACATTGACAAATCGGGCCTATCTTTACCATATCGTTCTTCAGTCTCCAAAGGTCTAAACGACGAAAGTGTTACCCGCTGATTAACGATTTGAATTATCTTCTTTCGGGAAAAATATTCTTCTTCGACAACAACTAACGAATAATAGGAATTAAGATAAGTCGGACAGGGCGACAGTTATTTAGCTTCAAGGACAAAAACAACTGTCCATAAAATTTCCATACAATGATCGAATGTTAGAACTACAAAATGCCACTTCAATAGTAACTAGGAAAATCTTGATTGATTGGAGCGACAATCGTTAAATTAGGTATCGATTTATACCAAATTAGAAATAAGCTATGGATATTAAACGGCAGCTATTGCGTAACATTTACAATAAACTACTGGTCTATGTAACTATGAGACACAAACACTTTCTGACACAATGTTTCTGTATAATGTGTATATATATAATATATATATGGCTAACGGTACCTCAGGACAATATAGTGTTGCTCCCTATACTGAAGAACACTACGGAAGACAATAGGGGCAAGCTGGTGGATGGGTATATTGTTCTATACACGGTATAAGCAGGTCAAAAGGCTAGGTGTAGTTCTCTGTACCAGAGTATGGTGCAGGAATGTGATACAAGTATGGTAGACTGGGCGTAGTTCTTTGTACTAGAGTATGGTGCGGGAATGCTATAAAAGTATGGTAGACTAGGCATAGTTCTCTGTATCAGAGTAAAGTGCGGGAATGTGATACAACTATGGTAGACTGGGCGTAGTTCTCTATACTAGAGTATAGTGCTGGAATGTTATACAAGTATGGTAGACTGGGCGAAGTTCTCTGTACCAGAGTATGGTGCGGGAATGTTATACAAGTATGGTAGACTGGGCGTAGTTCTCTGTACTAGAGTATGGTGCGGGAATGTGATTGGAATGTGATATAAATATGGTATACTGGGCGTAGTTCTCTGTTTGATAGACTGGGCGTATTTCTCTGTACCAAATTATGATGCTGGAATGTTATACAAGTATGGTAGACTGGCGTAAGTCTCTGTACATAGAGTATGGTGCGGGAATGTTATACAAGTATGGTAGACTGGGCGTATTTCTTTGTTCCAGATTATAGTGCGGCAATGTGACATAAGTATGGCAGACTGGGTGTAGTTCTCTGTACCAGAGTATGGTGCGGGGATGTTATATAAGTATGGTAGATTGGGCGTATTTCTCTGTGCCAGAGTATAGTGCGGCAATGTGATATAAGTATGGCAGACTGGGCGTAGTTCTCTGTACTAGAGTATGGTACGGGAATGTGATATAAGTATGGCAGACTGGGTGTAGTTCTCTGTACCAGAGTATGGTGCGGGGATGTTATACAAGTATGGTAGACTGGGCGTATTTCTCTGTACCAGAGTTACGTGCGGGAATGTGACATAAGTATGGTAGACTGGGCGTAGTTCTCTGTACTAGAGTATGGTACAGAAATATGATATAAGTATTGTAGACGACGCTTCGTTCCCCAGTCCTTAAACACAATACGGATTTACCAAACATACCATTATCCAAGGCTTGGCTTAGTGCGATTTTCCATAGTACAGGACAGGGATATTAAACGTGTATGCCAGGCTAGCCGTTGTTCTGTATTCAAATTGAATTTGCTTCGTTGCGTGTTTTTCTGTCAATATAAAGGTATATATTAGGAAACATAGAATTAAACGTTGTAGTGTTTTGGTTTCTATCGTAACGTATTGGGGAAGCCATACAAGAATGAAAGGATAGACGTTGTTTTCCATCCATAACACAGTTCGTGAAGGTCGTAGTAATATGCTGCAAGAGTCGTATTACTAAATGCCAGCGTCATTAACAAAACACTCTGCAATTAGTCAAAGCAATCCATACAGCAATGGCCAAGGATCGTATGTACTGGTGCCGTGTTTAGCGACAGTATCATCATCCACCGGTATCACATTCTACAAAGCTGTTGTAACAATTTATATCAACAACAATTGCTTGGTTAATGATATCAGTATCCATTCAATCAGGCCGTGTTTGGATCACAAGCCTTATGAAACGTGTCTGACTACTGGTTGGTGGTTCTTGGCGGTGCGTGTACCTTCTTTCTTCACGGTCGCGATCAGGTAAACCACTTTCAAGCGCAATACATCAAAAAGAAACGAAAGCGATATTTTAATTAAAAAAGAAAAACAAAACGTTATTGTACGATATACAATTTTAAGCCGTTTTGTGATGTATTTTCATTTGAATACGTGACATTAGCTTACTCAGATTGACCGAGATATACATGGCGGATGCCGTCGATAAGGCAGAAGACCATTTGTGCTAATGACCAAATACCTTCTGTATAAACTATGGCGATTGATCACAGTTTTCCTGGTTAACTCAACAACTTACTTGCTCTATTAACAGTTTGTAGCAACTTACTTAGCGTGTGTTCTAGAAAATGAAGTCGTGATTGGATAACAAATAATTGTTTTATTTTGAAGGATACATATTGTTAGTTTCTTAGAATAAAATTCGTCATTACAAAAGTAATTCTGGGCATTTTAACCTCGCCATCTGGACTACACGTAGCTCAGACTTGCGCCTGGGTTACGTTATGATGCAATCAATCATAAAATAAGAGTTAACTGCCCATGGTTGTTGTGTTGATTTCCATCCCACAATTCCCTCTGTAAACGTGTGCACTGAATAGTAAGGGGAGATAACATTTGAGACACTTCTTTGTACAACAGTTTTTCTTGTTACACCTATATATGGTTAAGGTCGAACCTCGTTATCTTGAAGTCGGTATGAACGTGGGAAAACTCCAGGTATTCGATTTTAGTGAGTACGAATATTTGGTGTGAGGTTTTTTTGGGACCGACAGAATGCTTCGAATTAAATGGAATGTTTAGGTTTTACAAGTTCGAGATAACGAATTTCGACAGTATACTTCAACAGAAACTCAGCTAAGCATTACACTGTTCAATATCGCCTTAATCTAAATATCCAGGCAACAAACAACAGTAAGTAAGCATGACTATACAGCCATTAGACCGGACCTGAGACCACATATGATACGCCGGAAGACTAATTACGAAATAGCTTGCATGTAAACCATAAAACCCCCATCAAATCTGAAGATTCAACGAACAACCGCATTGGCAGAGTATTCGTTAAATCTAACAGCTTATTTTGGTTTCAATGAAACAATATAAAACGCAAATTAATGAACTTTCATATAAAAAGGAAAATAAATCGTCATTTGTAGCGTTACAGTGAACGACTGCTTCATGTCGCCTGGCAACGAAGCTTTTAAAGGACTCTATTTTGGGCGGTAAGGATATGTTGCTTTCCGTTGTTTAATGGTCGTAACTACTCATTAATGGGCCTTCCGTCTGTTAGCCATTACCATTCACTTAACAGTTTTTAACCAAGATAACCGAAGTAATTCAATGTATTGCTGTATAAGGTTTCAGGAATGTATTTTCAATTTCATGCGTTTATTTTTCAGGTTTTAATCTACTTTTTTTAATGTAGGATGTTCTCTCACTTTCTAATCGGTAGGTCTATTTGTTAGCTAGATCAAATCACTGTTACTAGTTAAAGCAACAGAAACCGAAGCCGATAGTAATACATTTTACAAACAGTAACTACAGCAGGTATACTGCATTACTAAAGCCATTGCCTGCCAGAAGTTAGTGTAATTAATCAAATCTTTTAATCAAAATCTCTCGAAAAAAGGAATAAATCAATAACGAATCAGTCGAATTTATTATGTTTCTGAGACTTCCATATATCAATGCGGCCGCTCTTTTGTATTTCTTATTAATTGAATACAGTGTATAACTATTTTTGTTTTTGCATCATGATACAAAGTTTCATCTTTAAAATGATAGGAAACGTCATTGGATTCGAAACGCCATTGCCGCGATAAGTGATGTATGAAATTTTGAGAAAACGGAAAAACAAACAACCTCCCGAGACATATACTAAACATACCGGGTATATACAGCCTAACAACTGGACTAGACAGTGTAGTCTGCCTCAGACAGTCCATACCGGGTACATGTACTAAACATACCGGGTAAATACAGCCTAACAACTGGACTAGACAGTGTAGTCTGCCTCAGACAGTCCATACCGGGTACATGTACTAAACATACCGGGTAAATACAGCCTAACAACTGGACTAGACAGTGTAGTCTGCCTCAGACAGTCCATACCGGGTACATGTACTAAACATACCGGGTAAATACAGCCTAACAACTGGACTAGACAGTGTAGTCTGCCTCAGACAGTCCATACCGGGTACATGTACTAAACATACCGGGTATATACAGCCTAACAACTGGACTAGACAGTGTAGTCTGCCTCAGACAGTCCATACCGGGACATGTACTAAACATACCGGGTAAATACAGCCTAACAACTGGACTAGACAGTGTAGTCTGCCTCAGACAGTCTAACCGGTTATATACAGCCTATCAACTGGACTAGACAGTGTAGTCTGCCTCAGACAGTCCATACCGGGACATGTACTAAACATGCCGGGTATATAGAGCCTAACAACTAGACTAGACAGTGTAGTCTGCCTCAGACAGTCTAACCGGTTATATACAGCCTAACAACTGGACTAGACAGTGTAGTCTGCCTCAGACAGTCCATACCGGGTACATGTACTAAACATATCAGGTATATACAGCCTAACAACTGGACTATACAGTGTAGTCTGCCTCAGACAGTCCATACTGGGTATACAGCCTAACAACTGGACTAGACAGTGTAGTCTGCCTCAGACAGTCCATACCGGGTACATGTACTAAACATACCAGGTATAAACAGCCTAACAACTGGACTAGACAGTGTAGTCTGCCTTAGACAGTCCATACCGGGACATGTACAAAACATGCCGGGTATATACAGCCTAACAACTAGACTAGACAGTGTAGTCTGCCTCAGACAGTCTAACCAGTTATATACAGCCTATCAACTGGACTAGACAGTGTAGTCTGCCTCAGACAGTCCATACCGGGACATGTACTAAACATACCGGGTAAATACAGCCTAACAACTGGGCTAGACAGTGTAGTCTGCCTCAGACAGTCCATACCGGGACATGTACTAAACACACCGGGTAAATACAGCCTAACAACTGGACTAGACAGTGTAGTCTGCCTCAGACAGTCCATACTGGGTATACAGCCTAACAACTGGACTAGACAGTGTAGTCTGCCTTAGACAGTCCATACCGGGACATGTACTAAACATGCCGGGTATATAGAGCCTAACAACTAGACTAGACAGTGTAGTCTGCCTTAGACAGTCCATACCGGGACATGTACTAAACATACCGGGTATATAGAGCCTAACAACTGGACTAGACATTGTAGTCTGCCTCAGACAGTCCATACCGGGACATGTACTAAACATGCCGGGTATATACAGCCTAACAACTGGACTAGACAGTGTAGTCTGCCTCAGACAGTCTAACCATACCGTTATATACAGCCTAACAACTGGACTAGACAGTGTAGTCTGCCTCAGACAGTCCATACTACATGTAACATACCGGGTATATACAGCCTAACAACTGGACTAGACAGTGTAGTCTGCCTCAGACAGTCCATACCGGGTACATGTACTAAACATACCGGGTATATACAGCCTAACAACTGGACTAGACAGTGTAGTCTGCCTCAGACAGTCCATACCGGGACATGTACTAAACATACCGGGTAACATAACAACTGGACTAACAACTGGACTAGACAGTGTAGTCTGCCATACAACAGTACCGGTTATATACATGTACCATAACAACTGGACTAGACAGTGTAGTCTGCCTCAGACAGTCCATACCGGGACATGTACTAAACATACCGGGTATATAGAGCCTAACAACTGGACTAGACAGTGTAGTCTGCCTCAGACAGTCCATACCGGGACATGTACTAAACATACCGGGTATATAGAGCCTAACAACTGGACTAGACAGTGTAGTCTGCCTCAGACAGTCCATACCGGGACATGTACTAAACATACCGGGTAAATACAGCCTAACAACTGGACTAGACAGTGTAGTCTGCCTCAGACAGTCCATACCGGGACATGTACTAAACATACCGGGTAAATACAGCCTAACAACTGGACTAGACAGTGTAGTCTGCCTCAGACAGTCTAACCGGTTATATACAGCCTAACAACTGGACTAGACAGTGTAGTCTGCCTCAGACAGTCCATACCGGGACATGTACTAAACATACCGGGTAAATACAGCCTAACAACTGGACTAGACAGTGTAGTCTGCCTCAGACAGTCCATACCGGGACATGTACTAAACATACCGGGTAAATACAGCCTAACAACTGGACTAGACAGTGTAGTCTGCCTCAGACAGTCTAACCGGTTATATAGAGCCTAACAACTGGACTAGACATTGTAGTCTGCCTCAGACAGTCCATACCGGGACATGTACTAAACATGCCGGGTATATACAGCCTAACAACTGGACTAGACAGTGTAGTCTGCCTCAGACAGTCCATACCGGGACATGTACTAAACATGCCGGGTATATACAGCCTAACAACTGGACTAGACAGTGTAGTCTGCCTCAGACAGTCTAACCGGTTATATACAGCCTAACAACTGGACTAGACAGTGTAGTCTGCCTCAGACAGTCTAACCAGTTATATACAGCCTATCAACTGGACTAGACAGTGTAGTCTGCCTTAGACAGTCCATACCGGGACATGTAACAACTGGAAACATACCGGTTATATACAGCCTAACAACTGGACTAGACAGTGTAGTCTGCCTTAGACAGTCCATACCGGGACATGTACTAAACATGCCGGGTATATACAGCCTAACAACTGGACTAGACAGTGTAGTCTGCCTCCGACAGTCTAACCGGTTATATACAGCCTAACAACTGGACTAGACAGTGTAGTCTGCCTCAGACAGTACATACCGGGACATGTACTAAACATGCCGGGTATATAGAGCCTAACAACTGGACTAGACAGTGTAGTCTGCCTCGGACAGTCTTACCGGTTATATACAGCCTAACAACTGGACTAGACAGTGTAGTCTGCCTTAGACAGTCCATACCGGGACATGTACTAAACATACCGGGTATATACAGCCTAACAACTGGACTAGACAGTGTAGTCTGCCTCAGACAGTCCATACCGGGACATGTACTAAACATGCCGGGTATATACAGCCTAACAACTGGACTAGACAGTGTAGTCTGCCTCGGACAGTCTTACCGGTTATATACAGCCTAACAACTGGACTAGACAGTGTAGTCTGCCTCAGACAGTCCATACCGGGACATGTACTAAACATACCGGGTATATACAGCCTAACAACTGGACTAGACAGTGTAGTCTGCCTCAGACAGTCCATACCGGGACATGTACTAAACATACCGGGTATACAGCCTAACAACTGTCTACACGCTAGACTAGACAGCATAGTGGGGTACAGGGATAAGGTCATTCAGGTTAACAACCAGAGTCATGTGAGGACAGGTGTCATGTGTCAAAAGGGACGCTATGTTAAACAGAATACGCTCCACACTGGTTATTTGTCTGATAATGGTGACCGTGTAGTCATCGAAACGTCACACTCTAATCTTCTGCTGGTTGTGTTATAAGAACATCTATTCTACAGTATAGATATACATATATATAAAAAAATCAAGTACCGACGAATATTTGTTTTTTGTAATACAATGAAACCTGATTAAATGAATATTCATGATTTTTAGAATTTCGGGTAGGCTTATGTCCGTTTGATGATATTGCCAAACAATTGTTCAACTCATCGACAAGCGAATTACTCAGGATAGAATATAGCTAAACCTCATACGTGATTTAATTATTTCTATATGTTCATATGTTCGTCTCCTGAAAATACATTAAACATGCATATTCACGGAACAGCTTGAACGGGAATGTACTTTTATAATTTGTTTTACTTGTAACGTTTATTCATCAGTTCCTTGTGAGATCTTACATCAGGACCTCTGTCTTATTCTATCTAACAATAACATCAAACAAAGATTCCCGTTAGTTGTATAGAAAAACACGTATCTCTCTTTCTATAAACAATTGGCAATCATACCAACGCTGACCTTGATATTCCTGTTTGGTAGATGCACCGTCCGTACACAGCTAGTTAAATTATTTAAATCTGATGGAAACTCTGCCATGTCTTTACACAACAAGAATTATATTGATAAAGTTGTTGAGTCCAGGTCCAAAGTAGGTATGTCGATGAAAACTTTCAGCAAACTGTTAAGTATTCTACCCCCTCCCTCCATTTTTGATGATGTTGAACTTCATTTGTAAGGCTGCGTGATTTCGGTTTTACCATCCCGCCCCTTCTTTAACTCGCTCTCGATTATGTTTGTAACAGTGTAAATTAAAACCTTATTTATTTATTCATTTATTTTAATGTTCCAAAGTATGTCATATGCTGTTTTGGTTTAGAATTAATATGGCTATCCATGTAAGTGTCTTCATTCAATACGATTTCGCGAAAATAACGAGGGTCACTTTAGGATTTTCATTTTGATAAAAATGACTTACAAAATAATAAATGTTATATAATATTCCATGTATGGATTCTGCCGCCCACGTTTTACCATCAGTATTTACTCAGATATCAGAAACGGAAGTGTCACCACAATGCTCATGTTCTAGTGGGACTTCACGGATGAGTGGCGCTGCAGTGGTATCAATAGTTCATGCCGCGGATGGGATTACAAATGGCAGATAGGTAAACACACATTTCAGTTTGCAATTGATATTAGTTAAGACTAGAATGGGAAACATCCTGAGTGTTTTTTTTTTTTTTTTTTACAAAAAGGCAGAATTTCACTTCGTTTCTATTCTGGTCAGATCTAGTTAATTTTTTATATCGCTTTATCGGATATCGCATCCATCAAGTTCCATCAGGCGTATCACACCAGGAAGACAGCATGCAGTCGAACACAAGCGGCCATATCGTTATTGGACAAGCTAATATCGGAATGGAGAACGATTAGTCCATCTTATGACACAGAAGGAACTATGAGTTACATCGGGGATCAGGACCTTCTAAAAGATTTCTTCTATAATAAAGATTGATTTTTTCCACTTGGTACACCAACATAACTCATTATAAAATGATAGAACGCCTTCGTTCTGTAGTTATGGGATATTTTCTTGTTCATGAAATGCGAACGGCAGTGCAAATACATGAATGTGAACTATACTGAAACTTTGTCCAAATCAAAGAAGAAATACACGGAGGACGAAATTAAAAAAAATGATTGAGTTTCAGGTTGGTGGTAATATCTTCCAACAGACTATTGGCATACCTATGGAAACTAACTATGCACCTGTGTTGGCTGACTTGATTTCGTTTTCATAAAAGGATGAATCACAAAGACCCTGCAAAGTCATTCATTTTTACCTTCAAATATTGATGACGCTCTGTCTGAAATAATCTTTCCATACACCAATAAAAATATGAATACACAGACCAGAATTAGTAATTGGACACGACAGACTCTTCTACATCAGCCGCTGATCTCGATATTTTCCAACAACGGAAGTTGTTTGGTAAGCATATTGGATTTCAATGCTCCTAATGTAATTTTTCTATTTCTTGACAGCAACAACCCTGCACCCCAGACTAGAAATGTCGTCAACCGACAGACGAACTCACAACAAAGGGTTTCAAAAGATGCAGGTTGATGAAAATTAAAATTTTGCGACCGTCAAAGTCATTTAAAGAATTGTCCTATTTCTTCATGCGTTACTAAGCTGGACGTCTTTAAAGCTAGTTAGAACAGAAGACACCTACTCTTTCAGAACACCTAGTATTGTTCTCTTTGTAATTTTTCGGGAGTCTCCGTGTCTTTCTTTTGTTAATATTTTGCCCTAGTTTTATTTCATTTTAATTTGGATTATAATTCTGTTCAAATGTTGATATATTTTTGTTTAATTTCTTGTTTTCTCATGAAATACTCCGCTGTAGTTAGAACATATGTCACAATGACAGAAGGAAGGATGTTATCTGTTTGTTTGCTTGGTTTACCGCCCATTTACAGGGTTATTTTGAAGCGGGTAATACCAAATGATTATAACATAAGGGAGGCCGTCCAGATTTACATGTCCTGTCCAAGAATACAACCACGTGAGCACGAAGCGGTTCGTTTCTCCGCGTGAGAAGCACTAACCGCTATACGTAGAGAGCGCCGCACCATTTTTTCTTATCCGTTATCGATGTTCTAATGTTTTAAATATCTGTTCAATCAAAAATTAGGAAATCACATAGGTTATAGAGAATGGTAAGCCTAAAGCTATATCAAACGAAAAGAGAAGTTATCAGGAAAATGCAGTATATGGGAGGGGGTAAATACAGGGAGGAATGTTAGACAGGATAGTTAGTGTGAACAATACAGTAATTGACATAAAAGTCGGAGGCAGGCACTGACAAAGGAATCAAAATAAAGATTTAACAACAAAAAAGTTGCTAAGAAAGTTCAAGAATGGATAGAAAACAAAATGTGGGAGACAGTGATGAGGCAGAAGATTTAAGAAGATGATATGCAGGAAAGTCCGAAAGACGAAAAGAGCGGAAGGTCGAAATGATGAGTAGGTAGGAAAGTTGGAGAGTGAAAAAGGGTGGAAGGTCGAAATGACGAGCAGATAGGAAAGTTGGAGAGTGAAAAAGAACAGATGGTCGGAGTGACGAGTAGATAGGAAAGTTAGAGAGTGAAAAAGAACAGAAGGTCGGAGTGACGAGTAGGTAGGAAAGTTAGAGAGTGAAAAAAAACAGAAGGTCTAAGTGACGTGTAGATAGGAAAGTTGGAGAGTGAAAAAGGGTGGAAGGTCGAAATGACGAGCAGATAGGAAAGTTGGAGAGTGAAAAAGAACAGATGGTCGGAGTGACGTGTAGATAGGAAAGTTGGAGAGTGAAAAAGAACAGATGGTCGGAGTGACGAGTAGATAGGAAAGTTGGAGAGTGAAAAAGAACAGATGGTCGGAGTGACGAGTAGATAGGAAAGTTGGAGAGTGAAAAAGAACAGAAGGTCGGAGTGACGTGTAGATAGGAAAGTTAGAGAGTGAAAAAGAACAGAAGGTCGAAATGACGAGTAGGTAGGAAAGTTAAAGAGTGAAAAAGTGTGGAAGGTCGAAATGACGAGCAGATAGGAAAGTTGGAGAGTGAAAAAGAACAGATGGTCATAGTGACGAGTAGATAGGAAAGTTGGAGAGTGAAAAAGAACAGAAGGTCGCAGTGACGAGTAGGTAGGAAAGTTAGAGAGTGAAAAAGTACAGAAGGTCGGAGTGACGTGTAGATAGGAAAGTTGGAGAGTGAAAAAGGGTGGAAGGTCGAAATGACGAGCAGATAGGAAAGTTGGAGAGTGAAAAAGAACAGATGGTCGGAGTGACGAGTAGATAGGAAAGTTGGAGAGTGAAAAAGAACAGATGGTCGGAGTGACGAGTAGATAGGAAAGTTGGAGATTGAAAAAGAACAGAAGGTCGGAGTGACGTGTAGATAGGAAAGTTGGAGAGTGAAAAAGAACAGAAGGTCGGAGTGATGTGTAGATAGGAAAGTTGGAGAGTGAAAAATAACAGAAAGTCGGAGTGACGAGTAGATAGGAAAGTTGGAGAGTGAAAAATAACAGAAAGTCGGAGTGACGTGTAGATAGGAAAGTTGGAGAGTGAAAAAGGGTGGAAGGTTGAAATTAGGAGTATTTAGGAAATTAGGAAGGTCAGGATTGAGGGAAGGTTAGTAGTTGTCAAAAAGAAAAGTCAAACTTGGGCGAAAAGTTGTGTATATTAATTTAGGAGGTTCGACGGAGGATTTTTTTAATGTTTGAGAGAGAAATCATTTGAATTGGGAAATTCAGAGAGAAAGAAAAGGGCCGAAAATGTAGTGGATAGGAAGGCAAGAGGAATGAAATTTGAAAAAAAAAAGATATTTCATGGAAACTATTGTTGTGCGAAGAGATAGATTTAAACAGATTTGATGTTTTGAACACCCTTACAAAGTATGCAAGTCAAATTCTGAAACATGAAGCAAAGTTTTGTCGAGACCGAGACTATTGGAGATATTTTATCCCATCGCATTCATTGCCTGTGTCTGTTTACTATTTAGCATTGAAATGGGAAATAAATGCATCTGCCATGTATAAAATCCAAACAGCAGCAGACACTCTACGCTAGACGTCCCACGCTATCGGCGTCAACAATTCAGCATCCTTGGTGATTTACTTCTAAGCATTTGTATTGTGGAAGGTAACTATGCAATATTCTAATGACGACAGTTTACATGTAAATACAAATACAAGCAAAAACAAAAACAAAAAAATATATATGGATTTCTAGCGGATATACAGTTAACAAATTCGATTAGGAAACGTCTTCTAAAATCTTCTTAAAATCTTTAAGGAATAAATAATTCTCGTTTTTAAACATTTTACGAAGGTTGGGAGCGGGGTAGGGATGGAGGTATGGGGAGGTAATGATTTATCGTATCTGAGTTTGGTTTCAGGAAAGGAAACGCTGAATCTGGTATCTAAAGGACTATATGTAGACAATGGCGAAAATATGTTTTTTCATCAATAAAAAAGAAAACAATTCCATTAGAAATAAAGTATATCTAGGTATGTATAAGCACTAGCAAAATGCACCATAAGGAAAGAAAAAAATGCTGACTATTAAATGAATATGAATTAGACAATAGCCTTCCGCTCATTGTAAAAAGAAAATAGCACATAGACAGACTTATTAATATCTATCGATAGTACGCAATTGTTACGCGCCAAAACGTCGCATCGTCATTGCAATGGTCATTTGTCGTTACCAAAAACAAGCACGACCGGTATCAGCCATATAAGAATCAAAAGACACTTTCTTATATATTCTATATTCCCATGTTACGAGGACGTTAATTACGTCAGATTCATGAATATGCGATTGTTTTGCAATTTAATACTACAAAAAACATATTCGTTACCTAGCATTCTTGTTAATGTATATTAACTGTATTTCAGTAACGTAACAGCATCATCAACATCTGCTACGTTGCCCGATATTCGATTCGGAAACCGGCGCCGAATTTCCTGCAGACAATTTACATTAATTCATTCATATGTTTTGTGCTCACGTCACGTCGAAACCTAGAAACATGTTTGTTGAAAAAATTAAGAAACTCAATACATATTCATTTTGTAATGAGGTGGAATTAAAGATGAAACACGTGTGAACTGAAGCTTGTGATGAGACAACATTAAAGTGTGCTTACGCTTGCATCGTCCGCTGAGTTGGTGCGGCATGAGGTCATTTAGATGGCTATCATGCATACGTACGAGAATTTACGAGGGAAAGACTGCACATCGTGCGTCATTTCATGTGATAGAACGACTGCACGAGAAAAGATGACGCGTACATTTGACAAGGGGCCATAACAGGGGATCGGTAATTCTGATGTGGTCAACTTTGTTCCTTTTAACCTATGTATCAGATACAGCATTTATGTTGCCTGTTCTAGTTTCAGAAAGCCTGGCATAATGGCTTTTCCCTGAGCAGATAATCAAATTTATCAGATAATCATTACTGAGTATACTACCTTTAAAGCAAAATTCAATGATTTCCCCAAGGAGTTGAACCCGGAAGTTCCGTTGCTGTTGTTTTTACTCAAATGTAAAACACCTGTTGCAACTATATAGGGATTTCCCCCCAAAATACTTTTTTTAATGTCTCCGATTGGTGTGAGATCCTCAAAATCGTATTGCTCGCACTCGCTTCGGTTTAGAAGCCATTTTTGTTGACATTCTCGAGACGGGTTTTCGCGTGCTCGTTAGGTCAAAGGTCAGGGTAAACAAACGAGATATTACTTCGCTGGTCTGGCAACTACTAAGTTAATATATATATTCTATATATTATTATATATATGTGTGTGTGTGTGTGTGTGTGTGTGTGTGTGTGTGTGTGTGTGTGTGTGTGTGTGTGTGTGTGTGTGTGTGTGTGTGTGTGTGTGTGTGTTTCACAATGATATCAAAGACGTTTTAGAAAAACACTATCGCCGCTGCTTGTTATCTGCATAGTTAGATTTTTTCTTTCGGGTCATTTAGATAAGATTGATAAACAATATACCTTTTTGCCACCCTTTCCAAGTATTTTGTAAATTATACAAAATATATTCACAAGTCAGGCATCTGTTATTTAGAACTAGTTCTTTTTAGTTATTTTTATGGTTTCTCAACAGAATACCAGCGGCCATTTCAATCACTTTTCACTCCCAATCAGTAATACGTTGAGCTGTAATCACATCAGAAATGAAATAAGAAAATAATATGTCATTCTATCCATAATTTGACATTCGTTATCATAATAAAACGTTTCCAGAAGATTCCCTCCGTGAGCCATAGTATAACATTCCTTTACCCTAGTTGCACTTAAACATGACATCCATAGCAACGTTTATATATATGTATTATTAAGTGAAAATGTCTATTAAGTATTTTGTGAAGTAGTTCCATGGTAATTTGGGGTTTACGTAAAAGCAATACAGAGGCTACCATTGATGCTAGAGACACTAGTTGATCTGCTTATAACAACTGTGATGGTAGAGAAAGGGTATTTTCACCAGCTAGTGGAGGGACCATATAAATATTATGCTATAACGAAGACTATCTTTTCTCAAATGCTGAAACATTTAGAATTGCCGACGATGATACATTTCATACATTTCCCAGAATTAGCTTCCTACGTCCAAATAGTGTGTATTGTTATCTTATTGTTCTGTCTTAAAAAATGGTTTTGTGAAACGAGCCACATTTATCGGAACAAACCATCAAAGGTTGTAACAAGTTTATAACCGTGTTTAATTACTACTCGGGAAAGGAGACATTTAGGAAATACCGATTTGTCTACAAAACAGTATTTCTATCTTGTAAACTTCCCCTGAATATGTGATGACCAGAATAATTAACATGAAATTCAAGTTATGCAAAATGCCATGTATTTCGTGTTTAGAAAGCCAGTAGAGATGTTGTTTGACGGTAATCATGATATTTTGGTAAGATTTAACAGTCAAGCACATTGTTGACTTGCAAGATAAAGGATTGTAATACAAAAACATGAAAATCTTCTGACAGAAATATCAGTGGTTCGTTGACACTGTAAATGAACCCAGTTCAATACGATCTCGGTTACGCTTGTATTCCACTGAATTAATTATTCTGGGAACTCATTATTTCATATTTCAGTGAATTACAAGAATCTTTCCGTACTTAAAAAAATAATCCATTGTCAACCGCTTATAACAACAAAGATAAAAACCGACATGTCAAATTAGAATTCTTTCAAACTACAGCACGATTTGAACAAAAAAAGAATCCCCCCAGTCCCATGAAAAAGACCATGGATAATGATACCAGGTGTTTTAGAAGGGTAACGGTCTTCTTTGAAGATACTCGTCATGTAACTCCTGGTCATTCCATGCAAGCAATGTCACGTTCCCAAAAAAGAACAAAGTTAAAACAACAAATCCACCAGACAGGTTAATCAACATGAAACACGCTCAACACATTTGTAATGTCATATAGAAAAGCGGCATTCACCAGCTGACTGTACCTGTAACATGACAAAGAACGAGATCATGTTAAAAGTTTGGTTTATATTATATAACGTCCTGACAGCAGGAAAGGTTTGTAGTCCTTAAGGATAAAAATGTCGGGAAAATGGATTGTTAGTTTCAACTGACATGTGGGAAAAGCAAGGATACTGCAAAAAACATTTCACCAAACGTTGGTATAAGGCTTTTAGAAAGTAGTACACTCACACACACGATCACAAAGGCCATTTCTCCTACCCCATCCATCGTTTCCTTTTAATTTCAATTGTTTATAGCTTTTGAATGTAAAGACTGTTTTAATTATTCATAAATGCAATGGATGAACGAAAAACACAACATCTAATACTTAATGATATGAATAGCTGTAGAAATAAATGGTTTTATATATCGTAAAGAATAAGTTCATTTACATAAATTCATAACATCGCTTTATGTTGCTTTCCTCTTATATATAATAATGGTCATATAGAATTCGATGTCTGGTGTTACTTGACATCGAGAGCAGGTGCGAACGTTTAAGACAAAATGTTACGTTTATCGAGAAGACAAGGGCCATATAGAATTCGATGTCTGGTGTAACTTGTATCGGACACCAAGAACAGGTGCAAACGGTTAAGACAAGATGTTACGTGTATTGAGAAGATAAGGTTCATATAGAAGTCAAACGAACATCAAACCTTAAACTGCTCTGTGGTTCTCAAATCAACACTCAAAACTGTATGTTTTCCTCTACGTCTTATCGAATCGATGGACCATAACTTTCTAAGCTGAAAACATCACCCCGTATAAATGACAAAGCTCATAGATTTTTATTGCGTTTCCGGCTTCAAGTCATAAAACACAAATGTTACTTCCGGTTCATTATATAATCGATTGTAGGTATATAGATGTCTTGCCTAGTTTTTTAATGTCTGAAAGTGTACAACTTCCGGTGAACACAACCAATCAGATACATGTGTGTGCAACTGCCTCCTAAAATCTCAAGTTCGTTTGCAAATGACAGCTTACCCAGCACATAAAATCAAGATGTTTTTTTATACTGACTGATAACATCACACATAAAATCTAAATCGAGGCTATGACTTGAGATTTTCATTTCGCCTACAATGTGGATGTTATTTATGCCCCAACAATTATTCGCTTTTCATTACATACCCGTTGAGGACCTTAATAACGATCTATCGTTCCTAGGACAAGCTTAGTCACTTAACGTCATTACCGCTATACATGGTTGCTATCAGTGTGTGTGAATATTAATTCCGAATTTTACTCAATCACTAACCTACAGTGAGATGTTTTGAAACGATTTGCACAAACGTGTCAACATTGTTTCCCAGAATCACGGCTGACATACCGCTGTGCCGATACCGCTCGATAATCACTGATAAGGCAAGACGCGGGAATTCCTCAGCTAGAAATATCAGCGAACGGTTTATCCATGACGTAGAAGCACGCGCAAACAAAACACTGACAGGTGATGGTGTTCTTTTTTCTATTTGTGTTTTTAAACTTTCAGGAAGGTAAAATAACAGCGGATGTCAGCTAATTTGAGGATGGGTCATACTTGCACTAGACGAATGGAAAAAATGAATTCCATTTCCATTAAAAAACAACAACAAGGAAATACCAATATGTCAATAAACCATAATGTAAATTTTAATTCAATTAAATTCATCAAGAGAAAGATTTACACGGGGACTCATGAAAAATTACAAGGAAAATAAGATCAACGGTACCGGAAGAGTAAGCGTCTTCTGTTTCATCGACGACACACTCCACGTAAACCCTGGTCAATCCATCAATCCAAGTAAATAATGGGATTTAGGTACACAACAACGGAACTAACAGGCAAACTAGCGAGCATCAAACACGTCTAGCTTCACATCGCACAAATAAAAAGATAGATACGTAATAACAGTTCGAATAATTTCAACAATAAACTATATGACAATACCAGTTAGACTACAACTATTTTGTTTGTGCTCTTGGAAAGAGTTGTACATATTGGATACATGTAGAATTCGGCTACACACATAGTTTTCTGTTTTAAATCTACAAATCCATTGTTTGTTTTTGTTCTCTATAGTTATCGTTCCGTGAACAACAAGGGTCATTTTTAGGCGAGGTCTCCTCGTAGTACCTGTAGCTACCTTACTGAACTCCATACTGGACGCTCATCGCATCCCAGCCAGAGCAATTATAAAATGTAAAATTCACGGGAGCAGATACCTGTCAGTTTCTCAACTTCTTGAGTAACACAAACCGAGACGAGAAGAAAGCGTAGAGCACGTCTTCACTTAAGGTTACGTAGACCTTAGTGATTAGGTAACATTATCTATATACAAAGTCATCATAGAGTGATGCTTATTGGGACAGTGAAATCATTAATCATACTTCTGATCACTATTGAAAAGAATACGTGTATGATCGGCGTACTTTTAATTACTGTTGGGGAGAGTGTGTGTTGATTTGTTTGCATGCGCTGTGTACATTTGGTCATGTTGGGGAGAGTGTGTGTTGATTTGTTTGCATGCGCTGTGTACTTTTAATCACTCTTGGGGAGAGTGTGTGTTGATTTGTTTGCATACTCTATGTACTTTTGATCACTGTTTGGGAGAGTGTGTGTTAATTTGTTTGCGTGAGCTGTGTACATTTGATCATGTTGAGGAGAGTGTGTGTTGATTTGTTTGCATGCGCTGTGTACATTTGATCATGTTGGGGAGAGTGTGTGTTGATTTGTTTGCATGCGCTGTGTACATTTGATCATGTTGGGGAGAGTGTGTGTTAATTTGTTTGCATGCGCTGTGTACATTTGATCATGTTGGGGAGAGTGTGTGTTGATTTGTTTGCATGCGCTGTGTACTTTTGATCACTCTTGGGGAGAGTGTGTGTTGATTTGTTTGCATGCGCTGTGTACATTTGATCATGTTGGGGAGAGTGTGTGTTGATTTGTTTGCATGCGCTGTGTACTTTTGATCACTGTTGGGGAGAGTGTGTGTTGATTTGTTTGCATACTCTATGTACTTTTAATCACTGTTGGGGAGAGTGTGTGTTGATTTGTTTGCATGCTCTATGTACTTTTAATCACTGTTTGGGAGAGTGTGTGTTAATTTGTTTGCGTGAGCTGTGTACATTTGATCATGTTGGGGAGAGTGTGTGTTGATTTGTTTTTGTGTACATTTGATGTGTGTTGATTTGTTTGCACTGTTGTGTGTTGATTTGTTTGCATGCGCTGTGTACTTTTAATCACTGGGAGAGTGTGTGTTGATTTGTTTGCATGCGCTGTGTACTTTTGATCACTGTTTGGGGAGAGTGTGTGTTGATTTGTTTGCATGCGCTGTGTACATTTGATCATGTTGGGGAGAGTGTGTTGATTTGTTTGCGTGAGCTGTGTACTTTTAATCACTCTTGGGGAGAGTGTGTGTTGATTTGTTTGCGTGAGCTGTGTACATTTGATCACTGTTGGGGAGAGTGTGTGTTAATTTGTTTACATGCTCTATGTACTTTTGATCACTGTTTGGGAGAGTGTGTGTTAATTTGTTTGCATGCGCTGTGTACATTTGATCATGTTGGGGAGAGTGTGTGTTGATTTGTTTGCATGCGCTGTGTACATTTGATCATGTTGGGGAGAGTGTGTGTTGATTTGTTTGCATACTCTATGTACTTTTAATCACTGTTTGGGAGAGTGTGTGTTGATTTGTTTGCATGCTCTGTGTACTTTTAATCACTGTCTGGGAGAGTGTGTGTTTATTTGTTTGCATGCGCTGTGTACATTTGATCATGTTGGGGAGAGTGTGTGTTGATTTGTTTGCATGCGCTGTGTACTTTTGATCACTGTTGGGGAGAGTGTGTGTTGATTTGTTTGCATACTCTATGTACTTTTAATCACTGTTGGGGAGAGTGTGTGTTGATTTGTTTGCATGCTCTATGTACTTTTAATCACTGTTTGGGAGAGTGTGTGTTAATTTGTTTGCGTGAGCTGTGTACTTTTAATCACTGTTTGGGAGAGTGTTTGTTGATTTGTTTGCGTGAGCTGTGTACATTTGATCATGTTGGGGAGAGTGTGTGTTGATTTGTTTGCATGCGCTGTGTGTGTGTTGATTTGTTTGCATGCGCTGTGTACATTTGATCACTGTTGGGGAGAGTGTGTTGATTTGTTTGCGTGAGCTGTGTACTTTTAATCACTGTCTGGGAGAGTGTGTGTTTATTTGTTTGCATGCGCTGTGTACATTTGATCATGTTGGGGAGAGTGTGTGTTGATTTGTTTGCATGCTATGTTTACATTTGATCACTGTTAGGGAGAGTGTGTGTTGATTTGTTTACATGCTCTGTGTACATTTGATCACTGTTAGGGAGAGGGTGTGGCGATTTGATTACACGCACTTTGTACATTTTATCACTGCTGGGGAGAGTGTGTGTTTGTTACTTGTTTGCATTTTCATAATTTTGATCTGTTGTGTGTTGATTTGTGTTCTCTTTTGATCACTGTTTGGGAGAGTGTGTGTTAATTTGTTTGCATGCGCTGTGTACATTTGATCATGTTGGGGAGAGTGTGTGTTGATTTGTTTGCATGCGCTGTGTACTTTTGATCACTCTTGGGGAGAGTGTGTGTTGATTTGTTTGCATGCGCTGTGTACATTTGATCACTGTTGGGGAGAGTGTGTGTTAATTTGTTTGCATGCTCTATGTACTTTTAATCACTGTTGGGGAGAGTGTGTGTTGATTTGTTTGCATGCTCTATGTACTTTTAATCACTGTTGGGGAGAGTGTGTGTTGATTTGTTTGCATGCTCTATGTACTTTTAATCACTGTTTGGGAGAGTGTGTGTTGATTTGTTTGCATGCGCTGTGTACTTTTGATCACTGTTTGGGGAGAGTGTGTGTTGATTTGTTTGCATACTCTATGTACTTTTAATCACTGTTTGGGAGAGTGTGTGTTGATTTGTTTGCATGCTCTGTGTACATTTCATCACTGCTGGGGAGGATGTGTGTTGATTTGTTTGCATGCTATGTTTACATTTGATCACTGTTAGGGAGAGTGTGTGTTGATTTGTTTACATGCTCTGTGTACATTTGATCACTGTTAGGGAGAGGGTGTGGTGATTTGTTTGCACATTTGATCACTGTTAGGGAGAGTGTGTGTTGATTTGTTTACATCTTTGTACATTTTATCACTGCTGGGGAGAGTGTGTTCGTCTTTTCTGGGATGTTTGTTTGGATAATTTAGATGATGGTGTGTTGATTTGTTTAACACATAATCACTGCTGGGGATTTGTTGGACAATATGTAAATATCATTTTCATAAAAGAATGTGCTTGGGAGATTTTCCCGAATGTGTGTTTGGTTTCCGATTATTCTGATTCATATTTTTACAATATAACTTCGATACAAAGGAAATACGTAGTCTATCATTATCAAAATAGTGCGTCTTAGTTTGCACTGATACTTTTCTCGGGTTTATACAGTTTACACTTTTCTCGGGATGACGCAGTCTCTATGGTTTTCTCGGGATGGCACGGTCTCTATGGTTTTCTCGGGATGACACAGTCTCTATGGTTTTCTCGGGATGACCCAGTCTCTATGGTTTTCTCGGGATGGCACGGTCTCTATGGTTTTATCGGGTTGACGCAGTCTGTATGGTTTTCTCGAGATGACACAGTCTCTATGGTTTACTCGGGATGACGCAGTCTGTATGGTTTTCTCGGGATGACACAGTCTCTATGGTTTACTCGGGATGACACAGTCTCTATGGTTTTCTCGGGATGACGCAGTCTCTATGGTCTTCTCGAGATGACGCAGTCTCTATGGTTTACTCGGGATGACGAAGATTATTGTTTTCTTGAGATAACGAAGTCACTAAAGATTTCTCATTATGACGCTCTCTTTTCTAGTTTTCTTGGTGTGACATATTCTCAATAATTATCGCGGGATAACGCAGTTTCATCAGTTTTCTCGCATACCTTTATGGTTTTCACGGAATGACACAGTCTCTATGGTTTTCTCGGGATGACACAGTCTCTATGGTTTTCTCGGGATGACCCAGTCTCTATGGTTTTCTCGGGATGGCACGGTCTCTATGGTTTTATCGGGATGACGCAGTCTGTATGGTTTTCTCGAGATGACACAGTCTCTATGGTTTACTCGGGATGACGCAGTCTCTATGGTTTTCTCGGGATGACGCAGTCTCTATGGTTTTCTCGGAATGACACAAACTACAGTTTTCTCGGGATGACACAGTCTTTAATTTTCTCGGGATGGCACGGTCTCTGTGGTTTTCTCGGGATGACACAGTCTTTAATTTTCTCGGAATGGCACGGTCTCTATGGTTTTCTCGGGATGACACAGTCTTTAATTTTCTCGGGATGACACAGTCAATAGCTTTCTCGGGATGACACAGTCTTTAATTTTCTCGGGATGGCACGGTCTCTGTGGTTTTCTCGGGATGACACAGTCTTTAATTTTCTCGGAATGGCACGGTCTCTATGGTTTTCTCGGGATGACACAGTCTTTAATTTTCTCGGGATGACACAGTCAATAGCTTTCTCGGGATGACACAGACTGAAGTTTTCTCGGGATGACACAGTCTCTATGGTTTTCTTGGAACGACACAGTCTCTATTGTTTTCTCGGGATGACACAGTCAATAGCTTTCTCGGGATGAAGCAGTCTATAGTTTTCTCGGGATGACACAGTCAATAGCTTTCTCGGGATGACACAGACTTAAGTTTTCTCGGGATGACATAGTCTATAATTTTCTCGGGATGACACATTCTCAATAAATTTTATGCCAAGGATAATGTTAGTCCGCCGTCATTTTGCTCTGAAAGGTAATTGTTAAAATTCAATTTTTACTGGAAGGCTGTTTGAAATCTGAATACATCTAAGATAGAATGGATCGAGTACACGAGGTCATCCAACAGATACAATGGAACACAGATACAGAATTTATACGGATAAAAAAATGGAATGTGTTGTGGTGACAATGCAGGAGACAAAATCACCATCGCAATCCCCGTTGAAGAACACGTTTTCAGATATACCGTAGTGTTGATTTACAAATACTCTGAACTATGGCAACGTATTTCTGTCTTGCCTGAATCAACAATACAAGAGGTATCGGTTCCGCAGTCTTCCATACACAATACATGCATGGACTGCTCAATTAATCTTAACCAACGTTATAAGTATGTTAATGAAACATGAAATATTTTCCAAATTCAGCATCTGCCGCATCAGTTCTATAGAATCATAGACATGTATCATATATGCAAAAATAGCTCTTTATTCTGGCGTCTTCTAACAACGTATTGTGCAGTCATTGAAAAATAAAATGTTTGTCAAATTCAGCATCTACATGTATTCTTTTGTTTTGATCGATTACATGTAGTTACACACATCATTCAAACAAACTTTATTTATAAATCACTGGTAGTTTCCCAAATATGGCCAGCGCAATTATTCTTAACCAGATGTACTGGGTATACGGAGCTTCTTTCCATTTTCTCCTCAATTAGCAACGGACTAAAAGCATTTTCAGAATCCTTGGTTTTAAACGAGATGCCGAATTTAGCACACACAAGAAAATCTTTACATACTCTTCCGAAAATAATTCACTCGATCTCCCGAAATAATGTACGATATTACTGGTAAATGATTTAGTGGTTTCACCAATAATTCATTTTTTATCGAAATGTTTATTTCATAAAATGTAATATATATCTCGGAATGCATTTCACCAGAACTAACAGGTCATTATTTATTTATAGATAGATAAACACGGCAGTTGACGGATCATTGATTAGCTTTGTTTCGGAGATAATTGTTTGAAATCCTGATGTTGAATCAGCTAAACACTGATACACACTGTAGATTCTGTCTACACACTGGTATCACAACACGAACACATCAATATCCTAACCCTAACGTTGTATCTATAGGGTTTTTTGCGCTCTATATTGGCGAGCCAATTCTATTAAAACACTTAACCAATGACGATCAGTGTTTTGACGTTAACTTAACCATGACATCGAACCATCACTTTACAATTTGCATCGATGTACGACTTGGCTGCCCATAAACAACTTCAACCTGATGGGATATATATATATATACACATGTTTGAAATCTCTGACGTCAATTCACATTTTTTTCTCTCTCAGGAATCAGGATAGAAGATCGCCACTATGTAATATTCCGATACATAAAGTGTGACCATATATTAACACTTTATCTTAATGCTGTGAACAAACATTAGATTAGAAACAGTCGTAGTATTGATTGCTGGACATCGTTGTAATGCCCGTGCGTGTTTGATATCCGTGTTACATATGTACTATGGACGAGGCATGCGGTGCATGATAGGGTAGAGGATCGTGCCGTCAACAATGCCGGATATCAGAAGTACCAGGATACCAGGTTAGTAAATGGCAAGTTAGCCAACCTCTGTTTATATTAACTGGTGTAAAAACGTGACACACCTATCCTTATTTTAATATAACGTCTATTACAGATGTAGAA
Organism: Ylistrum balloti; assembly: GCF_031769215.1. Classification (NCBI taxonomy): domain Eukaryota; kingdom Metazoa; phylum Mollusca; class Bivalvia; order Pectinida; family Pectinidae; genus Ylistrum; species Ylistrum balloti. The sequence continues at coordinate 636,212 of NW_026782174.1, read as the reverse complement.
ACAAATCAACTCTTGTGTTCTTAATTATTTTGAAATTCAGTGTTAGAGTAAATATTATGCTGTTATGTTATTTGGGTTGAAATTTCTTTTCTATTAGTTATGAATTTAAAGAAGTCATTCTATATTCCTTTTCAATAATTACCGACCTTAAGTTTATACCTATGTATAAATGTACCTATGTACCGTCATTACATGTACAAATATTTCTTAACTGAAAATGATTTTTCGGTGATAATCAGTTATGTTTAGTGTGAGAGGAGGATGTGTGTGTGGCGGGAGAGGGGGTACAGTGTATGTGATGCGGTTGTGTGTGTGTTGATGGGGGGGAGGGGTTGTTGTTTAATTTTATCCTAACCTTAATTAGATGTTGCGCAAGTATTTTTGTGAATTATGCCTGAGTATTTCCAATGGTCGAATCTTTCTGTAAAACATGGTCAGCAAGTTATTCTGAAATACACAATGGTCAGCGTGTTGCTAAATTTCTTCGTGGTACTGATCAGATTCGTCGAATTATTACACAGATTTTGTGTAATAATAGTTATAGGATATAAAGTAATTAACACATATGAACTCTCACTTGAAGCTATGGTGAATTCAGGGATACGATACTATAATCTTCCATTCTCCGGTCCCAAACTGTGACCATGTACACCGACATGTCTTAAGTATCATAAGTAGGGGATCACATTCATGTTTGTAAATGGACAAGACTCTACATTTGTACAAGCCAGACATTTACGTAACAGCTCAGTGTTAATCAGGTTAGTTATTAGGCACCCCAATCATCCCATATATTGATTGAATAGTTAATATATGCACAACACTTGTTTTCAAGAGAAGACTGAACCGAATTCGTTCATAGAAAGACAGAAATATTTTGAATTCGTAAATCAAAGAAATTCCATTCTATAAATAGATATTGCTGCGATGTGTTCTGAAAGAGGCTATCATAACCGTACATGTGATCGTTACAACGGATTTTCTTAGATATCATTGCGATAATATACTGATGATGTCTTGTCTTTAAATAACAAGAGATTTAATGACATTGCCTATTTTATATACCAACCAGAACTTAGAACTAAGGATATTGCAGATTCCTCTACATCGGCTGGTTATCTCAGTCTTTTACTACAACGAAACCAACATGGACAGCATTTCACCAAACTGAAAATTAAGCGTGATGGCCTAAATTTCCCCATTGCGAATTCCCTGCATCCGCAACTTCAGGTGTTACAGGACGAAGTTGATATGAAAGGGCTTGTTTCTTCACCACTATGGGGAACTTTAAGGGTCATCATAACGATTTCATTTGGAAATATCCTATTTCCTTTGGTGATATGAAGCCGGATGTGTTGGGTGCTCGTTAGTTTCCCTGTGTTTCGGTTATTGTTTAAATTGTTCTCATTTAGGAACATGAAATTTCTTAACTTGACTACGACTTACATGGCGGGGGTCGTCGATGAGGCAGAAGACGCTTACTTTTCCGGAAAACTTGGTCTTATTCTTCGTGAACGTTTTCATGCATGAGTCTACATGCAAATCTCCTTTTGTTCACATTTTGCCCTAGTTTAATTTCTAATTTTCACTGTGACATGGTCCCACCATCGAATAACATCCCCTTCTTCTTTTGTTTATGTTAGTCTAAATATATTTTCTTATTTTCTAACTCTAGTACAAAAATCTATCAGTATATATTTGTAACAGCAAACAGCAAAATCAAATGAATGAAAGCAGGAAAACCCTATAAATCCCATATATATAATAAATATAATAATATTATAAATAAATAAATCCCAGGACAAAATTTAGCGCAAAGTCCCCGTCTGAGACCCAACTCTTAGTAACAACAATATACCAGTCCCGTCTGTGTACATACAGCTTAGGCAGTGTGGTGAAAGAAATGGAACTTTTTCATCGGGAAGGTCCGACACAGTCATTTGCATGAAGGTGCATCACCCCTTGAACAGATTCCGGGGAACATGGGACAGTCCTGTCGCAAAATATATAGAGCAATCCACGAGAAATTATATCGCCCATGGACACAAATAGGACAGCAAAGGATGGTTGGTGGCCTTAGTATTTACCTGAGGCTGCATTTAAGTCATCCCTTTTATAGGAACAAACATGACAAATTTACAACATGCGATGACAAAAACACCAGTCAAATTATATAGTAAGCTACTGTTCCTTTTTAACAGAATCAATGACAGCCATAAACTCGTCCCCAAATCTGTAAATACGCGAATGGAATGAACAAAAACAAACAAACAAAAATGTTTCTAAGAAAACAAAATACATCCGGGTAAGATCATTTAGGTCTCTAAAGAAAGTACTCAAGTAAACATTCACTAAGCCAAATGACTTTATTCATTTGTGTTATTACCAAATTATCTTTTCCAGTATGATAACATGAAATGGATATTTACATTTGAATGGTATATGTCCTGGGTCCAACATGCACTTTTAAATGCTTTATCATATATACCAAGACAAGATGATACTCTTTAAAGATCTGTTTCTGTGACTCGATATTTTTAAGCCAAAAATATTTACGTTATACTTGATATGACCTCTCTTTACATTCTAACACAAAGTAGCCAATTACAGGATAGTAACGGGATACAAAAAGTAAGGTTTGAGAGATATTATTTCTGTTCATTTGTCCTATTATTGTTGCTAACGGGTCCAGGTTGTTCTCTGTTATTGCTTTGTTTAACGATATAAAAAATCTATAAATATTAAATCTTATTTCCTTACTTTATTTCCACTCCTGTGATAGTAGCCGCCGTTATCCTTGGGCTCCCTAACGTTCCTTAGTTCTTATAAGTTATTCAGGGAGAAGAATGTTCTTCAATTTATATATTTCCGGAATGTGTGAATAATTCATTCATAAATCAATTCATGACTTAATAACAATTCTCCATTCATGTTATTTTACGACGTGGTAAAAGGTCAAAGTAAAAACGATGCTTTATGGTTTTATGAATTAATTTAAGGAACCTTTCAACCCACGTAGAATATTCAGCACAATAGAGTTTTCCATATAGGGTTATACCGGAAGTGACAAACCTTCTGAAGTTTGCGATCAATGCATCAGGACGCTTCGACAGAGTTACTCATCAGAATATATGGATGGTCAACCACTTTGTGGCGCGCTTTTGTTATGAGTATCAGAACATAATGACCAATAACTAAGTAGTCAATACGAAAACACTTTGTATAGGGATCCGATACTGTGGCATATTAGCACACTGGTCAAGGGATTGGCGCATTTACAAACTAATGTGAACATTACCTCCATACTGTCAGGACATTAAATTCCCAATCAATCAAGCGTATCGATCGAACTTTTTTATATATCAAACATACCATTGTATAATAGAATGTGTGATTAATTAAACACGTTATTTCAACAAAAATGCGTGTAAGATATGGTGTATATCCCATATATGATATAAACCAAACCTCATTTGCCTATAAGAATAGGCACAGATATATATATTGAAATGTTCTACGAAATTGAAATTAATCTTTTGTGTAATAAATTTGATGTTGTGGAATACAAATTTTCATTGCGTTTTATAAATTTATCTTATTGTTTTGTAATATCAGCAAACATGTGTTTGACGTTTTAGCTTTACATTTAATTAAAATTCAATTGGAAGTCATAAGATGTCCCTTATATATCGTTAAACTCGGAGTATTTCTCGTTTGTAAAACTACATTACTTCTATAATATCAAATTACGACTTCCAATGTTACTACGGACTATTTGTAAAGTCAAAAATTACGAACAACTTTGATTATATCTATCACTAGAGAATGATCCATTTAAACAAATACCATGTATCAATATGGACCAGGCGTTTTGTAATGTATTCAATTCGTTCAAAATTCTTTAAAATCCTACACATTTTGTGGTCAATTTGTATATAACAATACAATTAACCTGTAAACCTATAACTTCTTTTTTTGAAAATATCAGATTGGTCGTTTTAAGAAACTTTGTAATGCATTTAATGAGTATGAAAACAAAAACAAGGAAAACTAGAAGTATTTGTTATAACTGAAGAGGTCATACGTGTACACTTCTATAATTAAATGAGCTGATTTTCTTATTGGCTTCTACGAAGAAATATAACCCAAAAATATCAACCAACTACCGACATGGCAAAGGAATAAGTAATTGTATGAAGACATTGTGTTAGATTAAGAAACTAACTTCAATTGTATCAAAGAAAAACAAGAGAATAATACCGACAAGAAAGAGTAAATGACTTTAACACAAATGCAATTAATCGAGACCGCAATAGGACTAAGTGCCTATTAAAAGATGTTTCTCATCAGCAACATCTATTGTGTACATTGATTCCTTATCCATTGAGTGATGTCACGTTTTCAAAGTGAGAATCGGGGTAGTGACAGACCACCAATGACCGTTAAAATAGCTATATATAATATCGAATCATCAAAAAATGGCATATCTGTATAAATCTCACGCCTTGCAGATGTTTTACCTATTTTTTACCTCCTTCATATTAAGTTTGAAGTAAATAATATGATTAGAAAACATAGAAACATAGAGTTTGTCCAGTTTATTCGGTTATTTAAATCCACATCATTGAGAGAAAAAAACATACTGAAAAATGACACTTAACTTTTCTCGGAAATTCGGAAATACTAATCATACCTGTGTTAGTCGGAGATGAGTGGCCATCGTTCCGTTAGAGTCACAGCAAAACGGAAATGGACAAGACAAATAGTTTTATTCATAAGAGATCTTATTTCCTAGGTGACATTGCCAGAAACGTTGGTCTGCCACTTTCCTTGTTCGGTTCAGTGCATGTGTTTATACGGAATGACAGAATTCGCCAAGCAGACGACTCGAGTGTGTTTACGACCGGTTAGAGCTTAAACGGGCGGCCATTATTCACTCTGACATTACAAGAGAAATGTATTTAATGATGTCTGTTCAAACCATTCAATTGGAATTTACCAATTAATTAAACTTTCCAAACATAGCTACCATGACAAGAGATTTGCTGAGTGCGCTGAACGGATGTCACAAGCTTGTCATGTCCCTAGCGCTGTTAAATCTCAGCCCGCAAACACATTGCTTTTCAGTCTATCAGCACGTTCTCCGCTGTCGTTTTAGTTCACTCTAGAACAAATTGTCTTACTTGTGCTAACCCGACTGTCGGACAGGCGGTTCGCTTCGATGCACTATTGAAGGAATGGATTGAAATTGGTCATAAACTAAATCGGAAGACGTGGATGCAATGATTGCTTGAAATAGATGTGATCTCATAAAATGAAATAAAGAAATGGTGACCGAAGATTTCGGTAAAGCTGTGGATGGAGAATGTACTCCGGTTGAAAAAAAAGATGGAGACTGCAGCATTGCTGTAAAGTAAAGATGTAGAGAATAAGTAAGAGAAAGTATTACCGTATTTAACAAAAAATGAATAAATAAGTCACAAGATATTTTTCGAAAATAACAAAGTCGTTTCTTTGATTTTGTATTCTTTACTGATATAGGAAAATAAAATGTAAGATATTTTGGTATCTCTTATGATTCTTAATCCCCACAGACGTCATGTCAACCCTTCAGTCACTTTCCCCGAATAGTAAAACGATTTACAACGACATTTTCAAAAGACTAAGTGTCTTATTTGTTTACGGAATGCGTTACTGATGACAAGTAGATTAACTGTGGCCGTTTGAAACTATTTCCTACGGGTAAGAGTATATATCAAATCGTGATAGTGGACCAAGTCCAAAATATCGCGAAGCAGCTTTCATTTACAGCCGTACAACATAAACAAATAATAAAGATTTCAGAATACATAATCGACAGAACATGTGATCATTAATATGGCTGCATATATTTCGAACTCTACAATAATGGACGATGTTCTAGAACATTGAATAGAATGCAATCAAACAACAAACTGGCTAGTATTAACGTACACCAATACCGTCTGGTAAATGTAAAAATGTAAACAGTTGCTGCTATATCCTGACTAACAAAATATTTAACATTTTCAGATGAAATAGTAAATTCAATATATCACTTTCAAATTATTATTTTTTATTTTTATGTAGCACAAAGATTAACAAGAGGCAGATAACTGCTATAGTGTGGTCATGTAACACCATGTCGCGCTGTCTCTAAACACTAACATCAAAAGCTTGTGGAATTTATCATTATGTTTTCAATGATATAATCTTGATTTAATCTAATGAATCATATCAATTACACTGAAGGTTTTCTGACTGGAAATTTCTTTCATAAGAAAAATGATTTATATCTGTATTAAATCCCAATATCGGAATTGTTCACGGCATTCTGAAAATTTCCTGACTACCTAAAACGATTACCTTGATAACATTGTCAGCGTAATGTTTAAAAAATGTTCATTGTCATTTGGTCGTTTTTTTTCCATTTCTTGTTTTTTTTCAATCTCTGGCCTTGTATTTTTTTCTGGAATATTTAAAGTTGATGATAACCGAAATGGTTTTGTCAATGATAGCATAAACACGTTGACAGGACATCAGATTCGCCGTTTAGACATTATCGTCTTTGTAGAAACAGGAGGTGTCGATGCTCGATGTTTCAACACAAATTTCATTCCGCGATGCTGAGGGACCTAACATATCTTTTACAGTAGTTTGTTCTATCAAATAATTCATGTACATTGAAGGCAATATTGCACTCGAAAAATCTTATATATATATATAAATTTTTTTAATTTTTTAATTTTTTACTAGCTCAACCACATAACCGCATAAGATGGCAGAAATACGTTTTAAAACACTCCGTTTAGCAATTGCGCCTAAGGCAGTTCCAAATTCCAGTAATATTTTATGCATCAATGTTCTCTCGAAAAAAAAATACCAAGATTAATTATTAACAATATGTTGATCTTATCATCGTTAAGGGTGATATCAATGTAAATGTGTGTTTTGGTTTGTGCCGAGTTGTGCTTTATCGTGCTGATTCGTTGAATACGTGTCTACATTTAGAGATATAGAGAACCGTCTCGTGCAGGTAGATCTCCGTGAACAGACACAGGTAAAACTCTAACCATCCGTGTAAATAATTAGCAGGTGTATTGCCAGTTTGCACGCAAAGCTCTACCGCTACAAACATTTATCATCAGGATTCGACCAACAGATAACGATGCGTACGAAATCTAACCACATTTGTCAGCTCCTCGGGGACAGATTCGACCATGTTATTCGTCAGACACAATTTGATTTTGCGTGGACTATCAATTTCTACGTTAAAAATATTTCAATGGCCATCCAACTTTTCCTGGTTTTACAATTAACGCAGGCAACCTGATCGATTTCTAAAACAAATATATCACATGTGAAAATACATATGAACATTATTAACACATCATTGGGTTTTTGAATGAGTTGATTTACCAACAATGGGTGTTCACTATATATGGCTTCATATTGTATTTATAAGCGTTATTGATACTCAAGGAATTGCGCTTAAATACAATTGCTTACGTTTGGCTAAGCCGGTGTGTGAAAATAATCCATGTTTGAAACCGAGATTTGTTGAATGAATCCCATATTTCGACATCACCACTGAAGTGTTAAAAACTCTGGTCTAGATTCTGAAATAAATTCCATTTTGTAAAGGCAAACAAACAGGTTGAAGTTTAATTTATTTGTTAATGCAGCATAGCATATCGGGATATGCAAGATAATTAGATACATAACCGAAGCAAGTCTGGCGCATACTGATACTTATGTAATTAACAGCATACTGTTAAACCTATTTGTCGACACAGGTACAATAATTGTATACTAAAATAGAAAAAAGAACAACCATTTTGTTCTGACATTCTTTTCGACAAGCATGAATTAGCTATCTACTTAAGTTTCACAAAGACTTTGAATTTTTTGCATAAACGGCTTGTAGGACTTCTCTGTCATGCTTACAATACACAGGATATAGCTACCACTTCTTTGGCGGAACATCACTTCCGATAAGATTGTACATTTACATTTATTGTGTTAACATTTGCACAAGTATTGTAGGTTAACATTTACTAAAGTATTGTAGGTTAACATTTACACAAGTAGTGTATGTTAAAATATACATAAGTATTGTATGTCAACGTTTACTAAAGTATTGTAGGTTAAAATTTACACAAGCATTGTAGGTTAACATTTACACAAGCATTGTAGGTTAACATTTACACAAGCATTGTAGGTTAACATTTACACAAGCATTGTAGGTTAACATTTACACAAGTAGTGTATGTCAACGTTTACTAAAGTATTTTAGGTTAACATTTACACAAGCATTGTAGGTTAACATTTACACAAGTAGTGTAGGTTAACATTTACACAAGTAGTGTAGGTTTACATTTACACAAGTAGTGCAGGTTAACATTTACACAAGTATTGTAGGTTTACATTTACACAAGTATTGTAGGTTTACATTTACATAAGTATTGTAGGTTTACATTTACATAAGTAGTGTAGGTTTACATTTACACAAGTATTGTAGGTTAAAATGTACCTAAGTATTGCATGTTGTAGTTAACAATTGACCATGTGACCACTATTCTTCTTCCCTTGTTAACCAGTTGATCCCAAAAATCCTTCCCAAGTAAGATGTGAACAGTGTCACTTTCTTGAAATGCTTTGCGCAAAATTACACATGTACTCTGTTGGCTTGTGATCGCCTCCTGAAAACATTACGGAGGCATTGCCGATTAGGCCTCTAGACTGTTGTATAAGATTACATAATATCATATCGCTACAGCCCTCTTTAATAATTCATGACAAATTGAAGTTCTGTATAATAATGAGTTACACGGCGAAATAACAGCAACAATACCAACTGCATCTATTTGCAAACTAACTATGTACAAATATTGACGTCAATTTGACGTCATCGTATTTCATATCTTCCATAATTTGCCTCAACATTAATTCACCCTAATCATCCCCAAAGTTATTAATCGTAGACATGTGCGCACTACATTGGACTTAAAAAGTTAATCAATTGCTATTCTAATCCGAGTATAGATACAAAGATCTACTATATGGAATTTTGATCAATCAACCAATGCTGTAAAATTGTGTGAAATAGGATTTTATATTATAACCCAGCACATGAGCTCACCTTTTTATACCTTTGTAAAACGTTTTTGAACATCGACGCACAAATGCAGCGCCGCGGGATGTAACTCGCGAACACAATGCGTGTATATGAGTTAAGTGTTGACATTGTTCCGTCAAAGATCAACCTTTTACTGACCCAGCTCTGATTTGCGTATATATGCTTGTTATTGGAAGTCGATGGAGTTCTAACGACGCAGATTTGTATAAGGACGTTTCCAAACGTTTTCGATTGCTACTTGTGTAAAAAGGCCATTCCAGTTCACTCATAAAGTAGTTGGCATCATTCACCATTGAATCCTTGCTGCCAAATGACAGGACGAAATTGATTTTACTTGTCAGCGGCAGTGGTTCGTAAAAACAGAGGACAAATTCTATAGCTCATATTGGAGTGTTAATTGAATGACGGCTGAACAGGTAACGTGCTCATAAAGGTGGGCGATCTATGTTTAAACTGTTATATGCTAAAGTACATCACAGCGTGTGAGGGATCGAGTGTTTGGTAGGAAGCGTGGGAGCGAGGGTGGTCCAGAGTCAGCATCTGGCGCAACTGACAATGTATAAAGCTATTAGCACGTGATTCCTATGGGACAAGCCAAGGTCTGCTGTCATAAAGTACTGATAGTGATCTTTATTTTATTGGATTTACAAACTGTAGAAAGTGCGATTTGACTTCCTCGGGATTTCTTTCTTAAAATTGTAAGTAATCTACTTTAAAGAAAATTTTATGGAATCGTAATATACATTCTTAACAAGTAAAGTCTATTCATTCATGTTGTCGTTAGTATAGTTTTGGATTGTATTTATTCACAAGCATTTTGTCACACCAGTTTGATCTTAATTTTCTTATTGTTTCTCACAATCGTACGCATGGCTGAACCAGTTAAATCTTCTTAAACAAATAGGGCTTGGATTTTACACTCTATTTCCGACGTTTTATTTTGCAACAAGACATTTTTCGGGTTTTCCTTCTGTTCTATTCAGAACGAAGTTTTGTAAAAGAAAAATCTTGAAATCTTGAGTATATATTCAAACTTTCCAATGTCCCTGTTGACTGATTTTGTGTATTGGGATTTTATTACGTTTGACGTAAATGGTGTTTAAAATATCACCGATTACATTTTTATTTAATATGATTATCTGTTAAGTCCACCTTTCTACAGAAAGTGTCCGCATACTCAACTAAAATGACTAAAACAAAACAAAAAAGTATCAACGAAATGAAAAAATTAAGTTTTAACAAAATATATACATGTATGTATTTTGACACAAATAGTTACTTTCTAGGATGTCTACAATTGTGTTGATTTGTACAAGTCGTGCCATAATACTTAAGATCATGTAAAATGTTTATTGAAAACACGTCAATGCATATTAACAAGGAGTTTGACCGTAAAAGGTTTGTAGTTTACAGACTGACATTTTACTTGAAATAGATGTGTAGTTATTTGTTTAAGCGTTTTCCTCCCTGTTCTATTATCGTTCTTCATTTATACCTGTTGTGTTGTATGTCTCCTGTATATGTCTAAGTAAAGAAAGTTTAAGCGCGGTCTTTGCTTTGTAATAGAGTATCATTGCAATACTAGATACTAATTATAAAGGTGACGGAAAATAGAAACAGCCGAAATAAATAACACCATTACTTACTGTCCATATCGATGTAGGCCAAAAATGTATTCTTTGTGATAACACATTGTTGTTGTGTAGTGTGGGATACCTTCTGATAATACATTGTTGGGTATAGTGTGGGATACCTTGTGATAATACATTGTTGTTGTGTAGTGTGGGATACCTTCTGATAATACATTGTTGTTGTGTAGTGTGGGATACCTTCTGATAATACATTGTTGGTGCGTAGTGTGGGATACCTTCTGATAATCATTGTCGGTGTGTAGTGTGGGGTACCTTCTGATAATACATTGTTGGTGTGTAGTGTGGGATTCTTTCTGATAATACATTGTTGATGTGTGGTGTGGGATACCGTCTGATAATACATTGTTGTTGTGAAGTGTGGGGTACCTTATGATAATACATTGTTGGTGTGTAGTGTGGGGTACCTTATGATAATACATTGTTGGGTATAGTGTGGGATACCTTGTGATAATACATTGTTGTTGTGTAGTGTGGGATACCTTCTGATAATACATTGTTGTTGTGTAGTGTGGGATACCTTCTGATAATACATTGTTGGTGTGTAGTGTGGGATACCGTCTGATAATACATTGTTGTTGTGTAGTGTGGGGTACCTTCTGATAATACATTGTTGGTGTGTAGTGTGGGGTACCTTATGATAATACATTGTTGGGTATAGTGTGGGATACCTTGTGATAATACATTGTTGTTGTGTAGTGTGGGATACCTTCTGATAATACATTGTTGGTGTGTAGTGTGGGATACCTTCTGATAATACATTGTTGGTGTGTAGTGTGGGGTACCTTATGATAATACATTGTTGGTGTGTAGTGTGGGGTACCTTCTGATAATACATTGTTGTTGTGAAGTGTGGGGTACCTTATGATAAAACATTGTTGGTGTGTAGTGTGGGGTACCTTATGATAATACATTGTTGGGTATAGTGTGGGATACCTTGTGATAATACATTGTTGTTGTGTAGTGTGGGGTACCTACTGATAATACATTGTTGGTGTGTAGTGTGGGGTACCTTCTGATAATACATTGTTGGTGTGTAGTGTGGGATACCTTCTGATAATACATTGTTGTTGTGTAGTGTGGGATACCTTCTGATAATACATTGTTGTTGTGAAGTGTGGGGTACCTTATGATAATACATTGTTGGTGTGTAGTGTGGGGTACCTTATGATAATACATTGTTGGGTATAGTGTGGGATACCTTGTGATAATGCATTGTTGTTGTGTAGTGTGGGATACCTTCTGATAATACATTGTTGTTGTGTAGTGTGGGATACCTTCTGATAACACATTGTTGGTGTGTAGTGTGGAATACCGTCTGATAATGCATTGTTGTTGTGTAGTGTGGGGTACCTTCTGATAATACATTGTTGGGTATAGTGTGGAATACCGTCTGATAATACATTGTTGTTGTGTAGTGTGGAATACCGTCTGATAATACATTGTTGTTGTGTAGTGTGGGATACCTTCTGATAATACATTGTTGTTGTGTAGTGTGGGATACCTTCTGATAACACATTGTTGGTGTGTAGTGTGGAATACCGTCTGATAATACATTGTTGTTGTGTAGTGTGGGATACCTTCTGATAATACATTGTTGGTGTGTAGTGTGGGGTACCTTCTGATAATACATTGTTGTTGTGAAGTGTGGGGTACCTTATGATAATACATTGTTGTTGTGTAGTGTGGGGTACCTTATAATAATACATTGTTGGTGTGTAGTGTGGGGTACCTTATGATAATACATTGTTGGGTATAGTGTGGGATACCTTGTGATAATGCATTGTTGTTGTGTAGTGTGGGATACCTTCTGATAATACATTGTTGTTGTGTAGTGTGGGATACCTTCTGATAACACATTGTTGGTGTGTAGTGTGGAATACCGTCTGATAATACATTGTTGTTGTGTAGTGTTGGGTACCTTCTGATAATACATTGTTGTTGTGAAGTGTGGGGTACCTTATGATAATACATTGTTGTTGTGTAGTGTGGGGTACCTTATAATAATACATTGTTGGTGTGTAGTGTGGGGTACCTTATAATAATACATTGTTGGTGTGTAGTGTGGGGTACCTTCTGATAATACATTGTTGTTGTGAAGTGTGGGGTACCTTATGATAATACATTGTTGGTGTGTAGTGTGGGGTACCTTATGATAATACATTGTTGGGTATAGTGTGGGATACCTTGTGATAATACATTGTTGTTGTGTAGTGTGGGGTACCTACTGATAATACATTGTTGGTGTGTAGTGTGGGGTACCTTATAATAATACATTGTTGGTGTGTAGTGTGGGGTACCTTCTGATAATACATTGTTGTTGTGAAGTGTGGGGTACCTTATGATAATACATTGTTGGTGTGTAGTGTGGGGTACCTTATGATAATACATTGTTGGGTATAGTGTGGGATACCTTGTGATAATACATTGTTGGTGTGTAGTGTGGGGTACCTTATGATAATACATTGTTGGGTATAGTGTGGGATACCTTGTGATAATACATTGTTGTTGTGTAGTGTGGGGTACCTACTGATAATACATTGTTGGTGTGTAGTGTGGAGTACCTTCTGATAATACATTGTTGGTGTGTAGTGTGGGATTCTTTCTGATAATACATTGTTGTTGTGAAGTGTGGGGTACCTTATGATAATACATTGTTGGTGTGTAGTGTGGGGTACCTTATGATAATACATTGTTGGGTATAGTGTGGGATACCTTGTGATAATACATTGTTGTTGTGTAGTGTGGGATACCTTCTGATAATACATTGTTGTTGTGTAGTGTGGGATACCTTCTGATAACACATTGTTGGTGTGTAGTGTGGGAAATCCGTCTGATAATACATTGTTGTTGTGTAGTGTGGGGTACCTTATAATAATACATTGTTGTTGTGTAGTGTGGGGTACCTTATGATAATACATTGTTGGGTATAGTGTGGGGTACCTTATGATAATACCTTGTTGGTGTGTAGTGTGGGATACCTTATGATAATACATTGTTGGTGTGTAGTGTGGGGTACCTTCTGATAATACATTGTTGTTGTGTAGTGTGGGGTACCTTATAATAATACATTGTTGGTGTGTAGTGTGGGGTACCTACTGATAATACATTGTTGGTGTGTGTAGTGTGGGGTACCTTCTGATAATACATTGTTGGTGTGTAGTGTGGGGTACCTTATAATAATACATTGTTGGTGTGTAGTGTGGGGTACCTTCTGATAATACATTGTTGATGTGTGGTGTGGGATACCGTCTGATAATACATTGTTGTTGTGAAGTGTGGGGTACCTTCTGATAATACATTGTTGTTGTGTAGTGTGGGGTACCTTATAATAATACATTGTTGGTGTGTAGTGTGGGGTACCTACTGATAATACATTGTTGGTGTGTAGTGTGGGATACCTTCTGATAATACATTGTTGTTGTGTAGTGTGGGGTACCTTCTGATAATACATTGTTGTTGTGAAGTGTGGGGTACCTTATGATAATACATTGTTGGTGTGTAGTGTGGGGTACCTTATGATAATACATTGTTGGGTATAGTGTGGGATACCTTCTGATAATATTATACATTGATAATACATTGTTGGTGTGTAGTGTGGGGTACCTTCTGATAATACATTGTTGTTGTGTAGTGTGGGGTACCTTCTGATAATACATTGTTGGTGTGTAGTGTGGGGTACCTTCTGATAATACATTGTTGTTGTGTAGTGTGGGGTACCTTATAATAATACATTGTTGGTGTGTAGTGTGGGGTACCTACTGATAATACATTGTTGGTGTGTAGTGTGGGGTACCTTCTGATAATACATTGTTGGTGTGTAGTGTGGGATACCTTCTGATAATACATTGTTGTTGTGTAGTGTGGGGTACCTTCTGATAATACATTGTTGTTGTGTAGTGTGGGGTACCTTATGATAATACATTGTTGGTGTGTAGTGAGGGGTACCTTATGATAATACATTGTTGGGTATAGTGTGGGATACCTTGTGATAATACATTGTTGTTGTGTAGTGTGGGGTACCTACTGATAATACATTGTTGGTGTGTAGTGTGGGGTACCTTATGATAATACCTTGTTGGTGTGTAGTGTGGGATACCTTCTGATAATACATTGTTGTTGTGTAGTGTGGGGTACCTTCTGATAATACATTGTTGTTGTGAAGTGTGGGGTACCTTATGATAATACATTGTTGGTGTGTAGTGTGGGGTACCTTATGATAATACATTGTTGGGTATAGTGTGGGATACCTTGTGATAATACATTGTTGTTGTGTAGTGTGGGATACCTTCTGATAATACATTGTTGTTGTGTAGTGTGGGATACCTTCTGATAACACATTGTTGGTGTGTAGTGTGGGATACCGTCTGATAATACATTGTTGTTGTGTAGTGTGGGGTACCTTATGATAACACATTGTTGGTGTGTAGTGTGGGGTACCTTCTGATAATACATTGTTGTTGTGTAGTGTGGGGTACCTTATAATAATACATTGTTGGTGTGTAGTGTGGGGTACCTACTGATAATACATTGTTGGTGTGTGTAGTGTGGGGTACCTTCTGATAATACATTGTTGGTGTGCAGTGTGGGATACCTTCTGATAATACATTGTTGTTGTGTAGTGTTGGGTACCTTCTGATAATACATTGTTGTTGTGAAGTGTGGGGTACCTTATGATAATACATTGTTGGTGTGTAGTGTGGGGTACCTTATGATAATACATTGTTGGGTATAGTGTGGGATACCTTGTGATAATACATTGTTGTTGTGTAGTGTGGGGTACCTACTGATAATACATTGTTGGTGTGTAGTGTGGGGTACCTTATGATAATACCTTGTTGGTGTGTAGTGTGGGATACCTTCTGATAATACATTGTTGTTGTGTAGTGTGGGGTACCTTCTGATAATACATTGTTGTTGTGAAGTGTGGGGTACCTTATGATAATACATTGTTGGTGTGTAGTGTGGGGTACCTTATGATAATACATTGTTGGGTATAGTGTGGGATACCTTGTGATAATACATTGTTGTTGTGTAGTGTGGGATACCTTCTGATAATACATTGTTGTTGTGTAGTGTGGGATACCTTCTGATAACACATTGTTGGTGTGTAGTGTGGGAAATCCGTCTGATAATACATTGTTGTTGTGTAGTGTGGGGTACCTTATAATAATACATTGTTGTTGTGTAGTGTGGGGTACCTTATGATAATACATTGTTGGGTATAGTGTGGGGTACCTTATGATAATACCTTGTTGGTGTGTAGTGTGGGATACCTTATGATAATACATTGTTGGTGTGTAGTGTGGGGTACCTTCTGATAATACATTGTTGTTGTGTAGTGTGGGGTACCTTATAATAATACATTGTTGGTGTGTAGTGTGGGGTACCTACTGATAATACATTGTTGGTGTGTGTAGTGTGGGGTACCTTCTGATAATACATTGTTGGTGTGTAGTGTGGGATACCTTCTGATAATACATTGTTGTTGTGTAGTGTGGGGTACCTTCTGATAATACATGTTGATGTTTGGTGCATAATTCTTTTTTCACCCTTATGTTTTTTCATTAAACATTTTTTCATTCTGTAACAAATACATTTGCTTAAACTTTAAATTAATCAGCTTGGTTCGCACGAATAAAGTGCGTGAGCAAACTCACGTGAATTCGCGTTGCAGCCTGGTGTCTCCAAACCTATTCCCGTCAGTTCCTGGAGTCGAATACATGATATCTACGATTGACAAAATAATGCTACATCATACAGCTGTATTCGTCCTTCTAGGACTCGTCAGTGATGCTACATCACACAACTGATTCGTCCTTCTAGGACTCGTCAGTGATATGCTGCATCACACAGCTGTTTCGTCCTTCTAGGACTTGTCAGTGATATGCTACATCATGCAGCTGTTTCGTCCTTTTAGGACTCGTCAGAGATGCTAAGGGCCTAAATTTTGAAGCCTGTGAGGCGACCGTAGAAAATCCAAAGCGATCAAAAGAAAAGTATGAATCTAGACGGGGAGGTGCAGCAGTCCCATTAGTAAATAATCTCGTAATTGTGTTATATCAAATGTGACATACAGGTTACATCAATGTGCTGTTTCCAGGCTATTTTGAATGTTACCTTTCTTGATAAAACATCTCTGTTTCCCTTCCCATAATTTAAACATGTCGCAGGTAATTTGAGATTCTATTGTTTATGCCGAAAATCATTATTTTCGAGATAGAGAAATTTACCACACAAAATTTAGAGAACTGCAGTTTGGAAATTACTTATCAGGATTCCATTTTGAAATATCCGAGAATTCCTCGTTTGCTGTGAATTTAGATGTGTTCAATGCTCGTTTGCATACTTGCTGCGGTAATATAGCAGAAACGCTTATCCTTCCAGAACACCTCCTCTTTTTTTCCTTGTAATACTTATAGTGATCTCCGTGTATAATATTTCCTGCTTGTATTTTGGACTCCTTTCATTTTTATTAAGTTTGATTTTAATTTTACTGTCTAACATGTTGTTTTTACTTTTAAATGTGTATTCTCTGTTTTTAAAATGTGATCATGATGTGTTATTGGTGAGCATCCTATTCTAATGTACAAAATCTAACGTTCCTTTATATAACTTTTTTAATTTGTTGTCACTGACTCGTATTGTATTTTGAGAACCTGCCATTAATTTGATATGATATAGATGTGCACGACACGATAGCTGAAAAGGAATAAAAACGCAAACCATTACGATGCACCTGTTATGGGTTTTTTCTTTATTTTTACTGACATTGACAAGTTTATTTTTTATCCGTGTTATGTTACAATATGCCACTTTCTTTGATCTTTGAGCCAAAGCGTTTCCAGATGAACGGATGAAAACTTCATGTTAGATAATTACATTGAACAACCATGATCAGTCATAAATGCGTTCTGTTACGCGAGTAGATTAGCCTGGACGTACATGTATATGAAGTTATTCTTCCGTAAGGTAATCGTTAGTTGACGAGATACCATGGAAATCAGTTTCTGTGATCTTGTCAAAGAATCCGTCGTTGACCGTGGCTACATAAAAATCGATGTTAAAATTTGTATAGAAAAGCTTATATTAGATCAGATTTATTTCTGATGTAGTACTGAAATCACAACTACAAGACTGAAGACATACATTTGTGTAATTACAATGCATTGAATATTAGTTCTGTGACAAAGCAAAAATTCCACGAGTCCACGGTCCTTAAGGTGGAATAGGGTTTACCTAAAGAAGGTTCTTCTCTGTCAAATTATCATCTCATTTTTTTCACGAAGGAGATGGATGATACATTATTCCACAAGTCAATCGTACCTCCTGCAATCCTGTGTTTAATCAGTGCCGTTTTTGATATGTTCTTTATATGTGATACTTCTGTGTTGCTTGCTTGAGGCCGACAAACTGCACTAACCGAGTCACTTCTTATCCGAGCTAAATTGTCCAAAAGGATATCAATGGATTTGGTCTTACTCTGGAACAGAATATTTTGGTGTCGTTTTATCAAATACGTTCATGTCAGTGTGATAATAACAGAAATTTAGTGTCTACGTATTTATCAATATTTCATGAACAGTACGTTCACTGACGTACTATACTGTGAAAGATCGTACAAAAGACACACAAGTAAAAACATCTTTCAATTCAAATTCAGAAATAGAAACAGTAACGCCATATAATGAATTCAGTATTTTTTAAATCTTATTTTGTTGTTTCGAGATTTTTCAAATATATGACAAATACATTGACAAGGCATCAGTTTGCACATACAGCAACACACATGCTGTACTAATATCATCATCGTCATCATCGCCACCGTCACCACCACCACCGCCACCACCGTCACCATCACCGCCACCGCCACCACCACCGCCACCACTGCTACCACCGTCACCACCGCCACCGTCACCATCACCGCCACCATCACCATCGCCGCCACCGTCACCACCGCCACCAACGCCGCCACCGCCATCACCGCCGCCACCACCACCATCACCACCACCACCACTATGCTGATGCATTCATCATCAAAATCGTGTCCACATCATCATCATTATGCATTCGTTATGTATCATCATCGTCGTCGTCGTCATAATGCATACGCCATGCCACATCTAAACCTATTAATTACACTTTATTTTGATCGTATCATAATTCATTTCTTGACTCTACCATTCCTACTTAATTAAAACTCCACATATCATGACTCTGTACACATGTTACATAATTCATCAATGTATATCCCCTCTTTTTTCTCAGCCTTTCTTGTCCTACCTCACACTCAACTAGCCCAGACACATTTTTGCCTGACTCTAGATATTCACTACCTTATTCGTTATCCCTGTAACCTTATCCAAACATTCTGTTACATAATACCAGGACATGTTTAGTATAACGTATTCATACTGAGCCTCTCCCCATTTATAGATCATACCATATTAATACCTAGGATATACCTGATACGAAATCCATCGTTTGTGATTTTGTATTAAGTTCCAGGTAAAATGATTTGCCTGATATAAGGCTGTTATTTAATGCTTGGACAACTACTAACAGCAGTTCACTGTGGTGTATAATAGAGTCTGTAGTTAAATACGGATGGTTCACAGTGGGTAGTACATATTAGATTAACGTCAATACACAGATGGCTGATGGCTAGAATGTTAGCCAATGTGATGTATTGGCATATAACGGTGTAATTAAGAGCGACCAGGAGAATCGACTATGAGACATAACTATACGGCTATACAAAAGTATATTTAAGGTCTAAAAAGGTCCTAGAAAAAGAATACAACAAATAATTATTCATCTTCGCACTTAACGCACACAACGTCAGTTTAACTCGTATTAGTACGGGTAATATAAATAATATATATTGATGCTATCAAAGGTTTCCAATCAGAGAATCATGTATTGACAAGACTTGTGATTGTTAAAGCAGTTTCAGGAGTCCATCCGACTCCATATTTGTGAATACCATATAATTCATTTTAGGTTTGTTTCGATGCCGGTGGTTGATTAAATGGTCGTTACATTTCAAAATTATTGATCATGACACTTTTTATTTTCTATATGTTTTGACCTGTTATCTGATAGGTTTATACGCTCTCTGAAATATGCTATTTCTCTTCCAAATAATCACGTCAACACGAGAAATTTTATTATAGAAAAAATAGTCCATTTACAATTTCTAGATTTCAGATAATATTAATTATGCTCATTTCAATGTGTACAACGATGTTTTAAGTTGGAAAAAAAAACACTGAAAAGTCAATCAAAAAAAGTTTGATATACTGAAAATAATAAACGGTGTTAGAATTTAAAGTAACATAAAAAAAAATTGAAAAATAACATTTTTGAATCACTCTGAATGAGTTTGTGAAGAGTGGGAAAAAAGAGTGAAGGTAAAAAGACACAGCGTAAACTATGTTATAGTGTTATCTGGTAATGACTTTTTTCTGTAAGATCTGTAGCTGCTTGCAGATAAAGATTTGATAAGAATTACACATATTAAAGAAAGCACAAAAGATTTTCAACCTATGTGTTTAAGGGGAATCGCCGAACAATTATTTGTCATCGCTTTCTCTTATATGATTCATCTGACACACGGTTTTGTTTCAGGGTCTGATATTGCGTTCGAGCGCTATATATATTTCAAGATATTATACACTTTGACATCAAAGACTCGCTCCAAATTGTTAAGACCACTTCAAGACGCTTTGTGTTGAACTTGAACGCTATCTCTTACCCTTAACGTTGGTATCGTCAGTCCTGAAATCGTTAAAACCGTTAGAACCGGTATTATATTATGGTCACTTTATGGTATGTGATACCTGGGTCGATAGTCTTTGATACCCCATCCGAATCTGCCATCAGGAATTTGATATGGTAGGCCATATGCGTAATAAAATTAGAAGGACTTTTGTCAAAAGCAAATTGATGACGAAATATTGATTAATCTTGTACATTTCCATAAGAGAAATATTCAATTCTGCCGTCATTGACATGTGATCTCTCTATTGTGTTCTGTTATGTTGACTTATTGATTAGGACTTGTTCATTTCAATAGTAAGCACGAGGTATCTTATTTTAGACAGAGATGAATAATGAAAGCACTATCAATGTTTTATAACTATTAGTTGAGTTACAGTTTAGGTCATCGTTTGACGCCTCTCATCTATTTGTAGATTTCCCCGTAAGCGTGTCATTACATATTTCTTGTGTGATCTCATATTGTGTTCCAGTTTGTATGTACTATATAAACCGATTAGGTTTAAACGCCCTTTGATGCATTTACGCTATACAGATTAATAAAGAGAAAAAAAGAAATTGGACTGTCCTTCTCTATAGTGTTTATACCACTGACACGCATTAGACATCATTCTATCGAACAAAACTTGTCATTTGAGGCAAATATCAATTTAAATATATCACAGACGTGCGCGTTCCGCTGAATGGACGGGATGGTTTTGGAAACAAGTCAATTTAAAACGAAACGGTAGCGCGTGACAACAAAACGTTGATCGATAGACAAAAATGTAAGCAGCAGCAAACGAAAGTACTATCCAAAAACAAATTGATGACAATAACCTATTTACGTCATTGTAGGAGACAAATTAGAGACTTTAATTTTGATGGTTAGAATGCATCAGAAATCGTTTACCCTTTCGGAACACACACCGTTGATCTCCGGATTCATATCCAAGTGTCTCTATGTAAATCTGTATCTTTTCATAATTTAATATGATCATATTCATATTTCTGTTTGCAGTGACCGTCAGCCTTGACCGCCCGTGTGACTTCCAATAACACCGAGTGACCTGGTAGTTATAGGTCGCTCTGTGGCCTGCGAAAAATGACGGTTCGGGAAGTTGTCTCCCCTGTAAAACTGCGTGACTGTCTTGCAAGATGCCGACAGTCCCGAAAGTTGGTGCTTATCATTGTGTTCATCGCCTTGTTTCTCGACAACATGCTTCTGACGGTTGTTGGTGAGTGTATCATGGCAGTATTCACATCAGGTTTGATTGTGATCTTTCGTTAATTTAACATCTGATAAAAGCAGTGTCTTGTGCCAGGAGTGCGAATATGGGCGATAGTTGTTATCGACAAAATCTGTATTTTTTTCACAACTCTAGTGCAAACTTCAGCATGGCTAAGTGTGATTGTTATTGCTTGAATATAATCGTTTTCATTTTTCAACAGCTTTTTTTTCATATATATTATTATTGAAGCTATGTATAAGATAGAAAGTGTAGATATCTCAAAAACAATATAAAACTATCTGAAATATTAAATGATAGCCCCATTGATTCTAATGATAAATGCAGACATTGACATTCATTTTGTTTTTTCTAATATTCAAGGAAGCAAGTTTAATAGACTAGCTGGTGAACTTCCGTCATCGTTTGATATTGTTTTTAGTTTTTTGATAATTCTTTTCAAAGTTCTTCTTAACATGAACAAGTGTCAGGGTTGAAATACTTGATTCACAACTTTATCATTGAGGTCGCAGCACAGGAGAACACAACATTAATGTTTCAAATGAGCGTTATTTTCGAGATATGAATATATATAAAAAAAGCAAAGCAGTTCAATCGAAATTCCTCAAGCACAGATGAATTGCAAAATCCTGTTTCATTAACAAAAACGCAATGGTAGGTAATAAGACTGGTATAATTTCGTAACAAATAATTTGAAGCATTCTATGTCCTCAAATTATATGTTTGGACACATTCATTGTAATGTTAAAATATTTACGAATGTATACTACATGCCAAAAATTGCCAACTTAATGATTTCATTTTTTTTATCATCAAGGTATATTCTCATTGTATTAATAAGATAGATTGACGTACAACTGCATTGTACTGTTACGTTAAAAAAGTGTTCCTATTGATGAAAACATATTTTCACCAGTTTGTGAAAATTTGAGTGTACTTGATTTTTGTAATATTACTGGCTGTCTAAATCCTTCAAGGGCTATTGCTTTCTCATCATATCACCCATTTGTATCATATTACATCATGGTTCTGTGGTCTGTTTTAAGTGATATAAAATAATTTCAGTAATTTTGCTTTGATATTAATCGTGTCTGTAACAGAGGTTAGATACGTTCTCTTACGTAAAGGTGATTAGTTTTGTTTGTTCACAATGGCTTGTAAGTTTAACCTCTGTTTTAATGTTGTGTTTATTAATGAGACAACTGGAAACCGATGTATCGGTGGATGTTTGTTGTTGTCAAAGGTTGAAAAGTCTTTGTCAACTGATACCTTCTTTAAGCAGATCCTAAATTCACATAAATATGGAGTACCAAACCAAACACACATTCGGAACACCTTAGTTCTATGTAATGAAATACGAAACTATGGCTAAGTAAGATATTGGATAGTTACTGCTATATCTCCAAACAATCAACACATTTTTATCGAGGTTGTTTTAAAGCGTTTGTCTTAAAACATTTATATTTTTTCCTTTCCAGTTCCAATCATTCCAAATTTCATACGAAAACTGGAGGCGCCATTTCACAAGATGAATGTTTCAGTTGCACAAGCGAAAACCGAGATGGTTTGCTCGAACAATACAAATTTCTCTCAGTCAGCAAACCCTGTCCTAGATCCGGGTAGTCCAGGATGGAACAGTTTTACAACAATTTCATCGTTTTACGCCCAGACAACCCCTGGACCATGGATATTCTGTGAAAATCGGACAACTAACGTAAAAAACAAATCATCAGAAATTGTGTTGGTCGAGGAAGAAGTGTCACGCCATGTCGAGTTAGCCAATGAGAATGTCAAAGTCGGATTATTATTTGCGTCAAAAGCTTTGGTTCAACTACTCTTTAACCCTTTTGTGGGATCCCTAACCAACCGGTGAGTTCATTTATTTATTAACTATTAGAATTTATCATATTTTCCTAATAATGTGTCTTCCACATATCTTCTTTAATATTTGTAACAAATTTCGAATACTTTGCTAAGCACAATCTAATAAGCTGGTCGAGCAAAATTTACTTGAAATAAACAGTAAGTAAATACTTTAAGAATAACAAAGTACGTTTGTTTATCAAAGTATACAAGAATTATCGCAGACAGGAAAAAAACGAAGTATGCTTAATGTTTTCCCTTTTGAAAAAAATCATTTACGCACTGAACTGACAGAACTGAATTTTACTGAAACTATTACGGTACATCAGTGTCACAAACAGTAGCACTCACAACAGGATCGGGAACATTCTTCTGTCCATGAAAAAAGTTGTTAACAAATGCATTCGTGCGATTAGTGCTTTTATGTAAATTCATTTCTATGATAAAAAAAAAACTATTACACACAGGTAAGAAGAAAAAAGAAAAGAATATGAAGGTAATCCATATTAATAAAAGAGTTGATATGCTAAATTATTTATACAAAATGAAACACTGTATTTTCAGATATTTCATTTCATCGTTTTTTCTGGTACTTATTAAAAACCCATTCTGTTCTTCGTGTACCACTGCTAAGTGTATTTATTTAGATTCCGTCAAATAAATCGATAGGTTAAACGAAAACAAAACAAAAATCGGATGTGAAAACTTCTTGAATATAGGCCCAAAAGTGACCGCAGACTCCTTAGAGAAATTCCAAACACGACCCAGCCCGTATACAGTACAGAAGCGTTAATGTTTGTCTAGAATCTACAATAGATATTTTTAATCCATTTTTTTGTCTACGTACGTATAACACCCATACGTTTCTCAGTACCATCGACAAATTGATCAACACTACAGCAAGAATTGTCTTAGGAAATTGAAACGAATGAGAAACTGTAAACATTCATTACTACTAAATTTCCAAGGTTTTGGCATCGAAAAAACGGATTGACTTAAGTCCAGCTTTGCTCCTGTCCGCTGCAATACATTGCTCTTCTCGATACTTTGTCCAATCAACCGGGGGTTGTTTATCAATAGAAAGTTCTCGTGCAAAGAAATCTTCAGATTCCATGCAATGGATTAAATCGGTGATTAAAAACTGGAATTGTTGTGGAGGGTTAGACAATTTGTCAATTGTCCTGTAGGAATATATTTGGGTCTACAAAATGTTGTTAGGTATAGGAGACAACCAGTCCTTTTTCTGAAACCCGAAACGATTTTCTTACTTTAAAATTGCTCCAAATGAGAAGACTCAGGAAACCGAATACTTTAAGAAGTATTCTTACTTGCTGTACAAATAAAGTTGAAATGAAATCGAAAATCAAGCAATTATTATAGTTTGAATATTTTTACATGTTATTTGGGCACCTTTTCAGTCCAATTTTATTTACTATAGTGTTTGAAGTCCGACTTTAGAACGTCAGTTATGGTTAGACCATCCACGCTGAATACGCAAATGGTCTCTAGCTTACAGATGACGAACTAAAATTGTGATGTTTAGCATGGCAACATCTTAATAAGGACAACAAAACAAAATCATTTATTGCTTTTATTGGAACTAAATCTCATCCAGGGAGGAAACAATAGTATTCAAAACCTGGGACTGATGAATTGACATAACGTGAATCCACAGATCGTATTGCTTTGGTTTAGTCACTGATCCTCAAACCCACAGATCGTATTGCTTTGCTCTAGTCACTGACCCTCAAACCCACAGATCGTATGGCTTTGCTCTAGTCACTGATCCTCAAACCCACACAGATTGTATTGCTTTGCTCTAGTCACTGATCCTCAAACCCACAGATCGTATGGCTTTGCTCTAGTCACTGATCCTCAAACCCAGAGATCGTATTGCTTTGCTCTAGTCACTGACCCTCAAACCCACAGATCGTATTGCTTTGCTCTAGTCACTGACCCTCAAACCCACACAGATCGTATTGCTTTGCTCTAGTCACTGATCCTCAAACCCACATATCGTATGGCTTTGCTCTAGTCACTGATCCCTCAAACCCACAGATCGTAAACCCACAGATCGTATTGCTTTGCTCTAGTCACTGATCCTCAAACCCACACAGATCGTATGGCTTTGCTCTAGTCACTGATCCTCAAACCCACAGATCGTATGGCTTTGCTCTAGTCACTGATCCTCAAACCCACAGATCGTATTGCTTTGGTTTAGTCACTGATCCTCAAACCCACACAGATCGTATTGCTTTGCTCTAGTCACTGATCCTCAAACCCACAGATCGTATTGCTTTGCTCTAGTCACTGATCCTCAAACCCACAGATCGTATTGCTTTGGTGTAGTCACTGATCCTCAAACCCACAGATCGTATTGCTTTGCTCTAGATCATTGCTTTGCTCTAGTCACTGATCCTCAAACCCACACAGATGATGTATTGCTTTGCTCTAGTCACTGATCCTCAAACCCACAGATCGTATTGCTTTGCTCTAGTCACTGATCCTCAAACCCACAGATCGTATTGCTTTGCTCTAGTCGTATTGCTTTGCTCTAGTCACTGATTGCTCAAACCCACACAGATCGTATTGCTTTGCTCTAGTCACTGATCCTCAAACCCACAGATCGTATTGCTTTGCTCTAGTCACTGATCCTCAAACCCACAGATCGTATTGCTTTGCTCTAGTCACTGATCCTCAAACCCACACAGATCTTTGCTCTAAACCCACACAGATCGTATTGCTTTGCTCTAGTCACTGATCCTCAAACCCACACAGATTGTATTGCTTTGCTCTAGTCACTGATCCTCAAACCCACAGATCGTATTGCTTTGCTCTAGTCACTGATCCTCAAACCCACAGATCGTATTGCTTTGGTTTAGTCTGTGACCCTATAACACACTGTTCGTATTGCTTTGCTCTAGTCACTGATCCTCAAACCCACACAGATCGCTTTGTTTATGATCCTCAAACCCACAGATGCTTTGATCGTATTGCTTTGCTAGTCACTGATCCTCAAACCCACACAGATCGTATTGCTTTGCTCTAGTCACTGATCCTCAAACCCACACAGATTGTATTGCTTTGCTCTAGTCACTGATCCTCAAACCCACACAGATTGTATTGCTTTGCTCTAGTCACTGATCCTCAAACCCACACAGATTGTATTGCTTTGCTCTAGTCACTGATCCTCAAACCCACAGATCGTATTGCTTTGCTCTAGTCACTGATCCTCAAACCCACACAGATTGTATTGCTTTGCTCTAGTCACTGATCCTCAAACCCACAGATCGTATGGCTTTGCTCTAGTCACTGATCCTCAAACCCACAGATTGTATTGCTTTGCTCTAGTCACTGATCCTCAAACCCACACAGATTGTATTGCTTTGCTCTAGTCACTGATCCTCAAACCCACACAGATTGTATTGCTTTGCTCTAGTCACTGATCCTCAAACCCACAGATCGTATGGCTTTGCTCTAGTCACTGATCCTCAAACCCACACAGATTGTATTGCTTTGCTCTAGTCACTGATCCTCAAACCCACAGATCGTATTGCTTTGCTCTAGTCACTGATCCTCAAACCCACAGATCGTATTGCTTTGCTCTAGTCACTGATCCTCAAACCCACACAGATTGTATTGCTTTGCTCTAGTCACTGATCCTCAAACCCACACAGATTGTATTGCTTTGCTCTAGTCACTGATCCTCAAACCCACAGATCGTATGGTATGCTGCTTTGCTTTAGTCACTGATCCTCAAACCCACAGATCGTATTGCTTTGCTCTAGTCACTGATCCTCAAACCCACACAGATCGTATTGCTTTGCTCTAGTCACTGATCCTCAAACCCACATATCGTATTGCTTTGCTCTAGTCACTGATCCTCAAACCCACAGATTGTATTGCTTTGCTCTAGTCACTGATCCTCAAACCCACACAGATCGTATTGCTTTGCTCTAGTCACTAGTCACTGATCCTCAAACCCACACAGATCCTCAAACCCACACAGATCTTTGCTCAAACCCACACAGATTGTATTGCTTTGCTCTAGTCACTGATCCTCAAACCCACAGATCGTATTGCTTTCGTTTAGTCGTATTGCTTTGCTCTAGTCACTGATCCTCAAACCCACAGATCGTATGGCTTTGCTCTAGTCACTGATCCTCAAACCCAGAGATCGTATTGCTTTGCTCTAGTCACTGATCCTCAAACCCACACAGATCGTATTGCTTTGGTTTAGTCACTGATCCTCAAACCCACAGATCGTATTGCTTTGCTCTAGTCACTGATCCTCAAACCCACAGATCGTATTGCTTTGCTCTAGTCACTGATCCTCAAACCCACAGATCGTATTGCTTTGCTCTAGTCACTGATCCTCAAACCCACAGATCGTATTGCTTTGGTTTAGTCACTGATCCTCAAACCCACAGATCGTATTGCTTTGCTCTAGTCACTGATCCTCAAACCCACAGATCGTATTGCTTTGCTCTAGTCACTGATCCTCAAACCCACACAGATCGTATTGCTTTGGTTTAGTCACTGACCCTCAAACCCACAGATCGTATTGCTTTGCTCTAGTCACTGATCCTCAAACCCACAGATTGTATTGCTTTGCTCTAGTCACTGATCCTCAAACCCACACAGATCGTATTGCTTTGGTTTAGTCACTGACCCTCAAACCCACAGATCGTAATGCTTTCGTTTAGTCACTGATCCTCAAACCCACAGATCGTATTGCTTTGGTTTAGTCACTGATCCTCAAACCCACAGATCGTATTGCTTTGCTCTAGTCACTGATCCTCAAACCCACAGATCGTATTGCTTTGCTCTGATCCTCAAACCCAGTCACTGATCCTCAAACCCACACAGATCGTAAGTCACTGATCCTCAAACCCACAGATCGTATTGCTTTGGTTTAGTCACTGATCCTCAAACCCACAGATCGTATTGCTTTGCTCTAGTCACTGATCCTCAAACCCACAGATCGTATGGCTTTGCTCTAGTCACTGATCCTCAAACCCACAGATCGTATTGCTTTGCTCTAGTCACTGATCCTCAAACCCACAGATCGTATTGCTTTGCTCTAGTCACTGACCCTCAAACCCACAGATCGTATGGCTTTGCTCTAGTCACTGATCCTCAAACCCACAGATCGTATTGCTTTGCTCTAGTCACTGATCCTCAAACCCACAGATCGTATTGCTTTGCTCTAGTCACTGATCCTCAAACCCACAGATCGTATTGCTTTGGTTTAGTCACTGATCCTCAAACCCACAGATCGTATGGCTTTGCTCTAGTCACTGATCCTCAAACCCACAGATCGTATTGCTTTGCTCTAGTCACTGATCCTCAAACCCACATATATTGTTTTGATTTAGTTACCGCCGTGATTTAGTCATCGACCATCAAATGCTCTTTTTCATATTTCCATTCTTAGAGACAGTAAACTTTTCACCTAACGTAATCTTAAAATAAATGCTTAACGTCATTCTGGAAGGTTCTGTTTTATTGCCTCTTATACCTAAACATTTTAAGTGACAAAATCAAACGTAATTATCATATTGATATGACCGTTACACTTCTTCAAAGTTAAAAACATAATGGTAAATTGTGCAGAATTTATAGCTAATGCAATAGGTTATATTACCTAACAATCCACACAAACACTATGAACATTGATGTAGATTGCCAACAAAATGTTTATCTTTACTTGTTTATTTGTATTTTCCTATTTCACCTGTATAATAATCTAAAACAAAACGTCAAAGAGGAGATTTCAACATCGACATTTCAACTTCAGACTGCAATATCTCTTTTTGACAAAATAAATCCCTGATGGTTAAAATTAAACCAAAGAATTGTAGAAATACAATATCATAGCCATTAGCATTTGATAGTTCTGAGCATTATCAAAAAGTAATATATTCAAAATCAAGTCAAATTCGCTTACCTGTGTAAAGCTTGGCATTTCTAAGTGTTAAAATAGGAAAATAAATCGCATGATTTAGGAACGTATGGTAGACGAGAGTTTCATTAAACTAATGGACCTTGGGACGGGAACTCATGTCATGCACAACGCACATGTGATAGAATCTTGTCTACAACGTATGTCAACGCAAATAGTCTGATCAATGTTAACAGGTAGCTCGCAAAGGAATTGGATGACATTGATAAGAAATTCGCCAGCTAGATTTTAACACTATACATAATCCAACAATTCATTTGATTGATACAGACATCTTATATTACAAACTAAAATGGAATGTTTTAATGTATCTCAGCTGGAATCTCAAAATAAAGGGAATTGAATTTTTAATAACAAGAAAGATATGTAAATGCACCGATGTATACCATAGTGGCAGTTAGCCAAGTCGGATTCTGTTTGACAAAGTCTATGAAATGGGTGTGGAAACTGGAGAATTGAAGATACACACATTTAGGGTTTTTATGTTAGTTTTATAGAAAGTAATTCCTGTTGAAAAACCAAGATACAAACTAATCAGATTTGTCTTTATATCTTTTTTCTCAATTTTCAAATGTAAATGAAACGATTACGGTGATTCTCGTTCACATTTGCACAGGTAAAGTCATTCTGTTTTTTCAATATGATACAGCAGAATAGGTGTGTGTATGTGTGTTTGGATGGGGGATGGGGAAGGGGGTGAGGATGATGTCGACGATGGTTTCATCACCAGCGGAATTGCCTGACGGATCACTCAATGTAAACAAATCGCAATTAAATTTGTTTACAAAATTATCGTTTGGTTATTTGCCTATCCTTAATCATGTCTGATTTTGCCGTTATGTAATGAAAAGTTGTGTTCATTTGTGTAGATTTATGCACGAAACATGTTTTAAGGATTTTGTTCTTAATTTTACATAATTTAATATGTGTTCAATGTATTAAACTAAGCGAAAACCCATAAGATGTAGACTTTTCTTTCTTATCTGACCTTCTGCTTTGAATGTGATTCTATAAAATCCAGCTAGAACCCTGTCATTGTCAGGTAAGCGTAATATCTTAGTGAAATTGCAATTTAAGAGTGTCATTAGTTCTAGACACCGTTTCCGTACAAACAAGCAAATAAACAATGCAGCTATCTTCCGATTTCAATTATCAACCTTTCTTTGTGGAAATTTGTGCATATTCTATTGTTGACAGGATCGAATCTTCTTCTTGTCATTGTATGTTTTCATCATTAATCCACAAGAATGTGTTCACTAAACCATGCCTTGTGCGAATCCTATACCAACAATTATTCATTCTATATTCATGATCGGACAACAACCATTTGACAAATCCCTTTTCAGGCATGAAATCTTGATCAATAAGATGTTATAGCATACAAATGTATATTGAACATAAGGATTCTATGATAAAATTCCCGCACTGATTATTCCACAAAACCACTGCTTATACAGATGACTAAATATTTGTCTTCAATTACGCTGTGACACGACACCCCTGTTTTTCTATCCTCTAAGCATTTCATCCCGTAAATCGGGTAAAGTCTTTCTTTACTTTGCCTATGCTACTTATACACAGACTTGAGTCTCCTCATATGAGATTCAGTCGCTAACAAATACTTGTAGCGGCCAGTGTGTATGGCCATACTTATGAGTGCGGGTGCTGATGTCTTGAATACGTCGTCACGCCAGTTCTTCAGAAGTCTTGGAGAACATATTTTGTTTTAAAAGCATGTTTTTAATTCACGAAATTGTCAAAATTGACCAATTTTTCAAACATGAAATCGATCACTTTTTGATGTGATCGGATAGATGCTTTAACAAGATATCATCTCTCACGGCATTAGGTCAACACGTGCGGATACAATGGATTCAAAAGACAAACAAACGAATAGCACATATAGTTATTGATTTCCTATTATTTAAGGTATATGATAACATTGCGTATTGTAATTTCGGATGGAAAAATGTTTTATGCATGTAATTACTGATTATATGGGTTTATTGTAATGCATGTTTTAGATGTCATAATCACAGAAGTATTCATAAAATACTTGAAGGACAACTTAATTTGGTCTTGATTAGAATTGCTGTATTGCTCTACCAAATGTCGACCTTGTAGTTATTATATCATAACTTTATTTACGGTGTTCTTGAAGGACTGTATATTTCGAGTAATCTTAAGTAATGACTAACCACATTTAAATGTTAATTGTAGCCTCGACCCAATACGTGTGCAATTCATGAAGAAACCAATGTGACAGTCGTTCTGCATATTTTACTAGACAAGGCAATAAATCGTTAAGCTGTCACTTTTATCAAATGACGCCTTTTTTGTCTGCATTTTTGTGCTTAGAATTAAGATCCAATGAATAATTTTCAGGTCTGATGTGAATCTTGAAGCAAATTTAAATAGGCAACAACAGTTAGCAGCACTGAAAAATTACTGACAACAGAGACTCCCTAAGCTTGCTATGTCTCTTAAGGAAGGCCACAATGGAAGTGCTTCATTTGCATACCATAATTACCTTCGGGATTTATGATCAATGATCAATTATAACCTTTTTTTAACAAATACAAATGTTAATTATACAATACATATGTGAAGTGTTTTTTATATGCATCGGTATTTAATTCTAAATGATATACAATGATAATACAATGTGTGGTTTTTAAAAAGACTCCATAAAGTGAAGGATATGTTATCTAGAAAATATTCAGAAGCATATTTTTCTCTTCCGTTTGGTATTGTTTAACGGAAGAGATTCACGGTGTTTCTCAACTTTTGCTTCTTATTATTTTTCCATACATGCTTGACGTTTCGTTGCATGTACATGTTTGGGCTTCCTGAAGTCGAATTCATATACTTATCAAAAAGGACTTTGTGCTTATGGGAAGTCATTGTATCCGTCTTGCATCAATTTGCGTTTTCGTTACTCTGTCTTTTGTCTGTTTAATGTCTATTCATCCCCAAAATTACTAGAAACGATCATTACTAATACATTTAAACGCGTATCATCCTCTACCTAAATAGTACAATGAGCTGGAGAGTGGGTTCCAAGAATAGGATTGAAGTGACTAAGCCTTTTTAAAAAGTATATGACGGATTTAAGTTATAATTAAATCGATTATCAATCAATCATCAATGATGCTGATCAAAAAATTCACAAAAGGTAAACATTAGATCCTTATCCAATGAGCGGGGAGCAGGGAACGACCTAAACTATAGTACTCTGTTACAAAACAAAATAATGGATCATTTTTGTACCTTGATATTGCATTCGTTAAAATGTGTCAGCTAGTTAATGCCTTTTTTCTTAAACAGATATCGGTCCTTTCGAGAGGTAAATAGCATTAGGAAAAAATCACGCGTCCTCTTAACTATCAAATATAGATACATGTATCGGTATCCGATAGACCCGTCAAATAATGAATAGTTAAGTTTAATCGTCTTATCTTGCTTTGTAACACAGAACGCCTTTAAACTGTTGTCATGACCCCCGAACGTTTTGGAAGACATATACATTTACTTTTAAAAAAATCACTTAACTGAGGAAGGCAGGCTTGCAGAATGCATTGATTGTGTTTAAAATTTTAGCATATGTTTGTTTAAAGTTTTTGTATTAATTTATTAAAATATGTTTTGCTATATGATTGTTTGCTATCGATCCCAATTGTTTGGATGAAATAAACTTGATTTTTAGAACTTCATTCAGTAGGAAACAATACTACAAATATGCTACATGTAAAATACCTGTGATACCTAGACCAGTGCCTACTTTCTTCTAAACTTGAATGTCACTCTCTTGCATACGGCTGAAAAGTCATTGACACTGAAACAAATCACAACCGTCCAGAACATCTTTGATTGATAGGTCAGATATAGAACAGGAGGACAAACAAAATTCCGTCTGGTAGAAAACGAGAATAACCCTTATTACTATTCATATATTCATGACTCCTGTCTCCATGGTTAACATCGCCAAATCCCAGTCATGTTTAACATCAAATTGAACAAGCCCCAGTCTGGAATCTATATCGATAGGACATTGTTTACAATTAAATTCAGGGAGAAACTTGTTCCGACTTTCAATCTGTGGATTTTGGGTCGTGTTTGTCCTAAGGCGTCAATATTGTCTTATATTCATTTTCTGTAATATATTCTTCAAGTACAGTGCATCATAAATAATTGCCCGATCACTATATGTAGCTATTAGCTATTCTGTAAGAACAATCAACACTGAGAACTACCAATATTGAGGTTGAACAGTGAGGTGTTGGAGATCGAATCCTGTTTGCCACCGATATTTTCACGGTTTATCAATACACTGTAAACATTTCACCTATGCATGTCGACACGGAGATCACTTTTTTGAGATATAAATAGCCTTTTTGTAACTCCACTGAGATTAAAAGACCTATATCAATAGGGTTTCGTTGATAGCAGTTTCATTGATATCACTATCGCCATATTGAAACCTCCAGCCTCGTGAATAGTTCATCTTAATACCACCTCATCTTTCAGTAAGTACATGTTAGCAGATGAGTTGTCGCTTGTAACTTCTAATGAACGTTGTTTCGTATGCTATATATAATATTTCAAATGGAGGATTCTGCGAATCTATATGAGGGATGACAGTCCAGGAAGATATGTAAAAATAAGATTTTATCCCACAATTTTCTGTTATCTTGACGAATGTTTTATCATTTACTACTTTTAGGTATATATTTAGATAAATATGTGTTATGTAAAATATCATGGTTGTGAATTCGAGGTCGGTTCCATTTCATAAATGTTTTTTGCATTTCGATGGAAACCATATTATCATTATTAAAAAATATATTTCACATGTGGTTGACATCAAATGTACAGTACAGTATTTTGTTCTATAGCCATTAAATGGCTGTCACAGAAAAACTTGTTGTATAAGGTTGTCATGGAAACGTTGATGTTGGATGTAACATTTCAAGTTAATGGTTGAAATGACCGACGTTATTAAGGATACAACTTGCCCTATTGGGATGCAATAATTGTTTTCAAAGAATTAGGCTATTTCAAGAGTGATGCGTCCTTTTACTAGCTTACATTTGGTGTTTTTTTCATATTTTCAAAAACAATATTTTGTATAAGTTTTTCTTATGTATCAAATAGTGAAGCAACATACGTAAGCAAAAATATAGGCAATGTAAATATGTATAGTCATAAATAATCAACGTCAGGCAAGAAGAAAAAGAAAAATCATATATCAACGATTTTGATGTTTCCTTATGTCCGTTGAGGCAATAAGTCTTAACAAATACATGCAATGTAGAAAAAATCCCAGACAAAACTTATAGTAATCAGTCTTTATTTCAAATTGTAAAAGAGGACAATTTGGTCATTTGAAATATCACTAAGCACTGTGTACATAGCATTATAGGACATATAAATGGAAATATATACATATGTGTTTCTTCTACAAATGATCA
Organism: Ylistrum balloti; assembly: GCF_031769215.1. NCBI lineage: Eukaryota > Metazoa > Mollusca > Bivalvia > Pectinida > Pectinidae > Ylistrum > Ylistrum balloti. The sequence goes on along the minus strand of NW_026782174.1, from coordinate 601,098 downwards.
GTCCAAATACACAAAAATTAGAATTATAAGACGAATGATAGATATAAATAAGGACAAAAATTCGATATAGAACAGTCATAATGAATGCGGGAGGACTCATGAACTTTATTTATTCCATAACAATTAGAACACGATACCCATCAGCTTGTATAAATAATATGTGTCGGAGCGCCTGATTAAAACCCATCTGATTGAGGTGTTGTCCCCAATCTTCCTATATCTAGCCGCAAAATCGAACCCTTGCCGAGCGATATCTACTCTCCTGCTAGACCATCCCTAGGAGAAACGAGTTGCATAAATGTCGAGTAGAGTAGACCGGAACAAACGAAGCAGAGAATGGACATCGTGGCCTATATGATTCAGACAGTTGTATTACGTTCATGCCCTATAGCCCTTGTACTACACTAATAACTGCAGACCCCTGTGGTCTAAATCAATGCTAGAACAAAAGTATCCTCCAATCATTTAAATAAACATTTGAGAATAAATCGGATAGCGGAGTATTAGATCCCTGTTACACGTAACACGCGAACCTCACTAAGTCAATATAGAAACGCTCTAATCTTTGTTCGACTCCGTCACACAACCAACCAATCAATATTGGCTTTACAAATTGTTCTGACGCCCATGTGTTTTGTTAAACGAGGTCGATAATTGGTGAACGATTGTCAACATTGTAACATATCTGGACAAGTCATGAAAGAGCAGACTTTGATTTGTTAGCTGTGTAGAACATACAAGCGAGCTTACATAATCAGACTTGTATGACAATTAACTTCAGGAAATGTTGCCAAGGTTTTTACCATTAATCAACCCTTTTGATTGCTTTAGCCTGAAGTTGTCACTTACGTATTATTTAACCCACTGAAGTGTCATAGATACAGCATTCTTCACAGTGTTCCATGTCAGTGTAGCCCTGGCAAAGTTGTGATTTATATATCAAACAATTTGTCTGATTAGTTCGATTTTTAAGATAAATTAGGAGAAAGGGTATTCCAAGTATTGTTAGTTTAAAACTCCACAGTTGGAGGAACATACTTTAAATATACTTAAATTGGTCAATTGTTAAATATCTTTCATATCTAAACATTGAACAAATCATCATTTTTACAATTTGAGTTGTTTTATCATAAAATACACACAACGATTTGTTGATTAAAATGTTTGGAGAAAAGAAATGGCATCCTCTTACTTGTCTCGATATACTCTAATAAGACCTGCTGCAATAAGAATGTTTGGTTTGCTTGTTAAACAATGAAATCATACAGTTCCATAATCTTCAAAAGACGTAATATTGACACACTTTCATATTCTACTCTTTCAGAACATCTGTTGATGAATATGATACGAACTTGAGACATTTGTCACTTCACAAGAATCTTTATTGACCATGTTTTATTGCAGGCCGTTTTGGTCAATAAAATCCGTATCAGAGCCTATCACTGCCATTCATAATACTGTGCAATCGAATTTGGAATTTTGACATTATATGGTCCAGAAGAAGAAATCAAGAATTTAAATTTCAAAGTACACTAATTATCGTTTAAGCAATTTGTGTTTATCTTATTTCATGATTATTCCTCATTGAACATATCTGAACGTTGCATATGTCACTGTATCAACTTATGGAGGGGGATCTTAATTTGTCCACTTAAGGACGATATTGGGGATCTTAGTCTTTGCGGTAATATTCTTAAGTTACCACGATATCTATAATTTGATTATTCTTGTTCATTTTGTTCTCGTTTTAAGTAACAAATAAAAACAACAACAAACATGTATTTTCTCTCCATTACTGATATATAACTGATTCGTTAGATCTATCCTTTCTATAAACCTGAAGTCGATCACTGGTTATATATAAGGCGAATCTAATTAGTATGACTTTGTAAAACAAGAGAACAGGTTGCTGTATATATCAAACATATGATTTATGACCTTTACATGCCCATTTTAAGAGCGATGACGACAAAGTAAACATGGAATGTGACGAAGACTGACTTCTTGTTTGCCAAATTTGCTCTTTTTGTAATTTTTTAGCTCTCGACATTTAACATATTTTTTTATTGTCCGTGGTTCCCAGATTGTCATTTCATATTTTTCTGTAGATCTTGAAACTGTTCAGCCATGAATTACAAAGGAAGAAAAACTTTCGATGGTGCCAATGCCATTTTAATGATAGCTCGCTAAAGATCATCATATTTATTTTTTGATCCAACACCATTGAATATGAAGTGTTTTTGACTTTTATAGTATCTTACTTGTCGATTTATTTCGAGATTGTCGAAGTTGACATTGGGAAACACTCTTGGCGACTGTACCACATTTTACATTTGACAATTTAGTACAGAAGGATATTGGTTCTTTCACCTGAGTGTTAGCCATTGTGCGGAGGGCTATGGGTTGGTTATGTGCCATGAGTGTTCGCCCTTGCGCTGAGGGCTATATATGGACTCTGTGCCATGATTGTTCGCTCTTGCGCGGAGGGCTATAGATGTGATCTGTGCCATGAGAGTAAAAAGAGTCTCGGTCCCATTTACAGTGTGTCAGGATACTGAAAGGAATGGGTCACGTACTGGTTAATCTTATATTAAGCCCTCTATTTACATAATTAAACTGAGACAAAATCAAAATAAAAAAGTATATTGACTAATGCAGAAATTGTGTTATCATCTATTATATTGTTTTGTTTCTCACAGATGTTACAGATCAAAGAATTGAGTCAGAATTGTTGTATATCTCATCAATACATATATATGATTAAAGAGTATCTATTTTCATTTACACGACATCGGTTCTATTAAGATTTACAGTTAGATTCCTACGTATATTTAGGTCGATATTTTGAATATTACAAGTAACACAACATTAACTACACACATATAAAGACATACAAGTAAGTGCACAGACTATGCTACATTGCTAGGCTTATATTTTAAAACAGTAATGGACAACATGGTCAAATTTCTAAATGAAGGACACAATATTCATAAACCTTTCATTAGTTCAAGAACAGGATATTGAAGAATAAGTGAAATGATTGATCATTATTCATGTGATTGCAAATAGAAAATAAAATTGTGAATGTTTTAAACATAAGGACAACGCATCCTTGGACCGTCGCCAATTATTCCGGCGGACATTATATTATTACTGTATAAAGTAGATTTGTCATATTGTCACTGTATTCAGCCATCATAATGGCATAGTTTGGTATCCCATTTCCATAATATCATTAACTGCTATCCCACAATTATAATGTATTTCTACGGTATCCCATTTTCATAAGATTGGTATAGGTTATTCTGTGATATTCCACCTTTGTGATGCCACCGTTTGGTATTCAACCATCAAAATGTCACCGCCTGGCATCCCACCTTTGTAATGCCACCGTTTGGCATTCCACATCAAATGTCATCGCAATGGTATCCCAACATCATAATGTCACCGCCTAGTAACTCCCCATTATAGTGCTATTGTGTGGTATATCACCATTATAATGTCATGGTTTGGTATCTCCCAATTATAATGTCTTTGTATGGTATCCCTAAATCACATTATCGTATGGTACCCAACAGTCATCATATCATCCCACCTTCACAGTGTTAGCGATAGGTATCCCGCCATCATAATGCCACCGTTTGCAATTCCACCATCATAATGCACCCTTTGGTATCCCACCATCATAAGGTCATCCTGTGGTATATTGTCGCCGAATGGTATCCCGTCTTCATAGTATCATCGTATGGTAGTCCACTATCACACTGACATTGTATGGTATATCACAATGCCCTTGTATATTATTCCTATTATTCCACCATCAGAATGTCACCATATGGTATTCCATTGTCCCAATGCCCTTGTGTAGTATCTAACCATGATAATATCATCGTATGTTGTCCCACCTCCCTAATGTCACCGTATGGTATCCCGACATCATAGTATCACTGAGTCACACACCACCGTAGTATTGTCACCACTTGAGATGTTATAGAACAGGATATTAAGCTTCCTTTCCTGTATATATGCAAACCATTCGGAACTCCTCGGGATTGATTTTATTGAACTTGAATATTGACAGCTGATTGTAATCGGGAATATTTTATATTATTATCAGCATAGATGAGTTAATGAAACAAATGTACAATGTAAATAATGCGGGTAAATTAAGGTAAATAATGTATGTTTACTGAAAAGCATGATTGATGAAGCTTACAGGGCGACATGTTGCCTGAATTATTTTGATAATGAATCATTTTAAAATTCACGCAAGTTTTCTATTCCTATTGATTCACATATCAGTAAAAAATAGATATCTGATATCATGGAGTACGTTTCTAACTACAGACTTTTAGGGTCACTGACGAACATTAGAAGGACGAAACAACTGTATGATGTAGTTTAATTCATTGTTTGGCTCTAGTATAGCTAATTCTACAAAAACTGAAAAAGGTGTTATTCATTTGTGTGACTGTTGAACAATCTCTGAAACACACGCCTTGAATATGCTTCACATGTACATCTAAAACAGATATATGCAGTCGTATATATATGAGTCGAGAAATACACACGGTACCCTTGCCGTGTCATCGAAAACTTTTCGCTTGATTCGGTGAATTGCTTTGAGGAAACAAGGCAAGTTGTTTAAGTTTGTCAAAATTTTCCATTGCTGTTGTGAAAGCATTGGTTGAAATAAACGTGTTTTGTTTTTATTTACATTGTTTTCAAGATTGCTGATATGATGGTCATTTCAAGAGGCAACAAACGCTAAATACTATATTGTTTGAAACTGAAACATTTCTGAGTCCGATGGATCCCCTATTTACATACATTTCGTATCATATGTTCTTGTCTCTGTCTTCGTTATATCTATTCCATTTATGATTGCTGTTCCTCATATTGGCGCGGTGGTAATAAAATATACTATTTCTAGATCAGGGTTAATCCATTTATTTGCATGAATGCGTTTACACGCTGATATATAATACTGGATTGTCTTTATGTAGATTTATTCTTATCTGTTTTCTTTGTTAAATTTTCAGGATAGGATATACAATACCGATGTTCACCGGATTTTTCGTCGCATTCGTGTCAACTATTAGTAAGTATGAAATTCAATAAAAAAACATGCTAGAAATTTCATATCCAAGTGCATAAAATCCGTCCTAGAAAATAAGCTACAGTTTAGTTATTTGGGGAAAGTTTTGAAGATATTAATGACCGATTACATAATTTTCAATGAAAAGAATCTGATAAAGTTATTTCACATGTATAAACATTTAGTACAAATCTCTGAGAATGAACATATTTGAAAACACGGAGACAAAAATGTGAGGGACATCGATTTCCAAGTTTGATCATTGCCATTATTCAATCTTAATTTCTCTTTGTTTGGATCCGTTTTGTTTTTGATGATGACAAAAATAGTGACAATTGTTCATAGAAAACACAATCTCTTAATTTCGGTTGAGTCGTATCATAGTAGCAGGCTGTGCAGCGTAATATGTAGTCCCGAGAACGTAACAACACCTGAAAAGAATAGCACTCAGAATGTAATTTAATTGGTAAAGAAAATATACAATGAATGTTACTACACCAATAACATGAACATACTTTGAAAAAAATAACAACACATGTATACCTGAACGGAAAATGGTTACGACATTTTCAATGCAATCCAATCTATTCTATGATACTATTATTTCTGTTACAGTTTTCGCTTTTGGGGAGAGCTTCACAATCCTATTTATAGCTAGAGCTGTGCAAGGCATTGGATCATCCTGTTCCAGTGTTGCAGGTAAGAAACCTTTTTCAATACGATGAACGTCCATTGTAGTAATAAGGTGTATGCATATATCTTTCATCCATATAAGTGGATATAATATAGAATAAGCATTGTGAAATTAAACGCAAAATATAGATGGTATCACATAACATAAGTTTGGGGTAATATAGGTACCAGCATGAGTTGCAGAGCAAGATTTTTATCGATGAAATTTTCATGTGATTAACCTGACTTGTCAATAGCTGAAAATAAACACTTCCAATATAGAGTTTTGGGATATCTGGGTTCATACATGCTTAAAGGTAGCTTAACGCTTGTCATTAGGATTTTGTTAGGAAATATTTACCATTTAGCAACATGAACTGCCAACCGTATGGGGATATTGCAAGTAATGTAAGCAAATTCAGCTTGCATTTCATTATGAGAAGATGAAAATTGAAAACGGTAAATTGAACATTTTGAACAAACGGTAAGCATTGAACTGATTTCAGCTGACATTCATGGATTATTGACTGTTACATTCATATGACTATGAATGCCAACTGAAAACAATTCAGTGTTAACTATTTAATTTCCTTGTTTGATAGGAAATAAGATGTGTTCCCTGATTTTCAAATGGTTGTGGAGTAAATCTCTCATTGTCTATATTTTCCGTTGTTTTATCGATTTTGCTATTTTCAAAATGCTTTGTTCATATACCGAAACATACATTTCCTTAGGATTTATTTAGTGTGGCTTTGTCAAAAGAATATTTACGTTGTCTGTAATATGAAACTTGAACGTGTACTTTTGTTATATTTAGTTTTTAGAAGTCTAAACAGAATCTTTTCACTCCACTGGATCTAATGATGAAATGTTACGCAGTTGCATTATAAACGATTGTACAAAAGACAAACAAGTGAATAGCACCTTTTAATACAAGAGAATTAGGTACACTAGAGTCAAAAAATGAATACAACTGCATCATACAGATGTTTCATCCTTCTTAGACTCGTCAGTGATGCCAAGGGCTTAGATTTAGAAACCAAGGAGGCGACTGAGGAAAAACTAAAGTGGTCATTAAAAACAAAATCTAGATGAGGAGAAAGAATCGTTCCACGCGGATTATTTATTCTTATGTCGTAGAACCACAGCCGTAGTATTGAGCTATGTCATATGACATAATATATCACTCATACACGTAACATATGTGATACAATTACCAGTAAATTCAATTAGCATTAATGTAAGTAATCACAAATACGTGGTCTATGATTGTATAGAATTGATATATCAACACTAGGTGACAAAACAGTATTATATAGCATTAAGTGTGGTGTGGTTTGTAATATCTTGATATTCGTTAGTATGCCTGTTACTTCCGTTCTCATCTGTGAACGTGACATTATGTTCTTGGATTGACCAAGATATACATGGCGGGTGTCGTCGATGACGCAGAAGACGTTTACTCTTCTAAAACACTTGGTCTTATTCTCCTTGAATTTTTTTCAAGAGTCTCAAAGTAATTGTTAAAAATGTAGGATTTTTTTGTAAAAGTATATATACATAAACGAATACGTCGCTTGTTCTTTCGTGCAGTATTAGATATAATTCTCCATTTTTAGTCGTCAGGTTAAGCCTTAAATAACGTATTTGCAAAATATGCTTTATACGGGGACACCATATTTTAGCTTTTGCCCAATCTGCCCTTTTGCAAAAAAGTGAGGAGCGAAAGTGGGGTTATAATTGTTAAATCTTCTATAAGAGTTTTGTCATTTGAGGGCGACGATAACGTTGGGTGCAAATGTTTCAAGGTGTATATTAATCAAGTGTGTATAATTGGAAACAGAAACTTAATTGGTAATACTAAATCAGGAAGTTTTCAGCAAATATAGTATTTCAGAAAATTAATAGATTAAACTATGGGAAGAGGTCATTGAGAGCAAGTCAAGTAGGACTATCAAATGTTGTTAGGGGATTGTAATATCGATCTATGTCACATTATATCCAGATATAAATTGTTTTGCAGTCGTAAAGCAGCTTCATGGCAGATATAAACGACATCTGTTAATTCAGAGTTTTAATTCAATGCATTTTTGGGTTACTTCTTTGCTGATGTTACAAAGAATATAATTCATTATCGAATCTGCTATATGAAGCCTTTATATATCAATGCTTGTAGCAATAATAATGGTAATGGCCTCAGATAATGGAAAGTGTTTCTTTATTGTCCGGTTTATTGCAAGTCTTAAAAATGGGTTTATTAAAGACTTGTAATTAATGGTGATATTCTTGGCATTATATAATATTAACATGCGCTCACTTAAGATGTGACAATCTTTTAAGTAATTATATGAGAGAATCAGAAATTCATTTCCTTTTTTGTTACATTATATATCCGCTATAATTTACTATATCAGTGTTGTCGAACAACATTCCTTACAATTTTCCCATGTTAAGACTTAATTAAGGTTTTGATCAACAGACCTTTAATATTAGATTTCAAAAATATAGGTAGGAATTGAATATTTGTGATAAATTTAAGGGGGTTATGGGGGCTGGGGGATGGGGGGGGGTTAGGAGGGCAAATATTAATTAAGGTTCTAATTTTGTAATTTGAAAATAGAAATAAGACCCTGGTTCTTTATGCTGATAGACTTGGAACCAACAGCACTGCTCAACGATAAACAATCCTTTTATGCGGGGTGTGTGGGTGAGGTGGTGGTTGGCGGATTGTGGGTTGTAGGGAGTGTAGGCACGACAACAAACCGTATCATCTTATATTTCACTTATCTTATATTTCATATAATTCGAGAATTCTATCGTTTGTCAACAAAGCAGCCCATTGTTTGTATTAGTTCACAAGCATTACCGAACGATTAATGGTTTTTTCTGGTGAAAGGAAGGCCTTAAATAGAAACTAAGCTGGATGTTGACAAGGTGGTGTAACACCTCTCTTCTTTCTATAATGACAGCTGTCTTTTAATCATTAGTCATTAATGACTTTTGAGCGAGTTATCAAATGTTATTTGAAAATAATCCATGCCTAATACCTGTTGTTTTCTTTAGAGCACACCCTAAGCACGTATGATTTGAAAATTGATTTCGAAAATCTTCCAATAAAATAATAATTACAACTGTGGGGTAAATGAATTGCAATGTGTTTCTTTCTGATTAATGGTTTCTTTGTGTTTAATTGTTACAATACACATTACCGCACGTGAGAGATATTTTAGTTCTGAATTCAAAATAATGACATTCATGTTCTTGTTAAAATATGTTCCATTAACTTGACTACGCCCAAATTCCAATTCCTGGGACAAACAGACCTCTGTTATGTGTTGGTAATTTACCTGCAGTTATTTTTAATATCATGACCTTATATATCTATTATCTAGGCATACAGATAGCAGACTTATCTTCTGGTCTTTTTTATTGTATTGTTACATTACGGAATTAACGTACAGCAAATAAAACAGCTAGGTTAAAATTCAACAAATAATTTCTATACATTAACATTACAAGTATTGCAATGGTGTAAAGAGTTAGCTACTAATTAATCAAAATTTAGAGCTTATCTTTCCGTGGAAATCCTCCAAATCCAGAAGAATTCACAGTAGTCCAAAAATTGTTTCCTCGTTGGGTATATATAAGTGCAAGTCCAGAAGACACTATCACTAAATCACTGTACAAGTCCACACTTCACAGACTGAAATCTCAAAGTAAGTTCACTCAAGGCGTTAATACTTTAAAAGGCTGCTCAGGCTCATTTCCATCAGGTTTATATACATTAAAGGTTTGTAGAAAGTTCCTTTCAAGATTATTCAAGACTAGCACTAGTACTCAGCTGTCTTTAGAAAGAAACTTCCGACAACACACAGATAATTCTAATAACCGAACTTTCTAGATTTAGAAACTTCCGAAAACATACAGGTCATTCTAATAACCGAGATTTCTAGAAAAAATTGCCAAGCACTATCTACACATATTATGACAAATAATCATAAAAAAGGTTTTTGTGTTAACAATCAATATGATACAATGCATGTAAATGCATATCATCTGAATTTGGATTAATACAAAACATTGATACATAACAATATATTCTCTAAAAATTGTATTCATATGACAAAACAATCGGAATAAATTTTACATTCCATGGTGCCAATGCAAGCCAATGAATTGGATTTGTCTATTTATGTATTTTAACCATTTCTTCCAGGCGATAATGAGTCACTGTTGATGTTTTAAAAAACAGTAGAAGAGATATGTTTATCAGGCTATCTGTTATCTAAATACACTGACTATTTTGCAGGAATGGGTATGTTAGCAGAACGTTACCAGGATGACAAAGAGAGAGGGAATGCCATGGGCATAGCTCTTGGAGGTCTGGCGATGGGCGTTCTAGGCAAGTACAATGGATCCACGATAATCCGGACACCTTCGTTCCCATCCAAAACCGTACCATGATACAATTTTTTAACTATTCAATCTGTCATATATACCAAAAGATAATTTTCCTAAATGTTATACCGGGATATACACTAGGGGTTAAAATATTCCGTGTAAGTGCATCATGCTTACGCATCAAAGTGATATCATGTTCGATTCGTACATAGGATGTGTTAGTATTAATGTATATATGATTATGCTTAATTTGATTCAAACATTAAAAGCATCTAATAGAAGTTGTCAAATACGCAATTTATTTTGTTTATCACTTAACCAATATTATTATATAGTTATACCATTGAGAGAGAAAAAACAATAAGCATTTTACCCGCATAAAGCCAAATTTTACAATTGACCTACTTACTTTATGTCCGTATACATAATGCTATAACAATGTATTTGACGCTATATAGTTATGATATTTCAATTCAAAGAATATGAATGTACGACAACCAATCTCTACTCCCATGGGTATTATTTAACTACTCTTATAGCGATGTTGGTTTAATTGGTACTAAAATGTTTATTAACAGGCAGTTACAATTATAGATGGATTTTTAACAGTCAGTGTCCTTTGTGTTTGTTCTAGTCGGACCGCCGTTCGGGGGAGTGATGTACGAATTCGCTGGCAAGGAAGCTCCGTTCCTTATCCTGGCGTCACTTGCACTTATCGACGGGGGTAAGAATTTTTTAACAAAATCATCGCCGAAATCTGTTCATGAAAAGAATTTAAGATTTTTTTAAAAAAAAAGAGAGAAAAAATAGAATAATATTTTCCGCTCTCTTTTTTTCTCATTGAAATAAAATAATAATCATTTTATTGGGACGGGCTGGTGTAAGTATGTTATAATACAACCTTCTGGAGGGTAATTTGCATACGAAATACTAAATATCTATATATTTGGCGTTAAACAGTCTATAGCTTAAATGTTGAAGCCATACATATTGGTGTAGGTTCCATATACAAATCATAAAAACTGTTTTATATGAAATTCCATTTAATTCTATTTCAACAGTGCTGCAAATGTTTGTCTTTCAACCGTCCATCAAACCAGAGTCACAAGACGGCACTCCGCTAAAAGTTCTCATGTCAGATCCCTATATCCTTATAGCGGCAGGTCAGTTACGATATCACAGTGTTACGTTTCTTCTGTTTACTGATTGTTTGACAGTAAAGTTGATCACCTCATGGCACAAAAAACATATGTCGAAAACGGATTGTTTTGCCTACATTCCCCAACATTCAAAGTTCAGTTCGACCACAACATCGCAACACATTAGATCAAATGAGTAACCTAGAAAATGCATTTTGATTTTGATAATTGCATGAATTCATATTTAATTTGAATTTTAGGTGAAGTTCACATCCACGTTTTCAGATGTTTTATGATGATAGGGTTAGATGTAAGAAATCGACAATGCTCAATTGTAACGTGATACACGGATAAATTTTATTAAGTTGTATCTGCCCTTTTTATATATATTTCAGGTTCGATAACTTTCGCAAACATGGGTATCGCCATGATGGAGCCTTCGCTGCCAATATGGATGTATGAGACGATGAATGCTCCGGAATGGCAGCAAGGTGAGATCGACATGTCGCGCGTATTGAGGAGCCAAGAATAAGAGTTAGGATATCACTGGAAGATTGTATAAAAACATACAAGTGAATAGCACATTTAAAAACAAATTAGAGTTAGACACAGTAGAGCCAAACAATGAATCAAACTACATCATACCGCTGTTTTGTCTTTCTAAGACTAGTCAGTTATGCTATGAGCCTAAAGTTTGAAGCCTAGTGGTAGACTAAAGAAAATCGAAAGTGATCAAAATTAAAGTCAAACTCTAAACTTGGAGGTGCACTAGTCCCATAATTAAATAAAATTTGTTAATTTACCTATATCAGATAATTTTAGAACAATGTCAATTACTTGTACATGTAAGATAGTAATATTCATATTACGGTTTATGCTATCTTACTGTGACAGTGTTACAGTGTCCCACGTACATATATAAGAGAGTGATTACGAATTACTGCGTATGTCGACATTTCTTAATTAAGTAATGCTTAACAAAGTGCTAGAAAGTTATCAATACATATATTGGATACATTATAGCTAATGTAAATTATTTGCAAATGTTTCATCCGTATTAAAAGCAGCTGAAACAAAGACAATACCAGTATGAACAAGTTTGTGTCTGAAAGCAAATCAAGAAGCGCCTGTTTTATCAGCGCCTTTCGAAAATGAACTTATGACATACAGACCCTTCAATACATTTTCAGTATTATTATCCAAATTAATTTTTTGCATGTGTAGCTTCCTTGCCAGTAGGTGTTTGACACGTACGGCAAAATTGTCATTATAATGATATTACTATTGTAATTATTATTGATTTTATTATTATTTTACAGGTGCAGCATTTTTACCTGCTAGTATATCTTATCTGATTGGTACCAACATATTTGGTCCACTGGCGCACAAAATGGGCAGGTAAGAAAAATACTCACATAACTTGCCTCAGACAATGTACAGCGTACCTAGTATATAATTGAATTATTTTGTATTGTTCTGTAGAAACATATACCATATGATTAAAAAATTGTAGCAATTTGCAAAACCAAAAACAAAACATCATATGTATGATATCTACCCCAAACTGTATTTTTGCAAATATATTACCTGATCAATCCATTATCATTTGTGTTCGGTTTCTCATCAACTGATCTCCTGATGAGGCATGCTCTCGATTCCTTTGTTAGATTTACAGGACCAGCTGGTATGACTCCGTATCGGTAAGAAAAGTAGCCAAGTAGGATATGGTGAAGAGTTAACCTTGAACTGTAGAAATGGTGGTGGTAACTTTCTCCAAAAAGAAAATATAGAATAAAAAATATCAAACAGCAATTCTTTTTTCAAACTGTATTTTCTATCCATTACTTATTCATTTTCTTTAAGGAGAATACGACACCTGGAATTATTCCCCGTGTAATTTTTCAGGAGATTCCGTGAAAATCTTTCTTTTGTTTATATTTTGTCCTAGTTTTACTGAAATGGAGCTTGGATTAGGATTATGTTCACATGTTTATATACAATGTATATATATTTTTTTCTCAGGGTCTCGCAGAAGGAGAATAAACTAATTTAGTTTTTGTACATCCTATCAAGTTTTTGGTTTGAGTTCAGAAAATATTTAGATAGGGATATATGTGTTTATCAACATTGCCTTTTGTAGACAGGTTAAGATCTTCAATTTCCTCAACAATATTATCTTAAATGAATGATAGTGAACTGATATATTTTGTCCTGAACATTTTCAACATACATTTAAAATACTCAAAATTGTACATACATTTCACAAGAATTAGTGACTACTTTTCATTCAGCATTTTCATGAATTCAAATATAGAAACTTTCTCAAAATGAATATAGATGTCTGGAAATTTCGGTGGATAATGTTTAATGAGGATTCGTATTATTTCTTTAGTTATTAACTAATTAATGACATGGCGTTTACATTGCAGGTGGCTGAGTGCTTGTTTAGGGATGGTTATCATCGGCGTATGTCTCATTGCGGTAAGTAATTGAAGAAATAGAGAAACGTCCGATTTAATTGTCCTATTTCCTGTTTGTCAACAAGATTTTTGCCATATATAAAGTCAGCGTATGTTTTATTAATATCAATCAAACATTAGTTGATGTATTTCTTGTTAAATGAACGGCTAAACGCCTCACTTTTAAACATATAAGATATTTCTAACATTAATTGAGTGAACGAAGTCAACAATATTAAAAACCTACAGACATTTTAGCTGATTTTATTCATTTTGATGTTTTTAACTTTATATTTAAGTTGAAATTTAAAATTTGATGATTATATAAAAGTTCATTTTCTTATAATTCCGTATTTGCTAAACAAAATACAAATTTGTACAGAAATATTATTAACTAATTCAAATGAATCGAAGTGTTGCATAAAATTATTCATATCTAATGATTATGGTACAGATGTTATTCATTCTACATTACAGATACCTTTCTCTAAGAATATATTACACTTGATAGCACCTAACTTCGGACTAGGATTCGCTATAGGTAGGTACATGAAGGCATGAATTATTTCTTTGTCTTAATTTTTAATACTTGGTGTTTCTTCTGAAGTCATTCATAATCGATTTTTTTTTAATTTATTGAACTATTCTGTTAGTGCGCTTCCCCGTCTACACCTGAAAATCCGATCGATTTTGATTTGTATCAGTATCCTCTTTGGTTTCGGCATTTTCGGTCCCTATCATCACTGACGAGTCCAAGAAGGACGAAAAAGCTGTATCATTATTTATCCCTAGTATATGAAACTCCGTTTGGAAGGTTGTTGTGTTTTTGTCTGTGTTTTGTATCATTCATTATATTGAACAACCAGTAAAGAGTTCTTGTTTCACCTTTCGGTGATTACTGTTACGTTTCATCGCCTTTCGGTGTCACTTTTCTGATATTGGTTTTGTGATAGTATCGGGAAGCGCAGTGGTAACGCATTCGCTTTCTCCTAGACGTCCGGGATTCGATTCCCGGAACGAATGTGAAAAGGCATGGGGTCACCTTCCCGGCCACATGGGTTTCCCCCGAGTTGATATAAGTTGGAAAAACGTGTTTCGCAATTGCTGTAAAAAATAAAGTTTACTTAAATTAAAATTGTGTTACTACTTACATACAGGAATGGTTGACTCGTCTATGATGCCACACATGGGCTACCTAGTAGATCTACGCCATGTTTCCGTATATGGAAGCGTTTACGCCATAGCGGATGTTGCCTTCTGTCTTGGGTTTGCTGTTGGTAAATAAACAACGCACAAATTTTTATTCTTATTTTGATTTTTGTCAAATTCACTTGGAATTCAACGCACAACGTACATTGCATGCTTTTTCATTGTTCTTCATATTCATATAAATTTCGTGTTCCATTTATATTGATTCGTATACGTTAATTTCCTTATTCAAACTGGTAGATAACCATATCCAGTATATATGCTTGTGAAGGACACCTACATTAATTGTTCCAAGTCTACAAGTGTCAATATCATTAAAGAGTTTTCATTAAATTCAGGGAATAGTATCATGTTGAATATATTGCATCATGTCTACAGGTCCAGCTCTCTCCGGGACAATCGTCAAGGGGATCGGCTTCCACTGGTACGTTAATTTCATGTTTTCCTTGAGATCAGATCGGGAGTCGTATAAATGTAAATTGATGTTAATTCAAGATACAATAATTAACGAAATCAGTCTGGTATGAAATATTACAATGTATTGATAAAATGAAAGCATAATCGTTTCTTCGGGCAATAATAACAAATAATAAAAAAAAATATGTGTGTGTGAGGATGTATGTGTATAACATTTCCTTGCCTCTAGCCAGGATTCGAACTCGGGACCTCTGGTTTAATAGTATGGCGCTCAACCGCTCGACCTAAAGAGAAATAATCTGAAATTGAGCGGTATGTTGCGACTAGTGTTTTACATGGTTTAAAGATGTGTACGTGACAGGTGGTGGGTTGGATTGAGGGAAATAAGAATGATTTGTGTATGTATATAACTTATGTTTGTTTTACGACATAGGTTGCTGTGGATTGTGGGTATAATCAATATACTCTATGCACCCCTGTTAATATTTATACGTAACCCACCGAGTAAAGAAGAAAAAATGGTAAATATACTTCATTTTTTATTTAGAAATAAGTTTGTTACATATTCCCATTTATGTCTTCATGTAGATTTTGAAGCATTTATTTCCGCTACATCCATAACGAGTGAAATCAAATCTTGCCTTTCAAAGTAAACTTCTACATCCTAGATATGTTTATTTATTAAAAATGTTTAACATGCTTATAGACACATCGAAGCATTAGATACTTTGTCATCTCGTGAAAACCTGTGCATAATGCTATAATTTCAATATATTTCGTGGATTTTACTTTTCATGGAATTGAAGAAACTTAATAAATATGTATGTATTTGTTGTAGTCACTGATTCTAAATGACCAGTGCCCTATCCAATACGTAACTTACAACCAGACAACCAAGAGTAACCCCACTTCAGACGATGAGGATCCATACTACGAAGACTACTGAAAACGCTATTTTATTAGATTCGATAACATACCCAACGCAAACGCACAACATGCCCCGGATGTGTCAGTTTCCTGAAAATCTAAATAGGTCGGAAATCGGAACCTGGTGGAACGTCCAAAGCTACACTCACATAATATTGTTAAAAGGAAATTGGTTCGCCAGTTCATGTTATAATATGGAATCGCCTTGCACACTCCAACGCTTTACCCTCGGTCAAAAATGGACATTATTAGACAAAAAGGCATGGTCTGGAACACACCTAAACCATGCATTAGAGAGAAGATGAAATAAGTTGGCTACATCAAACCAATACCTTACACAAGACGTAAAAACGTTGGACATAAATACCATGACATCTTATAGACACTTATGAAAGAAACACATACACATTCTGTCAATGAATTGCGAAATGGAAGTACTAATGACATACCCCGAAAACAAAACATAAATATTCTTAGACATGAATTAATACTTCGCTCTGTATTCGCCTAATGATGTCTTGGTAAACACAATAACTAGTTGTGCTGATCTTCAGACCCCTGCTTCTACGACTTGTTGTGCTATTTTGTGTACATGATATCTTCGTATCACTATTCTGAATGTAGGGCCAGCTGCATTGAAGTACTTATCATTGGTGTAGAAAAAGGTTGATGGAGACAAGTCAGAGATATATATTTTATAAATATTGTAATTTTTGACAATTAGAACAACTGTGTTAACATTCCCTGTTCTAGTACACAGTTTAACACAATGCGTTATATTTGAGACGAATTCTGTGATAGCAACAGGCCATGGAAAGCAGGACAGGTTGTGAAACAAGTTCTCATAGTTGGTTGTTGTTGAAGAATGTTACTACAAAAACTGGTAAGAGTGACAAGCCATGATGTTACATATATATATATGTTGTAATATGACTAGACTAACAATGCATACTGTTAAGCGGATATGCATAGTATCATTCCGTTGTTTGTTCATCCTGTCCATGTTAATCTTGTATTGTAGGTATCCGTGGAAATGTCTAGTACAACCTATAGTGAACAGGTTATCCTGACAAAGTATGTTATTGTTATAAGTTAACAAATGTGCATTAAAATGAATGTGATATTAGAACATATGTTATATGTTAGCTTAGATCATCCATCATGGGATAGCTATCACTTCATCAACATTATTGTAGGTCACTGTTCCTATAAATAACATGGAAAGCAATGTATCATAGTATATATTTGTATAATAGTTTTCATCAGCAAAAATTACAAGTAGTGTGTATATGCATTGCCATATCTTATGTAAAGACAAATTATCTATATATTAACGTTGGGCGCAGTATTCTCCAAACCAAAAACAAGATTGAATAACAAATTCGATCTGTATCGATGCTTTTTAAATCCATCTAAACGTTCGTTATCTACTAAATATCTTTAAAGAAAAGCGAAATGAAAACGACTGAAGTTATTATCATTACAATTTATCGGAAGCCATGTTTGTATTCTGGTCATGTTCTTGGGAAAACTTTACAAACTCTACGGAAATATCTTCTTAGTTTTTTCTCGAACCAACAAAGCCATGTCGCCGAAAGACACATAAGGAAAACGTATTCAAATATGAAAAAAACAACATAATCGCCAATAAATGATTTCTTTCAGAATTAAAGATCACCATTTCGATGATCTGGAGCCCATTTTTTTGTTAGGTAAGAGGATGAGTTGTGAGTCTGTACATCTTGGTTGTATTGTAAATATGATTGAAAAATGTTGTTGATCTCAGAATGCTACTGTGATATATATAAAAACACATACTGAGTCAATAAATAAACATAATTCATTTCCTTCAATGAAATACGCATGTCGTGATAAAACAAAATATCGATTATTTATTGATACAGTATCTTATTAAAAATCATCACGTTCAAATATACAGAATTGTGGATGAACTGAAAATCTAATTTATTTGATGTCTGATTTATCCGGAAAAAAAATTGTGTTTCTGCTAATTTCTTGATAATGATAAATTTATCTGTTGTTCGGGGGTTTATTGGCAGATTCAAGTCGAAAATAGGTATTTAAGATACAGATATAAAAGGTAGCCATTTAGATGTACCTTAAATCTCATTGTACAGGAATAAATGCAATAGAAATTCTATGTATATATCTGGTGGGAAAACGTGAAAATACTTTACTCAGAAATTCACGCAATATTGTGACAGATTGTATATATCTAGACTTTGTGGTGACGTAATTTTATCCTGCGTATCATAGACAGCAAAATGAAAAAAAATCATCCGTTTCTTTACCTATGCTGATACACTTAGTTACTAGAATGAAATTGTTGATGTAAATATCAAATGTGTTCAGAAATCTAACACTTGTGTGTAAAACGTCATTGTGACGTAGCGATAAGTGTAAATAGTATTTGTAGTATGTGCTAAACGTCTCTGTCAAATATTCACACTAAGTGCATATAAATAGTATTTGTGAAGTGTGCTATCCATTTCAACGTGTAGCGTTCTTGTAATTACAATTATCACGACGTATTCAAGATATTGAATAGAAATGGAAGAGATGTGCAGTTGAATGAAACGTTTTAGAGAATGTTGTTCCTTCTATAGTTACTACGGAAGGAAAAGAATATCGTCCTGTGTTCGCTAGATCGGGATATAGATTACATGGTACATGTTAATTAATTAAGCAAAGGGAGCTAACTCATATTAAACTGTCATTTGGCGCCGATATGTTTGTTAATGTGTCATTTTTTCTTTGCCAAGTAAAATTTTTTGTATGACTGCTTCGTGAAAATTGGGATGTAATCTTATACAGCTCAATTATTCTTTAGCGAATAGTATTGGATGGAACGCAATAGTTTCCTTTCTCAAAGAAATGTTATTAATCCAGATTATCAGGTTTTTTTTATAAATTTTAAATCTGTATGACCATAGGCATACTGCAAAGCTTTCGAAGAAAGTCAAATTGTATGCAAATATGTCCTTATTTGCTTCCGAAGACAAATGTCCTATCATACAATGAAAAATACAGCTTTTATCCAATGAAAATCTAAGATAAAGTTGATATCAATATGATTCAACATTTCGGAAAATTTTCTCCAGATTGATCATTTAAATAGAACAGAAGTTCTTATTACACAACCAGTAGAGGATACGCGTGTGACGTCTCGATGACTGCATTCACCTTCATCAGACAAATAACTAGTATGGGTCGTTCTAACACTGACGTATGTAGTGTATGAGATGGTACGGAATCGACCAACTCTTCGGTAAGGTCGAAACTAGTGTGACGAGATGGTAAACCGACCATCTACCAAACTATACATAATATGGTAACACTGTACTGTAGTCATTCAGACGATTTACCGTGGTCATGGTATTGCAACAGCCAAGAAACCTCACAAGACTCTCCATGTCCATTCTAAAGATAAACCACCGAACAAAGACGTCGTAGAATGCAGAATATGTATACAAAATGTATTCCTTTGCAATAAATATACTTATTCTAAAACATAGCCTCATTTGAAAAGAATAGAAATTTGTCATACAGAAATGTAATAAAGTCAATACTAGTATGTTAACACTTTTGCATGTTTAGGGTCAGTTACATTCATACAAGATGCATACAAAGCGTCTAGCGTCCACGCACTGGGTCAGAACACACACACACCTGACCACGAGCCATCCTCTGTTAGTCAATATTTCGCCGTAAAGTCATCTAATTTCTTTCAGGACAAATTTGTTCTTCACATAAATTTATCTCAAAATTTGCTCAAATTTTTATTACTCAAAGGATCATTTTCCTGTAGCCTTCATCCAGGTTCTCTATCTATCTTCCTGCTACATCCTGCTTGAATGAATTGCTCCTTCGCGCAAATTGCTGTCGATCTGTTCTTCCATTGCAGTTCGAAAAAGAGTGTTTTTAAGAAGTCTAAAAACGTGCTAGTCTTGTCATGTGCCTTAGTCAATGGTATTTGATGTATTCGAGAAACCGTCGCCGCCGTTAAAATGTTCGCTCATTTTATCCGTTAATGAGACAAAAGATTAAAACGGCAGCTAAAGGTTAAGGTCGTGGTATAGTTTTTTTCTTTGAGGATGATTGGAACTCTGGGCGAATGTTTTCCCGTATAGAGTTAGTCTTATTAATCTCTTGGAGTTACCTCCCCTCCGCTTTATAGACATCCAACGGAGACCAGCGATCTTGAAAATGATCAACTAAATAACAATCTAAATACATTTTTATCGTTTTATTGAAATCGATGAAAAACACAAACTTGTCTCTTTAATAATGATTGATAAAAAGCAATATATCCGAGTTATTATAATTGCAGAAGATAAACAAAGCTAGTATACACAAGTCAGACTATAGAACAGTATACTTTGTATTATGTGGTAGTAAATGTCTCTACCAAACATATAACTCATTTACAGAGCATACGTACTCCAAAGCTTTCGTTCTAGTCCTTTCTAAAATATATTATTAAATTACGGAGCTAATCTTATTATTTAATAAGGTTCACTAGATTTAGTATCATTTGTAAACTACAACTTAACTTCCCATCTTACTGGTCAGTTTATGAATATAACTGACAACTTTTCAAACATTTTCCCCATTTCATATACGTTTAATGGAGAAAAGAACAATTTAGAGACTCTTGAAAAAACACACGGGAAGAATAAGATCAGGAGCTCCGGAAGGCCAAGCGTTGTCCGTTCCATCGACGACAACCCGCCATGTATACCGTGGTCAATCCATGCATTACAATGGTTTTGTCCAAATGGTCAAGACCTAGCACAGCTAGTAGGAAAGTGGTCACTGATTTCAGTTTGTCAAAGTTTAAATCTCTATCATTGGATGAATTGTCATATCTCAAAGATATAGGCGTAGGTGAAGAAAGAGATTGACTCACAAAAACAGTTAAACAGGGCCTATTAGAAGATTCACGGAAGGCTATGTTGATTGTGAACGGTAAGATGGTGAGGATTTCACTTCCTGAGAAGAGCACTCGAGTTTTCTTTTTAAATGATTGATACACACATGTTTACTAGTTTGTAGTCGTCATTCTTCGTGACTTGTTGAATGAAATTTGGATGTGTATATTTCGAAAATGTATCTCATTAATGCATATTTTACATCATACAGTTACATCATTTGTTAAAACATTAATATCTTGCCTTGAAGAATTATAACGATAACAAAAATACTTCACCATATCAATCTTTTATTAATTTTTCAATTTGTTTTATGATATAAATACGTTTAATTCATATCAAATGGTACATATTTATAAAACAATAATAACACACAAAAAAACTTATTCAACACTAAAGACGTCTTTCAGTAAAGTCGAACATTCCATATCATTGCTGGTGTTCAAGATTTTTTTCAAGTTTTGTATCGCCACATTGCGTATACAGAATAGAAAAATATGTCTACTCAAATCAGCCAATTAATAGGATTTGGTATGAAACTTTATTTTTGTTCGGGAAGGAGTAAAAAACAATTTCTCCTTCCTGATCAACTTATTGACATTTGTCTGTCAAGCCAAATGAAATGGTTTTAATCAAGAACATGTTTGTTTCAGTCTTAATCATGGCTTCGTTCCCTGTTTGTTTCTCTCGTGTCTAGACACTAAAATTAATGAATGCTGAAAATGACGAAAAGTGTTTTGGACAAAATAAATATCCACACAAAGAACAATTGACTGTACGTTACATGATGCCTCGCAATTTCTTCGTCTGGCATAAACTGATAGGCCAAGTTGTTTTTTGGATGACAACACCCACACAGGCACTAAGAGTAGCAAATATTCTCTTATTTACTGAATCCTTTTAACACGTTACAAATGAGCTCAGGATCACCATCCCTTCCATTCAATCTTCCAGCCGTTCATCATGGGAAAAAAGGGGAAAAAATGTTTAAAATTTTTTCGTTAGTATAACTGCTATGATAACAGGTAAAATACTTTTAATGATACTAACAGATTTAAAATAATGGCCCTGTTATTTCCTTTCACACTTTGAATGTAACACATATAAATAAATCAGATGTTTCGAAAAGAGAGATTCATTTGGGTACAGCGGTTCAATAACTAGGCTGAATTTCTATGGACAATTATGTTCATCCACAATTGTCACAAATATGATCTTGATCTTGATCCCTATTCGCATTCTTGTTACAGAACGTTAATCAGTGAAGGGTTTAGCATTTCTCTACACCATGAATCACGTGATCACAACGGCCTTGTGCACAACAGGTCCGCCATATCCCTCGGTCAGTGCAGGCCACATAAAAGAAAAAATGTCCTGGTTTTGATTATCACAATTTTCCACTCGTGTGTGGAAGTTGGGATTGAATCTTCTTGAGTCATATGATAGAAAATAAGAAGGGTTTTGAACTGCAAGTCCCCAAGCAACACGGACACTGGAAGTGATGTAATCTTTCAGGCCGTCGCATTCCTTAAGGCACGGATAATCATAAAGTGTGGCGTAGATTTGGGTACACACCTCCTGCAATTGATTGATTGATTGATTGATTGATTGATTGATTGATTGATTGATATTTTCTTTGATTGATTGATTTCTTATTATTGATTTATTGAACCAGAAGAAAAAAAGTCATATAAATTTGATGGTGATAGAAAGATCATACGTGTGTAATTAGTTCGAATTCGAATAAATAATGTATTCATACATTCATATTTCTTGTTACTATAATTTCGTATGATATAAAATGATGGGAAGGTATGACGCATCAAAATATACGTATGTGTGTGTGTACGTACTAATTGAAAAAAGTCAATATCAACACATCTTCAATTAGTTAACATGAAAAAACCTTAAAATGGCTTATAATCATGCGAATTATAAGTATCGTTCACATTTCAAAGTAAATTGTAAATACCTTAACAACATCAGAGAGATCAAATCTGTCCGCAGTTGCGGTGAGATATCGTCCAATCTGACGGTCCATCTGCTGTTGAAGTGGCGCTTGCGCATTGGACCGGATATCCGGGTGGGGAAGATTTAGCAAATGGCGTAGTTTCCCTCGGATTTCATGAACAGCTTGTTGCGTCGCCCGAAACGCCAGCTGTATGTAATTTGAAAATAAATCAAGCGTGAAGAGATTAAAAATAAATAATCCCAACAAATGTAATGAGATTTCAGACGAAATTAAAACCTGTAATGATAGCTGTACACGACATAGTCACTTTTAATGGGAGGATATAGATAATTCAATATATTAACATACATAATGTAATTTTAATGCTTTATCAGAAGAACTATCATCACACGTACCACAATGACGGAAAATATAATTTTATCCTTCAATGCCGTTAGATTGCCCAGCTGTTCCAGACGATTGAGCGTCTGCAGTGCATCGAGTCGGCCGTGGGTGTAAAGCGCTGCGTAGTGTCCAACCCACTCATGCTCCTGCGCAAAGTGGTTTCCGGATTCCTCAAGTGAAAATGATGAAAGATTGGCAAGTCTGTAAATGAATGTATAGACATTGATGTCAGGAGGAACATTTGTCACAGATATCATTTATCATATTTTTCTTCAATTAAAATTCAATGTTCAATGAAATACACTCTTTTGATATTATAGCTAATTTTTTATCCAAATACAATTGCAAGCGCATTTCATTAGCAATAGAGAGAACAAAATCCACAAAAAAGCATAAAGTTTCAAAAGGTGAAATAACTATTCAATCCAAAATATTGCACAAGGGATGCCTGTTCGGTATACCAAAGTAGCATAGCCGTATTTTATTGTAAAACTATCGCTTTGAAATGCTTATTTTCAATCAACTAAAAATAGAATCGAATTTAATCATGGTGAAAGGCAACTTGATAAAACGATGCAGAAAATGTTAATGGTATACCATAATTCATATCTACCATACACCGAACACTTTTTTTTCAAACACACCTTGTATTTAGTTCACGTTCTTTGTCTTGTAGCCGTTCAACCATCTCGGTGCTTTTTTGTAACTCTATTCGGAGATGATCCACTTCCCGTTCAAGCCTCTCGATTTCAAGTTTGTGCTGATCAGGTTCATGCTTGCCATTGGTAACCACGTGATCTGAGTTCGGATTCAAGTGCTTGGTCGCTCCATTGAGTACAGGTATGACGGTATACTGTAGAGAGTGTGGCACAAGGTTCGCATGTCCATTTCGGATCCCATTTACTTCCGGCTTGACCGGAAATGGACCAGATATTATAGAAGGCCTCAGTCCTGCAGTGAATATGAATAAAAACATGGAGCTTTAGAAAAATAAAGCTCTATTACGCATGTCCATGCAGAAATTTCATCTTCCTGAAATTCAATTTGAATGCAGGGTTAAGGAACTCAGTCGCCCTATTGCTTTTTACACACTTTTTTGCTATTTGTCATGCAATGACCTGTAAATAAAGGAGGACCTCTTGGATTTATTTAAAATCAAATGACATTGAACGTCCAGATTGTTTTATCTTGAGTATTGTATCTAGAGGTTCAAGTCAATAGTTATAACGGTCTCCTTCCAGAGTCATGTGAAGGGGAATTCATATCAGAAGGATCCGAGTAGGATGGCCGGCGTTATTCATCATTGTCAGAACGAGTATTTGTGAAGCTCACTGCTTTATCTAAAAAATATTTGCTCATAAAAATAAGGTTTTGCCAGTAAAACTTGAAATTACCTTCATAACGTTATTGGGCTTTAAAAGTTATTTGAAGTTGGAAATTACCTTCTTTTATTAAGTTCGAATTTTAAATATAATTATCTACATGTATCAGCAAAGTGACATTTAAATATCTAGAGTTTGATTGGCATCCTTAATAATTCGGTTCCAAATTTTTATCAAAGTACAAATTACATTCATGATAAAGGCATTGATGGTCTAGGGAGTTTGAATTAATCTTAAGCCTCCATCGGATTTTAATAAACTTCGTCTAAACTTGCTTGTAGGTTTTTAATATAACTCACTTCAATAGCATTGTATTGACCATTCGTTTTAGAGTTATCTCCCTCTCCCTAATGATTGTAAGTCGATCTGGATAAATTTCATTTCATTTGAAATTAAATCAATATACGTTTGTTATGTACGTAGAAAATGTATAAAATGCATACGTCAACATTTTGCCCATTAAGCGCTCAGTAGGATAACATAAAATATTCACGTATTTCATTGAAATAAAATACTGTCTGGAGGTTTTATATCTGTGTTTACGCAGAGACCTATATATGAATGTGGTTTTAAGTTGATTTTTTCTATATCCTCGCATAGTACATCTAAACTTACCATTGGTGACACAACAGACATTGTCTTATTTCAGTTATTTTATATTGTTTGTTAGTGGGTTTTTAAAGTAGAAATCACACCATTATTCAACATCGTTTATCAGAACTTTTTTGTTATCCAAAAACCAATTGACCGATTATTCAGGTTTTACAATCAATCTATCACGTAATGTATATATTTATCAATGAGCGGACTGTGATGTACAATAACAAATGGTGTAAGCGTGCCTGCTGACGTTTTAGTTCAGTATTATTTCATTTGTTAGTTCTCAATTTAATTAAATCACTCTGGAAAAACCCTCGAGGTCAGGCAAAGTGACCACACACCTTTTCACGTCCGTTTGGTGATTCGAGTCCCGGACGTCTTAACGAAAGGCAATTCCGTTGGTTAGTTACAGTGGTTTGTCAGTATGGTGCTGTTAGTGTGTGATGAGTTAAGGCATTAATTTGCCACTTGGATGACTAATTAGTAACTACATGATGGTTAGTTCCTCCGTTTACCATTATACATAAACAAACCGAAACCCTACTGACCTGTATTTTTCCTCCCCGTCCCATTTCGTAGACGACCGGTGCTGCCACCTATAGGGTTTCAGATAAATACGTCAGTGTTTCGTAGAATTTATAATTGCTTAAACCACACCATCACGTTTTTATATTACATTAAAGAAAACAAATATGTGAGTGTTTTTTTTTCAAAACATGAAACAAGCTAGCATTGGTCTTTTTCTCAGTAACTGAAAATTTAAGGTCATCAAAATAGTATTTGTTCCATAAGATATGCGCATCTTTGCTTTAAACAACTCATATATCGAAATGATTCGTGGCAGTAATGTCAAGATTGAATGGACAATTTAAAGTTTAAAACAGATAATAATTTACGTTTTTAAACACAATTTTAAGAAAAATCAACTATAATTGCAATCTATTTTATACACAGCGGTTGGGTATAATTCACAAAGTCCAGATAAACATAACACGTATGTCTATTATATGTATCTTAGGTACACAACACAGAAATTGCAGGTCCAAAGATACGTCATCATATAAGATTCACTAGTACCTACGTTCACAAATATCACAAATATCATTGTTCATTGCATATATTGTCAAAAAACATATTAAAGGGCTTTATAGGACACATGATTACTTTATCGATGGTCACAATGCAGAGGTTCATAATACACTAAGTCATAATACACAGGACTAAAACACATAGTAACATGATGCATCGGGTCTCAATACTCAGGGTCGTAATACACAAGGCCAGAAGACTTGGGGTCACAGCAAATAAAGCCAGAAGACACGTGGTCACAGTACAGAAAGTCAGGAGACATGGGGCCACAGAACACGAGGCCAGACCACAAGTGGTCACAGTACACAAGGCCATAAGACATTGGGCCACAGAACACGAGTGTAGGAGACATGGGGTCACAGAACACGAGGCCAGGAGACATGGGGTCACAGAACACGAGGCCAGAAGACATGGGGTCACAGAACACGAGGCCAGAAGACATGGGGTCACAGAACACGAGGCCAGAAGACATGAGGTCACAGTACACAAGGTCAAGAGACATGGGGCCAAATATCACAAGGCAGAAAGAGGTGGATTCACAGCATACATGGCCAGAAGACATGAGACCGCAGGGGTATCACCATACAAGGCAACAAGACATGAGACCGCATCAAAAAAGACCAAAAGACATGGGATCACACCATACAAGGTCAGAAGACATTGAGTCATGGCACACAAGGTCAGACATTGGGTCATGGCACAAAAGGTCAGACGGCATTGAGTCATGGCACACAAGGTCAGAAGACATTGAGTCATGGCACACAAGGTCAGAAATCATTGGGGCATGGCACAAAACGTCAGACGGCATTGCGTCATGGCACACAAGGTCAGAAATCATTGGGTCATGGTACACAAGGTCAGAAGACACTGGGTCATGGCACGCAAAGTCAGAAGACATTGGGTAATGGCATACAAGGTCAGAAGATATTGGGTCATGGTACATATGGTCAGACGGCATTGGGTCATGGTACACAAGGTCAGAAAACATTGGGGCATGGCACACAAGTTCAGAAGAAATTGGGTCATGTCACACAAGGTCAGAAATCATTGGGGCATGGTACACAAGGTCAGAAGAAATTGGGTCATGGCACGCAAGGTCAGAAGACATTGGGTCATGGCATACAAGGTCAGAAGACATTGGGTCTTGGTACCCAAGGTCAGACGGCATTGGGTCATGATACACAAGGTCAGAAAACATTGTGTCATGAAAACACAAGGTCGGAAGACATTGTGTCATGAAAATACAAGGTCGGAAGACATTGTGTCATGAAAACACAAGGTCGGAAGGCATTGGGTCATGGTACCCAAGGTCAGACGGCATTGGGTCATGGTACACAAGGTCAGAAAACATTGGGTCATGGCACACAAGTTCAGAAGAAATTGGGTCATGGTACACAAGGTCAGAAGACATTGGGTGATGGTACACAAGGTCAGAAGACATTGGGTCATGGTACACAAGGGCAGAAGACATTGGGTCATGGCACGCAAGGTCAGAAGACATTGGGTCATGGTACACAAGGTCAGAAGACATTGGGTCATGGCACACAAGGTCAGAAGACATTGGGTCAGTGCACACAAGGTCAGAAGACATTGTGTCATGAAAACACAAGGTCGGAAGACATTGTGTCATGAAAATACAAGGTCGGAAGACATTGTGTCATGAAAACACAAGGTCGGAAGGCATTGGGTCATGACACACAAGGTCAGAAGGCATTGGGTCATAATACGCAATGTCAAAATACGAAAAGTGTTGGTACAATATACCATGTAAACAGGGTCACAATCCTCAATGCTACACAATGATCACAAGAGATAGGGTTACAATGGTCAAAAGGCACATCATTTAGTAAAATTGCAGAAGGTTACACGGAACAAGTCATGGTTCACATTTACAAAAAGTTGTGTAATAGACAAGGCCACAATCCACGAAGTCGGATTGCGAAAAAAGGTTTGATATACATAGAAATATGCTGTTTTATCTGCTATTGTAAGTATTTTTCAGTAGACATGAATTCTAAGACTCCTTTGATATATTGAAATATGCTGATTTATCCCTTATCAAAATTGCATTATATCAAACACTCATAAAATAAGACTCCCCAGGGTCCTACATTAAGGGTAGGGGTGACTCAGTGTCATAGACAGAAGTTCCCAAACAATACTTTGGTGCGACAATGCCTTTCTTTGATTTACATATTTTAATTAGTGTGACGATTTGTGGTTTAAAGTATACCATAGTCCTCATTATTGTAATGCTATACGATAATTTATTCCTTGGGATAAAAAAGTTGAAAGAGAGAAATGTTCAGCAGAATTTACAAAGCATCCAAAACACTATTTCTGTAATGCACATCAATCATACTTATAATTAAACATCATATCAAATGATTCCTTAACATTATGATATTGTAGATATAAAACTGTTCACACGGAAGTCGTTTGACACAACATATTTAGTAAGGTTGGTCACCAAAGAAAGCAAGTCCACAAGCGGATAAATAGCTATGTATTCAAATTGATATCGACCATGGAAATCTTTGAACAAAAACATATTTTAGTTCTAAAGAAAAACACTGTCTTCATTTTCGTTTCATTTTCATTTTACAAAAGAAATAATTCCTGTACGAGAAAGCGGATTACGATACAGTAATTGGGACATAATTGGTCTTAAATACGAAAAGATCGGGAATATAGAATCAGTTACATTGTGATCTTCGTCTACAGGTGAAATTTTACCTGCATAGACAGCAATAAATTCGCCGGTAAACATTCCAATACACAGATAATCAGCTTGTCGTCAAAATATTTACATACCTGTTTCAATAAATTTTAAATACCTGTCAAACAGAACACGACTACGTAACGGGTTACACTGGCAGTGTATACCCCAAACTTTGATACAATGGGACCCCTCTTTTAACAAACTGGAATGGAAAGGCGGGTTTTACTGTTAAATACCTTAACGTTAGTCATAAAATAAATCTAAAAAGACCACATGTTAGGGTTACAGTAATATTGATTAAAGACGGACAGTGTCGTAAATATACCAATAATAGAGATGTCACAGGCGATGAGAATAGTATATATATACTTAGAAATATCTCAGCAATCATTAGATCGACATTTGCCGATATTCACTGTAATGTTTCAGTGCTTTCCCCGTTATGTCTACGTTAAAGCAGCATGGTTATCGTCTCTGGGTAGGACTGCTATTGATACCTAATTCGTATTTAAACGTTTTATTGATTTGTAGTCGATAAAAGGTTGATATCACGTGTTAATGTACGTTCTATTGCGATACAATGTCTTTTTTAATGTAATGTATAAATCCACATGTTTGCTTTTGTTATTTGGTACTGATGCAGAAAAAAGTATTTACTAGAACTATATATTGCTTGTAATTTTAATCGTGAAATCTTTAAAAAGTACATGAAAAAGTTAGGAGTTTTTTACATTTAATCTTACTCAGTCACCCCATCCAATTTAAATCTCTGAGTATCATAATGGTAGAAAGTTGAAATACTTCGATGATCGTTCCAGACTATCTACGATATTCTTTAAACATTCTGGCGATTGTGTCTACACTAGTTAAAGCACTCAGTATACAGACCGCGGGACAATGGTGTTATGATACCTGAACGAGAGGCATTGTCCC
Source organism: Ylistrum balloti (assembly GCF_031769215.1). Lineage (NCBI taxonomy): Eukaryota > Metazoa > Mollusca > Bivalvia > Pectinida > Pectinidae > Ylistrum > Ylistrum balloti. The sequence continues at coordinate 570,742 of NW_026782174.1, read as the reverse complement.
AGGTGTGTGGTCAGGTGCTGATTGGATGAGCATGGCGAGCACAGACAGACAAAAAACAGTACGCCAGATCATCAACTCCAAGAGCCAAGTGCATGTCTAAAATTCTATCTTTAGAATGTTTGTAAGTGTACTTTAAATGCAATGGCGATGCGAGGTTCTCTTCAGTGGATACATTTTCATTACAATAATTTTGATGTTGACGATTTAAGTTGACAATTAAACACCGATCCATAAGTTATAAAACAAGGCGGTATTGTATTAAGCTATCACCGGGACCACCTAGAAGTCATCACGAGGTATAGCTGTGGCGTTATATCAAATCTATAGCTGACCTTAGGTTTTCGAGCTTGTTTAGCTTCACAGTGAACATGCCACTCATTAGTCCGTACACGTATTCGAAGGCGAGTTTATTTCCAGTCTGTCTACATCTAAATTCCCTCTGTCTACTCTTAATTTCGTTACTCCGGATATATAAACTGGACGTCTCATTTCCGATATGTTTTTGGTAATGCTCACATTCTATGAAATGTCTACCAAGCGGCATTTGTTCGGTTACATGTCTGGAGACAATATCCCGTACACGTGATCGAATCCGGCTGTTCTCGATACTGCCACGTTGGGTTTCATTTGTTCAAAGCGTAATTCATCCACACTTAAGATCCAATTTACGTTTAAACTTTACGATGATGTGGATAATTCTGCATTGAATCTCATGAGTTTTGAATTAGGCGGTTCAACACTGTACCTCTTAAGTCCGAATAAACGATTTACTGGATCTTTATAATCCGAATCTGATTAGACAAGACCTTACCAGTACAAACATCATTGGTCTGAATATGTTACCTAACAGAATATGATCATTTATGTGATGATCTACAAAATATGTCTCGGTCATGTACGGGTAATATGATGGCTGTTTTTCTTTGTTTGTTTTTCGTAAAACTTTACAATATTGTGATGAATATTCAATGAACCTTTCTCAACTTGTTCAAACATTTCAATTCTATTTGAGCCATGTCTAATATACGAATATTTAATCCGGATTATTCAATGTAATATCCGGATAAATCTTCAACCATCCTCATTAATCCGGCTAAGCATTCCCTGAGATAATTTCTGAATTAGTTGTTTTGATGTTACCATCTGACTCATAGGTTTTTAAATAAGACGCTATAAAACTATCTACTCTAACTGGATAGGAATTCAAATAAAAAATAATTTAATGTGGAATGTAAATTGATCTGATGAGGGGAAAAACAACATTTTACTGTCTTATTAAGTTAACGATGCTTTGAATAAATCAAACTAAGTATGTCTGGGGTATTGAATGAATTACAAACCCGAATAACGTATCTCCAAACTAATCTGAACTAGGATATTCAGGTCGAGCACAGTCAGATGGAAATATCTGATACGTTCGTGACTGAGCGATTTAAACAATTATCGGTTGTATATTTGAAATATTATTTCAACACTTTTTATCATGTCTTGTATTGAAGATTATGCTCAGTTAGACATCAAAATCGTTAATACATGCCAATCGCATGTACAAAATGTAGCTCAAATTACTGAAATATTTTTATTGTATCTTTGTGCAAAAGCACACTTAATATTGTCTTCTGGAATTTCACCTGTATGAACTGGTATTGTAATTTCTTTATTGATTTTTCTGCATTAGCGGCGACGTCTGGCCTTTAATGATCTAATGAAAGTATTTGTATAATATCTGTATCGCCCTGTGGGTACTACGTCTTAGGTTTGCACGGTATACACGGCAGTTAACCGAACATTTTAACATCTATGCCGGTATGAATGCAATAAGAACCCAATATGTCATTCAACGTCATCTAAATGTTTGCTTCATACGATGTCTCATGTTTTACAAGACGAGAAGAGAAACGTCAAAATGACGTGGATCCTGACTGCCTTGCATTTCATAAACTTGAGTCGTCCATGTGTAACGATTATTAGCTATTGTATTTTACTCATAACTGTAAGAGTTATAATGACATGAAGACCATGTGTATTGTGCTCAAGGGTCATATTGTAGTGTCATCACACTGAAACCTGAACACCATCCCATAGGCACATCCACTCGTGTTACTGATAGTGGTGTACCAGGCAGCATTGCTATCGAACCTATTCCACGTTTGGGATGAGGAAACAATCCAGAACAGTAGTTTAAAAAAGAACCAAGTTTATAGACATCGATTTGCCTTGAATTTGACATAATCCGAAAACTACATCTCTCTCAATACCGAGACAAAAGGCGAGGACATGGTCGAAAAAGGCAACTGGAAAGAAATGGATAATTTGGAGGGAAGAACTCAAGTCTTGCAATGGGAACAATAGAATGAATAATCATTTTCATGTCCTCTGTATGTAGGACAAAAATTTATTAAATAATTCTCGTGAACAGATACAGAGGTCGATACGGTATATAATATTGGCGTTATAGACCTCCATTTTGAAAAAAAATACGGTCAATGGTCACGAGAAAAAGACGATATGGACAATTCTCAAAAGGCAATCATTCGCTTTTCCCATGATAAAAAACACAAGTTTTAAGTTACATAACTGTCGAGCTGTAAATACAGGGCCGTATACACGCACTATATGTTGATATTCCAAGGTATATTAACCTGCCCATTGATAATATCATGTGTTGTAATTAAGTAAGGGTGAAAGGTTCATTTAGAGATGTATAGACTAGAACTGGTTCTCATGCCCTCGTGACCGGATACAATAACGTACCCGCATTCGTGAAATTGTAGTCCAGTCCATAGTTTAGGCTAAAACATTTACTCTGAAAATCTTGTCACGAAATATCAACGCTAATAAAACTGTTTCAAAAGCTCCACAGATAATCCTTGGTACCACATCTATCCCACACAGCTTTTCATCACATCATAAATATTAAAAGGTTATTAAAGGTTAAAAGCTAATGAGGTTTTACCCTAAAAAGTATATATGTTTTATAGTAATAATCGTCAATGCTTTAGGTAAATTGATTTTCTTTTAGATTACCACTACTCCAAGTGGATATACATTCAGATATTCGCGTGACTAATTTCATTAATTAGCCTATGGAATCATTGGATATGTAAAGGCATTACCTCATATCACATAGAAATGTGAACTTTAAACTTAATAGAAATTATTTACATTGTACAGTGATTTGCTAACTAAAGAATTCCTTAAGTAGGAATAATAATAATAATAAATCAGACAAATATCAGAAGACAACGACAGAATACACGACAATAATGAAAGTCACGGACAGACAGGAGTGTATAAAAAGAAAAGGATATTCGCCGAGCGGACGAACAAATAGTCAGGCAAATGAAACGAAAATACACATTACACCTACATATATATGCTTGTGAATTGATAGTGCAATGCAAAGACCAAACATTGTAGAATCAAACTTGTGTTATGACGATACATTCGGACACACAATATAGTGAATATACTAACCGCTACCTCTGTAATTGTGAAAACCGTTCATCTGTCCGGGTAACGTTTTTATTTTGTCCATGTGCGTAATCGGTGACAGTAGCTCATCGTCTGTCGACTGACCACCATCGTCCTCGGACACACCTTCATCGTCATCGGACACTTCCTTCAGGAGTTGACAAACAACACCGTAACCTTGAGCAAAGAGTCTCAAGGTCATACACATTGACATCTCCTCTGGAAGTCCTTCGCACAATTTCCGTAGCTCGGTGTCATGAAAAAGAGCTAGTTTATCATACTCAATCCGTTTTTCAAGAATTGTCATGAGTTTTTTAAGACATTGATTGATAATGGTTGGCTCCACTATATCGTAAACCGTCCTATTTTTTATGATTCGACTCTGAACGTCCGTGCGTGTCACTTGCATGAGCCTCTGGTGACTCGCAGCACTTGGTGCCTTTCCGAATGAAACTGATCTGGCGGGGGGATGTTTCGTTGTCACTAGACTAAGCTCGTCAAGTGTCACTAAAGCATTTCGATAATTCGATACTATTTGTTCAAGCTGGAGTTTCATTGCGTCGTGAAGCTGCATAAGGTTTCCGTTCGAACAGTCAACAAGCCCGTGCTGGCCGAGATGTTTAAGACATCTGTCTAACGCACGTCTTTTCTGTCTTATTTGACGTTTCACTTGCGGCTCCATCGACAACACAACGCGTAAAATGTTTCTACACGATGGATAGTATTTGATATCATACTGCTCTGCTTTTACTGAATTTTGGGATAATTTAGCAAAACACACAACCATTCTCTTTAGCAATTGATCTAAGCATAATTGGTCTTTGGGAAAGCTTTCGTCGCTGCTATCGTATATTTTCACATACAGTGCCTCTAGGATAGATAGACTGTATGGCATAGAGTCGTACAGAACTTCCAAAGGAACTTCTGCCAGAATATTCTCTAAAGTCACATAGTTCATTTTCCTTATGAGAGTAGCACATTCCTCGTATTTCTTCGTCTCAAACAACAACGCCACTTTCCGTAGAGCGACATGAGGGGTAATGTCGTTGGCTTCAATGTGAACAGTTTCATCCGGAAACCCTGTGGCCCATCGGACATTCCGCCATATTTTCTGTACTCTTTGTCGTGGTAACTTTTCCGGTTTAATCCTTTCCATTCTACCGGATCCCGAACTGGAACTCTCCGTCTAAAATTAAAACCAACAATACATCTTATTGTGAAGTGATTATTAACCAATGTGTACAGAACAATTTGTATCAGGAGTCATTTGAACCAGGAAAAACAGCAATAAAGGACATCTATAATTAATTCAGGCTTTGATTTTTTTTTTTAATAATTACAAGAACGAAGATAACAAATGTATATAAACACATATAATTTACCATAATAGCGTGTGGTTGGATGAAAGTCTGTCTACATGGAACCCTGTGTGATCGCGTTTGTCGGAGTGTAAGTACATGTACAAATTATCGATATTCCGTGGTATAAAACACAGACCACTCTGTATACGTATCAATAATTCAGTGATCTATCTATTTAGCTACGGTATGAAATTCACAAATAATTAATACGTTGATTCACTAGATGTCAGTTATATCTCCTGACATTTATCGGACAAGGTCAGTTGTCAGAAAACAAAACTCTGAAATTTCATGAAAACCATACACAAATGACAAATGGATAAGCGTTTTTTTCTATTCTGTTTCAGTTATCGGCTACATATACATGTAATTCAATATAATACCGTATTTGCTCTAATAAAACGCGCGCCTCCTGATTAAATACAAATCATGTGTACGCATTTTAGTAATAATCATATCTGGTATACAGAAATCGATCAAATTCTATGTTTATAAGTCTATACCAAACAGTACATATGAGATCGAAAGACAATCGATTCATTTTTTCATTTTTTTCATAAGATGACATTTAAGCCAAATAAAGTAGTTCGAAGTCCTATGAGTGCTCGGTTTGTTCACTCCAAGTTACAATTTCAACATCGCCACACAATTTCTAGTGATTTTAATCTCTCATAGCGAAGCTGTTTTCTATACAAATAAACATAGTTATTGAAAAAGATGAAACCATTTACATATATCTAAAATAAAACACTCAACCCAGATAAAACAAAAAATATCATTAAGATGAAATTAAAATCATACATACGAAATATTGCTTCATAATCTCGAAACTCTACTAAAAGTTGTCGGAAACCACAAATCCACTAGACTAGAACTGCAGAAACTTCTGCTTACCACCATAACGAAAATTCTTTATTTACAAAGACGGATCGACACCATTTAACTACAATTATACACGAAAAAAGAATTTAATATATGTCCAAAATACTTCACTCACGGTCAATTTACGTGTGCATGCCAATTATACACCGATTATTATATCTAATAGTTCTAACACATGATCTATAAATAGCGATTATCGATCAACTTAGCAAACTGTTATTAATATCTAATAATTGTTTAAAGGTGTGAAGTGTAACATATCATGCGAGGGACTGAAGTGACACTTCAGTGTCATTCGAAGTCACAAGACCAGCAATTAAATCATTATAGTAGTTTTCGTAATATGTCCTGTCAGCCAAACGGAAAACATATTGAGTTGATCGCAAGCAGAAAGTACATGCATGTTGTGTCCTTGTCGATAATATTATGTGGTAAGATTTGTCATGAAATGAATGCAGGAATGTGTGATAGTAATTTATAAATACATTGTAATGTTGTATTATATCACTTTATCATACCGCTCACAGAAAGTGTGCTCCTGTAATGCGCAATCACTCCTTTTTCTTATAACTAGAAACATGTATGATAGCAAACGCCAAGAAAAGTATTGACTTGTTTCTTGTTCAAAGTTTGATAACGTCACTACTAATAACTTTTCAGCTCTGATTTCATTCCCAAAATTATAGGGATTATGATCACTTACAATATCTATGTACTTATCGTAACCCCTCGTGCAAAGACGAATGTCCAATAATAGCCCCGATAACTAGATTGAACAAGACTGTCGAATAACGTACCAGTTTTTCTTTAAGGAAGGATAAAATAATTTATTAATCTTATCTTCCCAACAGGTATGAGCCTTCCGACCATCATGTAAATTGTCTATTACATAGAATCTACCAAATTAATGATTGTGCTACATCAACCTGGGTCGACAGCCAGCAGTTGGATCTGTGGAACCATTTCGACAATGCTTGGTCACGCACTACAAACATATCTAGGGATGGTACAGCAAGGTGACTAAGTTGTGTCAGTAGGCACATCTAAATGTATTTGTGATCGTGAAATTACTTCAGAAGATACGGGCAACTGATGAAGTCAAGATGATCCAACTTGCGGGAAACAACTATTAAGAAAGAGGGAAAACATTCAGCTGGATTCTCGTCTAAGATAACTTAAGGGAAATCCTGTAAATTGCAGATGAAGCATCACATTTGCTAGATTCGGAATAAACCATGTGTCTTACTAACATGCAAAGAGTGTGATGTGCATTAAATACATGATGTACAATTATAATTGACTGACTCTCGAGGACACGGTATTATTACAATCTATGTATTAGTGTTCTAATCAAGAAAAATTGATCTAAGTTAAAAAAAATTCTTTTTAAATAATCATCCATATCAGTTATACCACCTTGTATATAAAACCACAAAGGGTCTAGAATCAAACAAGAGAAGCATCCAAATTAATGCATTTATATACAAAAACATGTTTTTATATCAATGTGTTATTTGATAAGATAAAAATGACGATAAAAAGAAAGAGAAAAAAGATATATGTGGTGTATATACTGGAAGTAAAACTTTTCTGAATTAGACTACAGCTTTACCTGTAAATAAGACCTTTTGTTAAAAACCAACACACAATCTCACTTAGCCTGCACAGGAAGTTCTACTTTTATTTAGGTAATTACCAAATACAGGCTAAGTGAGAAACCACCGCCTCACTCACCTACCAAATTGTTATATATAAGTCTCAAATGTCTTGACAAACAAAAATGCAATCCTTAATGTTCCCTAACTACTAATAGGCCATTTATTTGAATGCATAAGGTGCAGAAGATGTGTGACATTTTAATACTGCTCATTCACTGTAAATTCAGTAAAACGCTTTGATAATCCAAACGGTTTATCGTTGATTACTGAAATGTATTTGAAAATAATTGGTATTTGCTCCTTGGCTATCTTTAACACTGCATTATACCGGTAACAAGAAAGGTCAGCTCCATTCTATCAAAAATTGGAAAGTTATAATTAGAAACACACACACGTCTGTATCGAACAATGATCCGTGTGATTTAACGTCCAGCCGTTTGATTATACACGCTCACGACCGTGCCGTTGTTTGTGTTCCATATATCCACTTTACTTAAATAATTACACTAAATTGGCTTAAATCTGCTTTGAAAATCAAATCAACGACTGTGATAAAAGTTTACGATGGGCTATAATGGGAAAAGGGGGTGAAGGTTTCAGGCTGGTAAATTCATAATGGTTGTTTTCTTCACTATGACCAGCAGATACTGAATTTACTTAACTAATTTTATTTGTATATCATAGATTTCCATTAAGTACACTATTTTTGCCGACACACTTTCTCTTTCTCTCCCTAAACTTAAAGATCCGATATAATTTTCTTATAAAGCTATACGTTGATTGTTTTGAATAAAGTGGATATACGGAACAAAAACAACGCTACGGCCGTGCGCGTGTATGATCAAATGGCTTCAATTGAGATGTCATGAAAAAAAGCTCTATGCTTTATATTGTGTCATCATTCTCTTCGATTTGTAAATTGTAGCCTTATCATATTTTGTCTATCATTAAATGTCATTAAGTTGTCATTAATAAAACAGGAAAATACCAACATGTCAATATATTTATTACCTAAATTCAAATTCAATCAAACTAAAGCAAAATATGGACATAAGAAAGATTTAAAAGGAGACACCTACACAAGCGCAAAGCACTTCATCGACGGCACCCGCCATGTAAACCTTGGTCAATCCAAGTAAATAATGTCACATTTTTAAATGAGAATAAGGTATACAACAAAATAGTCAACAGGCAAAGTAACGGACATCAGACAAGCTTCATGTCGCTACCTTATACCACTACAATATGAAACTACTGGTTCTGGAACACTCGATGAGGTTTCTTCTAATTCTGTGTATGATGCAATGCCAAAATTTTAAAATTTTATATTGCATTTTACATTTTCCTAACTTAGAAAGTTCTTATCTAAGTTTGTTGTAGAATACAACGTTAAAATGGTAATCTGATGCAGTATTCCTGCATTATTTGCATATTAAATACATGTACAGTCGAACCTCGTTATCTCGAATTCGGCGGGACCATCAAAAGATTTCGAGTATTCTATTGAAGCGAGTTCGAATATTTTGTGTAAAGTTAGACGGCGACCGAAGAAATGCTTCGAAATAAACGGTCTGAGTTTGAGATAACGCTGTTCGACTGTATATCAAATGATATCCGTTTAATATTACATATCCATTTTACTAGTATAACAGTTTATTGATATTTTACGAGAAACAAACACAAGGGAAGTTATTGATATTCTATATCATTCATTTAAAGGTATGATATACGCTTTGTATTTTATATTATACCAGAAATATATGTAATATTCAGAAGAGTAACAGGAAGTGTTTCATTCCTAACGCCGTGAAAATAAAATGTTATAAAGGTATTAGTATTACAAATAAAACCATTCTCATTCCAAAAGGTTTGACAACAGAACAGTGACACAGGGCTACTTAACGTAACAGCTTTCAAAATATGCACCACTGCCATCGGAACAGAGAAAAACAGATTACATAATTACATAATTGAATGGATGAATGGATTTAAGCATTATTATTGTTCAATACTAAAAGTAATGAAATTATGATATTGTATGATATGTTGCAAGATCACGTTTTTATCGTTGAAGTTCGATTATGTCCAAGCACCTGAAAATGTAACAAAAATGTAATACATCACTGTCCGTTTTAACACGATGTCACAAATACGATAATAAGCTTGCAGAACAGATAGAGAAGAATACTTAACATAATTTCTCACATGAACAAATTATTTCTAATAAAGCTGATTATTTTCAGATATATGACTTGATGAAGTGAAGTGTTTATTTCACTGTCAGTGTTAAGTTCATGAAGTGCGACCATTGTCACTTTAATACACTGTGTACATCCTGTTTAAGTACTGGACATAAGCTTTCACTTGTAAGTGTTCATTCAATCGTGCTTAACATTATTTTCTTGTTTGCGACATTACAACACTAGAAGGGAAAATCATTGATTTATGTTTTTATTTTCGTAGTTGGTTGTAACTCGGATAAGTTGCAATAACAACAACATATTGAAAATCAATTCACCATTCTTTGTAACAAACAAATTAACGTCATAGACTTTAAATGAATGGGTAGGAAAATGCAATCTGTTTACAGATATGAGGAATAGGACAGGTACAGCATTGTTAGTAATACTTACCATTATCCACGCAGTGTTTTGAAAGTAGAACTTTATAATCAAAAACTATATAAACTCTATAAGTATTCATTTATTATGTTTTATTTATTCATTTATTTATTTGTGTATAACTTATTCCAAAGAATGTTGGAATTTTATTTGGAGGATAAATCGTTAACTTGACGTTAACAAACTTCTATAACTAAGCCTTGCTGTCCGTATTCTAGATACCAGAACTGTTTGGATTTAACTTTCACTATGAAGTCACCCTTATTGTAACAGAATATTCATGATCAAATCTCAATTTATTCAACATACTGAAATCTATATGATACTCCAGCTTTGAACTTATTTTCTAAGCCTAGCAAATTAACATCTAATAATTAGCGTTAATTATACAGTGTCGTATTACGTCTATTGTATGGGCCATGTATCGTTAATTATAATTCAAATATTTGTGTCTGGCGGCTGTAAACGGTACATGTTTACTACTGAATGGATCTAAAATACATATAATTGGTAGACTCGATGAGCGATGTGTTTATTTTTAATTAGTTGGTTAGTTAAGTTATTTTTTATTATTATTTCATTTTCATATTTCCCAATGGTCCTTCAGCATAATAGATGATATTATGCCCACACACCAGGAGAAAATGTCTAAACGGTTTACGCGAAACAGGAAAACTACAGAATACGAAATATTTGCTAATACAAAAACATTATTTAATGAAGTATTGCTAGGAAGGTAACGTAGATTCTCCTAGGCTAAAGACTCTGACGAAACTTCCAGAAACTGCGTTGACCTTAATCACCTCATATGGTCACATAACGGTATCTCTGAGAGGGTTAAACCAATGAATAAAGTGGTTATGAATTAACATAGTCGTCAGGGATCTATGACATTTTACCTAAAGTTCAACTTATCATTTCATACTGCGCAGACATTCGAGCAGAGACGCGTCTGTTATAAATCTAAACTACATTAATACCAAAGGGAGTTATATGAGGTAATTAATGGTCTAAGTTGACCTTTTAACTCCCCTTCAGTCAAAAGAAGTGACCAAAGCTAATTACGGACCAATAAGGCCAGAGTACAACACTTTAATCCAAATCTTAACTTTTAGTTTGTGTGGTCGAGACGAAGGTTTGACAAGTGCTGTTAGCATACACAATTTTTTTCTGACAATGATATTGCAAAATACATATGTAAACAACCAAAATAATATATTTTCTATAATACAGTGATAATTTTTTATGCAAACAGATACACATTTCTGTTATATTTCAGATATAAAAAGAAATATATGCCAGGCTTAAATATAAGGAAGGGAGACCAAGAAATAACTACAATTTTACAGACCTTGCTTCGTTACCAGTAAACCGATTGCTGTAAATATTTACACTCATCTCGATGAGTAATTGGCAATTTGATAATTACTTTGATCCGACAGCTTTCTGTTTATGAAGCCACTTGCTTGACAATAGATTAAACGGTCATGCTTTTGTAATTTAAGGTGAAAAATAAGACTGGCAAGTCAAAGCAAGTTTGGAGATAACGACGACTAAGAGGAAAATTGAGTAGGCTGTGATTCCAATTCAATTGGTTGTCAAAATAAATCTCAGTTGACGAACAATATGTTGAGTAAAGAATGAAAAATCCTCGAACAATACATTCTTGAGTTACTTAATTCACGTTGTTTAGAATATAAGATAACGATAGATATTTCACTCTTATACAAAAGGTTAGATCGCGATATCTGAATCAGAACTTGGAGGTATTTACCACTTTCAATGAACACTAAATCTAAGTTCTGTTTGAACGTAATGTTTTAATAGCTGATCCTCCAAACCATATGATGATAAACTTTACTAGTAGAGGAAATGAATTGCACTTTACCCTATGCTCAATTTTCATTCATCGTTTTAGTATGCATGGACATATCGCAATACAGACCACTTGTTCTATATCAATTACCATGTTTTCTATCACGCTGTTTAAGTTTGTGTGGTAAGTATCTTACATTCAATGAAAACATAAAGGGTCGGATTTATAGGAAGCGTGGTGTAGCTGAATTCTCACTTGTTAAGTAGTGGAGGCGAAGTTTTGACAAGGGTTGTTAGCATTATTACAATTTTTTTTTTAAACAAAATGAATAATTTATGTATGTACTGTAAATTCATCGGTTTTCAATATTCTGAGCATGAAGGATAAAATCATAAAGTCAGCGTCAAAATCTTTAAAGCGACGCATACCATAATGACAACGGGGGGGGGTGTCATCTTGCTATCTATAAATTCACGCTGACGTCTTATAGAAAATAGAAAAAGATTTTATTCCGTGAGTAAAATTATGTACAATCTAAGCATATCGGTAAATATTTACGACATTAGCACTCAGCAAACCATGAGTTAAGAATTTATGTATTCTTACATCAACTTGAAAGTTATAATGTGCACATACATTGTGTTTTATCATGCACAAAAAACATCAAGGTATGTAATAATGGATAAAGCTATTTCAAAACTATTTCATCGAGATCGTAATTGATGGTAATATTTATTGGTGACTTTGTATTTTCTATGTCACTTGGTCGTGATATTACTGAAGTAACAAAATAGATTGTGCGAAAAGTGCGAACGTGAAATTAGTTGCCCGTAGGCACAATGTACTAGGAAAATATTATGTGCCCGTATTTGGAAATCTAGATAATTGGTCAAAGGTCATGTTTAAAGGCCAGTAATCTTTATTCTAACTTTCTGATGGTATTATCTAATTAATAAGTAAGACAACAGAATTTCATCATCGTAGATGAAATGTCAAAAGTTTAATAATGCAATAATATTCATAAAACTGTTTGGACAGTCTGTCATCGAATTGAGTGTACCTACACATACATGAAACAGCAATGGCAATGAACGGTTACGCAGGTCATGCATCATTAACCTAGATAATTTGTAAACAATTATGGATGTTTTAGGTCACAGGGAGCATGTGTTTTTTTGGCAAGATTACGTCTACCAGGCAAAAACTATCATTACAGAAGTTGCTTTCTTTATGAAATTAAAGGTTTGATAATTTGGGTCATCAAAGAGGTGAGACGGTGTATGACTTTAAAGAGTGACAGATATATTGGATTAAAGTATAACAAAGGACCACTTCCTTACAAGTGTTGGATCGGTTTTACCAACCTAAGCTGATCGGTTTTGTCTGGTTAATACATTTCTGTAATTACCCATGTTTTAGTGCCCAGTGAAGGTGCCTTGGGCATACAAGGTGGAACAGATCTAAATCGGCTATATAAACGAATTGAGGTGTATTGGGCACAAGGGAATATGACAATTTAGTAGGATAAATGGGTTTGTTTTGATATCAACCAGCACAGAACTAAAACACCTACCACGTCAATTAGTCAGACTCTCTATTCCAGTTAACCGTATGAAATATACAAACTATTTTTATAATAGACCAGATAAGAGGTTAAAAATTCTCACAACGTATAACAGTGTCATATGAAGCTGTGTGCTTAGAGAAACATCACAGAGAAGAAAGATTAGGTAAGAAAACTTGTTGGTACCTCCTATATCCCACACAGCACAAGAGAATACAAGAGAAAAAGACAGGAAAAATTAGACTGCACTAGTCTCTTGCGATGATGAAGGGAATATACCATGTTTCGTTATTGTGTTAGAATACAAACTCTACAATACTATTTCTACCCGAAGTGACATTTCGAGTTGTTAATTGTTAAGGATGTCTTTTTCGTGACGTGTCGGGGTCACTTGGGGTTATTGACGTCATAAACAATTGTCATCCGGGCATGAAATATATATGACTATACCGATTGGTTATAACGTCTAAGTGTATATCTATTTGCTTATTTATTTTTAAGTTGGTAGAAAAAGGATTATTCCCTAGGACACAGAAATAGCTACCCTCAGGGGAGATCCCTAACAGTCTAACCCTCGTCAAAGACTCGGGTTAGACAATCGAGAATCTCTGCCCTACCCTCCTATTAATCACAATTCTTCTACAGTCATTGTTCGCTCTTTTGTACGAGATTTCGGTTTTTCTTTTGACTTGGTAGAATGGGGATACATGCAATCACAAACAAATAAAAGAACCGACATGTTTACAGAATCTTAATTCAAACTCCAATTCAATGAAACTGAGCAAGATATGAACTAAAGACACATTTAGAGGCGGGCATCAATGTAAAGAGTAAGACTCATCTACTTCATCGACGATACCCGTTTGGTAAATCTTGGTAAATTTAATTACAAATAGCTGAAATGTAAAGGAATGTGTGTGCGTGTACCGTCTATAAAACGAGTTACCTTGATATTTTCCGGATCATTTATTCACTGTCACTTTCCCTTCTTAAGATATTTTGTTCGCTTTCATTTTTGAAAGCTTCATACTTCCGCGTTCAGTTATTAATTTCTAGCATGCGATCTTGTATAGCTGTTTGGTTTCAAGACATGTCTTCTTAGATTTTCTTTTCAGTACAGGTAAACTTTCGAGCAAGATCTTCGTAGTTCAAATTTAAAACAACTTCAAACAATGGTATATACAGTAACATACATAGATAAATGGCAAATACCTAACATTGTAATTAAGATACAATCACACAACACCATTTCCTATCTTGAAAACAAATGCCTTTTCTTTAAAACCCAAATAGCGGAGCACTAACCCATGGTTTAAAATACAACAAGCATGAAAAGAATTTACAATAACTTGAGATTAGGCAGTTGGGGGTAAATTTTAATAAGCCTCTCCATTTACCAGCAACTCAAGTGTTTGTTGCCTTTTGACGTGAACAAGGAGTAGGTAAAATGTCCCTTTCATAAGTACAATAGATGACTTGAAACATAAGAGTTGTTCATATCACTCCACGTGCGGAATTACAACTTACAAAAACCTCGGAAAAGTAGAATATATCATTCTCATATTAAATTTAGTACATACTTTTGCTTGCAATTTAATTTTGGTAAAAATGAGATGTTTTTAATATCATTTAATGTGAGTGATTGGACACGACAAACATGAAAAAATATCTTTTGTTGACATGTTAGTGGTGTCAGTTGTGAATATGAGCGTCGCTGATACTAATCAAATGAGAAAAGGATTTGTACCGAGTTTTAATCATAATCGTACAGGAGAAATTTGTACTTTAACTTGGAAAAATTGCCATTACTTCAAATCTAATAAAAAAAAGAGAAACCTTTTGTATATTTATGTCGATTTATTTACACAAGAGAAACATTGATTTGTCAATAAAATGTTTTCAGATATAAATATACAGTAACTAGTAAGAAGTGACGTAAAGGATAAAACGTAGGATGAAAAAAGATTAGTTAAACATTGTTTGAAATAACACAAAATGAACGTAATTTGTCATCAAATGTACTTAAAAGAGTAGATATATACATATATTTCAATGTTAATGAGACAAAGATGACACATGAATTTAATCATTGATCTCTGTCATTAAATTTAAACGAGGGATATTATATCGAGATTTTCCTGTCTATAAAACAAAACCTGGCTGCGGTGTACTGTTGCTCTTTTAATCATGTTTAACTCATCCTATTTTCAAAAGAAAAGTGATGAAGAAATCAAATACTGTCTTGCCTACAATACTTGTGAAATACTCTACATGTATATATACCGTTTGTGGAATCGGTACCTGTGTTAAAGCTTCTATATGTGACCGTTCAACCTCGATAACTTAGATTCAATTACTTCCACGAGTATTTCAAATTTAGAATTTACAGCTTTCTCACTTAATAAGTTTATCATCATATCAGCAATATCAAATCGATCATGATGATTAAAAATTATGTTTCTCTAAAATAGATATTGATTCAGTACGTCACTAAAACGTTCATAGATGTAGAGGCCTATTTACAGGGTGACGCATCATTACACTAAAATATCTTCAGGCGAATTTACACGTACTGTTACGTGGTATGTTGAGTGTATTCGGATTTCTGATAGTTATAGGTCACTGTATTTCGATATGTGACCCAAGGTGTTTGGAGACTTTCCAGACGTCAGAAATTATCTGCCGATTCTACCTAATTAGTTTTAACAACGACATTACGGCACGTTAAGTTTTTAAAGTACAAAACTTTTACTGAAGACATGTAGAGCTCGGGGGTTGTTAATCTCACTACACCTGAAGTCAGCTTACAACCACAAGAGCACGTATATATATATATATATATATATTGGAATATTACCGACAAAGCTTTCAGATATATCATTATTAATATTTTGATTACTAACTTGAGCACAAATGCATGTTCATTATGGTAGATATAATAAATTATCATGACTATATAACTAATTGACGCGATTTTCTGATATGCTAACCTAACAAGGCTTTAAATTGGCAGAGTCTAGTGTATCATTCCTGTTACAATGTATGTAGATAATGTGTTATTTAGTCCTCCTTGACCTGTCAACCAAAATATATACTGTTCACATAATTAATTCTCTCCAGTCCAATGGGTGTGATCAGTAAAAACACGTGCATCTAGTTTCCACATAGACGGGTATTATTTACTGAATAGCACACTGGATTGCAAAGTTGTCATTGTTGTTTTGAAATCTTGAATTTTCATACTTATGTAATATCAAAGTTCTGATCTGACAAACACACAATATAGGTTTTAAAATACCACTTCCCAGGTTAAGGTTATTATAGTCATTGTTTGCAAAATTATTGCGTTTTAGAGACTTTTTTCATTCTTTGTATTGCAACCATTGTTTGAAATTTAAAGGGTATGGAAGACTTTTTTAAGTTTTACCTCCAAGAGATTGTTTTTTTAAAACTCGTAACCGTATAATCAATAAGAGTTCTCTCAGTAGTGGCTATAAAGCACACATATTTTCTGTAGTCTTTACAGACAAGTTGTAACCATACATACATTATTTTCCTCAGGACATACGATACCGTGTGAAATTATCCGAATTACATACATTGCATCCCAATCACAAAAAGAGCTGAACAGCTGGTATCTTACAATGTTATTGAAAGGGTATAAAGTTTTATTTTTTAAGTGTAATTTAAATTAGCACTTTTGTAAACACGGAACACAGAGTACTTCAGTGACAATACGAAGAGTTAAAAGCAGGCGATGAAAGACAGCTAAAAGTACCAAACAGAACCAAAAACTATGTAAAATATCTTACTTTAAACAGCGAGAAATAAAGGATGCGAAATAAAAATCGCTGAAAAAATCTTAGTTTGCAAAGATTGTACAAAATACACAAATGAAAGACACTTTTTCATACAAATTTAGAGGTAGATACAGTAGAGCCAAACAATGAATGAAACTGTATCAAACAGCTGTTTCGTCTTTCAAAAACTCGTCAGTGCTGTAAAGGGCCTAATGTTTTAACCTAAGAGACGAATGAGAAAAAAAAAACAAAGAAAAGTCAAAATCTAGACGGGGAGGTGCATTAGCCCCATTTTTGAATAAATTTCAATTTCCAACTTTCTAATGAACATATACAATTAGCACATATTTTCAGTAGTAATACATTCTATTGAACTGTTTTCTTTCCTAATTACAATCGTTTGTCAGATGTAAGTTCTCAACTAATAAATCTTGCATATTGAATATTCCCATGAAAAAGAATATTGTAATTGTGACTATTCAATATATTCAAAAAATTGTAGCTCATCGAAATGTGAACGTTACTACCCGCCTAAAACCTATTTGAATATTAGTTCCATCACTATACATGAAGTTCACTGTATTATCACTTGGCCAGTGTCTGTAGCTTTACTTCAAATGGCTCCCTACAAGTAATTGACTTTGGTATGACTCGTATATAAGCAACTAAATAAGGACATGAAATTGTTCATGCTCCTTATAAATATGTGTACTGTTAAATCAAACTAGCAGGAAAAAATTTTAAATGAGAAGGCATTTCCATCATTTAATGTTTTCACAGATTTTTCAATACTATTGTGTGGTCATGTTTCAAAAAGAATAGAAAACGATATTCAAAGGACTGTCATTAGTTCAATCTTGACTATCAAACATGTTAACTAGGAAAAATCTGTTATGATTTTATCACCAGCACGTTTGCTTTCAATGTTACTATTTTCTATGCTTGTCGTCTTTCTGTTCTGTTTCCTACACGCAAAGATGTCAGTGTTTGGTTTCATTCAGAGACCAAACTTCAGAGTAAAACATTTTAGCAGAGTAATGTTTTATAATTTTCTTACTTATTTCATATGGTTCTAAGACAGTGTTTACCATAGTAAGGAACATTTAAATTATACGTACCTTGCAAACAGCCTGATCAGATGACATAGTCATCAACCATTAATTTATCGCTCTAAATATTCCTTTTTGGAATATCAATTACCAAGCACTTGTATTTCTACATTAGAAATAATTATATCAAACATAGAAGAGATGCAAGAGGTTACTTACCTGATGATGACAGAAAATGGACTAAAAGTATAACTACAATATGATACCCCCTTCTATACAAGATACCAGAAATGGTACGCGATAAATGCCCTTTATCTTTAGCAAATTGTGGTTCAGCAAACATGTGTAAATGGACCTAATTGTGTGTGGTATCAAAGACGACTTGGAAGCCATTAACCCTACTGGTTTTATTTACCTCTGATAACATTGTGAAGCTGGGCATGGTCATAAATCTGGTCACTTTTGTCCGTGTGTATCCATCCAACCAACACAAGAAGTTCTGACCACCAAGGTCAGTGATTCTCCTTCCTCTGCTGTTGTAAAGCTTCTGTCGACATTAATGAAACATTGTCTACATTCTATATTCACTTTCAGTCATGATGTCCAATCCAAACAGTTTTGTTGATGTTGTATAAATAAATAAATGATTTATTAATCCACTTTATGGTTGACTTAATCCTGATGTAGTTGAGAACGATGGAGTCTTGTGAAGTGGAACTTCGTCATCTGTATGTGTGAGGCAGTAGTGGATAGGAAGTGAACCGCTGGTAACTAAAGTCCCACCGTGCGAGTGTTTCAAGTTTATACTTAAGGTTTACACGCATCATTGAACTCTCTAATATGGAGGGTAGTTGGTTTTGCCAGGTGTATATACGGTATGACAATTTCTTAAGTATAACAGAGAGCATGTAATACGACCTGTTAAATATTAACACAAAAACTGTTGACAATCTTTGTGTCACGCCAAGCGGACTTGTCGAAATGTTCATAGTTTAAGATCATTGATTGTGAAACTTGAATGCATTCTATATAGTTTATATCTAAGTATATAGATATGTGTAAAGCTGTAGATACCAAGGGCAGAGATGTTAGATAATAAAATGCGTCTATACATTAATGAATACAAGTAGCGTTCGCGAACCTGATTACCACATGCCAAACTTTTGTATACAAAATCACGTAGATATTGATGTCGAATCTTATATTTCAGTGTAGTCAAAAGTTTACTTAATTTTACATAGTTGTTCCTGGCTCTTAAATTGTCAGTGATACTAAGCGTAGTCTGTGTGGTATGTTATGTAGTGCTGACAATTACGCCTGGTCATTGGCACAGAACCGTGAAAGAAATAGATGATTATACTAATATTTCAACATGAATGATCCGACTGTCCTTATACTCAGGAAATGAAGCTCCCTAACAATAGTTAGTTGTGGGACTTAAAAAGAAAAAAAAAACATGCAGTTTTATCGCTTATTTGTATCTACTATAACTAATCCTGAATTTGTATTGATGGATGCTAAACCGATTCGAGTGTCTTTTGTGTAATCTTAGATAGTGCTACGTCGAACGGATGTGTATATTGACAGAACAAAATTATTAAATAGAAATTAAAAATCAACCGCATGCAATCCTTCCTTTCATTCTTCACTCCTCAAAACCACCAAAAATACAACAGTCCAAATTAATTCGAACGCCATTTGTGAGGACAGATGAAGTAGCCATCATGTTAATTCGTTCATTTGGACTGAACTCCCCTAAGTATCCCCGTTCGTTCTTTTTTTGTATGTTTTCTTCAATTACTGTAAACAATCATTCCATCAGAAAAGTCCATTGTTTCGTGCTCATTGGCGCATCCGATCGTTCTTTTTTTATCATACAAGTTACTTCCTGATAACGTTATGTTGGGTGGATTTAACCGAAATGGGTGTTGTCAATCAAAATACAACCAGAAAGCTAAGTTTCCATTGATCGTATCAGTAAAGCTAGGTGCAAATCGAGTTCTCATTGCTGTTTCATCGTAAGATTAAATCTTACCAATTATTAATTACATAAAAACGAAAATGACACATACCTTAAAATGATTGAATGTATCAGGTACAAAATGATATGTGAAATTATTTGCTTTTAGAGTTAATGAAAACATTCTAAATAACCCAGCTTAATAACATAGAATATATGAGGAAATCAAAATGTTTGTACGTGTTAGAAACAAATTATAAAATTACAGGTATCACATCCATTTTATACAGTTAATATCACAGGCTAGTGCGTTTTATGGCAGGTAAGATTTTTACTAGTGGTATATGCAGATATTAAGACTTCAACACCTCATTATTACACAAAACTGATATAACAGTCAAAACTAGCATGTACCTTAATTGAAATAGCCGTCGTTTTCAAATGAAATCCTTTTGAGTGATGACGTCATATTTTAACCATAATTAAGCTTTATTGAATCAAGAAAAAAATAATTATGTACAAACGATAAAACCACGGGGACTTTACACGAATTCTCAACCCACCTTATACATTCATTATGCAAATACATGTGCCGTGGGATGGAAATCCGTGCCAAGACCCTGTGGTCAAAACATGAAGGCTTCAAATAAAGTTACAGATGAATCCGGTCGATCATTTTCCCTTGGTAAAAATTTCGTAAATAAAGCAAATATTAGTGGTAACTGATGTACGAGAACAAGAATCAGCACAACGTCAACATGGACCCGAGCTGAATGTATCAAAGCAACAAATTTCACGAAAACTTAAAATATATTTTACATTACAAAAACAGAAAATTGAGGGTAGCTCTATCAATACATATAAATAAGCTTCTTATAATTCATCAGAAATATTCAGTAAAAGAATGAAAACAAACACCAAAAAATGGAAGAGAAAATTAAAAATGAATAAATGAAAACAATACAAAGCAAAAACACGAAATATTCATTGATAATGATAAAAAAACCCAGCCTAAACCAAGATTATTTTTGATGCAGTACTGTCTTGACATACAGTATTACTAACACTGTACAGTTAACGTCTATTGAAGCTAAAAGTATTGATGCTACTAAAATGAAATATAAAGTACATGTATGCTAATAACCTTGTGTAGTTCAGGATATCAAAATCAAGCATGGAAATGCTGATGTTAAAGTGATTGACACAGTATATGCCCTGAGGTGTACATTTTATAATACTACCCGCTTTTATACTATTTGTACCTCTTAACACCTTAAATCATTTTAGTCCTAAGAATTATAATTAGTACTGTAGATTCAATACATCCTCCCGTGACCTTTCGGAATGGGTACAGAGTAATTAAGTGATATCATTTTATCAAAATGTGGGTCGGCGCTCTCTCAAACAATTTTTAACTTGCGTACTAAATTAATGTTTCGGCTGGTATACTCCAATATACACGGCAGATGTTGCCCCATCGTTACAGATATTAACATTTTCGTGGTCTTCACAAGTTGTTTTATGGGGACCAAATAATATGTCGTAGAAGATATTATATCGTTTAGTGCATTTGACTCTAATATATATGCACGATTATAACTTTCGTTTTAATTTGCAGAATTGTGAAACCGAATAACATGATCACTTTTTATAAGCCGAGATCTGTCAATCCTTTAACAGTGAATATTTCCTTTGAGTATTTATACCATCTCTGCTTCCTTATTTTCTGTGTGGACATTCGCGGCTGATTTGATATTCGATTTGCTTTATTGAATGCTGGCTGACGAATGAGCAGTATATATTTTTTGTGTTTTTTGGTGGATTTTTTTTCAGTCTATCTCACATTGCTAGTACAAGCCTGTGTGTGAAATTCGATGTTTTACCTTAAATATGCGTATCTTAAAAATTGTAATTCTACAGAGTAGACGTTCTTACAAACTGCGTAACATATTTGCAATACTATATAGTCTATGTTACCACTAACACATTTCTTCAAAGGAAATCTATTATCGTTGTCAAAGAAGGGGCTGTTACGTCCCAATGATGCTTAACCAGCCGAATTCCTTGTACGCTAAATGTATATCTTTAACATAGCTATGTCATGACGGCGGATTTATCGAGGGCAGTAATGTCGTGTTAATTCCAAATACACCCTTATCGTATCAGCAATGTGGATTTAAGCTCAATTTCGTTCACTCTAATAGTTTACCTTTCACAATATATATGATTAATTACGAAGACTGCTTCAGAAACAGGTGACGGACGTTGATATAAATTGTTCTTTTTATCAGATTATGCCAAAGACATCACTTTCAATTAGTTTTATAAAGAAAAGTGTCGAATGAAGGGAGGAGAAAAAGAAAACATGGATACGATGGAATGTGGAAGAGAACGGATAAACATACGGCGGGCCTCCTGCATAATCTTCAGCTAAGTGGTCACCAGCTGTTTTATAAGCCTAGGTGACATGACTGACCACGGGATGATAAGAGTAAACTATCAAAATAAACAATCACATAGTTAAATTTAAGATAAAATGTTCAAAAAAAAAAAGTAATCATTTTGGATCAAAATAATTTGTCGAGCATCAGAAAAAGATGTTTTTTTTTATTTATCACCCTTGTGACAGCCGAACCAAGTTGTACAAATACATAGTACGTTTCTTTAAATGATTAAATCAACAAAAATGTATAAAAAAAAATAAAAACTCCTATTGTCATAGTTAATAGTTTGATAATTAACAACTTGAAATGTGTAGGTCCTATGGAGAGTATAATTAACCTATATTTATACTGTGTATATGTACATTGTTCATCGTGCGTAGTTAGAAAATGAAGCCGTATTTCCATATCAATCGTTTTAGTAACTTTTGTTGGGACTTAAATATTTACATGTAATTACTGCACGCCACATATTCTCGTTATCACCACATAGCAGGGGAGACAACTCGAATTGACATTGTACTGTAGGAAAAAAATCGGGAAAAATACGCTGAAGTCAGGAAAATGTATATAAACTGTATTAATTAAATGTGCTAATAAGTATCCGTCACATTCTTCTGTAATTCCTGTTGGTTTTGCCTTAAAAGAATCTATAGATGTATCGCTATTTATTGTAAATTCAATGTTACTTTGGGCATATACATATCATATGTCATATACGTCCCTGCTTTGTGGTGAACTTTTTTTTTTTGCGTTTTCAATGAACGGTTCACAGTCATCGATACCATTGATTAATATTTTGTATTTAATCACTGCATGTTATGATTGTGTGTCTCATAAATATCGCCTGGGTCGCACATGTGCGATAATCATATGTTGCGCATGTACATCGTAGACATTCCAACGTTGCCTGACTAAAACGAAAGTAACGATAATCACGTGACACAAACTGTTCGGATCAATTTTAGACTTATTAACTGATATATATGGGAGAACTCAGAGATGTTCCATAGAGGCGTGAAAGCTGGGTTCGAAGTCTCACAGCGGTGTTACTGTACCACAAATAATCCCGCGATGAGGCTATTACAGTTTTTACGCAATGGCAAATCTTTTGTGGGAGTTGAGACGACACCTGGGGGTGATATCGTCGACTTGTCACAGGTTCAGCCAGCCTTAACAACCAACATGAGAAATTTTATTGAAGGAGGACAAGCAAGCATGCTGGCAGCCAAAAGGTGACCAAGTTATTTCCCTTCAACTAGTAAAACTGTATAGCATTGCATTTCAGTCGTTCTTCGTCCATTAGTAATAATTTTCACTTCAGTAAATCTAATAATCATTTCACTGATTGATTGATAGGAAAACTGTCAACGATTTATGCATTTCTAAGTTTCTATAGAATTCAACAATCAATGGTTTATATATTCTTAAGTGTCTAAAGAAATCAAGTCTACCAGAATAGATACAAACAGTGTATATTATTCATATCTAGTCAGCAAACCACAATGACTTGTTGCAATTATGATGCATATATGTATAAAATTATGTATTTGATTTATGAATTTATATTTATGACGCAAAGTCTGTGATATATTCACAGTAGCTTGTTACTTAAATGTATGCTGAGTAAACTGAGTTATACTGCTTATGTGCCTTTTGAATATGTAGCTGAATGTCAGAGGTAGTCTCCCTTTAACGTGAATGGTGGAGAAGCTGGCTTGGAAGATGAAGATGAGATGATTTTTTTAGTTGAAGTATGACATACTTCACATATACAATCATCATACAACTTGCATGCCTGTTACAAAAATGCTGTGATGAGCAATGATATGGGTATATGATTGCAGAGCTTTAGAGGGTGGAGAGTACAGAGTGCCAAGGTCAGAGGTCAAGGTCATTGCTCCTATCTACAACCCTGACAAGGTGCTGTGTATTGGTATGAACTACAAGGACCACTGTGAGGAACAGAATGCACCAGTGCCGGAGGAGCCTGTCATCTTCAACAAATTCCCCAGTTGTATCATTGGCCCTACAGATGACATACATTTTCCCGAGGAAACACAGGTATACATAAAGTTGTATCCCCATTAGGAAATTCTGGTAATTATACAAATGTATCCCCCTCAAGAACTCGGGTAGATATAGGGTTGTGCCCCCTGACAAAAGACCACAGGTAAATATAGAGGTGAAGCCACACAAGGAAACACAAGTAAATATAGAGTTAGATGCCCTGATGAGACAATGTTAAATAGAACTGTGTCCCCTTGATGAAACATAAGTAAATTTAGAGTTGCAGGCCTGTAAGAAAACACAGGTAAGTGTAGAGTTGTTATGTACGTTTTTATTTTAATTTGAGATGGGAAATGTTGGAAAATTGTCATGGTGCTACATATTTCACAGAGCAATATACAGATGTTTGTGTAATTGTCATTAATGACTGGTAGATTGATAATGTAAATACTGCAGATATAAGCATAAAACTAAAATTTGTTTAGCAAACGGAACATTATACCAATACCTTGGATTTGATATGTGATGTATTTTGTGTCATTTTCTCTCCACAGAAATTAGATTGGGAGGTAGAGCTAACCATTGTAATTGGCAAGGAGGCCAAGCGAGTTCCTGTAAGTGATTTAGATCCAAATCCAAGGTCAAGGTCATTGTACAGAGGTCAAAATGACAACACTGACAAGAGTTCACAGCCAAAACCAATTAAAAAAGCAATACATATATACTACACATTTGCTTAATAAAGTTATACTCTTGATGCAATTATTTTTTCAGACATCTTACCTTAAAAATCTACAATGGAATTGTTTTGTATTCACATTTTGCCCCCAAATTAACACAGACATAATTATTTTCAGATTTACTTGTCAAATTTTAATTTCATAATTTCAAACAAAAAACAGGTGGTAATTTCAAATCTGATTATCTTCATCTTGACAAACACATCTTTTTCATTTCACGAAATTGTAATAGGGGACATTTTTAATTATTCAACCCACACATGCATTAGAGGAAAAACACAAAAACAAAATTTATGAATTAATTTCAACAACTAAGATATAACTTTTCATAGAATCATCAGAAAATTTTGAAAAAAAACTTGAATTTTTTCAAACTGCAGAAATTATCAGTTACTTTATTTGTTTTCACAGGAGTCTGAAGGTATGAACTACATATTTGGATACACTGTTGCTCATGATGTCAGCGCTCGAGACTGGCAGATTGAGGCTGGACGCAATGGTGGTCAGTGGACCATCGGGAAAGCAATGGATGATTTTTGTCCCCTTGGACCAGTCATTGTAACCAAGGAAGCACTCAGTGGTAACTAAGAATATAAGCTATATATCCCAGATAATTAGTGTTGTTACCAGTTTACTTTTTAACAATTTCGCAGTTTATTTTTAAAGACTGTCATTAAAAAAGTTAGAGTGTTATACACGTGACACAACAAATCCTAAATCAGTCATTTGATTCTATGTATTATATATATACATTTACCTTTAGAATCTAAGTGTATAACAATATAGCATGTGTTTGTATCGTATATTTTATAACACATCTATGAATATAAATTGGTGTTACTAAGACCATAGGCAGTGTATTAATGTTAGGGCCCAAAACCCCTTAATTACAGAGTAGTTGCCATTTGTTTAATTTTTTTCATCCAGAGCATAACTTCAGTTTCATTTAAACTAGGATGATGACACTTGATGTATACATTGGTTATACTAAGACAATATGTAGTGTACCAATGTCAGGGCCAGCAACCCCACAGTTACAGTTATTTCCCTTTGTTAAATTTTTTGTCTAGTGCATAACTTTGCTTTCATTTAAACTAGGATAATGAAGCTTCGTACATAATTTGGTCATACCAGGAGGTAGTCAATTGTACTAAATTCCGGGCCCTCAACTTCTTTACATGTTGTTACAGAGTTATTGCTTTTCGTTAAAATTTTGCGTCCAATAAAGTTATTTTTGTGGAGCATTCATCATTTTCACTAATATTCTTGTTGTTGAATAATTGTTTTGTGTCTGTATTTCCAGATCCTCACAACCTTTCTCTGCGATGTTTGGTCAATGGTGTGGTTAAACAGGATAGTAACACAAACCAACTTGTCCACAAGTCTGCTGCAGTTGTGTCTTTCATATCAAGGTGAGTATATGATTGTAACACAAACCAACTCATTCACAAGTCTGCTGCTATTGTGTTGTTCATATCAAGGTGAGTATATGATTGTAACACAAACCAACTCATCCACAAGTCTGCTGCTGTTGTGTTGTTTATATCAATAATATATTATGTTTCTGTCTAGATATATTCATTAGCTTGTACTTCGCACAGATTTATGACCTTGAAACCTGGTGACCTTATCCTGACTGGGACGCCCCCTGGTGTTGGAGTATTTAGGAAGCCACCAGAATTTCTTAAGGTAAACATTTTTGTAATGCTATACAGATTTTTGATTTTGTGAAGTCCAACATATTTGTAGTATCCAGAGCTGATCTTTATGACTATAAAGTCACCCATATCTGTAGTAATGTTAATAATATCTTTGCAGAGATACAAAATAGAATTACAAAATTTCATATAAATCATTCTAGAAAAATAATTCAGCAGAGATAATTGATTGAACAATGACATAGCAAAACATGTGTTAGGTGATAATAGTTCTGAAAATGATATCTATATGACTGTTAAGTTTATATATCTGTATTGTATTGATTTGAATCAATTATTGGTTGTTTTTTTCAGAAAGGTGATGTTGTGGAATGTGAAATAGAAGGGATTGGAAGTGTGATCAACAAGGTTGTTTAGCTAGTCGGTAACCATAGTAACTACATCATCAACTCTTCTCTTACATGATACTACCACCAGGAAGCTCCTCAAATTTATTCTTTTTAGGTTGATAATATTTCAGTTAATAAATTGAAATACAGTGTTTTTTAAAGTTGCATTGTCATGCAGTCGATACTAACTCTAGCTCTAGTTTGAGGTGGCATTCATTTGATCTATGAATGTCATAGTTAGATTTTTGACATCATTATTTTGTCATAAAGTCAAAAATAAATACCAAATGGTTGTTCAGAAATAAAGAGAGCTTGTGATATTAACATTTATTCTTGATTATCAAATGTTGAATTTCATTAAGATAAAATTGAATTGTTAGATCTTAAGGTAAAGTCAAAAACTGGTAAATTAAGTGCAGAACCGTTTTCAGCTTGTATTCATTACCTAGTCATAGATCCGTCAGGAAACATGCAAACTTCAAATGAACTGCTATATCAGCTGAATGGTATATGTCATCACTTAATTGTATTTGTGTTGATAGTTGCCATCAGATAGGAATATTTTATATGTTATCTCATTTACATTAGATAAACTCAATACTGCTTAGAACTTCGAGACAGCATTTTTTTTTTTGATCAGTTATAGAAGATAGGATGGAAGTTTCTACAAATTTTATCCAAATTAAAAAAAAAATTTAAGTATCATGATAGGAGAAGATTTGAAAACACACCATGTATCATTATGGAAACGAATAATGCTACTGGAGAATAGAGTCAACGCCGTGAGTTTTATTAAAATTGTATTGCGTTCCTGATACCTTTCACTTGGATACCTTCACCAGTATGCAAGGCGATTGAGGAATAGGTGTTATGCAAACTAGTTACACATTAATATAATCAGGAAAGTCCGGGCAATTCATATGTAGTATTATTCAAGATGCCATATTTTGTAAAAAATTCAATTATTTAAATCATGTGTATAATTCTGTGTTGATTATAAATTATCTTATTAGTCATTCAATTATTGATTATTATTTGAATAAATGTGTATAGGTCAGTAATGTATGATATTGAATCATTACATTTATCTTTTGGAAAATAAAAGGTGATATTGATTTTATTGTAAACATTTATATTCTGTTGTACTTTAACTCCTTAATTAATGCATTAAAGATTTTGAAATTAAAACTTTTAGTAGTACACTAGATGGGCACATTATGCAGGTTTTTATGGTATTAAAGCAGATATAGTGCATTTCTTTGTTACAGTTGAAATAAAATGTCATGGTAGATACAGACTATGTGGGTATACAATTTTACTGCTGGTTTTACTTTTGAATAAAGAGGATACATATAAGTACAGAAGTTATCAAAATTCAGGGTCAATGAAATACCAGACGTGTGTTCTGTTTAAGCTTTATTCCAAAATATCAGCTTTTCCAGACTTTTGCAATATGACATGTTTTCTGTTAAGAGCTTTCAAGGAAGGTGTTTTATGGCTAAGTTGTTGTTGATGCTGAAACTAAGTAAACAATGGTTTAATTGTTTTTAAATGTTGTTACATGCATTTATTGTTAAAGTTTTTTACACCAACATTGTTATCCCATATCTGTATATTTCTGCAATAAAAAGTTAAAACTATGACCTAGTGTTTTGTATATCTGGATCAACTTTATATTTTTTTCCATGTGTTCTTGATAAATATGATATAGGCAAGTTTGGAGTGTTAGTAAAGTGTTTTTAGAGTCTTCTAGTGTGGCTTTGGTACATGTATATATGATCAAAGTCTATAACTATACTAATCACACTACAGTATTTATTCGCTAGCCCCAGTTCAAAATGGAGAACATGTATTTGCAGTTACCGCTTTGTCCGTCTGTCAGTTCGTCCTTCGATCATAATTATTTCTGGAGCATAACACAAAAACTATAAGAAATATCAACATGAAATCTTCATAGGTAGATCTCAATAAGAAAAGCAGTGCACAAGAACCATCACTCTTTTGCATAATATTGGAGTTATTGCCCTTTATTTTTCATACTAATTTTGTTTCATTCGGGGAGCATAACTCGTCTCTAACGGCCCTTGTGAGGAAATATTTCTTGGTTTTCAAAGATGTAATAAATACAGACGAAGAGTTGACGTTACAATTTATTGAAGGGAGATAACTCTTATTATACGATGCAGCATGACGTTTGCTAGTTGTCACAGATATACAGGTATCTTTATTTGCACTGCAAGTGTACTCCAATATCCACATCAACAAACTCCATCTAAATGTATGATTTTTCTAAGAGATGCAAATTTAATTTTTAAAATGTTTCTGAAATTTTTATATTAATCATTCTTCATTGAAATATTTATAGATCTTGAAAGCAAAATTGTCGGTATTTTTCTTAAATCCCGTTCGAAATATGAATAAAAATTTTCAGATAAACGTTATATTTCACAGATAGATGTTTTAGTGTTTTATCAATAGTTATAAACTATGATGTCAACACCGAGATATACAAATACACAAAATCAATACATTCTCAGCGTGATGCATATATAGTCATTTTGCGTGGTCCAGGTTTCATGTGGAGTTTTAATATGTATTGATCGAATCACCATTTTATAGGTACAATGTATGCTGTTGAAGCTAGTCATTAAACCCTACTAGTCCGAGCTTGTATCCGGTTGTAATACTATCTGTGTCGGTAATGTTTAAAAGTTCTCAACTGTTCTCACAAAATGGTAATTCAATTATTTAAGCTTAACTATATAATTGGGATATTTTGAAAACGATTTACCTTGGTGTTGACACGATACCATGGTTACAATCATATAAATATCACGATACAAGAGGTATTCATTGTGCCTTTTCTATAGAGGATGTTCGTCAAACCGCGCAGGACATTGCGGAAACTTAACACCCCATGCATAGGAGTGCCGTATTGTAACATTAAAGCACGTACCGTGTTGAGCTTGAGGGACTGTACTTTAATAACAAATTATTGATGTCCATTTATCAATAAACATGGTTCATAGGGCTGCCAGGGTATATTTCGACCGTACACATCACGTAGGAACTGGTCACTATACTTTATTCTGTGTGTACATACGTAGCCATTACGAGGCAGTACCCCTTTTGTTGGCTGGTCGCTCGATCTCATCACTTTTATATTTTGTGGAAGTAAATAAACAATTAAAAAGTTGTTAAAAGGTTATCGATTTTTATTATTTGTCATTTTTTTTTCAATATTATGTTGACAAATGGTAGAGGACGACTTTGTAGTAGACGCCAAGTTATCCCAGTTAATCGGGCCTCGATATCGATGTAAAAATGTCGACAGGATTTCAGAATATTTACTGTTTCTGTATCAATAACTTCTGTCAATGAATAGTGTATTTATCACAATTAATGTTTCCAGTTTACATATTTGTATAAATATATAATTTATACTACAGTGTAGGACGTTTTCGCGTGAGAGACAGGTGTCCCGTTGACGTCCATACAGATTGTTTACAATCCGAATAAAAATTGTGACTTGGAGTTTCTGTTAATGTAGAGTTACGGCTTAAATCTATAAGCACCCAGTAACCAATTTAATTCATCTCTCGTATTGTATTCAATCGGGATAAACATACTCTGAAGTTGCTTTGCAAATCTCCTCTAAAAGTCCGGATGTGGCAGGAGTGACTTTCTCATAATATCTTTAGTCTGGCTTGGTAACGGCTCGTCACTTTATTTGACGAGAGGATGTAAAGGTTGGGACGGTTGAGAATTAATATGCTGATTTAATAATCAATCGGCGCGTGGTTGTCTATTTCATCAGTGACGTATTTGAAATAATTCTCTGAAATATTTTATTGACGCATATGGAATTAAGAACACTTAAAGATAAAATGAATGCAAACAAATAAAATTCCATTTATACTATATAAAAAAAAGTTTTAATGAACTGGGAGCTGGCAAAGGATTATATTAAGTGCTGTACACCGCGACTTTCCGAGGTCAGAATGAAATGTAGTGCGGTGTCTGTGCTTTATGCCGAGAGCAATTTCATAATTTCATTCTTATTCCCGAAGTGTACAGAATAATGTATGGACCTTCGTGCATTAGTGGGAAGTGACCTGAGTTAAGTCTTTGGGGAACGTAATAAGTGTTGAAATATCCTTGTCCTTCGAACCAATATGTTTCCAACGATCCCTTTTCTTACTTGTGATTTTGTGTTGGAAAAAATTAAGTTGGAGAAAATATTCTCGTCTATGATGAATTCAGCAAAAGTTTCAAATGATGATACAGAAATTAAACTATATCACAAAATGTAAGACAGTTCACCGATGTGGAAATTGAATTATCTCAAACGCTGATTGTTGGATAAGGACATAATACACAAGTATATTTTTGAATTTGAATGGAGAATCAGAGACTACATGCCTCTAGTATTTGTACATCTCCTGGCTACCGACTATCGATTATAGTGACGTTAGTTTTGGGATCTGGTAGTTCTTTGAAATTTAGGACAGAATTACAGTCTATATCTGAATCAATACGATGTCCGCCTGTCCAGTGGTAATACGGGATACTAAAACGTTTAATTGAATGTTTATTAATCAAAACAATCAGATCAAATTTAGCCGATTTATAAACCGTTGATCCGAAAGTTATAACCTACGATATCTATACAGGACCTTCGTGTTATAATGGAAATCCTCTTGTTATAGTGGGTTTCTAATTATAACACCAATACTATATATATATGTTGATCTCCTAATAATAATGTTCTCTTGATGTTCAAGCTAATTTCTTCGTTATAGTGATGAATCCCTAGTTATAGTGGTGATCCCCTAGTTTTAGTGATAATCCCCTAGTTATAGTGATGATCCTCTAGTTAAAGTGATGATCCTCTAGTTATAGTGATGATCCTTTAATTATAGTGATGATCCTCTAGTTATATTGATGATCCTCTAGGTATAGTGATGATACTCTAGTTATAGTGATGATCCCCTAGTTTTAGTGATGATCCTCTAGTTATAGTGATGATCCCTTAGTTAAAGTGATGATCCCCTAGTTATAGTGATGATCATCTAGTTATATTGATGTTCCTCTAGTTATAGTGATGATCCCCTAGTTATAGTGATGTTCCTCTAGTTAAAGTGATGATCCCCTAGTTATAGTGATGTTCCTCTAGTTATAGTGATGATCCCCTAGTTATAGTGATGTTCCTCTAGTTATAGTGATGATCCCCTAGTTATAGTGATGACCCCCTAGTTATAGTGATGATCCCCTAGTTATAGTTATGATCCTCTAGTTATAGTTATGACCCTCTAGTTATAGTGATGACCCCCTAGTTATAGTGATGATCCCCTAGTTATAGTGATGATCCCCTAGTTTTAGTGATGATCCTCTAGTTATAGTGATGATCCCTTAGTTAAAGTGATGATCCCCTAGTTATAGTGATGATCCTCGAGTTATATTGATGTTCCTCTAGTTAAAGTGATGATCCCCTAGTTATAGTGATGATCCCTTAGTTAAAGTGATGATCCCCTAGTTACAGTGATGATCCTCGAGTTATATTGATGTTCCTCTAGTTATAGTGATGATCCCCTAGTTATAGTGATGTTCCTCTAATTAAAGTGATGATCCCCTAGTTATATATATATTCCTGTAGTTATAGTGATGATCCCCTAGTTATAGTTTTGTTCCTCTAGTTATAGTGATGATCCCCTAGTTATAGTGATGATCCTCTAGTTATAGTTATGACCCTCTAGTTATAGTGATGACCCCCTAGTTATAGTGATGATCCTCTAGTTATATTGATGTTCCTCTAGTTATAGTGATGATCCCCTAGTTATAGTGATGTTCCTCTAGTTAAAGTGATGATCCCCTAGTTATATTGATGTTCCTCTAGTTATAGTTATGACCCTCTAGTTATAGTGATGACTCCCTAGTTATAGTGATGATCCTCTAGTTATAGTGATGATCCCTTAGTTATAGTGATGATCCTCTAGTTATAGTGATGTTCCTCTAGTTATAGTGATGATCCCTTAGTTAAAGTAATTATCCCCTAGTTATATTGATGTTCCTCTAGTTAAAGTGATGATCCCCTAGTTATATTGATGTTCCTCTAGTTATAGTTATGACCCTCTAGTTATAGTGATGATCCCTTAGTTAAAGTAATGATCCCCTAGTTATAGTGATGATCCTCTAGTTATAGTGATGATCCCTTAGTTAAAGTAATGATCCCCTAGTTATAGTGATGATCCTCTAGTTATAGTGATGATCCCTTAGTTATAGTGATGATCCCCTAGTTATAGTGATGATCCTCTAGTTATAGTGATGATCCCCTAGTTATAGTGATGATCCTCTAGTTAAAGTGATGATCCCTTAGTTAAAGTGATGATCCCCTAGTTATAGTGATGATCCTCTAGTTATAGTGATGATCCTTTAGTTATAGTGATGATCCCCTAGTTATAGTGATGTTCCTCTAGTTATAGTGATGATCCTCTAGTTATAGTGATGATCCCCTAGTTATAGTGATGATCCCCTAGTTATAGTGATGTTCCTCTAGTTATAGTGATGATCCCCTAGTTATAACGATGATCCACTAGTTATAGTGATGATCCTCTAGGTATAGTGATGATACTCTAGATATAGTGATTATCCTCTAGTTATAGTGATGATCCACTAGTTATGACGATGATCCTCTAGTTATAGTGATGATCCCCTAGTTATAGTGATGATCCCCTAGTTTTAGTGATGATCCTCTAGTTATATTGATGATCCTCTAGTTATAGTGATGATCCCCTAGTTATAGTGATGATCCTCTAGTTTTAGTGATGATCCTCTAGGTATAGTGATGATCCTCTAGTTATATTGATGTTCCCCTAGTTATAGTGATGATCCCCTAGTTATAGTGATGTTCCTCTAGTTAAAGTGATGATCCCCTAGTTATATTGATGTTCCTCTAGTTATAGTTATGACCCTCTAGTTATAGTGATGACCCCCTAGTTATAGTGATGATCCTCTAGTTATAGTGATGATCCTCTAGTTATAGTGATGATCCTCTAGTTATATTGATGATCCTCTAGTTATAGTGATGTTCCTCTAGTTATAGTGATGATCCTCTAGTTATAGTGATGATCCTCTAGTTATATTGATGATCCTCTAGTTATAGTGATGTTCCTCTAGTTATAGTGATGATCCCTTAGTTAAAGTTATGATCCCCTAGTTATAGTGATGATCCTCTAGTTATAGTGATGATCCCTTAGTTAAAGTAATTATCCCCTAGTTATAGTGATGATCTTCTAGTTATAGTGATGATCCCCTAGTTATAGTGATGATCCCCTAGTTATAGTGATGATCCTCTAGTTATAGTGATGATCCCCTAGTTATAGTGATGATCCTCTAGTTAAAGTGATGATCCCTTAGTTAAAGTGATGATCCCCTAGTTATATTGATGTACCTCTAGTTATAGTGATGATCCTCTAGTTATAGTGATGATCCCCTACTTATAGTGATGATCCCCTAGTTATAGTGATGATCCTCTAGTTATAGTGATGATCCCCTAGTTATAGTGATGATCCTCTAGTTAAAGTGATGATCCCTTAGTTAAAGTGATGATGACCTAGTTATATTGATGTACCTCTAGTTATAGTTATGACCCTCTAGTTATAGTGATGATCCCCTAGTTATATTGATGTTCCTCTAGTTATAACGATGATCCTCTAGCTATAGTGATGATCCCCTAGTTATAGTGATGATCCCCTAGTTTTAGTGATGATCCTCTAGTTATATTGATGATCCTCTAGTTATAGTGATGATCCCCTAGTTATAGTGATGATCCCCTAGTTTTAGTGATGATCCTCTAGTTATAGTGATGATCCCTTAGTTAAAGTGGTGATCCCCTAGTTATAGTGATGATCCTCTAGTTATATTGATGTTCCTCTAGTTATAGTGATGATCCACTAGTTATAGTGATGTTCCTCTAGTTAAAGTGATGATCCCCTAGTTATATTGATGTTCTTCTAGTTATAGTTATGACCCTCTAGTTTTAGTGATGACTCCCTAGTTATAGTGATGATCCTCTAGTTAAAGTGATGTTCATCTAGTTATAGTGATGATCCCTTAGTTAAAGTAATGATCCCCTAGTTATAGTGATGATCCTCTAGTTATAGTGATGATCCCTTAGTTAAAGTAATTATCCCCTAGTTATAGTGATGATCCTCTAGTTATAGTGATGATCCCCTAGTTATAGTGATGATCCCCTAGTTATAGTGATGATCTAGTTATAGTGATGATCCCCTAGTTATAGTGATGATCCTCTAGTTATGATGATCCTTAGTTAAAGTGATGATGTATCCCCTAGTTATATTGATGTACCTCTAGTTATAGTGATGACTCTAGTTATGATATGATCCCCTACTTATAGTGATGATCCTCTAGTTATAGTGATGATCCCCTCGTTATAGTGATGATCCTCTAGTTAAAGTGATGTTAAAGTGATGATCCCCTAGTTATATTGATGTTCTTCTAGTTATAGTTATGACCCTCTAGTTATAGTGATGACCCCCTAGTTATAGTGATGATCCTCTAGTTATAGTGATGTTCCTCTAGTTATAGTGATGATCCCCTAGTTATAGGGATGACCCCCTAGTTATAGTGATGATCCCCTAGTTTTAGTGATGATCCTCTAGTTATAGTGATGATCCCCTAGTTATA
Organism: Ylistrum balloti; assembly: GCF_031769215.1. Taxonomy (NCBI): domain Eukaryota; kingdom Metazoa; phylum Mollusca; class Bivalvia; order Pectinida; family Pectinidae; genus Ylistrum; species Ylistrum balloti. Next base: position 534,613 of record NW_026782174.1, on the reverse strand, counting down.
GTGATGATCCTCTAGTTATATTGATGTTCCTCTAGTTAAAGTGATGATCCCCTAGTTATATTGATGTTCCTCTAGTTATAGTTATGACCCTCTAGTTATAGTGTTATAGTGATGATCCCCTAGTTATATTGATGTTCTCCCTAGTTATAGTGATGACCCTCTAGTTATAGTGATGATGATCCCCTAGTTATAGTGATGATCCTCTAGTTATAGTGATGTTCCTCTAGTTATAGTGATGATCCTCTAGTTATAGTGACGATCCCTTAGTTAAAGTAATTATCCCCTAGTTATAGTGATGATCCTCTAGTTATAGTGATGATCCCCTAGTTATAGTGATGATCCCCTAGTTATAGTGATGATCCTCTAGTTATAGTGATAATCCCCTAGTTATAGTGATGATCCTCTAGTTAAAGTGATGATCCCTTAGTTAAAGTGATGATCCCCTAGTTATATTGATGTACCTCTAGTTATAGTGATGATCCTCTAGTTATAGTGATGATCCCCTACTTATAGTGATGATCCTCTAGTTATAGTGATGATCCTCTAGTTATAGTGATGATCCCCTAGTTATAGTGATGATCCTCTAGTTAAAGTGATGATCCCTTAGTTAAAGTGATGATCCCCTAGTTATATTGATGTACCTCTAGTTATAGTTATGACCCTCTAGTTATAGTGATGATCCCCTAGTTATATTGATGTTCCTCTAGTTATAGTTATGACCCTCTAGTTATAGTGATGACCCCCTAGTTATAGTGATGATCCCCTAGTTATATTGATGATCCTCTAGTTATAGTGATGATCCCCTAGTTATATTGATGATCCCCTAGTTATATTGATGATCCTCTAGTTATAGTGATGATCCCCTAGTTATAGTTATGACCCTCTAGTTATAGTGATGACCCCCTAGTTATAGTGATGATCCCCTAGTTATATTGATGATCCTCTAGTTATAGTGATGATCCCTTAGTTAAAGTGATGATCCTCTAGTTATATTGATGATCCTCTAGTTATAGTGATGATCCTCTAGTTATAGTGATTATCCTCTAGATATATTGATGATACTCTAGTTATAGTGATGATCCACTAGTTATAGTGATGATCCTCTAGTTATAGTGATGATCCCCTAGTTATAGTGATGATCCCCTAGTTATAGTGATTATCCTCTAGTTATAGTGATTATCCTCTAGTTATAGTGATGATACTCTAGTTATAGTGATGATCCACTAGTTATAACGGTGATCCCCTAGTTTTATATTGATGATCCTCTTGTGTTAGTGATTACCGGAGACATTTAAGAGTTCGACGACATACAAATTCCAATACGCCTGCTAGATTATAAAATCTGTTCCAGTAAGAGTTCTCTCACCGGCTATCGGTTTGTTCTGTAATCTTAACTCTTATTATCTGAAATAATTGTCATTAAGACATACCTCGGTAAATAAAACATAACCAGATATCAATCGATAGAAATAAATTAGAATTAACCGATCTGATTATAACATCGATTACCATGGCTTGGTATGTTGACAAGTTTCTATTCTCGGATCCCGATGAGGAAGGTGTTAGCTCTGGCGGTAAACGCCCGTGAAATATTAAATGGTTAATTGGAGATGGTTCGTGTGCGTCTTCTAGGCTGGCTATTACTTTCACTTGGTAAGTATATATCAAGATTATTTATCTGGTCGATTAATTTGGTTTCACAATGATATATATTTCATTATTTTCCAAATATTCGATTAAGGCTTGGTTGGAAATTAAATCAACGCGTACAGGTACGAAAATTTCGCCCTACCTCGTAGCCTAGCTCTTGATTATGATCTGAGATGATAAATGATTTGACTCGTTTTTGTTGTCTTTGCTTAAGAAGTATATTGTCATCGAAACATAGATATTAGTCTTCGAAAAGATAAACAGAAAATTGCCAAAGTGAGTGAAAGCATGAAAGACAATTTTCCATTATAGAAGAAACTAAAGTCCAAATAATGAACCAGATGCTCTCATATCAGTTATAACACAAAGACAATATACCACCAACCGAAATTACCAAAGTTGAAATTGCAGAAGTATATTTTGAAATGTTTGGACACTTTTTGTCTTAATTATGCTCAATACAAATAACTTCACATGAACAAGAAAGTACTATGACAAAGCTGAAAACATATGAGAATAATAATTTAGAATAATTTAGAATAATAGCATAAACATAAATCAATATGAACGTCAGGTCCCTGATTAAGTCCAGAATTGAATAATTATGCAAATATTACGGAATTAAATATCAATACTAGAAAAGCGTCTACATAAGAATACCTAGCAGTAAGAAAAGTGAGGTGACCTGCCTGTCATGTGTAAACACAGATTCACATTCTTGGTTTGCAGACATTTCTTTAATTCTCAGTAAAATTCCTTTTGAAGAAATTTTGACCAAAAAATACATAGATTAAATTGAAAGCCATTATCAATATATGGATTAGACTAAATTTGACTCCAATTAGCCGATAGTTGTGATTAAATCCTTGTCAATTTTACAACTTTATTTGTTAATCAATCAACCCAACTCATCCGGAAAATATTACACAAGAATTTCATATATATTGCTTAAATCGTAAATGTAGAGAAAAAAACGTGCTTATTCAACATCATTATTTTAGTTTAAGCAATATCCTTATTCAATATTCTGCGATATTACACATACATGTTTTATATACGGGAAAGGATAAGCAAGTTTAGAGATTGTATTAGTTCCATAAAATTATGTCGAAGGGGTATTAAAGATAGATAGTGTCCATGCCTGTATGAATTATCTCAAACTAGACGTAATTAAACAAGTGGACAAGAGTTTTTTATAACTATCTGAGAAATTTTTAACACGTTTTATCTTCGAACCAATTCCCTCCATTATCCTAGTCCAATTTATAGCTTATGTCAAAGAATTTTTGAGAAACCACAATGTCTGTTATAAAGAAATTATTTTCTACAGTAAAAAATTCTCATAAGCCTTGTATAATTTTATCATTATTCCAAATGTCATTTCCAACTAGAGCCAGAAACTTTGAGTTTGATGAAAATTTGATTTTCCCAAAAAATATTATTTTAAGTTATTTAAAGAATAATATCTTAGAATGCCAAGAAGGGAAGACACTTCTCCGAGAGTTAAAAAAAATTGCTTTATTTATCTTCAATTCCATTAAATTTTGCACTTTTGCATACAATTAAAAATAATTTCTTATTTTCTTTGAATCACACAATTACAAATCCGTCCCCTTAATCTGTATCTCGTTATAATCAGACAGCTACGTTGATACACCATTTTTCTACCTTGTTAATTCTGGATACAAAATGTATCTTTCTCGCTTTGTAGAAGATGACTTATCTTGTATTGGTATATGATAAAAAAAAACGTACTTTTGTGGTATCACGAAACTGCAAAGCTTATACGCATTTCCTTGATTTTTTCTCATCATTATGAGATAGCTGATCTCGTAATAACCAGATAATCTCGTTATAACGAAATATGTTATCTCGTTATAATCAGACAGCTATCTTTACCATTTTGACCTCGTCATTACTGGATACAAAATGTAGCTTTGTCCCTTTTTACGAGACAACCTACATTTTGTATCTCGTAATAACGAGATAAGCTACCCGTTATAACGATATAAGAGAAACCAAGATGACACGGATATGCTTCCATAGTTTTACCTTTGTTAAATTGAAATGATTTCTGATAGACAAAGAGTAGAATTTTCAGTTTAAAATGTTTCTGTCCCATTTTTTTGTTTTATATAAATGCAGATAAATAGGTGTAGCTCTTCAATATGTGTGTGTACATCGGATTTTCAAAATGTAGGCCAAAGTGTAAGGCAAACAACAGTGTTAACATAGCTATAATGGACATCAAATTAATCGATTTAGCTTTCAGGTGAACGTAACTGAGTGCTTCTGTTGTACCAGTAATGGTAATTATATTGATGAATTCATACATTCCTTACGTATTTAATCAGATTTAGTTAATATACATATGCGAAGAATATATCCCCATCTGTTTAGTTACTCCAAAAAATCATTATTTATTTACGGTTTTCCCAATCAAGATTACCTATAATTACTTACAATTGTTACTGTTTAAAAATTCACAAACCCGTTTTTAGATCATCTATATATGGTTTAGTGTCGTGTAAGGTTTAGAAGTTGGTTTGGATTAATCGAAAATTTTGGGCTTGATTTACCTTTATTCCGACAACCAATATAAATTTCAAGATATTTTTTTTAAATGTCACTGTAAGATTAGTAATTTAGGCGAGTTTCGTTAAACCCAGTCACCTGATATGATGTGATATCACGGGAGTGATTATCCATTATCGTAAAGGGGAAAGGGACACGTTACAGGTAACGGATAGGATGCGTACAGAGGAGAGTTTAAGGGAACATATGAGTTATGTACAGGGTAACGGTGAGCTACAGAGAACGTGTAGCTTATGTACAGGGAAACGTATGGGTTTCAGGGAACGGATCGTAAACGGATAAGTTAAAGTGAAATGGGGGAGTTATATACAGGGGAACGGTAAGTAACAGGGAACGGGTTGGTTATGTACAGGGAAACGAATTAGTTGCATAGGAACTGGTGAGTTTCAGAAAATGAGCAGATAATGTACGGGGAACCGATGGAATACATGGGAACGAGTAGGTAATGTACAAGGGAACGGTAAGTAACAGGGAACGGGTTGGTTATGTACAGGAAAACAAATGAGTTACAGAAAATGAGCAGGTTATGTACCGGGATTGGTTATAGATAGGGAAACGGATGGGTTTCAGTGAACGAATCTTTTACACACAGATTAAACGGATGAGTTACATGAGAACGGGGGAGTTATGTGCAGGGGAACTGGTGTGATACACGAGAACGTATGGGTAATATGCAGAGGAACACATTGGTTACAGGGGCCTGATGAATAGGGAACGAATGGGTTATAGAGAATGGATGGGTTACATGGGGAACTGCTGAGCTACAGAGGATGAGCGGGTGATGGACAGGGAACGGTTGGGGTACGGGAACGGATTGGTTATGTGCAGGGGAACGAGTGTGGTAATGATGATACACAAATATGTAATAGGTGGGATATTCGTCATGGGAAAATGGAGAAACTCGTCTAGAAGGTGAAATACGACGTATGCATGAGAGGAAACTTCAGAGTACAAACTCAGTATATATATTAACAATGTCACGTTCTATCGGGATATCATGAAAGTGTTTCGGGTGAAAGCATCTGAGTGTCGAGCTAAAATTACCGATGAGGAATATATCATCAAGGAAAATGAGAACGGTATTTGGAGGGCGGGGTAATACATTGTACATGTATTTATCTAGGTGAAGGGATTGACTCATGTTATACGTTTGAAATATGAAACTAAAAATCTTTTACTTTCAGGGTGGAATCTCCATGTAGCACGTGCTTCGACAACGTAAGTAAAATCACACTACTACGTCAAAGTTTATACAGAACCCCATGCTGACGGGTTGTCTGCGTTTTTTAAATTTCTTAACAAAATAAGATATAGAGAACTCCCATAAAGGCTTGTAGCCTATAATTGATCATGTATTTTCTTTCACAGCGATTTACAAATAAACGACAATAATACATTATATATGTACAATGTCAGCACGTCCCTTCCTTCCACGCGAAAGTCCTAATATCGATTCTCAATCCATTTTAACCTAATGATATTCAGGTTGTCAGGGGGATAAAGTATGATCCTTTGTTCCTGTGAAATTCCATCACCGGTATTGCTTTATCCAATGTGAATGCTTACAATTACTTTTCAGTGGTCCAAAGGGCTAAAGTCAAGATAATTAAAGATATACAATTGAAATATAATTTTTTTTTTCCGTTTGGCGACACAAGTGTCACATTCACTTCTAAGAAATTATTACATCGTCTGGTTTTATCAATATTTTATCACTAAACGATGTCATTCCGTTGTGGCCAACACTTTCTAAGAATAGGTTTGTACCAAAGTGCGAACATCTAAGACATTAGCACACTGGAAAATATTCAATGATGTAAAAAAAAAATGACAGAATTTAAGTAGTCATCGAATACGTTAATTTAATCCATATGATACCTCTAATTGGTTTTATAAAATAGTTTTGTTGAAATTATTTATTAATTTTTCTATTGAGTTATAATAATATCTATTCTTTGACATAACATGCACAGGATCTATGTGTTGCCGTTTTAAGCAGTTATGATATTAAACCAGCATCAGTGAAAAGTCGAAATAATTTGGGTTAAAATAATGATAAAAGTAAAATGTTTCAGCAATATTATGATTCGTGTTTCTTTTCAAACAGCCCATTTACAACAACAGCAGAAACATCGAGTGTCCCCATCACTGGGTCATCGCAAACATCCGCTACGCCACCTATCATAACCAATACGGAAACACCCTCTAACAACACTTCCGGGTTATTTACGGCAATTTCTGAAACACCTGACGTAACGACTCCTACCACTTCTATAACACAATTATTGACCGGTGAAACAGTTGTAACGGTCACTGGAACGTCTACTGTTACAGATGGAACATCGTCTTCGAGTGCAAAAACATTCACAACAGCTGAAACATCTTTGGCCACAGATGCAACGTCGACAGCAAGCGCTCAAACACTTCCGACCACAGCAGGAACATCTACTTCAACAATTGGTACACACGTTACAACATCTCAAACATTTATGGCCACAAATGAATCATCAACAACAATCACGGATACATCCACTTTAACAGCTAGAACATCTGTGATCACTGCAACTGCTGGAAATTCTATTAATACAGGTGAAACATCCACCAATGCAGCTGTAATATCTACAGATGGGACAAATGTGACTACAAAGGTAATCTCCAATACAACCACAGCAACATTAATGACTTCAGTGGAAACACCCACTACAACAGCTGAAACAAATGTTTTTACAGATGAAACACCCACTACAACAGCTGGAACAACAAACACAATCACAGCAACACCAATGACCTCAGTGGAAACACCCAATACAACAGCTGGAACAACAAACACAACCACAGAAACATCAATGACCTTAGTGGAAACACCCACTACAACAGCTGGAACTACAAACACAACCACAGACACATCAATGACCTCAGTGGAAACACCCACTTCAACAGCTGGAACTACAAACACAACCACAGCAACATCAATGACCACAGTGGAAACACCCACTTCAACAGCTGGAACTACAAACACAACCACAGACACATCAATGACCTCAGTGGAAACACCCACTTCAACAGCTGGAACTACAAACACAACCACAGCAACATCAATGACCACAGTGGAAACACCCACTACAACAGCTGGAACAACAAACACAACCACAGCAACATCAATTGTCCCTGTGGAAACACCCACTACAACAGCTAGAACTACAAACACAACCACAGCAACATCAATGACCGCAGCAGGACCATCGACATCTTTAGAACATTCCAATACAACCACTGGTATATCTATAACTTCAATTGGAACATCTATCACATCTGCTGTATCATCCTCTGCTGGGACACATCTGCCAAATGATGGAACATCCTCTACAACTCCGGAAACACCAATCAACAACGACGAAGCATCTACTGCCATCGTCGGAACATGGCCCAGTACAGATGGGTCATCCACTACAACCGTCGGAACATCGGAGAGTACAGATCGGTCATCGACTACAACCGTCGGAACATCAGAGAGTACAGATAGATCATCCACTACAACCGTCGGAACATCGGAGAGTACAGATGGGTCATCCACTACAACCGTCGGAACATCAGAGAGTATAGATGGATCATCCACTACAACCGTCGGAACATCGGAGAGTACAGATCGGTCATCCACTACAACCGTCGGAACATCGGAGAGTACAGATGGGTCATCCACTACAACCGTCGGAACATCGGAGAGTACAGATGGGTCATCCACTACAACCGTCGGAACATCGGAGAGTACAGATGGGTCATCCACTACAACCGTCGGAACATCGGAGAGTACAGATGGGTCATCCACTACAACCGTCGGAACATCGGAGAGTACAGATGGTTCATCTGATTCCACCGTTGTGACATCTAATAGTACAAATGGATCATCCACTACAACCGTCGGATCATCCACTACAACCGTCGGAACATCGGAGAGTACAGATCGGTCATCGACTACAACCGTCGGAACATCGGAGAGTACAGATCGGTCATCGACTACAACCGTCGGAACATCGGAGAGTACAGATGGGTCATCCACTACAACCGTCGGAACATCGGAGAGTACAGATCGGTCATCGACTACAACCGTCGGAACATCAGAGAGTATAGATGGATCATCCATTACAACCGTCGGAACATCGGAGAGTACAGATCGGTCATCGACTACAACCGTCGGAACATCGGAGAGTACAGATGGGTCATCCACTACAACCGGTCATCGACTACAACCGTCGGAACATCGGAGAGTACAGATCGGTCATCCACTACAACCGTCGGAACATCGGAGAGTACAGATGGGTCATCGACTACAACCGTCGGAACATCAGAGAGTTTAGATGGATCATCCATTACAACCGTCGGAACATCAGAGAGTATAGATGGATCATCCATTACAACCGTCGGAACATCGGAGAGTACAGATGGATCAGCCATTACAACCGTCGGAACATCGGAGAGTACAGATGGGTCATCCAGTTCAATCGTCGGAACATCGGAGAGTACAGATGGGTCATCCAGTTCAACCGTCGGAACATCGGAGAGTGCAGATGGGTCATCCACCACAACCGTCGAAACATCGGAGAGTACAGATGGGTCAACCACTACAACCGTTGGAACACCGGAGAGTACAGATGGGTCATCCAGTTCAACCGTCGGAACACTTGAGAGTACAGATGGTTCATCCGCTTCCAACGTTGTGACATCTGATAGTACAGATGTATCAGCGATTACAACAGTCGGATCATCGGAGAGTACAGATGGGTCATCCAGTTCAACCGACAGAACATCGGAGAGTACAGATGGGTCATCCGCTTCAACCGTCGGAACATCGGAAAGTACTGATGGGTCATCCACTAAAACCGTCGGAACCACGTTCAGTACAGATAGTTCGTCTGTTTCCAACGTTGTGATATCTGATAGTACAGATGTATCAGCGATTACAACACTCGGATCATCGGAGAGTACAGATGGGTCATCCAGTTCAACGGTCGGAACATCGGAGAGTACAGATGGGTCATCCAGTTCAACCGTCGGAACATCGGAGAGTACAGATGGATCATCCACTACAACCGTCGGATCATCGGAGACTACATATGAGTCATCCAGTTCAACCGTCGGAACATCGGAGAGTACAGATGCGTCATCCACTGCAACCGTCGGAACATCGGAGAGTACAGATGGGTCATCCACTACAACCGTCGGAACATCGGAGAGTACAGATGGGTCGGAACATCGGAGAGTACAGATGGGTCATCCACTTCAACCGTCGGAACATCGGAGAGTACAGATGGGCCATCCAGTTCAACCGTCGGAACATCGGAGAGTACAGATGAGTCATCCAGTTCAACCGTCGGAACATCGGAGAGTACAGATGGGTCATCCACTTCAACCTCCGGAACATCGGAGAGTACAGATGCCTCATTCACTGCAACCGTCGGAACATCGGAGAGTACAGATAGATCATCCACTACAACCTTCGGAACATCGGACATTTCAAATGGGTCATCCAGTTCAACTGTCGGAACATCGGAGAGTACAGATGGATCATCCACCACAACCGTCGGTACATCGGAGAGTGCAGATGGATCATCCACCACAACCGTCGGTACATCGGAGAGTGCAGATGGGTCATCCACCACAACCGTCGGAACACTTGAGAGTACAGATGGTCATTCACTGCAACCGTTGTGACATCGGAGAGTACAGATGTTTCAACCACTACAACCGTCGGATCATCGGAGAGTACAGATGGGTCATCCAGTTCAACCGTCGGAACATCGGAGAGTATAGATGGGTCATCCACTTCTACCGTCGGAACCACGTTCAGTACAGATGGTTCATCTGTTTCCACCGTTGTGACATCTGATAGTAAAGATGGATCATCCACTACAACCGTCGGATCAACGGAGACTACGTATGAGTCATCCACTTCAACCGTCGGAACATCGGAGAGTACAGATTGGTCATCTGATTCCACCGTTGTGTCACATGATAGTACAGATGGGTCATCCACTTCAACCGTCGGAACATCGGAGAGTACAGATGTATCATCCAGTTCAACCATCGGAACATCGGAAAGTGCAGATGCGTCATTCACTGCAACCGTCGGAACATCGGAGAGTACAGATAGATCATCCACTACAACCGTCGGAACATCGGAAAGTACAGATGCGTCATCCACTACAACCGTCGGAACATCGGAGAGTACAGATGCGTCATCCACTACAACCGTCGGAACATCGCAGAGTACCAATGGATTATCATCTACAACTGATGGAACGTCTGTGATTACAGATGGAGTATCTTCTACAACTGATGGAACGTCTCTGACTACAGATGGAATATCATCTACAACCCGTGGAACATCTGCGACTACAGATGGAGTATCATCTACAACTGGTGGGACGTCTGTGACTACAGATGGAGTATCATCTACAACTGGTGGGACGTCTGTGACTACAGATGGAGTATCATCTACAACTGCTGGAACGTCTGTGACTACAGATGGAGTATCATCTACAACTGGTGGGACGTCTGTGACTACAGATGGAGTATCATCTACAACTGGTGGGACGTCTGTGACTACAGATGGAGTATCATCTTCAACTGGTGGATCGTCTGTGACTACAGATGGAGTATCATCTACAACTGGTGGGACGTCTGTGACTACAGATGGAGTATCATCTACAACTGGTGGGACGTCTGTGACTACAGATGGAGTATCATCTACAATTGGTGGATCGTCTGTGACTACAGATGGAATATCATCTACAACTGATGGAATGTCTGTGACTACAGATGGAGTATCATCTACAATTGGTGGATCGTCTGTGACTACAGATGGAGTATCATCTACAACTGGTGGCTCGTCTGTGACTACAGATGGAATATCATCTACAACTGATGGAATGTCTGTGACTACAGATGGAATATCATCTACAACTGGTGGCTCGTCTGTGACTACAGATGGAGTATCATCTACAACTAGTGGACCGTCTGTGACTACAGATGGAATGTCATCTACAACATCTGGAACTTCTGTGACTACAGATGGAGTATCATCTACAACTGGTGGATCGTCTGTGACTACAGAAGTAGTATCATCTACAACTGGTGGAACGTCTGCGACTACAGATGGAGTATCATCTACAACTGGTGGAACGTCTGTGACTACAGATGGAGTATCATCTACAACTGGTGGCTCGTCTGTGACTACAGATGGAATATCATCTACAACTAGTGGACCGTCTGTGACCACAGATGGATTGTCATCTACAACATCTGGAACTTCTGTGACTACAGATGGAGTATCATCTACAACTGGTGGACCGTCTGTGACTACAGATGGAGTATCATCTACAACTGGTGGATCGTCTGTCACTGCAGATGGAGTATCATCTACAACTGGTGGAACGTCTGTGACTACAGATGGAGTATCATCTACAACTGGTGGATCGTCTGTGAATACAGAAGTAGTATCATCTACAACTGGTGGAACGTCTGCGACTACAGATGGAGTATCATCTACAACTCGTGGAACGTCTGTGACTACAGATGGAGTATCATCTACAATTGGTGGATCGTCTGTGACTACAGATGGAGTATCATCTACAACTGGTGGCTCGTCTGTGACTACAGATGGAATATCATCTACAACTGATGGAACATTTGTGACTACAGATGGAATATCATCTACAACTGATGGAACATTTGTGACTACAGATGGAATATCATCTACAACTAGAGAAACTTCTGTGACCACAGATGGAATGTCATCTACAACATCTGGAACTTCTGTGACTACAGATGGAGTATCATCTACAACTGGTGGATCGTCTGTGACTACAGATGGAGTATCATCTACAACTGGTGGAACGTCTGTGACTACAGATGGAGTATCATCTACAACTGGTGGAACGTCTGTGACTACAGATGGAATATCATCTACAACTGATGGAATGTCTGTGACTACAGATGGAGTATCATCTACAATTGGTGGATCGTCTGTGACTACAGATGGAGTATCATCTACAACTGGTGGCTCGTCTGTGACTACAGATGGAATATCATCTACAACTGATGGAATGTCTGTGACTACAGATGGAATATCATCTACAACTGGTGGCTCGTCTGTGACTACAGATGGAGTATCATCTACAACTAGTGGACCGTCTGTGACTACAGATGGAATGTCATCTACAACATCTGGAACTTCTGTGACTACAGATGGAGTATCATCTACAACTGGTGGATCGTCTGTGACTACAGAAGTAGTATCATCTACAACTGGTGGAACGTCTGCGACTACAGATGGAGTATCATCTACAACTGGTGGAACGTCTGTGACTACAGATGGAGTATCATCTACAACTGGTGGCTCGTCTGTGACTACAGATGGAATATCATCTACAACTAGTGGACCGTCTGTGACCACAGATGGATTGTCATCTACAACATCTGGAACTTCTGTGACTACAGATGGAGTATCATCTACAACTGGTGGACCGTCTGTGACTACAGATGGAGTATCATCTACAACTGGTGGACCGTCTGTGACTACAGATGGAGTATCATCTACAACTGGTGGAACGTCTGTGACTACAGATGGAGTATCATCTACAACTGGTGGATCGTCTGTGAATACAGAAGTAGTATCATCTACAACTGGTGGAACGTCTGCGACTACAGATGGAGTATCATCTACAACTCGTGGAACGTCTGTGACTACAGATGGAGTATCATCTACAATTGGTGGATCGTCTGTGACTACAGATGGAGTATCATCTACAACTGGTGGCTCGTCTGTGACTACAGATGGAATATCATCTACAACTGATGGAATGTCTGTGACTACAGATGGAATATCATCTACAACTGGTGGCTCGTCTGTGACTACAGATGGAGTATCATCTACAACTAGTGAACCGTCTGTGACTACAGATGGAATGTCATCTACAACATCTGGAACTTCTGTGACTACAGATGGAGTATCATCTACAACTGGTGGATCGTCTGCGACTACAGATGGAGTATCATCTACAACTGGTGGAACGTCTGTGACTACAGATGGAGTATCATCTACAACTGGTGGGACGTCTGTGACTACAGATGGAGTATCATCTACAACAGGTGGAACGTCTGCGACTACAGATGGAGTATCATCTACTACTGATGGAACGTCTGTAACTACAGATGGAGTATCATCTACAACTGGTAGAACGTCTGTGACTACAGATGGAGTATCATCTACAACTGGTGGAACGTCTGCGACTACAGATGGAGTATCATCTACAACGGGTGGAACGTCTGTGACTACAGATGGAGTATCATCTACTACTGATGGAACGTCTGTAACTACAGATGGAGTATCATCTACAACTGGTAGAACGTCTGTGACTACAGATGGAGTATCATCTACAACTGGTGGAACGTCTGTGACTACAGATGGAGTATCATCTACAACTGGTGGAACGTCTGCGACTACAGATGGAGTATCATCTACAACTGATGGAACGTCTGTGACTACAGATGGAGTATCATCTACAACATCTGTAACGTCTGTGACTACAGATGGAGTATCATCTACAACTGCTGGAACGTCTGTGACTACAGATGGAGTATCATCTACAACTGGTGTAACGTCTGTGACTACAGATGGAGTATCATCTACAACTGGTGGAACGTCTGTGACTACAGATGGAGTATCATCTACAACTGGTGGAACGTCTGTAACTACAGATGGAGTATCATCTACAACTGGTAGAACGTCTGTGACTACAGATGGAGTATCATCTACAACTGGTGTAACGTCTGTAACTACAGATGGAGTATCATCTACTACTGATGGAACGTCTGTAACTACAGATGGAGTATCATCTACAACTGGTAGAACGTCTGTGACTACAGATGGAGTATCATCTACAACTGGTGTAACGTCTGTGACTACAGATGGAGTATCATCTACAACTGGTGGAACGTCTGTGACTACAGATGGAGTATCATCTACAATTGGTGGAACGTCTGTGACTACAGATGGAGTATCATCTACAACTGGTGGGACGTCTGTGACTACAGATGGAGTATCATCTACAATTGGTGGATCGTCTGTGACTACAGATGGAGTATCATCTATAACTGTTGGAACGTCTGTGACTACAGATGGAGCATCATCTACAACTGGTGGATCGTCTGCGACTACAGATGGAGTATCATCTACAACTGGTGGGACGTCTGTGACTACAGATGGAGTATCATCTACAATTGGTGGATCGTCTGTGACCACAGATGTAATATCATCTACAACATCTGGAACGTCTGTGACTACAGATGGAGTATCATCTACAACATCTGGAACGTCTGTGACTACATATGGAGTATCATCTACAACAGGTGGAACGTCTGTGACTACAGATGGAGTATCATCTACAACAGGTGGAACATCTGTGACCACAGATGGAATATCATCTACAACTGCTGGAACGTCTGTGACTACAGATGGAGTATCATCTACAACTGGTGGGACGTCTGTGACTACAGATGGAGTATCATCTACAACTGATGGAATGTCTGTGACTACAGATGGAGTATCATCTACAACTGGTGGAACGTCTGGACTACGTCATGGTGACTACACAGATGGAATATCATCTACAACTGGTGGAACGTCTGTGACTACAGATGGAGTATCATCTACAACTGGTGGGACGTCTGTGACCACAGATGGAATATCATCTACAACTGGTGGGACGTCTGTGACTACAGATGGAGTATCATCTACAACTGGTGGGACGTCTGTGACTACAGATGGAGTATCATCTACAACTGCTGGAACGTCTGTGACTACAGATGGAGTATCATCTACAACTGGTGGGACGTCTGTGACTACAGATGGAGTATCATCTACAACTGGTGGGACGTCTGTGACTACAGATGGAATATCATCTTCAACTGGTGGATCGTCTGTGACTACAGATGGAGTATCATCTACAACTGGTGGGACGTCTGTGACTACAGATGGAGTATCATCTACAACTGCTGGAACGTCTGTGACCACAGATGTAATATCATCTACAACTGCTGGAACGTCTGTGACTACAGATGGAGTATCATCTACAACTGGTAGAACGTTTGTGACTACAGATGGAGTATCATCTACAACTGGTGGAACGTCTGTGACTACAGATGGAGTATCATCTACAACTGGTGGATCGTCTGTGACTACAGATGGAGTATCATCTACAACTGGTGGATCGTCTGTGACTACAGATGGAGTATCATCTACAACTGGTGGGACGTCTGTGACTACAGATGGAGTATCATCTACAACTGGTGGAACGTCTGCGACTACAGATGGAGTATCATCTACAACTGGTGGAACGTCTGTGACTACAGATGGAGTATCATCTACAACTGGTGGATCGTCTGTGACCACAGATGTAATATCATCTACAACATCTGGAACGTCTGTGACTACAGATGGAGTATCATCTACAACTGGTAGAACGTTTGTGACTACAGATGGAGTATCATCTACAACTGGTAGATCGTCTGTGACCACAGATGTAATATCATCTACAACATCTGGAACGTCTGTGACTACAGATGGAGTATCATCTTCAACTGGTAGAACGTCTGTGACTACAGATGGAGTATCATCTACAACTGGTGGAACGTCTGTGACTACAGATGGAGTATCATCTACAACTGGTGGATCGTCTGTGACTACAGATGGAGTATCATCTACAACTGGTGGATCGTCTGTGACTACAGATGGAGTATCATCTACAACTGGTGGGACGTCTGTGACTACAGATGGAGTATCATCTACAACATCTGGAACGTCTGTGACTACAGATGGAGTATCATCTACAACTGGTGGAACGTCTGTGACCACAGATGTAATATCATCTACAACATCTGGAACGTCTGTGACTACAGATGGAGTATCATCTACAACTGGTGGATCGTCTGTGACTACAGATGGAGTATCATCTACAACTGGTAGGACGTCTCTGGCCACAGATGGAATATCATCTACAGCTGGTGGAACATCTGCGACTACAGATGGAGTATCATCTACAACTGGTAGAACGTCTGTGACTACAGATGGAGTATCATCTACAACTGGTGGATCGTCTGTGACTACAGATGGAGTATCATCTACAACTGGTGGATCGTCTGTGACTACAGATGGAGTATCATCTACAACTGGTGGGACGTCTGTGACTACAGATGGAGTATCATCTACAACATCTGGAACGTCTGTGACTACAGATGGAGTATCATCTACAACTGGTGGAACGTCTGTGACCACAGATGTAATATCATCTACAACATCTGGAACGTCTGTGACTACAGATGGAGTATCATCTACAACTGGTGGATCGTCTGTGACTACAGATGGAGTATCATCTACAACTGGTAGGACGTCTCTGGCCACAGATGGAATATCATCTACAGCTGGTGGAACATCTGCGACTACAGATGGAGTATCATCTACAACTGGTAGAACGTCTGTGACTACAGATGGAGTATCATCTACAACATCTGGAACGTCTGTGACTACAGATGGAGTATCATCTACAACTGGTGGGACGTCTGTGACTACAGATGGAGTATCATCTACAACATCTGGAACGTCTGTGACTACAGATGGAGTATCATCTACAACTGGTGGAACGTTTGTGACCACAGATGGAGTATCATCTTCAACTGGTGGACCGTCTGTAACTACAGATGAAGTATCATCTACAACAGGTGGAACGTCTGTGACTACAAGTGGAGTATCATCTACAACTGGTGGGACGTCTGTGACTACAGATGGAGTATCATCTACAACTGGTGGGACGTCTGTGACTACAGATGGAGTATCATCTACAACTGGTGGGACGTCTGTGACTACAGATGGAGTATCATCTACAACTGGTGGGACGTCTGTGACTACAGATGGAGTATCATCTACAACTGGTGGGACGTCTGTGACTACAGATGGAGTATCATCTACAACTGATGGATCGTCTGTAACTACGGATGGAGTATCATCTACAACTGGTGGGACGTCTGTGACTACAGATGGAGTATCATCTACAACTGGTGGATCGTCTGTGACTACAGATGGAGTATCATCTACAACTGGTGGATCGTCTGTGACTACAGATGGAGTATCATCTACAACTGGTGGGACGTCTGTGACTACAGATGGAGTATCATCTACAACATCTGGAACGTCTGTGACTACAGATGGAGTATCATCTACAACTGGTGGAACGTCTGTGACCACAGATGTAATATCATCTACAACATCTGGAACGTCTGTGACTACAGATGGAGTATCATCTACAACTGGTGGATCGTCTGTGACTACAGATGGAGTATCATCTACAACTGGTAGGACGTCTCTGGCCACAGATGGAATATCATCTACAGCTGGTGGAACATCTGCGACTACAGATGGAGTATCATCTACAACTGGTAGAACGTCTGTGACTACAGATGGAGTATCATCTACAACATCTGGAACGTCTGTGACTACAGATGGAGTATCATCTACAACTGGTGGGACGTCTGTGACTACAGATGGAGTATCATCTACAACATCTGGAACGTCTGTGACTACAGATGGAGTATCATCTACAACTGGTGGAACGTTTGTGACCACAGATGGAGTATCATCTTCAACTGGTGGACCGTCTGTAACTACAGATGAAGTATCATCTACAACAGGTGGAACGTCTGTGACTACAAGTGGAGTATCATCTACAACTGGTGGGACGTCTGTGACTACAGATGGAGTATCATCTACAACTGGTGGGACGTCTGTGACTACAGATGGAGTATCATCTACAACTGGTGGGACGTCTGTGACTACAGATGGAGTATCATCTACAACTGGTGGGACGTCTGTGACTACAGATGGAGTATCATCTACAACTGGTGGGACGTCTGTGACTACAGATGGAGTATCATCTACAACTGATGGATCGTCTGTAACTACGGATGGAGTATCATCTACAACTGGTGGGACGTCTGTGACTACAGATGGAGTATCATCTACAACTGGTGGGACGTCTCTAGCCACAGATGGAGTATCATCTACAACTGATGGATCGTCTGTGACTACAGATGGAGTATCATCTACAACATCTGGAACGTCTGTGACTACAGATGGAGTATCATCTACAACTGGTGGAACGTCTGTGACTACAGATGGAATATCATCTTCAACTGGTGGGACGTCTGTGACTACAGATGGAGTATCATCTACAACTGGTGGATCGTCTGTGACTACAGATGGAGTATCATCTTCAACTGGTGGGACGTCTGTGACTACAGATGGAGTATCATCTACAACTGGTGGGACGTCTGTGACTACAGATGGAGTATCATCTACAACTGGTGGAACATTTGTGACTACAGATGGAGTATCATCTACAACTGGTGGATCGTCTCTGGCCACAAATAGAATATCATCTACAACTGGTGGGACATCTCTGACTACAGACGGAACATCCTTGTCAACCGTCGCTACATCGTTGAACACAGATGGAACATCATCTGCAGGCGCTGGAACAGCTTTGTCGACAGATGGAATACCAATCACAACTTCTCAAACATCTGTGACGTCACTTGAAACGCCAACGTCTGAGTCTGCACTTTCAAAGCAGCTTACCGTCAACTTTGATAGTGGCGTGATGTCAGTGTATTTACGTATACAAATATTTATGTACGTTTTACCTACAAGTGTTGTGGTGCTTTTATTTTACTTATGATGTCAAGTCAAGATTTCTTAAGTAATTCTCAAAGACTGTGATACTATCGCTTGTTATTCCATAAATATATTGCCCTCGGGTTATTTGTCTAGTGCGGACAATTCAGTATTGGTGCAAAGTAAGCCAGGTGTATTACAACGATGTTTCTTTTATACAGATTCTCTACAGTCCGGTGGGTTATAGTTATCTCTCGTTAACTCAGATCCACACTGGATACCGTCTGGAAATGTTTAAGTGATATTTCTCTTATCCGGATTTCATTGTCTGGAGGTGTTATACTAAATTGTGATATGTTTAACCTGGGATTTGATGTTCCGGGCATAATTTAGTATCGATGTTGTATAGTTCCGCCCTATCACTGTGTAACAATGCAGGCTGAGCATAAGGTATATCTCATTCATAAGTGGAAATATTTCAATTGATTTGGACCATATCTAGATGATCTGCTTTCACATCTTCGTCTTAAAAAATGACATCTGTAACGATGAGAGATAGTGTTTATTTACCTTCTCAAATCATGTTTCGTTTCCGTAATTAGTCGTCGTTTGAAGGTCAGAAGGAGAGTTTATAGGTAGTACCGCATTCTGTGTCAGTAATATTAATGAAAATATGCCGTAGGTAACTACATGTATTCGAGTAGTTCTGATCGATTGTCTTTTGACAATTAAATTACTATTTGACTCCGCAGAATGTAGATTGCCCTGAAGCGGAGTCAATCCAGAAATTTGTAAACGGACAGGGTGAAACAAAAGTGTTACACTTTCTACAGTCCAACCTCGTTATCTCGAACTCTTATAACTCGAAGGCTCCGTTTTTCATCGTTCCGACCAAATTTCACACTAACCATTCCAACTTCAAACGAGTACTCGGATACTCAATGTTTTCACAAGGTTCCGCCGACTTCGAGATAAGGAGAGTTTACTGTACATGTGTAATATTACAAATAATGGGGACATTAAGGGGGATTTCGATTAGTTTCAACATACAGTGTAACCAAATATCTAGTCATTGTTATTTAGAGTTCGACATTATCCCCAACAATAAGGTATTGTGTACAAGATATTGTTTTCGCTTGTCCATTTATCTATACTATGTATAAATTTAAGGTGTAGAAATATGTAATTGAAATATGTTCCTTACCATTATTACATCTCCGCGAAACATGAATTTTAACACATTTATATACCTTTGCTAATTGTTTATATTTGATAAATAAAATACATCAATTAAGATATTTGTTCAAATTCATTTTTCCACAAAAAGCCTCACATGATTTCGATTCTATATATTTGTCATTTTCAGATTCTCTATTTAAAACAGAGACAAAGTTTTTTATATGAATTTTATTTTAACAAGATTAGACTTTTTAGTCTTGGTGCATAGATAGTGTCAACAACAAATTTCAAATGAAACAAACTTTCTGGATGAACCCAAGCATGCTTTAACAAAACACTCAACTGCGGTCAAAATGTGACATATTTCACTTTCAATAATTCACAATTAGTTCTGTAAAAATTATCCAATTTACTTGTTAACCAATCTTTTGCAAATTTAAGCAAAAATAATTTATCAATAAATTGTTTAAATTTAATACCTAATAGAATAAACATGATGTTTATTGCCTCACTAATTAACATCTACAGGAATTTCAATTTTTTATCTTGAAAATTAATTTATATTCCCGCTGTAGCATTCTGAGTCATCAATCATATAATTCATTTTATTTTTTCATTTTGTTTCAAATTAAACCTGATCTTTTTCACTGCCATATTAAACCATTTTGATCTGGATAAATGTTCAAAACAAACTTCAAACTTCTTTAAGTTTACAGGTGAATGAAACCACCCCCACCCCCAGGTTGTTTTAATTTTGTTTGATCTTTCCCCTTGTCTAACAATATTTAGGTAGCAGTAATAATCAGCTGAGATACTGGACAACAATATGAATTTAATTATCCCTATTTTTGTCAAGCCTCACCGGCATATTTATACTGGAAATACACAAGATGACTTTATAATGCCTCCACAGATTTAGATGGATATAAAAGTGTAATAAATATTGGTTTACAGTTATACACAAGGACATTGGTCCTGCATACCTATGGAAGGTAAATATGGCCTGTTAACATCAGGTCAAAACTGTCGAAAAAAAAATATGGCAACACTTTTTTAAATACTTTCAAAAATGCTGCAAAACATCATTAACGGTAAAATCACACAAACGAAAAAAAAAAAAGGGATAGATAAGAATATTGATTTTTTAGACAAGAATATAGACACTGTCTTAGGACAAGAATATAGACACTGTCTGAAGACAATAATCTAAATTCTGTCTGAAGGCAAGAATATAGACTGTCTGAAGACAAGAATCTAGACTCTGTCTTAAGACAAGAAAACAAACTCTGTCCTAAGACCAGAATATATACCCTGTCTTGACATTTCTTATCAGATTAATTAAAGCAAATCAGGGAATTTCTACTTTATCAGGTAAAACAAATGTGACAAATTTCATAAAACTCAAATGAAATGAAAATAGATGTAAGATTTTGTTTATTCTGTTTATCACAGAACATAGATAATTTTGCAACTATTCATAAAACCAGTAATTTATTAGCAGATGTAAATTCCAAAAAGGCAATATCACTGCTATTTATTTTTTATGATATCATTATAAATTTGTTGTCGTGAAGTTAATTATGATATTACAATTAAAATAACCAAACTTTCAACCAATCAAACCTCCACTAGGTGTTATTATACATGTGGTCAAAATAAAAATTATGTACAACGGTTGTAATTACACTAGCACTGGATAAGATATGTAAAAATTATCGAGGAAGTTTAAGTGTAATTATAATTAGAACACAAATATCATGTATATCTAGCCTTGATTTTAACTGTTAGCACAATATCATAACCTTTATTGGTTACAAATAATTTTTTCTTTTCACAAAACTGGTACAAAACTATATATATAATGCTTATATCACAATTCCCTGATCATCTCAATAAACAAAAGAATACAAGGGATATTCAAATGGATTTCCTTTTTGAGCAATAAATCACAACTAAACATGCTTTACAGTGTTGTTAACAATGAACAGCATGTACCAATATAGCTGAAAGCAAGTTTTGTGGTTACCAAAGAAAAGATTTCTACTGACAAAAATTAAAATACTACTTAATAGTGTAAGCTGACAGGTTAAAAAAAACCTTATAGATTTAAATTGGCAAAGTTGTCTAAGTTATCAAACTGTGGCAGTGTTAACCATACAGTTGTGTTGTGTTGGCAGTAACAAATTGATCCCAGGCTATGGAGCTACTAGTGAAGGACACCTGATTTTTAAATAAAGTTTACTTTGTAGTTTAGCTTCAGGCAACCCTAAACTAAAAAATCAAATATATACATAAATATTGTCTCTATAAATAAATGTCTAGGAGTGATATATTAGGCACTTTTCAACTTTCCTTAAAACCATGGAAGCATACAGAGAACACCTGAATGTATTCGTCCAAAATCACAACATATCCCGAACCTTAAATTTGTATAAATACCTGTAAGAAAAGTGTTTGTGCATGTTAAACTATACCTCGTTGTGGACTACGTAACCAGACAATTGCATGGACAAGGGCTTCAAAAAAGTTTAAAAACTTGTGCCCAGTCCCTTCGTCACAACAAAATATTCTAAAACAAAACAAGTGCATGTAATACAGCATTTACATTAGCCAAACCCACACTCTAATAATATTAGTGTGATGATACAGTCAAACCTTGTTATCTCGAACCTGACTGGACCATGGGAAAACTTCAAGATATCCAAGTATTTGATGTAGGTGAGTTCCAATATTTTGTTTAAAGTTTCGCAGGGATGAACAGAATGCTTTCATTTAAACAGGGTCTTTGATTTATACAAGTTCGAGATAACCAGGTTGGACTTTATCAGAGTGTAGTAATGACTTGTGTAATTACTTCAAAGACAATAATGCCAGAGGGAACATGTTATTGTAATAAAGAGTAAAATTTAAATTACTACAACCAATGTTTATATCAATATCTATCATTACTACAGCTACACTGTGACAATGTATCTTTATTCTATTCTATACAATTCTTTAATATGTATGCATGTAAAAATATCTTATGTAAAATTTGCATCTTAACATAGTTTGCATATACTCCTGTTACCTGTATAGTACATATGTTGAAAATGTAAGGGCAGAACACAATGACTGATACAGGCCTTACAACAGAAGGCTGTGTATTTATACAGTGGACCTGTGATAATCCAGACAGTGATTGTCTGGTAAAACTCAAAGTCTGGACAAAATACTGGGAAAAAGATTTCTACAATGCTATTTATACTCACCAGTCCATAAATTTCAATTCTGGATCTAGAAATGCTTTTAGGGAGCAAATTAGACATTTGTATTGATATAACTAATAATACATCTATGTCTATTGCTGTTTATAAAGGGGCATAACTCTGTATGACTACTGATATTTGGCAGTCCTAAAAACACATAATGTGGGTCAATGTTAGCAGGGAAAGGTTGAATTTAAATTATCTATGGACCACTCTATAGGAACACATTTTGTCAAGTAACTTTCACCTTGATATCACGCAAATCACAAAAACAGAATGTTGGAAGCATATATATATATCAACGTAATTATCCAACAGTCTCTTCATTTACAGAATAAGTATTGATACAACACATAAGGATTTCACTTTTGAGTTTTCACATTTTTGATGACATCATACCCATCACCCTGGATATCAAATCTTCCAAACACCAATAAGAGTAAACCATGACAAAGAATGAAAAATATATCCAGGCTTAATCAGATAATGCAACACATTTTTTTGTCAAGATTTTCTGTTATTAAGAACATGAAATATATTCAATGAATAACTATAAATAATCGTGTTTAATAAACAATATCTTCCATACTGCTCCTTGTGTAATTAAAAAAAAGTCAGAAGATTTACATAAACATGAAAACTAATCACCAGTCATGAATGAATCGCAACACAAACTAATGCTCTTATTACATTCAACATCAGTCTTCATTTACTTAACAATGCAGGGAAACTCTCCAACATGGCCTCGCAAATGTTACCACAGCATTAACTGCTAAAATCAATAAATAATAATTATATCAAAGAGGAGTTTGTTAAACCTTTACTATGCATTCTCTATACTTTTCTATAGTGAATTTAGTCTGAAATTCTAAATGTTTGCCCCAGAACAATGGTTACCGATCAACATCTCGATGTTGACTGCTTACGTCACAGCTCATCACTGTTGAGTACTTCCTGGCTGTTACATGACAAATGCCGCCATTAAGCATGGACAGAACTGTTTTCTTAGATATAAACGGTAGAAGGTTTAACAAAACATTTGCAGACTGGATTTTCAGTTAACATAACACATGTAACACCTCAAACCCAGACAACAAATGTATAATATTTAATGTACATGTAACAAAAAATCCTACACAGAGTCCTAACATCAACATTTTCATTATTATTCTTACTATGCACAAGAAATTACCTAAATTAATCTATTAAAACAAAGATTCCTTATGCAGAACTGTATTCATAACATTGACCATAACACAGCAAACTTTCACCATCAAAACAAAGACATCTATTTGTTGTTTCTAAACTTGGTTATGAAAATAAGGAACAGATTGTCTATACATTTTAGCTGTAGATTGATTTTCAAGACACTGACGATCAGAGTCAGACAAACTAACTTTACAATACCTAATGTAATCCCTGAAACTTTGATCAAAAGTCCAAAATATAATCTTTCAATCATATCAATTTACATAAATGTGTGACAAATATCATAAAGTTTTAAAATTACAAACTATTTTCAACACATATATATCATTACAATTACATGTACTAGTGGAAGAGGAGCTAACTCTGGTAAAACATAAAATACCACTCATTTCACAAAACTTCAACAACAGTTTGCTGTACTATTTAACCAGGAAACCGTGTAAGGCGGTCAAATTAAGGCTGTTTCCATGGTAATCTGATGGTAATTATCAACATGTGATAGTAACACTAAGAGCATGTTGCATTGACAGCAAACTGATTCAGACATCAACCTTCAACTCACAAAAAAAATATAAACTAACATCCATTTCTTATAAGGTGCATTTAATGCAGTGATCCATAAAAACAGTATTTACATAACCAATCCCAAAAGACAGAAAACTGTATTAGGTAATTAGCTAAAATAATTTCAATTAGGTAAAACTAAAATTATATATATTATGTATATACACTGATGTAATGATGAATTATAATCAGAAAATGATCTCCTTTTGTATAAGCAGACTCATGTCATATATTGATCACAGGATAAGAAATATATTGCAGATGCTGGGAGCAATATAGCCTACTTAACGAAATAAATTCGAAAAAAAGGATGCCATTTAAATTTAAATATGTATCCAAAGGTTATTCCCTCTAGGTTGACACTTTTGAAATCTTGTCTTCATTCTATAAAAACGATTGAAGTTGATACATGAGGTAATTATACCATATTTATTTCAGAAGAAAAGGAGTTAAGCCTGTCAACTATAACACAAATGTTATCAAAGCGTGCACTTTTATTGAAAAAAATATTCTATAACATAAGTTACTTTTTTGTGTGAAAGAACATTTCAGAAAAAATATGTTGATTGAATGAGTCGGAGTTTCTCATGTTACACAACACTGTAAATTGAAGCTGTATATAAATTGATATATAAATAAGAAAAGTATTACAGTGTAATTGCCAATTCCAAAATCTACCCAAATTTGTTTGTATTCATACCTAAAAATAAACCAAAGTAATAAAGTCTATGATTTTGTCCTAATTCAAGTTGTACAACCTATAATCTACATGTAACTTTATACTGAATTTGGTTGATATGGTACTTATACTTTTTAGGTGACTGTGCCAACACATCTGTCACATAGATGCCACTGTCAACAGAAAGGCAATGTGTTCATGTTGTTTTTGCATCTTTTTAACAATAAACAAAACTAACCATATTAATTTTTTACAAATGATGTCATGACAACAAGCTTCTGATAAACAACTACTTCATTTACATTGTTTACAAAAATTAGGGATTCATATAATTTGCACAGAAAATATGTTTTCTTTTCACACAATGAAGTAAATCTTTCATGGTATGAAAAGTTACGGTTATCTCCCTTAGTACATAAATCAAACTTCAGTGATCTACTTGTTTGACCTACCCTATCAAATAACAAGTTAACTTCTTCAGTCTGTTTTGTATTGCAACTCTGTATCTCATATAACCAATATAATATAAACAGCAGCATCACCATAATGTCCAAGGTGGTTTGTTGACAGTATTGATTGGCACTCCGGTTAAGTTGACAGGGATATTGATGATGGCTCCCAACAGACCGTATCTCTCTATAGACCGTTGTATCATGTATCTGTATCCAAAACAAAATTCAATGAATGTCATTCAACATACACGTGCTAACATAACAACAAATTATTTGAAAGTAATAAGCCCATCTACATACTGATATTTAGTAAAATATGTAACCCTGGTAAATTACTAGCCACAATATACTGCTCGGCTAGGGTGAACTTCTCTTTAGCTCAATCAGTCGAGCTTGAGACTAGGAAGGCAGGGATCCCAGGACCGAATCCTAGCACAAGCATTGAAATAAATAAAAATTATACACCAATATTCCATTGTCCAATAGTAAGCACACTTGAGGCAGAGATAATGTGATAGCCATTCGGCCTGAAGCTTATTACATGCTCAATACAGTTCTTAAATAATTTCTGCAGCAAAATCACTATTTCAAAACAGCAAAACATCATATCAAATGTGTTCATGGAGGTGTCAAGATGAGCACAAAATCATTGGGATCATTTTCTGCTCACAAAAGAGTGGTGATTTAACAAGTCTCTTACTGAAAAAGAAGTACTTGAAACTCTTCTTTTGATGTCAAATCAAAATTTTTACCTCAGGTATTAAAAACTGTATTACATTTTCTTACTATTATTCAGTATTTCTCAGAAGTCAATTTTACAAACACCATTTTCCTATGGAGGTTCATTAACACTGATCTTTGACCTCCAGCTGACCATGTTTAAAGAAACACATTCTTATCACATGGCAATATCTAACCTATGTAATGTATTTCAAGGTAATGAAGGTGAAAAAAACAATACCCATAAAAAAGTGTTCAAGTCAATGTGCTATAATTTCAAAAAAATTTACTAATATTTATTTGTTTGTTTGTTGAGTTTTTCACCATCTACAGCTAGGGTCATTTAGAGGCAGAGACTCCTTTTTACAGCTGGTGATTACCTCAGTGAACAACATGCAAGAGGCCCGTCCTATGCCATTAAGTGTACCTGAATTAAGTGTCTTTCCCATTGACATATTATGCATTGAATTGTCTTACAACATTCAAATATTCTTTAGGCGGATGAAATCTTACCCATCTTTACCCAGCAGGAATAATGCCGGTATATCCACCTCCCTGTCAGTGTCATCTTTTATCATATCTACTGTACTGTCATCATTATCTTTATCATTGTCTGTTATAATAGTTGCCACAGCTCCAGCATTTTGGGCATGAAAAGTTTTGGTGACAAATGAACATTCCCTGCAACAACAAATCAACAAAATATGTTACTCTAATATAACAACAATAGCCCCATAGTTTCAAGAGGGATAACTGAGAGAAGAAAAACAAGTTTGTAAATATATGTGTATAAATATATTACATCATATCTGTCATCATTTTTTATTGTCTTTAAATGAACATTACGTCCTGTACATCACTTTAGAAGTAGATAATGATGGGATGTAGCTCTGTCTTCTGATTATAACCAAAATTGTGAGGTGTAAGTGTAAATATACTTTAATGGACATAACTTAATTTTTTCAAATCATTCTGTGAGGTGTCAGTTTCATTAGTAACACCAAGGGAAAATAACTAGGAACATTAATCTCATTAGTAACATTAAGGGGGCATAACTGTGTGATAATTGTCTCAATATAAAATTTTAAGGGGACATTTTCATTTTCTCACTAATGGTACATATCTGGGTAAATGTGGGTTATTCATCTCAATGGTCAAAATGAGCTGCTATTAATGTTACAGTGTCAGTTTCATTGGTCACTAAGGGGAAATAACTGTGGGTGTTAGTCTCAATGGTCACACTAAAGAGATATAACTGTGGGGTGTTAGTCTCATAGCCATAATAAGGAGATATAACATTGGGTTGTCAGTCTTATTAGACTTACTAAGGGGACATAACTGTGGGTTGTTAGACTCATAGCCACAGTAAGGAGACTTATCATTTCAGTCTTAATGGACGTGCTAAGAGGACAAAACTGTAGGGTATCAGTCACACTAAAGGGACATAACTGTTGGGTGTTAGTCTCATAGCCATAATAAGGAGATAAAACATTGGGGTGTCAGTCTTATTAGTCCTACTAAGGGGACATAACTGTGGGTTGTTAGACTCATAGCCACAATAAGGAGATATATTACTGGTGTTTCAGTCTTATTGGTTGTACTATGCTGACATAACTGACATAAATCTCATTTATCACAAGTAGGGGACATAACTAAAAGGTGTTAGTGTTTTTGTTGCAAGGAGGAGACATACCTGTGGGTTTTTTGTGTTATTTGCCTCACAAGAATGATCAAGATGTCAGTGTAATATACCATGACAAGAGGACATAAGTACAATGTGACACAGTAATTTGCCAGACTAAACTTCAAATGAACAAAATGGTAAAAACAAGCCTACCCTCTCTTAAGCATCACAATCCTATCTTTCACAATCTCATAATTATCTAACTGGCTACACCCGTTGTAAGGACTTCCTAATATCAATGGCATCCTTGTGTATTTTCTGTCCTGTAAAAAAAAAAATATGACAGAAATATGAAAATAGATCATATCTCATTTATGTCATTCAATAAAGTAATAATAATAATAATTAATAATATGTGTTTAGAAGTTGACAACCAATTGCATATCATTAGCAATCAGTTTTAACATTCCCTTTGTTCACATCATATCTTGGTTGTTTTGTAGCTATAATGGTCCTGTTACAGAAGTCATTATTTATTGCCTCTGCTAGGATTTGAACTTAGGACCTCTCACTTACTAGTCTGATGCTCAACCAATCCAGTTAAATAGAACTTCGGCTTTGCTGGATTGATTGAGTACCAGACTAGTAAACCAGAGGTCCTAGGTTCAAATTCTAGTGAGACATTCAAATAAATACTGACCTCAGCTACAGTACTATTCACTTAATGGAATGAGTTGATTCATAATTATAATAAGACACAACTTTTGCCTGAGCATATAGGAACTCTGATTTCTTTCTGTAATGAAATACATGTACCTTAATTGTTGGGCATAGTATAACATTGCAAATGAGCAAGTCTACTACATGCCACATAATGTTAGTGAAAATACAGGTTAATTGGATTTGTCTAAAATATGCATCTTTATTTTCATCTAATATGATTTTGAAGGTAATAAAAAATAAATATTAACTTAAACTTTATACTTACAAAAACTCTTCCAAAATTTTTGGCAGGTCTTATTTTAAATAAAAATCTGATGTCCTCCGGTTCTAAAACCTCCATAAAAAGTGAATTTCCAAAAATAAGGTTGGTATCAGAGGTTGTTGCTATTCGTATCTGCTCATCTGCAACTATCAACAGAAATATATGTTACTGCATTCAACTCAAATCTGAAACCATCCAACGATTATACATTGAACAGGCCACAATTGACAAAGTGCTTTAATGGTTTTGGTTGAAATTATTTTTCCCCATGGATGTAAATTTTCAAGGTACTGAAATAGTTGATGATAAATTGACTGCAGAAGGTTATATCCTGATCTGACGGAGATCAGCATACTGTAAATTAACATGATTTTACCAGTTGGTTATTAAACTGGTAAACTTACTTTTGCAAGTATCATCTCGACATTGGTTCCAGGCTGTTATATATTTTGGTGTTGTGTTTCTGTTGATTTGTTTTATGTGAACTTTTGATCGTGACCTTTATATATTTATGTGTGTGATCTAAAACCTGTGTGATTTTGGTTATTCTTAATATTTGACGCTTCCCGAAAGAATCAACAACTGTGATTCATTCTATTCATCATGAAATATTTTGAGTATATATATTCGTTCCATTGATAAATTAGAGTATCTTTTCATAATACACATTTCAACATGTCAAACATCTGATGATCTCATGTTGAAAAATGATGATTTAAAAATGATCACTTTTGATGAGAGCCCGCTGATTTTGAATTAACATGTGGGTTGTACGTCTGTATTTTATTGAATAAATTCCACAGTATAAACGCAATTCAATACATTTTGTATTTGTTTGGTAGCAACTCATCGACGAAGCATTGCTACGATTATGGATCTAAAACTAATACACCAAGGATACTTGCAATTTTTGTTCGTCAGTCATACCATGATCAGCTGTCAACCTTGTCCTAAAGATGAAATTAAATCTACTTTCATTTTCCGTTATTCAAACTTCCGTTGTTTACATAGATCAGCTAGATACCTACCTGTCAAATGAAAAAAGGCACCCAGAAATGTGAGTAGATGATATACTTTTTCTTTACAAAACATCGTGGGATGCATCACAGTTGGTGATGTCAACCGGAAAGGTAAAAAGAGTTATCTTCTCATGCTTTCCGGAATTTTCTTTGGTGATTGCATCGTGGCAAATCAATAGGACCCATGCAGATATGTTATAGCAAATCGTACATAAAGCACAACGTGAAGTTTGGAACTTCATTTTAACGAGAAGGTTATTGACTACTGTAGAAAAGAGCGGGCGTTTTCTTGATAGTTAGATCTAGAACTACTGTGCATGTGGGTCTTTCTGTTCGTTTAAAATATGATTAAGCTATATAAGTGATGCATTGTCAGCTTAACATGCATATGGTAA
Organism: Ylistrum balloti; assembly: GCF_031769215.1. NCBI lineage: Eukaryota > Metazoa > Mollusca > Bivalvia > Pectinida > Pectinidae > Ylistrum > Ylistrum balloti. The sequence continues at coordinate 503,572 of NW_026782174.1, read as the reverse complement.
CAGAAATATACGTAAGAAGAGTTGGTTACAGCAGAGACGTATATATCATATGTCTCTGGTTGCAGCATTAAAAGTACAAAAACATGCAGATGGCAAAAATCACTTCCAATGGATTTAAAACAGTGTAGTATGCATATTTAATGTCTAGTGACGTACAGTTACCTCAGTAATACTAAAACACTGCACTTTTACTTGTGGTATTTTCAGCTTACCCCGATCTGCTTTTCAGTTCATATAGTGTCATTTTGTACATATACCAATGACAACTTAATATCTCATTGTTTTTTTAGCAGAAACATTTAGAAATTATGAAAAGTAAATTTAACAAGACAAATTTTGAGGTTGACTATTTGACCTAATGCCCATTTCAGGGTTAAATTTGATGTCTCAATTATTACATTATGACACACGAAAAACATTACACAGGAACACATTTAATTTTTTTCAATATGATATATTCATATATCCTATGCTAAGTCCAGCACAATTATATTTACTGATGTTGTCAGTGACTTGTCACTTGATTTTTTTTTTTTATTTTGTATTCTGCCTGAATTCCTTATGCATGAATGAACATACTCTAATGTGATTCTAAGTTTCAGTATTAAAGAACTTTTTAAGATCTTTGTGTTATGATTAATCGTGTTTATTAGTAAGTACAATTTGTATTTTAGACAGACCATACATCATTTATATCAATTATTGTTTTAATGTCAAAACTGCACCTATTTCAGTTAAAGGAACTTGATAACTATTCTAACTGAATTAATATAAGCATATTGGAAGGATATTGTACAACACATGTCTTGTGTTTAACTAACTATTTCAATTTTTTTTACATACAATTTTGGAAGTTTGCCTGTGATATTTACCTTTGGATAACTTCATTGGTATTTTATGTTACAATCATGTTTTCTTTTTTACAACAGGTTCTTATAACTCATAAAACTGTTGAAATGGAATGTGGTTGAAGATACTTGAGTATGTGATCCTTCCTTCTATCATAGCATGGCTTACAAGAATCTGTTGGCCCTTAATCTGGAGAGTAGAAGGCAAAGGTCAAATTTTCTGCAATGTCTACGGAGAAAAGGGGCCTGGAAAAGTGTGCCGCCTGATCTGTCCTGGTGGATACTTCCATTTGTCAACAATGCATGAACAATGTTATCCCTGGCTTACATGTCAGGACCTCAAGGATGACATTATAAAGGTCAAGACTATTGGAGCTGGAGCAGTGAAACAGGTATGTAAATTAATGCCTCCAGACCATCACTAATATCTCTAAATACTCTGTTATTGCTCATTGGGATACTTTCGCTTCTGTGAAGTATGGTGCTCTAAGTCAGATGTCAATTATGTTAAAGTTGAGTGTAAGTATTTTTAGCTCACCTGGTCTGATGAACCAGTGAACTAATGCCATACCGCAGCATCCCTCATCTGGCGTCCATTAACTTTTTCTACAAATTGGTACTAGTCATGAATGAGCACACCAGATTTTGACCAAATTTTGCCAGAAGCATCCTTGAGGGAAGAAGACCAAGTATTGTATATACAGTGTTTCAGTCCCTAAGGTCCTGAGGGACAGGGTGCAAAAGGGGAAATTTTGCAAGTTCTTTTTTTTTTTTTTTTTTTTTGAATCCTACATACTCCTCCAGTAAGATTGATTTGGTATTGCTCAAGTTTGTCTGAAGTATCCATGGGTGAAGAGGAATCATTTTTGTATAAACAGCTGGTTTTGGCACCCTGGGGTGAGGGGCAGGACTCAATAAGAGAAATGGAAGAAAGTTTATTTCAAGTTCTTAAGTAAAATCCTACTCCTCTTGTAGAAATGCTTGGATTTTGTCCAAATTTGGTCTGAAGCTTCCATAGGTGAAGTGGAATCAATATCTTATATAAATTGTGAGTGTCAACCCCCTTCCTGAGCCAGGAGAGGCAGTTCCCAATAGGGTAAATAAAGCAAATTCTTTAAAATCCTACTCCTCCTGTAGCAATGATTAAATTTTGACCAAATTAGATTTCAAACATAATTGGGAAATCAATTTTGTATAAATGCCGGGTCTCAGCCTGCTGGGGCAGTAGGGGAGGGGTCTAATAAGGGAAATAGAATTCTTTAAAATCTTGAAACTCTTCTGTAGGAGTACCTGAATTCTTTAAAATCTTTCTTCTGTTTGAATGATTAAATTTTTCCCAAATTTGTGAGAGTATATGTATTATGGGACATTGATTCCTTGTGAACAGCATATCAGATTTTGATTTGCTTTCCTTCTTACTTCCGTGATATTTCAAAAAGATCTTTGGATTCTAAGTCTTCTAAGATAACTGGAAAAAATCATTATCTTAAGCATCAATGTAGTTATAAGTCAATATACTGACAATCACTTTGATAAAAGATTGCTCCTGAAAATGACGAATGGAAAGAAGGAAATTTGATTTACTGTATTGTTAATGTCAGGGAAATGTTAGATGTTTAAGAAAAACAATCTGCTTTGAAACTATACATTAATGAGCACTAGTTGTTCCAAGCATGTAGAACCATTGTATACTGTAAAAGGATATTTATGGTTTTCATTGTGCATTTTTGTTGGAACCTGATTTCATGGACAAATCTTGTTTACCATCTTTATATCATAATTTGTGTAATATTGAAATCAGAATTGCACATGGAGTTGTTGAAATTGACAAATCGTTAGTCTGTTTACATATGCTGTATCATTTCCCTTCAATAACAGGTTTCATTAGCAACATGGAACGGTCATATGATAGCGATGAATGAACCAATCACAGATTTGTATCTAGAAGACTACAGGTATGGACTGGAAATGCTGAAACAACTTCAAGGTCATCTTGAGGTCGTGCAGTTTGTAGGGTTTTGCAATGACACATATTTTACAGAATATTACAAATTTGGTTCCGCTGACCAGCTGGAAAATATTCTCCGTGACCACCCCTCTGTATTCCAGAATACTATGGCAAGAAGATTTAGTCTGTGTGTGAATTACGTCCAGATTCTAAATTTTCTACACACACACAGACTTGGAACCTTTGTCATGTGTGATTCAAATGATCTTGACAAAACCTTGAAGCAGTTTCTTATCACAGACAATTTAACACTGGTACTCAATGATGTAGATTCCATAGCTAAGGTCAATCATTCTGCAGGTGAACTCATCAAATGTGGTCATCGTCAACTTGGGGGAGAATTTGTTGCACCAGAACAATTATGGCCTTTTGATACTGAGTTCAAAGATGAAGCTATGCCACACTATGATGAGAAATCAGATATATGGAAAATTCCTGATGTCTGTAATAATTTCATTGATGGAAATAGTGATGCTCTGAAAGTCAAAATGGATTTGTTCAGAATCCATTCTGCTTGTAAAGAAGAGCAGGCATCACACAGACCAACAGCAGCAGATATTTTACAGGACTATGAACATGTGTGGAATAGCATCAGTAAATCAAATGATTGACTTTCACTTTGCTCCAATTTGACCATTTTTTTCATCAGTTGTTCTTTTGTGAAATTTCTAATCTCTACACCATTTCACAGTTTTTGCTCTCTGTAATTTTAACCTGATCATTAGGACTATACTGTACTGTAAACCAATCTCTGAACTTCTTTTGAGAGATAAAATTCAAAAGACATTCAAGAATATTGTAAGTCCCAATGGTCAATCAAGGTTATAGACAAAAGATGAAAGTCAGTTTACACTACAGTTTATTGCTTTGTAGTTTTGATGGATAAACAATAAAAGGAGAAAGTAGAAATGACTTTTTTGTTTATGGACTGCCATTTCAAATAACACCATTTGCATGATATCGTAACCTGTACTTTGTTCAACTGTTATCAATGTCAGGAAACTGATTTTGTCAACCTTATTGGGTCACTTTGAGTTGAAATTCGGATAAGTTGAAATGTTTTCAACAGTTCCTTGAATTTGTTGATAATGGCTTTCGACTAGATGTATATATGTTGGGAAAATATTCCTAAATTGACACCGTTTATTTAATTGGGTAAACAAAAACAAAGCATAAATAAATTGCAGATTTGTTTTTTTATTGAGATTCTAAATTGTACAAAGCTGCCAATGTGTTGTGTTACAGTAACAAAGGGCAGTGTACACAGTAAACAGAAACACAACCAACACACTAAATGTACAAATCTGTCCTTTTAACAAAACATACACACACATACAAACATGAGACCTACACCTGTCAATTTCGCCTTATACATTCCATATACTGCAGAAGACACATACTTCTTGATTTGTCTTGTCCATGTCTGGAGCATACAAACCAATGAACAGTGTATCAATGTTAGGGCCAAGTGCTCCCTTAAATACAGAGTTATTGTCCTTTGTTAATTTTTTTGTGTCCAGAGCATAACTTTGCTAACATTAAAACTTGGATAGTGAAACTATGTGTATACATTGGTCATACTAAGACAAGAGCATTGTACCAAATTCAGGCCTGCAACCTTTTATAGTTTCAGAATTAGTTTCATTTGTCAAAATGTTTTGTCTGCAGCATAACTTTGCTTTCATTTAAACTAGGATACTGAAACTTGGGTGTATACATTGATCATATTCAGAAGATGTACACAGTAGTGCTTTAACCATTGATTACAGAATTATTGCCCTTTGTTAAAACTTTGTGTCGGGGGATAAATATAGGTATGAATTATGAAGATAAAATGGAAATATTAACTCTTACTTATTAAATGAAAAATAAATGAAACTGTTTATCTTAAAATTCTGAATTTGTAGATGAATGTTTTCTATTTTGCATTATCGAAAAATTAATACGTGGACATTAGACATGAGATCATATAGAATATACAAAATGTTGTGGAAAGGATGACAATATACAGCGTGAACTAGGTTTGAACTTATCACTTTGAATGAAATCAACATTTATTTTATAGTTAGAATTAACTTAAGTGTTGAATAATGGAATTATGCAATCACTTGCTACCCTGATGTGTTCTCTTTGTGCAAAGTGGAGTCACAGAAATTAAGATCTACAAACAAACATATAAACACACATTTAAACAAAACAAGCATATACAAGCTGATAATAGGTGAATGTACAACAGAGTGTACAAACATAAAACAAACATATGTAATATAATTATAACTATCAAACTTAACAAGAAAAAGCTCCCAAGCAAATAGGTGCGCCAACTCATAGCACTTTCATTCATACAGAAGTGGACTGCCCAATTCAAATCCCTGCTCAATAAACTTATAACCTATTAGTACTGATTTATACAATCAGGAGAAATAATGCATCATTTCAGTTATAATCAATATCTTTGTTCTAAATATAACAATATTCTGTACAAAAGATTAGTAATGACCAATCGCTGAATTGAAATTTGTGATTTAACATCTAAACAGGAAGTCTTTAGGTAATCAGTAAGCTTTAAAACAAAAGATGTTTTTCACTTAAATTTTCTGAATTTATGGATAAAGGTTTGTCAATCATTTTAGTTTAATGGTTAATACTGACTGATTTACGCCTTTCAATTCAGGTCAAGTACTGAAATGGATTTAATTTTGAAGTTGTAATTGCAACAAAAGACATTAATAAAAGATTTTAATTCCAAATACCTGTAACGATTGTGCAAGTCAATATTTCAGACTGATGTCAGAAATGTTACCACATAGAAAAGAAGTTGATACAGCACTTAGTTGATTAAAGGACTGAGCATGCGTTTACATTTGGTTATCTCCCCTTTCCTATCTAATTTGTTAATTTCAACCATGCAGATTACAATACTGTAAAAAAAAATACTTCTTTAGACATCATGAGCATTTACAGAAGTAGGAAATTATTTACACACAGTTCAATCTATTGGATATATACCAAATTATCTCCCTTGAAGGTAAATCTTTTGAAATTTTATTAAGTAAAAACTGAAATAATATGTACCGGTAAGCAACACCAAAATGAAATATTTGTACTTGAGAATGATTCTGAGATGTCAATCTGAAAATTTTTATACAAATATGCTCAGCTTTCAGAAGTAAATTCCCAGATGTGGGCTAATGGTTACATTTGTTTAATGTTCAATATTTTGCCCTAATCTAGACTTTGAATTGGGAGTTAATACTTAAAATGTCCAGGAGACAGGTTCATTTGTTCAAAAATCTTGGATCCTTAGCTACAAGATGGTTCTATCTAAATATAGTTTGATAAAACAACATTTCTTGAATCTGGATTTGAAATGAACTGTTCTTCTCATTAAATGTTTCTAGCTCTAAAACATTTACCTATGCTTGCTTCTGCACAGAACACAAAGCTTGAGTAATTAACACAAGAAAGCACAAAAAAATCTCAATATTTATACTCTAAACAAAAAACAATCGTGATGATATTGATATGATGAACAACAGAGTTTAACTCCAATGTGTGAAACATGTAGTGTATGGAGTTTATTGTAACATTAACAGTATAATATTTTGTACAATATACACACTATATATATATATATATATATATATATATGTATATTTATATATACGTAATGAAATTGAAAAATGATTTGTCTATGCTGTAGCATTTAAAAAACAAGAAAAAAAGGAAATTAACATCAAAGTGCTTTGCTTTAAACATCTGAACTCTTAAAATCCACTTTTCTGTCATAAAATGATTTTACATGTTTAAAATGATTTGAGAAAATTGAAATACATATGTATTCTCACAAAATTGTCTGTTCCATCTCCAACACCTATGAAACTAAATATAATGTTAAGTTAATCATTCAATCATTATCATCAACATGTTATAAAATCATAACCACATCAGAGTTTCTATTAAACATACTGATATTTGTTGTATATCCTGCATTTTCTTTCTTTTTTATTTAGCTGCTTTCCTGCTGTCATAAGAGTATTTAATACCAAAGCTACATGTTTACAAAGAAATATGTGTCGTGTCTTCATCAAGATATGGATTGAGTTTTAAATGCCCACTTTTCTCGATACTTAGATATTTTATGTGCATGTCAGATCTTTTTAAAAATTGCTACAATCAGGGGTGAAATATCTTTTATACAAAAATTTTAAGAATTCATTGTTTTCACTTAAATCCGTCTTATTAGTCTTTGTAAAAATGAAGAAATGTATATTAATTAACAACAAATTCACTATCTTAATTCATTTTAAAGTGTCTAAATATTGAATGAAAAGTCTTTTAATACAGGTATATCAACTATTCATATGTTTTCTTAATATAAGGACATAATGTTTGGTACTTGCTTCTAAGAACAAATTTATAAAAGCTTGCATGTACATGTATTTAAAACAAGAGACTGTCATACAAGTCAATATTATTTATTTTAACATCAACATCAAACGTCAACAACATAAACTTGTTTGTATTTCAAAATTAAATCAATCTTTCACCTTCTTCCTATCCCTCACCACCTTATGATGACACTTGACTCTCCCTCTACATTCCTAATTAAAACATGTGACAATTTTCCAAAAATTTCACCTTTTCTGTATAAAAACTAAACTATTCGATGACAGTTGTTACATATTCGACTTATTCTAACACTTGCGAGACTTTTCCTGTCCTTTATTGAACAAATATTCTACATTTAGCATGGGGATCAAATTACAAAATGGTAAAATTTCTGAGAGTTTTCCGGGGATCAAATTTGAAAATGGGAAAAGTTTCTATGGGTTTCCTAAAAAGCAAAGTTATTATAATAAGTTTTACCTAACCAGAATTAACCTGTTAACTAAGGTTGATGTGTAAATCAACTTTTTCAATTTAAGTTAGATTTCAATCTGGAGACTCTAATAATTAATTTGGTATAAGATCATTACCCTTGGACAATAACTACAAGTTTTATAGTGAATTACAGTTCGTAGCAATTGAAATTTAAAAATGGTTAAAACCTTGATAGTAATTACTCCAGAGCTTAAACCTAGTCTATAGAAGGGTCATCATATGTCATTATTAAGTGTTGAAGGCATTTACAACAGACTGTAAAGACAATACATATTCAATGATGAATTAAATCTGAAGTACCTTGCATTCAGTAATGAATTACATAAACTACAATTAGTATATCTCTTTAAAGGCACGTCGACTAAACCTAATTATTATCTTTTAAAAGGCACATCAAGAAAAACTTCAAAAGCAATACATATATATACAAAATGTGTAAAGATCCATATTACAATTTAATTTCAGCATCTGATACATACAAAAATTTATTCATAGGTGAATATAATTTTTAATACAATTGTAGAAATAATAAAATAATACACTGTTGAATATAGGCAAAATGCCTCTATACAATATATTTATCATAATTTTTTAATATAATATGTATACATTTATTATCCCAAACTATAATCATATCCTGTCTAAAAAGAGCACTTGTCACACTCTGTCTAAAATGACCACATTATCACAGTTTGAACCAACTACTTTCCATAAAGTCTGATATGAACATCTACAAGATGTCCGACAAACTTGGTGGTCAGACAACTCAGATTTCTGTGATACAAAGTTCCTATCTTTACCTTCACATGGAATTAAATAAGACACTTCATATTCTGCTGATAGCGTCAACTTTGACCCAAATCATACACAGTCTATGCAATATGAAAATCCTTCAACATACTGTTCAATGGGTTTAAAAAAAAAAAAAAAAGGATTTTGTTCTTGAATTCGAATCATTTCAACTTATCTTTTTAACCACATTAATTTTGTGGCATGGATTCGAATCGTTCAAGAACATTGGTTACTATAAGTGGACAACATATTTTCCCTGTTATTATATAATTATGAGGATACAGACTTAGGTACACGAAAATGAATATCCACAAATAAAAACTATTATACAGTAACTGTTCTCAAGGCCAACTGGCCCCAGTTGCTCAAAACTTTGTTAGAATTCACCAGTGATTAATAAACAATTTTAATTGCTGCCATTGAGAAAAACCCAGGAGTTTTAAAGGCAAAATTAACACTCAAAATATATCAATCCGACCTGCCTCAACAGACCTCCAGCAGTGAAATGATCAAGAATGCTTTGCCAATTTTGTTTACTTTATATCTGAACTGTTTTCATGTACCACTGGTTATCTGTAACCAGCCTTTGAACAACTATGGCCTGATGATCAAATGATGCAGATGAATGATAAAATGTGAAATCTGAAAAATTTGAGACATTTGGTTTATATATGGAAATAAATCTTCAACTGTCTTGAGATGGTAAAGATGTAAAGATGTAATTAAAACGTAATTCTAGAAAATCTTATTGAAAGCCTGATATGATACATGGCAAAAAAAGCACATACATAAAGAAAAAAAAGATGATGAATTCTTGTCGAAAAACAAAATCACAGTTGTCTCCCCTGACAAGTAAGTTGTAACAATCACACTCCACAGCAAGTGTTCCTATCAAAATTATACACATAATCTAATGCATAATGTTCCTTGCTGGGATTGGTTACCAACATAATATTATGTATCACAATATTGGATGGATGTATGGAAGGACTTATAATCGCACCAACTAAAACAATGGAAGGATGGAGATTAATGTTGAGGCAAGCAAAATACATCATTATACACAGTGTACATACTAAGCAAAAGCCATCATCAACAATCTGCTGTATTGGAACGCTGGGCAGGTGTCATCATCACCAATGTAGAATTGTGTACTGTAAAAGATTGGAAATATTCACATATATTAGAAAGTGTCTTTGATCCTGATGAATCAAACTTCTCCATGAGGTCAATTATGGGGGAAAAAAAAAGAAGAAAAATTTGGATAAAACTCTAATTTACCACAGTACCACAAGAATTTCACACAAATTACTGCTTTTACAGACTTTTGGCTGCAAAATATTTGAATACTGCAGTAATTTCATAACTTAATTAGTTTGATTTTTTTAAATATTTAAGTCAAATTAATAAAACATGATTTGGCAACTGCATGTATTACGAAACAGAGGAGAAATGATGTAAATATATACCGCATTATTACAATGTGTACTAATTACGGTATATATCTGCAATACTAAGTTATTTGTATTTTCATCTTTCATTGTCAAGTCAATTCAATAAATAAATCATATCATATCAGATAACCACATATTGCTGCAAAGGTATTGACATAATTTAACTGTGTTAAATGTATATACTACTCTACATGTGTCTTTTTCTAAAGAACTTTCTTCTATAAAGACAGTAAAACGTCCTTTGTGAATAATGACATGGACTAGTTAACAAATGATCAATATTTTCATTTATTTCTTAAAGTACATAATTCTATCTAACCACACAGATAAATGTTTTAGTGAAGCATATATAGTATGGAAAATGTCGAAAGCAAGGAGCAGAACACAGAAGCTGTAGAGCAGTTTATCCATTCAAAATAGAAATGATACCTTACAAGTTGAATTCATCCCTAATTAATGTCCCCACTTTGAAAGGAATAAGTATTTAAAAAAAATAAACAAGAAAAACTTTGTTGCTTTCATTCATCTTTCAAAGTAAGCAATTTTATATTGCATCTTAGGCTGAACTGAAAAACCAGTTTTCTTGTCATACACAGGTTGGAACTTTTTTTAACACATGTATTTGGCATATCTAACGAGACCAAGACATATGGTCCAGTCTTTCTAAAGCTAATAGCTGATAATCGTCATTATCAAGAATGCATTATAGAACAATTAGGTCTAAGTTCTAACGTTTCTCAGACACTGAGCTCTGTTCATTAGATTAACCTTAACCAAGCACAAGTGCACTGGTTTCATGGAATATATGCTCTGTGATACTTAGACAATTTCAACTGAATATAAAGCAACAGCTCCATCCAAACAATTCAAAACAGTGACAGGTGAAATCTTTGAAAAAAAAATAATGCTTTACAGAAGAATTTGGTATATGTTCCAATGTTGCTCCAACACGGAGCTCTGTTCAATAAGTTTTTTCACAATTTTTTTCACAAAGTATATGCTCTGTGATACAGTTTCAACTCAATAAAAAGGAACAGCTCAATGCAAACATTTTAAAACTGTGACAGGTGAAAAAAAAGAGAATGACCAAAATGGTTGCACTACTATTCCTTACTTTCAAAGTGGGAGACAAATACTGACACATTTCTTTATATGAAATATAACATAGATTAAATACATATAGACCTGATCTGGTCTTACTTACCATGACAGTTAAATGGGACTACAGGATTACCTCCCCCTTACCAAAAAGCTGCCCACTGGTTTTCACTTGGTAGGTCTATCAGTATAATAATTTGACAAAATATTAAAAACAAAGGGTTTGCATTCTGAAAATTACAGATGTTAAATCTATATATCTAGTATTTTGAAATCAACATCATATTTCATCTATATCTATCTCATTACTATAAATTATGTTAGTCAAATATCCAGTGCTTTATCAAAATGGTTTTATTTTCCTCTCGGTTTTCATTTAAAATTTATCTTTTTCAGATCAGTTTTTCATATTTCAGTGGCTCACTGAAGAATTGAATTCTATCCAATTTTTCATTCTCACTTTCTTAGAGACACAAAAAAAATCTTTATTGTATGTACATATAAGGTAAGGGAAAAAAGCACTAAATACTACGATCAGAGGATTGGAGTACCAGTTAGTGTTTAAAAGCAAGAGCGTCAAAAGCTAAAAGTCAGTAAAGGGAGGTAATCCAGTCCGTAATTTCATAGTTTATTTACATACCTGAACTTATCATGATATTATTATCCCCATCTGGACTTTCAAATATATTTTCTCCTCCACCCATAAAATCTTCGTCATCATCATCATCATCATCTACATCCAGCACAGTTGCTCCCTGGTGACGATTCATAATCAAAGAATAACGAGCATCTTGTTTATGTTTTCTGTGAAAGAAAAAATGATGTGCATTATTCAAAAATCATTCAAGTAATCAAGTTCATCTTTAAACTAATACTTGTCATTAACTAACAGCATAACCCAAATCAATATACCGATGTCCTTGCCAACAAAATTATTTTTGCTAAACAAATGTTAATTTTTTTCCAAAATATGTTTGATATTTTTTTTTCAATTATGAAACCAATGGATCATGTGAGAAAATACAAGACATATTTTTTGTTTCATTTTGCACCATTTAATGCTTCTGATTATCATTCAAAGAATTCTGTGATGTTGAACGAATATTGACAGCAACATTTCTTGTTTATGTTTAGACATAGTCTGCTAATAACCACATGTGTGATAGTCCACCCATATTTATTTTTATTCAGAAGAACTACTATAAACACTATGACTTTGCAAGAATGTGCTGGTCCTCTGGACTGAATATTGCAGGATAAACACTATAACTGATGAAGGAAGCTATGAAACTTTATACAAAATATAATTACCTTTTGACATACACAATGAGGACGGCCACTAAGGTCCCAACAGCAATCACGATTAGTGGAACAATTATATACACAGCAACAGGAACTGAAGCTGTGGATGTTGTTTCTGTGGGATGAACACGCGACAGTGTGGACACCTGTACTGTCGGCGGTGATGTTGGAACCCATGATGTTATGTTACCTGTACAGACAAGACAAAGGGCACATAAAAGTAATTATTTTATAGATGAATGTATTTTTTTAAACAGTACATTTACTTTTACAGAAAATGTTGATCTAAGTTATGTACTACAGGAATACAGTACTTTTACAGCAAAAAAAGTTGTCTAATCATATGCACTACAGGAATACAGTGGTAATAATTTTACAGAAAAAGTTGATGTAAGTTTGTGCACTAGAGGAATGTTCCCGACAGGTGAGAGAGGTAGGATACTGTAAACATTTACCTTTTATGATTTCTACATTTCTTACACTTATAGCATCATCAGCTGTTATTAATTCAAAATGGATCTGGCTTGAACTAACTTTATGCTGAAGTTCTTTCACAACCTGAAACATTTAAATATAAATATTTGGTGTATGAGAGGAAAAACAATTCAATCTACTGCAAATTAGTTTTATTGTTCATATACTGGCTATTAAAAAGTTTTACCTGTTGTGTAAAAGTTGAAAATGTTGTGTTATATTTAAACTTACTCCAAAGAAATCCTATTTAAATTGTATAGCCACAAATTTCACATTTACTGTACATATTCACCAACCTGTTCTACAGTGAGACCACCATGGTCGTTAGGTAGTATAGTGAGGTCTGCAATGGTGGGGCGAATCTGAGGAATGGATACCATCAACCTATTGGACTGTACAAACAGCAACTAAATTCAAAAAAGAAAACAAACCATTCTTTCATTAAAAAATAAACAATTTTTTAAACATTTATTACTATTAATCATATATATTTTTGTTTGAAAGAACACCTTTCTTTTTTTTTTTTAAGTATATAAAATCATATATTTGGTTTGTCACCAGCATATAAAAAAAATAATTATACGAAGTATATTTTCTCTATAATTATAAATGTTTGTTTATTTGTAAACCTGAGATTAAATTTTAAAGAGTAGTAATTGATATGTCTGTTAAAGCATACCGGATTCACATGTGACTATTTTTATTATACTTGTCAAGTCATGCATACTGTGAAGTCATTCATTTTTTTTTATAAATAAGTGAATGGATTGTTAGATTTAGTATAAGTAGATTTAATGAGCTTTACTCATCCATGAAATCAAGAGTCCAGGAAAAGGTAATTTTATTGAAAAAACATGAAAATTTAGTCCCACAGAAATATCTGATTAAACAGTAAGTTAGTTGTCACTTATCATCTTGTAACTCTATCCAATCCCCAAACTCCTATCCCTTTCTAACCATTTTGATCTAATTCAGCTGCTTAAAATGGATGAAGACCAACAAGGTAATTGACAAATATAGACATATTTTGGTAACATTAAACTTATTGTGACATTCAATGATTGTGACTGTTAAGTTACCTCTGATAACTTGAGACAGATGAGCTGTGATGTAGTGTACCGCCAGTCAAAACTCCCTGTACTGAAGTGATCAATGTTGGGGGTGAAATGAAGACGCACTATAGTCACATTATCTGAAAAGAAAAAATATAATATATAATGACAAGATGCACACTCTTTGACATGGATCAGGAAAATTTGTTTACTGAAGTGTTTTTAACGAAAATCATTAAAATCACAATTGTAATAGTTAAATAACAAATCATGTGGGATAAAAAATTCAAGGGAGGTAATTCTAAAAAAATAAAAGCTCTATGTGATTATTGACCAAATACAGGAAAAAGGGAACCACTATAGCTCCTGGTAATCAAGAGTAGAGTCCCCTAGAAATTTTATGACTATACAAAATGTTGAGTTCAATTTTAAAAATCTGGCTGGACCGCAATAATTTTGAGTTACAGCAGAATCAGACAGGAAAAATCCATGAACCAATCAATGATAAAAGTCATGTTTAGTATTTACTGTTTTTTGTTACAATGATTATTCTTTTACAAAAAAACAGTTTGATTGTCATTATCTAAAAATGTTTTACAGTTAGAAAACATGTTAAACTAACTGCATGACAACAATTAACAATTCTCTACGTACTGTAGACACTGATTGGGTACGTGGTAAGTACAGAGCTGACCGAGTTCACCGCCTGGATTGTTACGTTGTACTGGCCTGTTTTGTTGTACCTATGGCTGACAGTAGTCCCCCAGGTGAGATATGGATGTGATCCTTTCGGCTGTAACAAATTTATCAGGTGAATATGTTTGTATTAATGTTCCTTTTCAATATTTTACCGTCAAAAATACATCAGCTCTTAGTTCCTGCCCTACTATGATAATTTCCTACCAAGTGCAGCTCTCATACACACTGATGTAGTTGACATCTCTTGCACATGACATCATAGTGATGTATTGGGTTCATGTGCATGTTACATTAAGTTACATTAAAATTTGAAGCAACATTCACATCAAAATAGAATTTTGCAAAGTGCAATGCCCCAATGATAACTAAGAGAAACTATATTTTCATTACCTGAAAGAGCTTTGTCACAACCATTCAAAAATCACCGTCTTTCTGAATATTTTTCACAATTTGATTTTTAAATGATAATTGAATTAAAGTAACAACGGTACAGCAATATTGGAAAGAAATGAAATTATTGAGATCGACACTGGAATTCAGATTATTGGATTTATCATTTCTACTGATATCACACTTATAGACTAAAAGGTTGCACTTTTGAAAAATCAACATTAATGTTTACGTCGTCCAATATCAGTCGAACATGTGTCTATGTCAACGGCCATAGCAACATGTAAGAAGATGTATTCTGTTATAGTCATCGTCTGAAATCAATAAGAGGAGGAATATAACCAATAGAAGGTGGCGTAGATTCTTGGGTTTCTTTGCCTCCTCATCTGGATACCCAAATATATGCAAGGTGATTGAAGGATAAGTAATATAATGAAGTGAGTCAATCACAACAGGAGAAGGGACTGGGTTCATCAATGTATGAATCTGGCCTCTTCTGAAATTCTCAATTTTATGATTAAACTCTACAAAAACAAACTGCTATTAAAGATTCTTAAAAGTTGCTTTTAGGATACCAACTCCCATAAACAGATGTAAGAGAGTGAGTTTCCAGGCTCTTGGATAGGAAATCATATTGTCAGCTGTGGTACATCTTCCATTTGGGCTTTTTACTTCATTATGTAATTCGTAAGTCCCCTAAGAATTCTATTTGGCAGTAAATAGATAAGTTGCCTCTCTTCAGGTACATAGCTCGGCCAGCAGCTTCGATGTCTTGACGTCTTTTTAAGCATTTACTTGTTGGCCGGGTAATACTGAAGCACTACAGCTGTTATAGCCCTTTAGCCGATATCATTATAATGTAATAAACTATTGAGATTCCTCTAAATGTGCCTCTGCGTACTTTGTTCATAAAATCATATTGGTGTTGTTAAAAGTTATATACCTAACACATGAATGTATTTGTGTAAATGTATTGTACATCTCTGAGATATGATGATGTAACACTTGCCAACCTGTTAATGGAAATTTCTTCATTGTAAACATTGTGACATCATTAATTAAGGTAGAAAATTGTTTCACTGCATTCTTTGCGTGAATATGTTAATGAGTAAAGTTTCAGAGAGCAACATTAACAATCTTACATACTAACCTCATCACCATATCTCCACACAAAATGTGTAGGGCCAAAGTCTGTTTGGTTACCACTACAGCACAGCGTGACATTGAACTGTGTCAGTCGACCAACTTCAGCTCCCCAAGGAGCCAGGGCAAGTACAGCCGTTATATTTGCTGCAAAAAATATAAATAAAATCATACAATTCTAACTTTACACTGTAAGGTCTCAACAATTTCTGACTTAACACTGTGAGATCTCTGTAGCTCCAAACAATTTCTGACTTAACACTGTGAGATCTCTGTAGCTCCCAACAATTTCTGACTTTACACTTTAGACAGGGTATCTTTATAAAGCTACCACCATTATCTAAACATTATACTCTAGTTATGCTGGAACGTCTTTCATCTTAATAGTAATGGAATGATGTAAAGACAACCTACCTTCTACAGAAATCATTAATCGACAAATAGCACTGCCATTGGAGTTCATGGCCACCACTGTAACATTGAAATAACCAGCCTTGTTGAACTGATGGTACTTCCTAGTGCCATTGGCGAGACTAGTGTCCACTTCGTGACGTCCATTGTCACTGAATGACCAAGTATAGGTAGTTCCCAACTTTGATCCCTAAATAAACGAGGATTACAAAATAAACACCAATTTCAGCAACATTATGTTAAACAGTTATGTGTCATACACAGTTTGTCACTGAAATATAGATTATGATTTAATACATTTACTAAATATACATGTACATAATCATACAAACAGCTTAAAAATGATACCAAACCTTTATTGATTTATTATTTATTTATGACTGTCACACCATGCTATGAGACATATATCGCGGTAAGCAACCAATGACAATAGGGTAAATATACGATGCACAATGTCTCTGTTCATGGAACATGGCTACGTCTAACAGTCAAATATTTCATCTCATGTGGTTTAGTCAACTTCCACTTATCCATGTTTTACTGTAATATCGTTTTACTGAACAACACATTTATTGATGTCTTCATAACAAAATAGGTTCATGTAAATGTTAATGAAACATGGTCTGATAAATGTTGTGTTTAAAAGTTCAGCTAACTTATCTTTCTCAGAAAAACACATGCTGTCCTGTTCCTTACCGATCTCTGAGTGAGAGTAAATGTGACTGTTGTTCCCATGGCAACAGTAGTTTTAGAGGTGGAGAGCACCAGGCCCCTGGGAGCAGCAACAGGACATGGGGTAGGGATTGGCTTGTACATATCCGATGTGGAAAGGCCTCCAGTACACTTGTCAGAGGCAATAAGGCGGTACCTATTGATAAGAATTTATTATACTATATACTATATTAAGAATCGTACTCAAGCATGTTACATTAAGTAGCTGGATTGATCGTTGAATGAACAGCGAGGGTCTTTGTGAGGCAGATCTTTCATGCCATAGCTGTTGGCTATTTCAATGAACAACAAACCTGAGGCCCATACAATGCTATCCAGCGCTATAAAACAGTTAGACCATCTCGTTTCTCTCCTTCCAGAAAAACGGCACAAACAGGCGTGAGCAGGGAACATTAAGTACAAACTTTAGATCTTCACCTCAGTTTATGTTGTAATGACTGTGCTATAGTGGCCACTAAACCCTTGATGTATATTGTCACAAGATTTAAAAAGATAATGAAATATCAATTAAAAACTTCTTAAATAGGGAATAAAAACACTGACATTGGCTTTCAGGCTTGCTGGGATACAGATAAGTCCTATGTGTATTTTACTGTTACATTCCCTATATCCTGTGGGTCACAGTGGTCGAGTGTTTAAGCCATCTGACCATCTTCATCTTTAGCCCTCCACCTCTGGGTCATGGGTTCAAGACCTATGTGGGGTGTACAAGGCCTATGTGGGACCGTTGCCAGGTACTAGCAGCAGGTCATACAAACCTGGCACGTCCTTAAATGACCTTAAATGGCTTCGGTTGTTAATGGGACACAAATAATAATAAACTGAACTAAAATATTTACATCCCATCAAAACAGTGATTTTAGAACAGTGGTAAATTAGGTGAATTCTAATAATATTGTAAGTGGCACCTACCCTTTAGTTTTATTGTACAGCTCTCCTTCCTTACAATGCCAGTTGATGTTAGAGTGATTGTACCAGTTTGTTAGGGAGCAATCTCCACTTAGAGACTTCTCGTAGCCGTAGTCACTGTGAGATATAAGTGTCAGCAATAACTGGATACTGTTATTACAGACTTAGTCACACATAACACATTATAGGATCACAATCAGATTGACATGCATTTTACAGAGAGAAAGCTTTGAAAATCTAATGTATAGATTTTATTGTAGAGTTTGAATCAACCAGGTTATATTATAAAAAATTTGTCATTAAAGTCTAACCTCATTATCTCAAAGTATTTCATCCGATCCGGCAAAATTTCACACTAAACATTCGAGCTCACATAAATCAAAATACTCGGATAACTCATTGTTTTCCCATGGTTCTGCCGACTTTGAGATAATGAGGTATTTACATCTTACTTTGCCTCTCTGCCCTTCTTACTAATTAGCTCAGAGTGTCCAACATGTGAATTAGAAAATAGACATATTGTATACAAGACAACATTCTCACCAGGAGTTTTTTAAACTTTTGACAAAATTTAAATTGTGATGAAAATACAATATTTCTCTTAATCACAGTATTGGTAGGGTGGTGAAGGAACAGATTCTTTAAAACAAGCAGGTATAACTAAATTTGATTCTCCAATCATTATATTCAACCAAAAACATTACTATCACACCAGCTTCATACTAGCTTTTTCCACTTATATAACTGGCATACTAATAAAGTTAACATAAATTACCATTCAAAATCAGCTGGTCTACAGAGACAGCTGGATGCTGGTTTCTTTCTCGCATAATCTGGTCCATTGTAACATCCAGAGTGTTGGTTGCGTCGCTCGAACGTAACAGCCTCTCCCAAGATGCAATTGTCTTGAGAAATCTTTAAAAGAAGTTTCCAGTTAAAACTTAACATACTACGTTCTAAATTAAAACTGGAATATTAGATAAGAAATTCTAAATCCAACCTAACAAAATTGGCAAAATGTGTTAAATGTTTCAACATATCTAATGATCATCCATTAATTTGGGGGATGATCTCCTTCAACCTATCATTTAAATGTGTTAGTGTACTGTTAAAGTTGTTATTTCTAAAAGTTTTTCTGTTATTCCTGAGAATGAAATAAAATAAGGAAATAAAGATTTATGAAATAAACACAAAACAAACGGGTATTTTATCAGTCTACTTTATTAATTCTTAGAATACTGTAAATCCAGTTATTTTCGCATGGATGATATTTTTGCCATTTGGCTGTTCATGAAAGTGACTGCAAAACTTTAATCCATCAAATATTAAGAAATGGGTGTAGAGGATGTCCTTTTACATCCAGTTTAAGAAGTTTAAATCATTAGAATACAATTTTATCATTTTTAAAAGAAAATTGCAAAAATTTTGAACCATGAATCTTAGCTGCTATTCAGTATACATGCACCATTAAAACTTAGACCAATGAAATTTCCCGTTGTTTAGAGAGTTCTTTATTTCTAGTCATACAATTATCTACAGTATATGAAGGTGAAATAGCGTCACTTTATTGGGCGATATTTAAGTACTGAGGTATGCCACTACATACATTGGCTCCCGGGCTCCAATCTCGGTAGTCCATCTGTGTACACTGCCTGGTCAGTACTTGGGAGAAGTCCAGCTTGACCATAAGTTTCCCAGTTTCATCCCCCAACCGTCCAAACACACTGCATAATACAACATCAATCTTCTTATTAACTTGAATGTTTAACACACCAGTACCTTATTATGTAATATATCTGTAGAGAGTATATGGTCAGTGTCATAAAATATAAGCTTGTCTTTCTGTCCTTAGCTAAAATGTAGCTTATTCATGTATTTTAAGACACTAACCATGCCAGTACCTTATTATGTAATATATCTGTAGAGAGTATATGGTCAGTGTCATAAAATATAAGCTTGTCTTTCTGTCCTTAGCTAAAATGTAGCTTATTCATGTATTTTAAGACACTAACCATGCATTCTATTTATCCTGAAACTCAGACCATCAAAACTTCAACAGTTTTGTTTTGCAATCTTTGCCTACCTGACAATGACATTACCCTGAATTATGTCTGATGACATATGACAAAATAATTGCTCACCCAGAAATATAGTTCCAAATGTCAACAGATATGTCAGCGATTTCATGTCTGATGACATATTACAAAGTAATTGCTCACCCAGAAATATATTTCCAAATGACAACAGATATGTCAGCGATTTCATGAATTTTTGTGAATAAACTTGTTCAGTGCAGCATATAAAATCACTTATTTCAACATTTATTTATACTGTTAAACATAATTTAAAGTAAATTCTGAAAGTACTTCTGACTAATTAATGCATGTGCTAAATTACAGCTGTTTTTTGTCACTGCTAAATACTGCAAAAATACATATGGCAGGAGTATTCCGACAATGGCAATGCCAGTTGCAGGATGAACATTAATAAAAGGATTGTGTCAGCAATATCCTGGGGCTAAACAGGGTTCTATTGTAATAAAGTAAAACTAAGCAAGTCACATTGATAAACCGGAACTCTTCTGTAACTCAATTTTAGAGAAAATGACACCGTCCATTCACTCAATAGTGGATCAGGTCAGGCTAGGTTACATCAGGATTTAGAAAATTTCACGTAACAATTAAGAAGATTAGGCAGACAATGAAAATACAAGATATACAAAGTATCATAGTCTACTAACTTACTTTTCCTTCATGCAAATACCTTATGTAGATTTAGCTGATTGCCGTTGGTTAGCGGTTAGTAAGGACAATATTTGACCACAGAACTGACCTCTAAAATCTAGTGTTTGGACATAAGAACACATGAACAATCGACACCATCTCTATTCCATCAAGTTTTCTTCCACTGTCTACTCTGCGTTATTACCTTTCCAATCTACTCTTTTTCCTAACTTTTCTAGTCAACTGATAGGATGAAAGGTCATAATAGCGTACTTATGCCCACTGAATTAAATAAAATTAAAGTAAATTGAATTTAATTAAAAATCATTCACTTTGGTCTGTATAATGCCTTATAAAGAGATAAACACTTTGTTAATTATATATACTTTACCTTACAACCAGTGTTCTGATATCAGGGCTGTTAAGAATGCCATCGACATATATTTCTTTGTCTGCAAACTTGTGTTTCTGCCAAGTTTCTCCTTCATCACTTGAAAAACTAAAACAAATCGGTTTTGACATACATAGAGGATATAGACAGGAGGCATTAGAATAACTTCGAACGGAAACAATCAAATAAATTTTTTTCATGTTTAACTTGTATTTCCATATATCATTTTAAATCTAATCATTGCTTTAATGTTATAGAATTCTTGTTCTCAAACCTTGTTTCAAGTTTCCAACATCAATTCATTAAAATCCATTCTTATTTGGAAAATGTTTAAATGCTGAAAATGTCAGAGATTCAAATTTATAATATAATACAATGTTAATCCTGACATATTTAAGATATAATGACGGTATATGCCCAGTTAAATAAAACCCACTCACTGTATGGTGTTAGTGAGCACCTTATTACTGTACTGGATTGCAGTTACTGCTCCACCATGGTCAATAATGTTCATCCGGAATTGTCCTTCCAGGGAGGTCTGCAAGAATAAAATCAGAAGTGATCAGCATGACTTGACCAATTGTCTGAAACAACATTTAGAACCAACAAATTTCCTTATAATACTGTAGACCCTTCAGTCTCTAGCCGGACAATCTACTGCTTGACTAAAGGAAAATTCCCACTAGTAGAGGCTAGTAAAGCAACCTTTACTCTCAACTTCTACACTAATACTCATATGACAGCTCCTGCGTGTTTCTAAATGTTTCCCATTTTCAAAAATTAAAATCAAAGCAATATATCAATAACAAGTAAACACTGTCATGCTAATTAATGTAATTACTTTGGACCAGGTAAGTCCAGCATCCCTGCTCACAAAGAGCTCGGCCTGATCAGGATTAAGGCAGTCACCAATGGAGCCGTGAGCAAAGATTAGCCAGGGGGCACCCTCCTCTGTCTCTATCACAGGTGTTGTATAATATTCATTGCTGTATGTTAGATGGAGGTGAAGGCTGCAGAACTGTCAATAAAACCAGATTTCAGTATATTAACTAAATGTGAGATATTATGTTTTTCAAAACCTGTAGGTGACAGATATCTTTCAAACCTTCCTATAGACTACAGATGTCATCAAACCTTTTGCAGGTAACAGATATCTCCCAATCCTGTTGTGGGTGCCAGTTATCTCCAAAACATATTGTAGTGGCATATCTTAAGACCTGTTGTAGGTGACAGTTATCTCCTAAACGTTTTTGTAGATGACAGACATCTTTCAAAACTATTTTTGGTAAAACATACCTCCCAAACTTGTTGTAATGGTAATGAATATTTCCTTAATTTTATATTAAAACCAAAGGTAGCAAATGCCAAATTACAAATGTATAATCCCCTGACATATAATGCAAAATATTTGTGCATAAAATGACAACCTACATCACTATAATATGATGATAGTGGAAATGGCAAAGTAATACTCATTCTAACATACCCTGATGTTACAAGCATATTTTTACAACTTACATTTGGGTCAACACAACGATACTTTTGATCCTTTGAAACTTCAATTGGTACCCATTTTCCTCCTTTGTCATAAGAAATCAGTGTTTTCATAACTGTAGCGTTTCCTACTGTCCAGTAATGGTTTGCGATGTAACGACCTTTGACTCCTTTAACCTGGAAAATAAAATTCTTTTTGCTAATTGGTTTAAAATTTAACAGGCCAAAGGTCAGTGTAATTGTCACATGTTTATGGAGTACTGTAGACAAGTTTTTAAAAGAAAAACACAGAGCTAGTTCTTCAAGAAGTCAAAAATGTTTTTAATGTCAAGTCAAGTCTAAACTTTACATACATTCTTAATTCCATATGTAGATTTTTACTTCCAAAATTTGGTTATCAGTATTACCGATATGCTTAACACTTAAGACAAAGTTAGATTAAAATCTGCTCAGTCGTTCATGACAAGTTGTGATTTATAGGGAGCTGACAAACAACAGATGAATGGTGGAAAATAGACGCTGTGGTATCCAAATAGCTCCCTTTCCTTTTGGGACAGGTGAGCTAATAATGCTAGTATTCGAGATATTCTAACAAGTCAATTAGGCGAATTGCAGTCTCAAACCAGATATGAACGTATATGTCAAGAATGCACTTCTGGGAGCCTTAACCCTGGTAAGAAGTTCCAGTGATCACTAGTGTAGGAAATTGAGCCAAAGTTTTTGTAATGATGCAGGTCAAAGGTCAAAATGAAGGTCAGAGTGACCTACTTTTAAAAGGATGACACACTGATTCCCAAAGGTGAACCCATGGCCAAAGTATGAAGTTCTAAGTAGTGTAGAGCTCTGACAAACTTTTTCTTTGATGTTGATCAAATGTCAAAATGTGTGTCAAAGTGACTTGACATGTGAGCTAAAAAAGACATTCAGTATCAACTAAATACTCTATAGCATTTTGAATATTTATATAGTTTCAGCAAATGTAGAATGGCAGTGATTTCAAAGACACCACATTTTACATTAAAGAATGAAAAAATTGACCGGAGTTATCTCCCTTCTACATGTAACCTCTGTTTGACTGAAATTGTTTTATCACAACAGCATTCTGATTTTTTTTTGCATCATTTTCTTGTTGTATTTTAAAGTCTTAAGTATCGTGATGTTCTTACCTTATAAATATCTACTTCCAGGTAACCTGGTACAACATCTGACACCACCCGCTCCAGGGATGGTACATAAAACTGACCTGTGACATCCGAAAGGTACAGTGTCACCATATTCTCCTTATGATCAGCTGCTATGAATACCTGGTTATCCGATGTCTCTATGATGTCAAAATCCTGTTGACAATTAACACATCAATGACATTTATTAAAGGTTTCAAATTCTATAGAAACTCTTCTACATTCAATAATCATGTCCTATCATATCCACACATCTATAAGAATCAAATATTTTACATCAGTGTACGCTGTCAAAATTCAGTTTCTTGGAAGGAATCTGACAATTTCCCAAATGAAGTTTTGATTTTCCTTTAGCTTTAAGTTGAAAATCTACTTTGCTGTTCAGTAAAATTGTAAACTTAAAGATATTTCATTGTCCTGTAATAAGCCCATCCCCTAACTTTGCAAAAGGGGAAATGTTTTAGAACCTGTAATAAGCACACCAACTGAATATGATTAAAAAGCAAATCCCCTGATTTTAACTAAGTAGTGGTTTATTGACGCCCCCCCCCCCCTTCCAAGGGGTCCTGTAATAAGCCCACCCCCTGATTTAGATTAAACAGTTATTTGTTGACCCTCTGGGGGTTCACTATGGTTATATATTACCTGTGGATGGACATTTAATGGAAAGTAAGCCTTTCGGAAAGGTCCTCTCTTGTAGGAGACATACAGGTCATGACTGATATAGCTGGACTTCTGAAATGTTACAGGATTTCATCATTATCCAGCAGTTTCCATTCTTATATCACAATTAACCATTAAAATGTATCATTACAATTAACCATTCAAAGTTTGTCAGACTGTATTTACTTTCAACTGTAATCAGAGGCCATGTGGACAGCTTTCATTTAACATAACACAAAAATGATGTCATATCATCCTATTGCAATCTAGAAATTATATTTACACTTACGTGAATACAATCCACATTAGCAATGAGTTAAAAGGACGCCATCATACAAAATATCAATATAAATCAGTTATATTCTTAACTACAGAACCAACAGTTGAGCTTTCATGATGTTTTAACAAACACCTGCATGGACTAGCACCTAGAAAATAAACTCACCTGTACAAATATATATTCGTTGAGTACTTTGAGGGAGTTGAAGTCAATATGGCCGACACTTTTGTCAGGTGTATTGTCAATACATGTTGGGGCTATACAGGACAGATACTCTGAGTTCATGTCCTCTGTTTAAAAAAAAATCCAAAAGTTAAATCTCATTTCAACTTTTTCTCATTTCTTTTATGTTTTCAGGTCTACATGTATTTGATTTTGCCTTGAGATATTACAAAGATGAAAGGAAAATTAAGCAAAATTACAATGGAACCCTTTGATAGTGAAGGTAGATCTCCTCCCTTTGTACTTCCACTTTTACTGACCCTACCCTCAAGAGTAACAATGACGTACCCATAAAATTCTGATACTCCATGTGTACTGTCAGTGGGTTTTCATCCTCTCCTTCCACTGCCCTTCAAATATACAATAATACCAATTACATCTCTGAATCATTATATACTGAAAATCATTCATTATTGAGGGAGTTTTATTTTCATTGATTTTGTGGTTAATATTCATTCACAAATTCACAAGGCTGTGAAATGGAAAGCAGATAACAAAAGGCCTGGCAGCCTTACTAAGTGTAAAGTTTATATGGTAGATTAGAGAATTGATGAAAGTAAAGATTAAGTGATAGGTTTTAAGCCTTTGAGGGTCAGCATGTGTCAATATATACATATTATCAAAACTGACATCCTATACTGATCATTCTTACTAAGTTATTTCCAATGGAAAATAAACATCTTTTATGCTCAAAAATGCAATTTTCAAATAAAGCCATTGTAAATTTCTAGTCTAGACCCCAGGCATTTGATTCTACCATATCTGGATGTTGAGAAGAGAATTTTTGAAATTTTATTCAATTTGACAACTCCTGACTAGGTCTATCAACCCATAGGGTTGGGGACTACCATTAATTCATTACCTTTGTTCGTCTTTGGTCTGGAAAGGTTTCCAAAAAATTTCATTAAAATCATTTCAGGGGTTTCTGACAAGAAGTTCAAAATGATGAAACTTAATGACACATGACATCAGGTAAAAGGCAATCACGATAGGTGACCTAAAACTTGGCACTGATTTCAGTAATAGTGAATGTCATAAACACGATTTATCTTTGAAATCAAAAGCCACCAAAAAATCACATCATTTCTAAATCACATAATTTGAGTCCAATGAAAATATGTCATTTTACAGTAACTTAAAACTATGAAAATTTCAAAACATCATTAAAATTTAGCTATGATACAAATATTCCTTTCTTTCAAAAATTATTCATAAATCTCATCTAAAAAGCTATTTTTAAAGATATTTCAATCTTATTTGAATTGTATTTATGAATCATGTAGTACAACTAATATGAATTGCTCAATCACACTGACACACAATGCAACCTCAAAATAAGTAACAATACAAACACTAAAATTACTGAAAGTTTAAAAATGTTGATACATGTATTATACATATTTTAAAAGTGTGAAATGATCCATCACATGCAAAACAATCAAACACTTTTACAGAAGATGACTTGGCCAAATTTTAAATTTCTAATACATTTTCCATAAATTCAGTGAAATGTTTACAAAATTTACAATTCACGGAAATGATTCAAAATTATAAATCAACAGATTGTCACTGGCATTGGTATCGGCTATTGAGCCAAGAACAATCTTCATAACAGGATATATATGGTTTGTTTTGCTACCATAAAACCTTGCACATAAATTAGAAAATTTGAGATCCAATGTGGGGAGAGCATGCATTATGTAGGTACAAGATTTTCCATTTTTTTTCTTTCTCTCCTTTTTGTGGGAAGAATAAAGATTTTGTGTGGTTGTGATAACTGACAGTCGGGATTTATCTGGTACCAAAAATTTTATGAGCAACAAAAATCAATGAGATCATTCACGTCTCTCTATATTCATACAAACCATCCAACATCTTCCAAAGTCAGGACGAAGTGTTTAAAAACATGATTAGCAAGAAGGGAAATTATTGATTGGTAAAAAAAATGTGTGGAGCATAGAAAATATGTCGATTATATATGATGATCATTTGAAACAATAATTTTCGACTGTTAAGAAATGACAGTATGTATTTTATTCTCTTTCGCACTGTGTATCAGAATGAAGGCTTGTACACTTGTTTGCTTGTATATTGGAAGAAGTTAATGTTGAAATATTAGTATGCAGAGACTGCATAGGGTCTTTTGACTACAGATTTATTATCGTAAAAAGCATACCTGTGAGCCTTGTGATTATATAATTACTTATTCGTAATAATAAGGATAGACTTTGTGCAATTATCTTACAAAAGTGAGTAGTGAAAGACTCTTACTCTTTGACAAAGTACACTTGCCTACATTCTGTGCTCTGAATACTGATCACTTACAATACAGAGTTGGGGCCTCAATTTGTGTCAGCTCTGCTGGCATACACATGATGTGACAGTAGGACATGAAAGAAAACTTCACTCATGGAGATCGTAATTACCTGACTTTTGTATAATATTGTGTGATGAAGAATATATATAACCAGTGAAGCTTCTGTGTTATATGTATGTCTGTCATAATAGCGTTTGAAGTCACATCACGATAATCCAGGGTATTTTTATAAAAACATTTAACACATGCCAAGCTCCTCACTAGAGTGAATTTATAACTTGGTAATTTTTCTTTTATGGAACTGAAACATTGTATATTAATCTACTGTAATCATATTGAGTACACATTTTTTGATATCACCTCCTTCATTTAATATTTTACGTTATATAATTGAATACTCTCCCCTCAAGTGTGATACACAATGTGCAGTACCTCGGCGATCAAAGAAAATTGAACTCTCCATTACTCAGTCAATTTTACAAACATACAAACATGAAACTCAGTAAAAAAGTGTATTGTGATCATATCTGTGATGTCGTCAGAGAGGAAATCAATGAGAAAAGGAGGAGGAGGGGGCATTTGTAACAATTAATACGATAAAACCTGTTTATTTATCTCTTTTGGTATTTCTCTCTTTCTTTTTTTGTTTCACATTAATTCTTCTTTTAATTCATGAATCACCAGTAAATCTCATGTACAAACAATGAAGTGGAAGATTCACTGAAGTTAAGTACTTATAAAGTGCTTTTTCACAACTCAATCTATCAACATTTGATAATTTTTTGCTTTCTAGGCTTCCTAATGACATTTTCTCCTATTTGGACAAAAAAATATATTTCCTTCAAATCCCTAATTAATCTCTGTTTAATTCATCTTTATAAAATTTGAATAATACATCAAGCAAAAAATATTCATAACTTTTAAACAGATTCAAGGTATTGGATAATAAATAGGACATGAACATTTTTACACCACACTAGATACAAGTCAACTGTATTTTAATGTGCATACAGTAATTATTCTTATGTCGAAAATATAAAAAAATTTTTTTTAGAATTTCCAATGAATGAAATTTTTAAAAGCAATTAAAATTCTCAGAGCTAAACATCTCAACTGATGATTGAGAATGAGAATGAACAATCCCCATGGCTAAATCACATCGTGTTTTTTGGTATAATTTGAATATTCAACATAATGCAAAGATAATTACCAGTAAATCTGCATCGCTACATCTTCCTTTAAAACTGTCCAGGTTTTTCCTAGGTCAGATGAAACGTATAACTATAAACCAAAGCAGAATAAATTACATTGACTTGTGGGAATATGTCATTTAGAAGAGTAAAAACTTTACATGAGTTATCTCCCTTGAATGTTTATAAATATGCTACTGGTACATTACAAAAAATCAACTACATACTTGAAATTTTGAATATTCACTTTTAAAGATATCATTGTAAATATATTTTTTCCACATATCTAATGCCTGTCTAATTTCATTAAATCTCACTCTGATTTCTGTGACTTAATGATAAAATGGACAAGATTATTTACTGATCATTAAATTGTATTACATAAAAATAAATGAACAAAACAGTTAATTAACGTTTTTGAAAATTATCTACATAATATAATACATCCTACCTGACAGATAGTTATACATATATGTACATAATTACACACATTTCTGCATGTCTAATCAATTTCACAAATGCCGTTTATGACCCAAAGCTTTGTATCTCTCCTGTAGTTTTATCTATACATCAGTCACTACTCTATAAGGACTCTGTAGAAATTCTATGTATTGAAAATACAGTACCATGAATCCACTGTATTAAACTAATATCATTTATACCTTGACATATATTTATATATATTTTTTTTTCAAATGGTCTTGACCATATTTTTTTAACCGACCTTAAAGGACATAATTGTGTATCCCAAGACCCAATTTTCCAGGGTCGGATGCATATACAATTTCTCTGGTTCAAATCCGATCTGTGATGTGATCCAAGTCTTTCCTTCATCTTCTGAGATATACAGGCACTGATGTATCTGATCAGTTAAAATAATCTGAAACAAAACAGAAAACATCATATATATCGGGAATAAATGAATAAATAGAAGTTGTTAGGAAATCTCTTATCTTTGGATGACTGGACAATTAGTGGTTGGTTGTTGTATATGTAAACTATGTCCATTCTAAAATATTCAATGTTTTCTAAAGAAGCCTTTCAAATTTCTGAGAGGATAAAATCACAAAAAATGAATTGCAAAAATTGCAAAATGTCCATATTGCAGTCTTTTGAGGGAAAGAAATTCACATCACAAAAATATGCCTATACACAGCAGTTTATTAACAAGGATCATTAAATAAGGATTTTCACTACACAATCTGGTAGCTTGTCATTCCAGATCTTAATTTGTAGAAGTGTTGGTTGAGTAAAAGTGAGTGTACAGGCCACCTTATTAGCATCAGCTAGTGGGAAGTTCCCTGTAGTCGAGCAATATTGTCCTGCTAGAGATAGAAGGTTCGCTAGTTTGAACCCCAATGGTGGAATTGTGTTTTTCATTACTCCTTTCTATTACAGGTTTGGTGCCCTGACCACTCTAAGGGTAGGAGCTATAGGAAATTAAGGCGCTTCCTTGGTGATATTGAACCTGGTTCGTTGTTGTCTTCAGGGTCAAAGATTTTGTGAAGGAGGAAGTAGTGTAGAAGTTGAGAGTACATGTCACCTAACTAGTCTCAGCTAGTGGAAATTTCCTTCAGTCAAGCAGTAGAGTGTCCAGCATGAAAGGGAATCCTCGCTAATCAAAAACCCCTGTGGTGGCAGGGTGTTTTTCATTACTCCTTCCTATTACACATGTATTCTGAATATGAAAAACTGCCTTGATAGAAATGTATTATATCAACATTATACTGTATAAAACAATAGACCACTACAAGCCTATAGTTTGTACTAGGCATTAATTCTTCACCAATTCAGAATTTGACAGATAGTTTGAGAGTGCAAGTTTATTCCCTCATTTTTTTTATTCCCGCAGCTTTTATTTAGACAAGACAACATCTGTAAGACCTGAAATACCCTGGCTCTCATGCACATAAGCATCATTTTCTGATAAATTTCAGCAGGTGACTTATAGTAGTGTTAAATGTTGTTATGTCCTCAAGATATGACACTGATTGAGAATGAGATGTGCTGCAAAAATGCATGACAGACCAATATGGGTAGCACTAAAATATCACTACACCAAGGAACTCTTGACAGTATACATCAGTCTCATTATCCATTATAACAAACACACAGATTGTTTTCCTTTGAAGATATTTTGTGGACATTTGCCCAAAAACTCGGCAAATTATGATATGGACACTATTGATATTTCAAAAGGAAATGTTCTGAGACGATTAGGAAAATTAGAGATATAAATCCTGGTTAAATTGATGAAAGTGGAAAATTTGTTCCACAGTTTGAGAAAACAGGAAAACAACAGTAAGCTGTACATTCTGATCAGAATGAAATAATTTGAAAGATACAGGATACTAAAACCATTTCCATACAACAGGCATTTCCATCCAAAACAATTCAAGTATTTCCACTGCATATCTTTCAAGGAATGGTATATCTGAATGTTTTGTTATCAAGGAAATACGCAATTTAGCTCCTGGAGATTGCATACTTTTCAAGAAAAAGAGGAAGATGTTTCACATTTCTGAGATAAGGAAATTCTAATACCACGCTGTCAACTATGTGAAACATGTGAAAATCAAGGATTTGTTATGGCATTTGTGTGAATCACATGTTTATTTCATGATGAAAATTGACCATTTTATCATAACCATTGACTTTCATCATTACTAGTTTATTGATTGTCTCCTCTTTTCTTATAGGTTGTTACAGTCCACTGTACACAGTCCCTGTCACGGTCATGTGAACATGATTATTTATTAAATGGTTGGGTGTTCATAGCACTGTGGTAGCAAGTGATTCGCAACCTTAAGTATGACTTTTCCTTTGTGAGAGGTGTAATGTATGTAATGCATACTGTTATCATGGATACATGCAAACACTCATGCACGGATGCAGTCAAAGTGATTTCATAAACATATCGAAACACACAAATACAATTGTGTAGAAAATAATCCAACACTCAAAGAGGCATAGAATACTTTGTTAAAGCTGGTAAATAATTCAGGCTGACAGGGTTCAGGGAGTGCATGCCCCAATTCACAAGTCTTCTCCAATCAGGTGATCATACATAAAGGTACGTTATTGAAGAGATGATCGGATGATTTTCTGGTGAACATGTTATATTGGTGTGATGTCATCAAACTGAAATGTCATTCCACCATCTCCGTAGAACCTTGTAGTAAAATTGCATTTAAATCATGATAAAATCTTACTATACTATACTTGGTGAACATATTTAAAGTTGTTGGTGTTTAACCATTTAGGAAAACTTTGAGTTTGGAATTCCTTGGTATATGAAAAATTTTGGTTTTTGCTATAATGTGTATTTATCAAAGCTCTCAGCAATCAGCATATATACATTAACGTATGTTTACCATATATGTATTTCAATGTCTTCATCGGGAATTTAACCACAAACCTCTGGTTTATAGTCATATGCTCAACTGATAAAGCCAAAGAGAAATTCTTTAGACTAGGCAAGCTTTCTATTTAATGCAATCTGTATAACACATTTGTAATACATTGGTATATATAGTTTTAACAAAATCTGATGGCATTCATAGCTCTATGAATCTTAAAAGTCATGTTATATGATTCCTGAAAATGTTTTTATGAGAAAGAAAAGCATTGAACTACCTACAGTCAGCATTCACAGGCATTATGATTGCCAATTGAGAGCAGCCGATTCAACGACTGATGATAAATATACTGTATCAATACAGCAATGGACATGTAATATCTACACAGCCTAGTGTAGTTGTACTTTAAAAAGTCTCCTGCATCAGATTTGCAAAGCTGTACAACAAAAAAAGCCTTTCTCAAAAAATGTTTTTCCTCAAATATATAAAAAAAAAAATCAGGAATTTTCAAATTTCCATAAAGGTAATCTTTTACCAACATCTTAAATACAATAAGGATATCTATTTTTTTTATTTTTGTAATTTGTTTTATTTTAGGGCGGGAAGGATGAATCATTCCTTTGAAAGGTGTGTAACTTGCAGGTGTAATTAGTGACATATGACAACTTAGACTAATTAGGTTTAACACCTTGACCTACATCAGCATCGTAGTGTGTGTTACAAGATGACTTTGTCCACCTGGGGCTACTTCAGTGGTTAGGGAATAAAGACTTAACTGACAAGATGAATATGATGATATCCAGTCTTTCACTCTACAAAGTTTTTACTGAGGCTAAATCCCTGTATTAATGATTTATATTAGGATCTTAAGATAGAGCCCTGGAGGTAATGAGCTAAATTTCACGATAAGAACAAACAAGTCTTTTTTTTTAAGTGAAATATCATCCTTGTTCAAGACACTTTCCTGGAAAAAGTGAGAGAAACTTTTCTCAAGTGATTAGGCCTAAAATTTCTACATTTAATCATTGATCAAATACTTCTAACAGTTACAAACAAACCATTATACAATCACTGACATTGACAAACCACATTCGTTGTAATAACTGTAATAAATATCTAGAAGGGCGCTTAGCAAATTAAGAAAGAATGGGTGCATACTTGGGGGGTGGGGGGTGGGAGTTATAGCTGTGATGAGTGTGGTTATATACAGGAAGTTGGATATAAATATATTTACATCTAAAATAAAGTGACTGATATATTAAACTGCATAAAGATTAAATTTGTTGTTAAGACAGCCTCAAGATGAGAAAGCTTCAGTTTTATAACTTTTGAAACATTCTTTAAACATCTATGTTTCCAACTCTTTTCAATAGTAATTTTTTTTCTAAGTTTGAAATGCATATCAAAGCACAAAAAATATTACTTGATTGCACCAACAATTTAATTCATTTTCATATGATCTGTCAGTGGAAGTCAAACACGACAAATGTAGTACACATGTTAGAAAGACGGAGAAAATTCAACCAGAATTTGGTATGCAAAAATAATTGCATTGCATTTGTGAATTAATGCCAGTTTTCTGTTGATTTATTATGACGATGACGCATGCCAATGAAATGTGATGTTGCGACTCAAATTTTTCTCCTACGAAGTGTTCTACTAAAAAGAACATTATGTACAATCACTCTCTTCATACAAAACACATACCGAAGATTATATTTTCTTGAAAAGAATAACAGAAAAAGTACAGTAATTCCAAACAAAGACTGTGCTTAAAGCCGTTTTCATTCTAAATTAATGCCATTTTCTAAGATTTAGGTATCAGTTAAGAAAAGCAAATACATGTACATATATTTGATGGAATGCCATTTAACAATTATCACTATAACAATAAACTTATTTTGTTTTTTGTTTTTTGAATTTTTTTCCCTTGCTTGAAAATATCCTTTGAATAAAATCCTCATTTAATTTATCCCCCAATAATTTTCTTGGCAGTAGAACTAGGGTGTTTATTTGGCCAAATACAACATAGGGACAGGTAATTCAGAAACATTTGACACATCTGAAGATAAGGGGCCAAATAAACTGATATTTTACATATATGATTAATGAATTAACATGACTAATACTGAATTATGTAGATAAAATGACATCATATATATTAAAACACCAACCAAAACAATAGACGTTTTTTTGTTTTATATTGCCAGAACCATGAACATTTCATTTTCTAAATCCGTCAACATTACATTAAATAAAACACTATCATTGTTACATATGTAAGAGAATGAGGCCCGACATAGTTTCAAAGTTTGTGCCAAGATATGCTTTTGTGTTAACAAAATTAGATAAAAAAAAATATATTGCACTAAACTCTGCCATTTATAAGAACTATAAATGTCATTGCAATACAGTTCAATGCACATATATTTATGTTTCTTGTGCATCTTGCTACTTTGTACCGATTATAACTTCATTTAAAATATTAGAAAATTATTCATAATTGACGAGTCATTTATCATTTACAATACCATAAATCACACTTGTCTCTTTCTGATTAGTTTATTTAGCAATAAAATATTATCTCATCTTAAAAGCATTTTTACACAAAGCTTTTTAATATGATACAGTGAAATGTAATACCAGAGCTTGCACATCAGTTTCAAATCTTGATACTATAAAATATGAAGGTTTAAGAAATGCAGGACTTTATCTACACCAGTAACTGACTTTACTGATGGTGATGAGAGGAATATAGAAATTTAGATCTAACAATGGCGGATTTCACTGCTGTGATGAGAATAATATAGAATTTTAGCTATAGCAATGGCTGATTTCACTCCTGGTGAAGTGAGAAATATAGAATTTTAGCTATACAAGAGACCAAGGGGAACCGACACATGAAATTTTTAAAAAACTCCATTCGGTCCTTTTTAAGAAATAGTGATAATAAACTTACATAGTCAAAACTCAAAATGAAATGTGAAATATGAAAAAGATCTGAGAAAGTACTTCTCAAGGAAAAGTTATAACAATTCTTTTCCTTTTATAGTCGAAATCCAAGATGGCCACTTTGTTTTTCTATTATTCCCCAGATCAACAGAGCACAACTTAAGGGACCAGGTAGTCCTACATTAGAAATTTGCAAAAGTCTTCTAAAAGGACTTCTAAAGAAATAGCAATAACATGAACTGTTTAAGTATGAATGACAGACAGATGGACAGACCATGATAAAAACCCCACAGGATGATATGAACAGTCCGTTATCATCATTTAGTGACTTAGAAATAAGGTAAGTAACCAGAGAAACAAACTGCTACAAACTGACTACTGACTGTATACCATACCTTATCTTTATTTACTGGAGATTTGTAAATATATTGAACAACAGCATTTGATGAGAAGTTCACTCTGGTAAAACTTGTTCCATAATCTTCAGACCTGTGAATGACAAAATCAGCAAAGGGTTAACAAAAATATAGTGTAGTGTGTAATATCAAATATATCAAATATTCCACAGCAATTGAGGTCTTAAACGAGAAGATTTCAACAATTTCCATGTACAAATGAGGCAATACATCACCGAACGAATGTTACCTGTATTGTTACAATGGAACCAACAGGTCTATTCTCGCTATGATCAGAATATGGTGTCTATATGACAGATGTATAGACTCACTGTGAGGGCCAGGTGCTGCTGTTATCATTTTGTTTGTTTTTTTATGATTATTTATGAAACTAGACTACAGTGTATTTATTACCTATGGACACAACCATGTCAGCACTGACCTGTCCCAACACTAGCATCCAGAAGAACAATAACACAATGTTCTAATTGTTAAGGGCTGTATTATAAGATGTTCAGGTAGAAACACAAACCGCAGCATTGAACCACGAACCTCAGATCTTCACCTGTTATTTAAGAATGGTAGGCTCTAACCGACTGAGCTATCATTCTTAAATGATTGGATATAAATACTGGACAAAGTGATTCAAGGGACATAACTACAATGATCACCACAACATGATACTGGTTATCAGACAGTTATATACTGGACAAAGTGATTCAAGGGACATAACTACAATGATTACCACAACATGATACTGGTTATCAGACAGTTATATACTGGACAAAGTGATTCAAGGGACATAACTACAATGATTACCACAACATGATACTGGTTATCAGACAGTTATATACTGGACAAAGTGATTCAAGGGACATAACTACAATGATTACCACAACATGATACTGGTTATCAGACATTTATATACTGGACAAAGTGATTCAGGGGACATAACTACAATGATCACCAAAACAACATTATACTGGTAATAATTAAAGATGTCTGGATTTTCTAGCAGTTTACAAATAATTCAAATGTCTAAAGGGACATAAATCAAAACATCCATTGTTTATAATAATGATTATCTCCCTTGCTTGTGTTTTAATGGTATTTAATAGAAATTTATCACCAGATTTAACCTGTGCTAACAAAATGGTCATACCGTAAGAGGTGCATTTATCTAGCTATTAGCCATACAGGCACCACACATATTCTTACAGTACTGACCCCACACAAATTATAACAGTGTAAAAGGAGCAGGTCGGTGTGGCTTGTACATAGTGTTAAATATGGTCTCTGTCACTCAGCTGACGGAGCATGCTTTTTTGGCTCAGTTGGTAGAGCACTGGCTCATCACGCCGGAGACGCGGGTTTGATTCCTGGTAGGGGCACTCAACAGGAATGTGTGTTTTCTCTGTTCTTCTACATTGGCGCCCAACTACAAAACCCACCGGGGAGGATGAAGTGTCTCGGGTTGAGAATTAGGAGAAATCTCAAGAAAATGGGGCGAGTAGTGCAAAAGGAGCAGGTCGGTGTGGCTTGTACATAGTGTTAAATACGGTCTCTGTCACTCAGCTGACGGAGCATGCTTCTTTGGCTTAGTTGGTAGAGCACTGGCTTATCATGCCAGAGACCCCGGTTCGATTCCTGGTCGGGGCACTCGACAGGAATGTGTATTTTCCATGTTCTTCTACAACAGTACTGACACCACACAAATTATAACAGTACTGACACCACACAAATTCTAACAGTACCGACACCACACAAATTCTTACAGTACCCACACCACACAAATTCTAACAGTACTGACCCCACACAAATTATAACAGTACTGGTACCACACAAATTCTTACAGTACTGACACCACACAAATTCTAACCATGCGGGCACCACACAAATTCTAACCATACGGGCACAACACAAATTCTAACAGTACTGACACCACACAAATTATAATCGTACGGGCTCCACACAAATTCTAACAGTAGTGACACCACACAAATTCTAACAGTACCCACACCACACAAATTATAACAGTACCCACACCACACAAATTCTAACAGTACTGACACCACACAAATTCTTACAGTACCCACACCACACAAATTATAACAGTAGTGACCCCACACAAATTATAACAGTACTGATACCACACAAATTCTTACAGTACTGACACCACACAAATTCTAACCATGCGGGCACCACACAAATTCTAACCATACGGGCACAACACAAATTCTAACAGTACTGACACCACACAAATTCTAACAGTACTGACACCACACAAATTCTAACCATACGGGCACAACACAAATTCTAACAGTACTGACACCACACAAATTCTAACAGTACTGACACCACACAAATTCTAACAGTACTGACACAACACAAATTATAACAGTACCCACAACACAAATTATAACAGTACCCACACCACACAAATTCTAATAGTACCCACACCACACAAATTCTAATAGTACTGACACCACACAAATTCTAACAGTACCCACACCACACAAATTATAATCGTACAGGCTCCACACAAATTCTAACAGCACTGACACCACACAAATTATAACAGTAGTGACACCACACAAATTCTAACAGTACTGACACCACACAAATTCTAACCATACTGACATCACACAAATTCTAACAGCACTGACACCACACAAATTATAACAGTAGTGACACCACACAAATTCTAACAGTACTGACACCACACAAATTCTAACCATACTGACATCACACAAATTCTAACAGCACTGACACCACACAAATTATAACAGTAGTGACACCACACAAATTCTAACAGTACTGACACCACACAAATTTTAACAGTACTGACACCACACAAATTCTAATCGTACGGGCTCCACACAAATTCTAACAGTACTAACACCACACAAATTCTAACCATATGGGCACAACACAAATTCTAACAGTACTGACACCACACAAATTCTAATCGTACGGGCTCCACACAAATTATAACAGTACTGACACCACACAAATTCTAACAGTACCCACACCACACAAATTATAATCGTACAGGCTCCACACAAATTCTAACAGCACTGACACCACACAAATTCTAACAGTACTGACATCACACAAATTCTAACAGTACTGACATCACACAAATTCTAACAGCACTGACACCACACAAATTATAACAGTAGTGACACCACACAAATTCTAACAGTACTGACACCACACAAATTTTAACAGTACTGACACCACACAAATTCTAATCGTACGGGCTCCACACAAATTCTAACAGTACTAACACCACACAAATTCTAACAGTACTGACACCACACAAATTCTAATCGTACGGGCTCCACACAAATTCTAACAGTACTGACACCACACAAATTCTAATCGTACGGGCTCCACACAAATTCTAACACTACTGACACCACATAAATTCTAACAGTACTGACACCACACAAATTATAACAGTACTGACACCACACAAATTATAATCGTACAGGCTCCACACAAATTCTAACAGTACTGACACCACACAAATTCTAACCATATGGGCACAACACAAATTCTAACAGTACTGACACCACACAAATTCTAATCGTACGGGCTCCACACAAATTATAACAGTACTGACACCACACAAATTATAATCGTACGGGCTCCACACAAATTCTAACAGTACTGACACCACACAAATTCTAACCATATGGGCACAACACAAATTCTAACAGTACTGACCCCACACAAATTCTAACAGTACTGACATCACACAAATTTTAACCATACTGACACCACACAAATTCTAACCATACTGACACCACACAAATTCTAACAGTACTGACACTACACAAATTTTAACCATACTGACACCACATTCTAACCATACTGACACTACACAAATTCTAACAGTACTGACACCACACAAATTTTAACCATACTGACACCACACAAATTCTAACCATACTGACACCACACAAATTATAACAGTACTGACACCACACAAATTCTAACCATACTGACACCACACAAATTCTAACCATACTGACACCACACAAATTCTAACCATACTGACACCACACAAATTCTAACAGTACTGACACTACACAAATTTTAACCATACTGACACCACACAAATTCTAACCATACTGACACTACACAAATTCTAACAGTACTGACACCACACAAATTTTAACCATACTGACACCACACAAATTCTAACCATACTGACACCACAAAAAATACTGACACCACACAAATTCTAACCATACTGACACCACACAAATTCTAACCATACTGACACCACACAAATTCTAACAGTACTGACACCACACAAATTCTAACCATACGGGCTCCACACAAATTTTAGAAGTACTGACACCACACAAATTCTAATCGTACGGGCTCCACACAAATTCTAACAGTAGTGACACCACACAAATTCTAACAGTAGTGACACAACACAAATTCTAACAGTACTGACCCCACACAAATTATGACAGTACTGACACCACACAAATTCGAACAGTACTGACTATGAATTTGTGTGGTGCTTGTACATCTAGAATATCTGCAGTGCTTGTGTGGTTTTACTTTGTGTGGTGCCACAAAAATTCTAACAGTAATGACACCACACAAATTCTAAACATACTGACACCACACAAATTTCTCCCATACAGGCATTACACAGATTCAAACTGTGTGGACACCACACAAATTTTATCCGTAATGGCACCACACAAATTTGATCTGTACTAGCACCACACAAAGTAAAATCACACAAGCACTGCAGATATTCTAGATGTACAAGCACCACACATATTCATAGTCAGAAAGTACAAAACTGGGTTTATACCTGGTGACCATAGGTAGGATTATTCAATATGAAATGAATACCTTTTTTTCAATGTAAGATACTCGGATTATGTAATAATACATATGACGACAAATTTTCAGTCTAATAAAAAATTTCTGTTAAGAGGTGTATATGCAGATGAATAGTTATAATCCTATTTTGTGAATCAGATTCCGACCAAGGTACGCCTGTTACCGCCCTGCTTCATCAATCTTGAGTATTATTGTATAAGATTCTTACAACCCTGCTATCAACACCACCCACTGATGGGACATGTAATTTTACAGCTGACAGGAACTCCAACTTTCACCTTACAACATCTGTCAGTTTTTCTTTCTACAGTTATTATGCTTTATGATCAGCCTTATCTGATAAAAGTATAAGACTGACACCATATACACATGTACACAATCTTAAAGAACACTAAATGTCAGCATATGTGCTGTAATATTTGAATGACAAACCAATCCTACTCACTCCAAGTCATGGAAAAGTTTATATGTGGGAAGAATATTAAGTTTCAATTTTTTTAGATAATTTTATAAGTATATAACCAATTTCAGTTATTATATTAATCACTGAAGATATTCATTAGGAACACTGCAAAAACACATATAAAGCCAAAATCAATAATCCGCTTATATAAAGCAGCTGGTTTTTTAACAAGCCCAACATACAATATACGTATGTATATCAACACATGTCTAGGTAATCCTACATCGTTGGGAAACTTGAATTACACATGTAAAATATCATATAACCAATTTCATGTTTTAGCAGATTTATCATATAATATGCCTTTTAATCCCGAGAGTTCGCCCATGTAATAATTTTGTGTAGATGTCAGTAGTGTAATATACTCAGGGCCATGTTTCAATGGATATGCCAGTCAGAGATTGTTTGTGATGTCAAAATGTAACTTTTCTAAGTTAAGCAATAAAAATATTTTTGATGAAGTATCTCAAAATTTCTTTTCATTTCAAATGACTAACAATGACTCATGAAAATAAAAACTTCGAAAACAATCACTTCATAAAATCTGGTATGAAATGAAAAACTCACGAAAGATCCTATATATATTAAAACCTCGAAGGCTGAATCGCTAATGAACATATACAATTATGTGATATAACATAAACCATGATATTTTCACCTCTGGTCATTATTGTTCTTAAATCACTATACATAAATTCGCCTCATGTTAATTTTGCCCCTTATATTAAACGGCATCTGCAGGTGTAACAATTTTTTGCCCCTATCGTAAATTTGCACTTACTAATTGACGGATGAAAAGGACAAAAGTTAAATGCTGGTGAAAATTTCTTTGTACAGAGCATGCAAATTGACTGATATTCTTTGTGCTTAATGATAACTGAATCAGTAATTTTGGATGACTTTCAAGGTTATTTCCAGACACTATTATTGTTTGTTTCAGTCTGCATTTATTGTTTACTACTTTAAACACTGTATAATTGCTTACACATTTACTTCCAGACATGACACATGTTAGTGTATATCACACATGTTTACTTACAGACACAACAATAAGTATACATGTATGTTTGTATATTGATGTACCCCACCCCCTCCTCTCCAAACCTCCTGTGTATTGATGTACCCCCCTTCCTCTCCTAACCTTCCTCTCCCAACCTCCTGTATATTGATATACCACCCCTCCTCTCCCAACCTCCTGTGTATTGATGTACCCCCCCTTCCTCTCCAAACTTTCCTCTCCCAACCTCCTGTATATTGATATACCTCCCCTCTCCTCTCCCAACCTCCTGTATATTGATATACCAACCCTCCTCTCCCAACTTCTGTATATTGATATACCTCCCCCCTCCTCTCCCAACCTCCTGTATATTGATATACCACCCCTTCCTCTCCCAACCTCCTGTATATTGATATACCACCCCTTCCTCTCCCAACCTCCTGTATATTGATATACGTCCCCTCTCCTCTCACAACCTCCTGTTTATTGATATACGTCCCCCCTCCTCTCCCAACCTCCTGTTTATTGATATACCCCCCACTCCTCTCCCAACCTCCTGTATATTGATATACCTCCCCTCTCCTCTCCCAACCTCCTGTATATTGATATACCAACCCTCCTATCCCAACCTCCTGTATATTGATGTAACCCCCCCCCCTCCTCTCCCAACCTCCTGTGTATTGATGTACCCCCCTTCCACTCCCAACCTCCTGTATATTGATATACCTCCCCCTCCTCTCCCAACCTCCTGTGTATTGATATACCCCCTCCTCTCCAAACCTCCTGTATATTGATATACCTCCCCCTACTCTCCCAACCTCCTGTGTATTGATGTACCCCCCCTCCTCTCCCAACCTTCCTCTCCCAACCTCCTGTATATTGATAATCCCTACCCCTCCTCTCCCAACCTCCTGTATATTGATATACCACCCCTCCTCTCCCAACCTCCTGTATATTGATATACCACCCACCCTTCCTCTCCCAACCACCTGTGTATTGATGTACCCCTACTAGTCATACACAGCTTATAGATCATGTTTCACTCTATAATTATTTTGTCAAAATGACTTTAAAATGTCAGATTTGAGAGAATCGTGATTTTATGAAGCATTTAAAATTTGTAAGCTCATTAACTGGTAGCAAAAATAAATCATAAAAGTGATTATAAATGTGTTTATCTACATCATAAAAAATGTCTTTCTAAGGTTCATCAGCACAAACATTATTACCGACATCCAAAAATACCTATATTACAAATAACTAGGCAATTAAATTACACGTGCACATCATTTCGTTCTAGTGAACACAGTGATAAACCTATATGACCAGATTTCAGTAGGTAATCCATCATCCCTGATAATGTAATCCCTTCTCCAAGTGTTCCCAAGGATATGAAGAAGAAAAGTCAAGGCTTGGAAGTATTCGCCTGTTGCTAAGTGCGTGTTTACTTAAGTGGGTATGTACTTATATACCCTTGACACCATGGGCGTAAAGTGAGAAAAATAACATATTTCTCTTAAACTAAAACCAGGAAAAACAAAAAAACACAAAATCTGTATGTATACATTACTCTGACACTAAGTCTGGGGGTGGGTCTTATACAAAAAAGTAATATATAGTCTTAAGCATCTGTATTTAATTTGCCACAGGTGTAAGTGGGATTATTATCACACAAGGGCTTTTTATCAGTTAAATATGGTACTCAAAATACAAACTTTTACCATTGTAGATGCACTCTGAGCCAAACAACTGACACAGTGATAAAATTGAATGAAATAACAGATAGAAGAGAAAATTTACTGCTTTAAATAAGAAAACAGTTATTTTAAAAATTTTGAAAACGATACCATAATATTATAAACCTACTTTTCTTTCCTTGTATATTTCTATGTTTTTATTTTAATGCAATGGGAAATTTTGGTGAAATACACTGTTATACAAGATTGGAAAAGTTTATAAATTAAACTTCTCTGGAATAAGTCCCAGATAAGACTGGCCGTCAGGATTTTATTTCTAGCTGTAATCAGAGGTTCATTAGAACAGCAGAGTACACCACCTACACTGGGGAGAGCAACTAGGTCACTAGGTCAGTAAACCACACTATTCACATGTCAAAGTTCTTAAGCTTTCCAATTGGAACTTAAGCTAATTTGCATACATTTGCATACTGTAGTATTCTCTGTAGTGTGTGGTTTGTGTGTACTGGCTTCTGCGAGTTTACATACCAAGGTCAATGGTACACTGTCTTCTCATGGGTTAACGTAGGACTTAATTTTGGAAATGTTTTGGCTATTTTGAGAAATGGAGAAATTCCTTTTAAGTCATAATTCAAAAGAGAGCTAGGATAAAAATAAATGGCAAACATGTAGATTACATGAATTAAAAAGGATAATGATGAGGTTAGAATGATATTTCTTCAACATGGCATGACTTGAAAAATATA
The DNA here is from genome assembly GCF_031769215.1 of Ylistrum balloti. Lineage (NCBI taxonomy): Eukaryota > Metazoa > Mollusca > Bivalvia > Pectinida > Pectinidae > Ylistrum > Ylistrum balloti. The sequence goes on along the minus strand of NW_026782174.1, from coordinate 459,428 downwards.
AAGTAAAAATAAACTCATTAACTTTGTTTTGAGGAAAATTTTCCTTATTTAGGGGAAATTTCCTATGTTTTCAGTTCATTTTCTTGATAATGAAATTGTTCATATTCAGACAGGAAGACATACCATTTGGGGAGCACTACCCCTTATCCAGTAGTAAAACTGAATTAACCTCTGCTTTTAATCAGTATAAAATATCTTTTCATGAAATAATCTATTTAAATGATTGAAATGTTGGCGATATACCCAGTATATTGTTTTTTCGTCAGATATATATATCTGAGGTGGATCCAGGATTTGTCAGTGGATGGATAAAGGATAACAAAGATATGCATAAAGTCTTTTGTCTACATCAGCATCAGTAATGTACAGCACAAATTAAGCTCTGGTTTATCACTTTTAACTTTATAAACAGTAAATCTATCAAAGTTAACCTATTCATAAATGAATTAATCTGTAAATGAATTGACACATATTTCGACCTTTGGGAGAAAAATTATTACAAAAAAGGCTACAATGGTACTCGCCTTTGGCCTATTGTTAAATTTTACAAAGTATTCACACCTGTCAATGCCAAAGGGAGACGTTTGTTTAATTGCACATAACTTACCAATTTTTCTAAAAAAAATTTAAAGTGGGTATTTCTTTCTTGAAAAATGTGCCAGCAGAAATATTATGATCTACTGGTGAAATATGTATATTGGCGAGAACAGATCAGTGACTTTATAATTATGTAACTTAAACTATTGTAATGATAGCAATATATCAGAGACACCCTTGACTCACTATGGATTAAATCTGATTGGGGTTCATCAAATCAAATAAAGATTTAACTTCAGCACCATAATCTTGATTAAAAATGAACTGTTTTAAGACTTCTTCATTACGTTATTATCCATCAAACCAGCAGATTTCACCTGCAAGGACCACTACAGGAAACTTCATTGTCAAGGCAGAAATTTAATAAACTAGAATCCATTGTCATCTTTTCACTAAACACATCCCTTACATCCTGGAATACATTATGGACTTGTATAATGCTGTGCAGTTTAATAGCACAATGCACAAATACTTCATTATCATTCCTGACGATGGAATTATTCAAACAATTTTCATTCACATGATAAAATATTTTCAACATTAGTCCTCGTTCTTAGTGAAACTTTAACATGAAAGTACACACATAAAAAAGAAATATTCATAACCAGTGCGAAGTCTTACCTCCAAAATGTCGAGTTTTTCACATAATCATAAAGATAGGTGTCCCTTGTCAGTAAAAACACAACCTGGCAAAGAAAATAAGAAATAAGAAATCAATAATGGAATTTAGAAAACTGAAAAAAAATCAACTTTTGTCAAACCATTGGCTTCATTTATGCAACAAAATATTTTCAAATCAGCCTTAAAATAGACTTTCTAATAAGTGATTTATTATATATATGTTTTTAAAACAAAGCAGGAAAACCAACCAACCAAGATATTTGAACAAACATGACAAATATTTTTTTCAGTTCAGTGAGAAAATGATGCCTAATAGGTGCAACAAGCACTGTATAACAACCATTTTAGCTGTGTATGTATGGACCATTAATGTATAAAGATCACTGTTAACGATTTGATACTTATAGTCAGTAAGGTGTTAAGTTTAGTGATTGGGTGGACCAGTGATCACTCCAGAAAAAAGACAGTGCATTAATTCAGGTAAGTGTGGTATGTTCCATTGTTTCACAAACATATTTGTTTTTATATTTACAATATGACAAAGGTTACAACCCTGTAGTTCCCAGGTCAAACCAGAGTAGTGATAAATACCACTGGAGTTATTTACAAGCTTTGTGGCACTCTGCTGTCACAGCTAATCAGCTTCAAAACAACTACAAATCTTCTAATTTCTAAAACAACTTTCACCCAGAAATATCACTTCTTGGTAGGATCGTGAATATCTATTTATCAGTTTTAGCTGTATAACAACAAATGACTGTCACTAAGTTTTTAACAAAAATGAATAAATAAATAAATAAATAAATAAATAAATAAATAAATAAATAGACAGATGAATAATTCGTAAAACCGAGACATTCTGCTGTGGTCATATTGTATACAGTTAGTCTATGCAGTCACAACTAGAAGCAGAGAACAATTGGCAGGAACCAGTATCAGGGTCAAGATGAAAATTATCTCCAACTACTTTTTATTTCAAACAAAATTGAATCGCCAAGCAAGATATTTCTCATCTTCTCAAAGGCTTTTCCTTTGCAGAACCAGGTTTCTCATTCGTATATTTGGTTTTTCATTAGTGTATAAAAGACATAGAGGGCAATATATTCCCATGCGAATACAGTGATGGGTGGGACATGGACAGATATTACATAATACCTTATACAACAATGTATTCTGACGTTTGTATATCAATCTTTATGTAAATCTTTCAGAACTAACATTTCTTAAATACATATAATTTTTTAATTCAACAGTAAGTATAGGAAAACAGAGGCATATATTTCTATATTCTTAATATCCATGACCAATTACGATAAGTTATAGTAAGGTGTAATGTCTGACCAATTACAGAAAGTTATAGTAAGGTGTAATCTCTGACCAATTACAGAAAGTTATAGTAAGGTGTAATCTCTGACCAATTACAGAAAGTTATAGTAAGGTGTAATCTCTGACCAATTACAGAAAGTTATAGTAAGGTGTAATCTCTGACCAATTACAGAAAGTTATAGTAAGGTGTAATCTCTGACCAATTACAGAAAGTTATAGTAAGGTGTAATGTCTGACCAATTACAGAAAGTTATAGTAAGGTGTAATCTCTGACCAATTACAGAAAGTTATAGTAAGGTGTAATGTCTGACCAATTACAGAAAGTTATAGTAAGGTGTAATCTCTGACCAATTACAGAAAGTTATAGTAAGGTGTAATCTCTGACCAATTACAGAAAGTTATAGTAAGGTGTAATCTCTGACCAATTACAGAAAGTTATAGTAAGTAAGGTGTAATCTCTGACCAATTACAGAAAGTTATAGTAAGGTGTAATCTCTGACCAATTACAGAAAGTTATAGTAAGGTGTAATCTCTGACCAATTACAGAAAGTTATAGTAAGGTGTAATGTCACCAATTACAGAAAGTTATAGTAAGGTGTAATCTCTGACCAATTACAGAAAGTTATAGTAAGGTGTAATCTCTGACCAATTACAGAAAGTTATAGTAAGGTGTAATCTCTGACCAATTACAGAAAGTTATAGTAAGGTGTAATCTCTGACCAATTACAGAAAGTTATAGTAAGGTGTAATCTCTGACCAATTACAGAAAGTTATAGTAAGGTGTAATCTCTGACCAATTACAGAAAGTTATAGTAAGGTGTAATCTCTGACCAATTACAGAAAGTTATAGTAAGGTGTAATCTCTGACCAATTACAGAAAGTTATAGTAAGGTGTAATCTCTGACCAATTACAGAAAGTTATAGTAAGGTGTAATGTCTGACCAATTACAGAAAGTTATAGTAAGGTGTAATCTCTGACCAATTACAGAAAGTTATAGTAAGGTGTAATCTCTGACCAATTACAGAAAGTTATAGTAAGGTGTAATCTCTGACCAATTACAGAAAGTTATAGTAAGGTGTAATCTCTGACCAATTACAGAAAGTTATAGTAAGGTGTAATCTCTGACCAATTACAGAAAGTTATAGTAAGGTGTAATCTGACCAATTACAGAAAGTTATTAAGGTGTAATGTCTGACCAATTACAGAAAGTTATAGTAAGGTGTAATCTCTGACCAATTACAGAAAGTTATAGTAAGGTGTAATGTCTGACCAATTACAGAAAGTTATAGTAAGGTGTAATCTCTGACCAATTACAGAAAGTTATAGTAAGGTGTAATCTCTGACCAATTACAGAAAGTTATAGTAAGGTGTAATCTCTGACCAATTACAGAAAGTTATAGTAAGGTGTAATCTCTGACCAATTACAGAAAGTTATAGTAAGGTGTAATCTCTGACCAATTACAGAAAGTTATAGTAAGGTGTAATCTCTGACCAATTACAGGTTATAGTGTAATCTCTGACCAATTACAGAAAGTTATAGTAAGGTGTAATGTCTGACCAATTACAGAAAGTTATAGTAAGGTGTAATCTCTGACCAATTACAGAAAGTTATAGTAAGGTGTAATCTCTGACCAATTACAGAAAGTTATAGTAAGGTGTAATGTCTGACCAATTACAGAAAGTTATAGTAAGGTGTAATCTCTGACCAATTACAGAAAGTTATAGTAAGGTGTAATCTCTGACCAATTACAGAAAGTTATAGTAAGGTGTAATCTCTGACCAATTACAGAAAGTTATAGTAAGGTGTAATCTCTGACCAATTACAGAAAGTTATAGTAAGGTGTAATGTCTGACCAATTACAGAAAGTTATAGTAAGGTGTAATCTCTGACCAATTACAGAAAGTTATAGTAAGGTGTAATCTCTGACCAATTACAGAAAGTTATAGTAAGGTGTAATGTAATCTCTGACCAATTACAGAAAGTTATAGTAAGGTGTAATCTCTGACCAATTACAGAAAGTTATAGTAAGGTGTAATCTCTGACCAATTACAGAAAGTTATAGTAAGGTGTAATCTCTGACCAATTACAGAAAGTTATAGTAAGGTGTAATCTCTGACCAATTACAGAAAGTTATAGTAAGGTGTAATCTCTGACCAATTACAGAAAGTTATAGTAAGGTGTAATCTCTGACCAATTACAGAAAGTTATAGTAAGGTGTAATCTCTGACCAATTACAATAAGTTATAGTAAGGTGTAATCTCTGACCAATTACAGAAAGTTATAGTAAGGTGTAATCTCTGACCAATTACAGAAAGTTACCAATTACAGAAAGTTATAGTAAGGTGTAATCTCTGACCAATTACAGAAAGTTATAGTAAGGTGTAATCTCTGACCAATTACAGAAAGTTATAGTAAGGTGTAATCTCTGACCAATTACAGAAAGTTATAGTAAGGTGTAATCTCGGACCAATCACAGATATTTATAGTAAGGTGTAATCTCTGACCAATTACAGAAAGTTATAGTAAGGTGTAATCTCTGACCAATTACAGAAAGTTATAGTAAGGTGTAATCTCTGACCAATTACAGAAAGTTATAGTAAGGTGTAATCTCTGACCAATTACAGAAAGTTATAGTAAGGTGTAATCTCTGACCAATTACAGAAAGTTATAGTAAGGTGTAATCTCTGACCAATTACAGAAAGTTATAGTAAGGTGTAATCTCTGACCAATTACAGAAAGTTATAGTAAGGTGTAATCTCTGACCAATTACAGAAAGTTATAGTAAGGTGTAATCTCTGACCAATTACAGAAAGTTATAGTAAGGTGTAATCTCTAATCTCTCTGACCAATTACAGAAAGTTATAGTAAGGTGTAATCTCTGACCAATTACAGAAAGTTATAGTAAGGTGTAATCTCTAACCAATTACAGAAAGTTACCAATTACAGAAAGTTATAGTAAGGTGTAATCTCTGACCAATTACAGAAAGTTATAGTAAGGTGTAATCTCTGACCAATTACAGAAAGTTATAGTAAGGTGTAATCTCTGACCAATTACAGAAAGTTATAGTAAGGTGTAATGTCTGACCAATTACAGATTACAAGAAAGTTACCAATTACAGAAAGTTATAGTAAGGTGTAATCTCTGACCAATTACAGAAAGTTATAGTAAGGTGTAATCTCTGACCAATTACAGAAAGTTATAGTAAGGTGTAATCTCTGACCAATTACAGAAAGTTATAGTAAGGTGTAATCTCTGACCAATTACAGAAAGTTATAGTAAGGTGTAATCTCTGACCAATTACAGAAAGTTATAGTAAGGTGTAATCTCTGACCAATTATGATAAGTTATAGTAAGGTGTAATCTCTGACCAATTATGATAAGTTATAGTAAGGTGTAATCTCTGACCAATTACAGAAAGTTATAGTAAGGTGTAATCTCTGACCAATTACAGAAAGTTATAGTAAGGTGTAATCTCTGACCAATTACAGAAAGTTATAGTAAGGTGTAATCTCTGACCAATTACAGAAAGTTATAGTAAGGTGTAATCTCTGATCAATTACAGAAAGTTATAGTAAGGTGTAATCTCTGACCAATTACAGAAAGTTATAGTAAGGTGTAATCTCTGACCAATTACAGAAAGTTATAGTAAGGTGTAATCTCTGACCAATTATGATAAGTTATAGTAAGGTGTAATCTCTGACCAATTATGATAAGTTATAGTAAGGTGTAATCTCTGACCAATTATGATAAGTTATAGTAAGGTGTAATCTCTGACCAATTACAGAAAGTTATAGTAAGGTGTAATCTCTGACCAATTACAGAAAGTTATAGTAAGGTGTAATCTCTGACCAATTACAGAAAGTTATAGTAAGGTGTAATGTCTGACCAATTACAGAAAGTTATAGTAAGGTGTAATCTCTGACCAATTACAGAAAGTTATAGTAAGGTGTAATCTCTGACCAATTACAGAAAGTTCTAGTAAGGTGTAATCTCTGACCAATTACAGAAAGTTATAGTAAGGTGTAATCTCTGACCAATTATGATAAGTTATAGTAAGGTGTAATCTCTGACCAATTATGATAAGTTATAGTAAGGTGTAATCTCTGACCAATTATGATAAGTTATAGTAAGGTGTAATCTCTGACCAATTACAGAAAGTTATAGTAAGGTGTAATCTCTGACCAATTACAGAAAGTTATAGTAAGGTGTAATCTCTGACCAATTACAGAAAGTTATAGTAAGGTGTAATCTCTGACCAATTACAGAAAGTTATAGTAAGGTGTAATCTCTGACCAATTACAGAAAGTTATAGTAAGGTGTAATCTCTGACCAATTACAGAAAGTTATAGTAAGGTGTAATGTCTGACCAATTACAGAAAGTTATAGTAAGGTGTAATGTCTGACCAATTACAGAAAGTTCTAGTAAGGTGTAATCTCTGACCAATTACAGAAAGTTATAGTAAGGTGTAATCTCTGACCAATTATGATAAGTTATAGTAAGGTGTAATCTCTGACCAATTATGATAAGTTATAGTAAGGTGTAATCTCTGACCAATTACAGAAAGTTATAGTAAGGTGTAATCTCTGACCAATTACAGAAAGTTATAGTAAGGTGTAATCTCTGACCAATTACAGAAAGTTATAGTAAGGTGTAATCTCTGACCAATTACAGAAAGTTATAGTAAGGTGTAATGTCTGACCAATTACAGAAAGTTCTAGTAAGGTGTAATCTCTGGAAAGTTATAGTAAGGTGTAATCTCTGACCAATTATGATAAGTTATAGTAAGGTGTAATCTCTGACCAATTACAGAAAGTTATAGTAAGGTGTAATCTCTGACCAATTACAGAAAGTTATAGTAAGGTGTAATCTCTGACCAATTACAGAAAGTTATAGTAAGGTGTAATCTCTGACCAATTACAGAAAGTTATAGTAAGGTGTAATCTCTGACCAATTACAGAAAGTTATAGTAAGGTGTAATCTCTGACCAATTATGATAAGTTATAGTAAGGTGTAATCTCTGACCAATTACAGAAAGTTATAGTAAGGTGTAATCTCTGACCAATTACAGAAAGTTATAGTAAGGTGTAATCTCTGACCAATTACAGAAAGTTATAGTAAGGTGTAATCTCTGACCAATCACAGAAAGTTATAGTAAGGTGTAATCTCTGACCAATTACAGAAAGTTATAGTAAGGTGTAATCTCTGACCAATTACAGAAAGTTATAGTAAGGTGTAATCTCTGACCAATTACAGAAAGTTATAGTAAGGTGTAATCTCTGACCAATTATGATAAGTTATAGTAAGGTGTAATCTCTGACCAATTACAGAAAGTTATAGTAAGGTGTAATCTCTGACCAATTACAGAAAGTTATAGTAAGGTGTAATCTCTGACCAATTACAGAAAGTTATAGTAAGGTGTAATCTCTGACCAATCACAGAAAGTTATAGTAAGGTGTAATCTCTGACCAATTACAGAAAGTTATAGTAAGGTGTAATCTCTGACCAATTACAGAAAGTTATAGTAAGGTGTAATGTCTGACCAATTACAATAAGTTATAGTAAGTTGTTATCTTATCATTTCTTATCAGTTCATTTTGTACAAGAAGAAACTATTTTTACCCCAAGATTTCCAATTTCATAACTGCTGTCAATCTTATATTTGCTAGGCTTATACATCATAATTACATAAAAATTCAAATCATACCATATGCAAAATGTTTAATCATACAAAAATCAGTAGACTCATCCATATATGATTGACAATCATATCAAGGCCACATGTATTGATACATGGCCAACACCTCTCACAAATTCCTTTTGTAATATTTCGTTATGTATATATTTCTTGACCCAAATTTAACAAAATGAATTTGCAATTGAAATATTTTGAAAATGTGGAGTCTTGCCAAGTACTACAGGAATGTCTTATCTTAACACTGTAACAGGTATTATATTCAGTGTTTCCGGCAACATAATGCCCCATGAGGGCGGCAACATAATGCCCCATGACGATAGCAGCATTAGGCCCCATGCAACTGGTAACATTCAGCCCCATGGGCCAATAACACTTAGACCCATGAGGCTGACAACACTTAGGCTTAAGAGACGACTACACTTAACCCCATGGGCCGACAACATTTAGTCCCAAGGGGCTGGCAACATTCAGCCACATAAGGCAGGCAACATTCACTCCATGAGACCAGCAACATTCAGCCCCATGGGCTGATAACACTCAGCCACCTGAGTCTGGCAAAATTAAGCCCTGTGAGACTGGTCTCTAATTTATTGTTTATTATACAGTTGTGCGGGGGGGATCGTCCTACAATGACATGGAAAGGTGAAGATGGGTTAGTACTTCTGACATAAATCAAAAGATTTTCTGCCTTTTGTGTGAACCAAGCTATCATCATCATTAGTCACTTACAAATCTGTATATATTATAAGGCAGAATGCCCACCCACCGTATAAATAATACTGGTCTTCTAATCATTGCCTAAAATAGGAATTTATAAGAAATTTCTTGTTCATGAAAATATGAATTTATAATTTTTCATGGCCTATAAAATATGTTATTATCATATTTGGTTTGATTTATTATTGCCTTACGTCCTATTAACAGCCAGGGTCATTTAAGGATGTGCCAGGTTTGGTTGGTGGAGGAGTTCCCAGAGAAAAACCACTGACCTACATCCAGTAACTGGCAACTGCCCCACACAGGCCTCAAACCTGCCACCTAGAGGTGAAGGGCTTGTGATAATGAGTCCTTAACCACTTGGTCATCGAAGACTGTACTTTTTGTAAAGATACATACTGTAGTAAAAATGGTGGAACATTCAAGACCACTAACTGTTTTATATTTCTTCTGTTTTATATTTAGTGTATACTGTCGGTCTCCTACAAGTAGAATAAACATGACATAACAACATTATTTATCATCTCAAATGAAATGTATCAGAAACCTAGGTATGATGTAACACAACAACACATTCTTAAACAACACCCAACAGGGTATTCGACATGGATAAGATGTGTCTCTTCCAACTTGGCCAAAACAATTGGGATTTTAATGGTATCTATATGAAGTCACATTGACCCAGTCCTTTTACACAGAATTTATATAGGTCAATATCTTACTACCAACGTTTTATATATGCCATGCCCTTAAATGACCTTGTGACTTCAATCATTCCTTTGATGATAAACAAATACTGATATTCTTTTATTGTTTTAAAGATAAATATAAGAAACATTTTAAAGAGACTGATCATTCTGTGAGCTGTACGAACATTTTAATAGTAAGTCTGTATTATAGTCTGTATTATGTTATGTACTTTTGTATTGGACAAATTCCAGGACAATTAATACATAATGCTATTAATCCAAAACTTGCAGATTTCAAAACAAATAATTGTGGTTGACTAAAAAATGTTATTTACATTTTGTTATTTTGTATAAACATCAAGTGAATGTTAGGGTTTCAACAATTTATTTACAAACATGTGTATATGTAAAAGAAGTATATGTAACGTCAATATATTTCAAATATTCAGGAGACTGTTAATCAAGTACTTTTGAAGAAATAGTGATAAAAAACTTTAATCATCAAAATGAAAAAGATGGGCATTTTTCACTCGTTTTGTTTTTCTGATCAGTCCCAATACCAAGGAAAACATTCAAATGAAATTTGTGCAAACCATCAGATGGAGGGTTATTCAAATCCCACTATGTCCATAATCTGTCTGTCAGCCCAACAAAATAATACAACTTGTTATCGCTATTTCTTGAGAAGTGCTAGGGTTTTTGCACAAATTTCATTTGTTGGTTTCCCTTGAAAAAGTAGGTTTTGGTGATGGTGGGCTAAGGAAGGAAAATATATAGTAATTTCAACAATGGGCCATTTGGGGGACACTTTCCCTGCTTAACTAGGACATATGGAAAAACTAGTTCAACAAAACAAAGCATTAACCCCCATATAAACATCATTCACAACAAAATACTTAACTTGTGGTGAGAAAGTGTTGACCTTAAGCTTATATTTTTTTTTTAACAGCGTTAAGGTTTCTGTGAAATCTGTTTGGTTATTTTTTTATTCAAGGCTTATTATAATCAGAACTACTAGAGCAAAACAGAGTTAACATCAGTTTTCTTGTGCCAGAGTCGGTAGAACAAAAAATAAACATTCCCTATATTGAAGGTGGGTTGGGGGTACCTCAAGGTCATGGTTTACTGTTTATGCTTGGATTTCTTTTTTTTTTATTTTGAAGAGTGACAGATTGATGAATAAATTTAGATGAAAACAAGATGTGTTTCCTGCTTGCAACAATGAAAGTTCGGTAACATTTTAGTATAATTAGCTTTTTAACATGTTTATTTATGATTTCTGAGACCATGTCTGGTATTGGATGACAAAGGCTGATAATTATAGTTAACCAACAGCAAATTGTTGACAAAGGCTGATAATTATAGTTAACCAACAGCAAATTGTTGACAAAGGCTGATAATTATAGTTAACCAACAGCAAATTGTTGACAAAGGCTGATCATTATAGTTAACCAACAGCAAATTGTTGACAAAGGCTGATCATTATAGTTAACCAACAGCAAATTGTTGACAATGGCTGATAATTATAATCAACCAACAGCAAATTGTTGACAAAGGCTGATAATTATAGTTAACCAACAGCAAATTGTTGACAATGGCTGATCATTATAGTTAACCAACAGCAAATTGTTGACAAAGGCTGATCATTATAGTTAACCAACAGCAAATTGTTGACAATGGCTGATCATTATAGTTAACCAACAGCAAATTGTTGACAATGGCTGTTAATTGTAGCTAACCATCAGTAAATTGTTGACAATGGCTGATCATTATAGTTAACCAACAGTAAATTGTTGACAATGGCTGTTAATTGTAGCTAACCATCAGTAAATTGTTGACAAAGGCTGATCATTATAGTTAACCAACAGCAAATTGTTGACAAAGGCTGATCATTATAGTTAACCAACAGCAAATTGTTGACAATGGCTGATCATTATAGTTAACCAACAGCAAATTGTTGACAATGGCTGTTAATTGTAGCTAACCATCAGTAAATTGTTGACAATGGCTGATCATTATAGTTAACCAACAGTAAATTGTTGACAATGGCTGTTAATTGTAGCTAACCATCAGTAAATTGTTGACAATGGCTGATCATTATAGTTAACCAACAGTAAATTGTTGACAAAGGCTGATCATTATAGTTAACCAACAGTAAATTGTTGACAATGGCTGATCATTATAGTTAACCAACAGCAAATTGTTGACAAAGGCTGATCATTATAGTTAACCAACAGCAAATTGTTGACAATGGCTGATCATTATAGTTAACCAACAGCAAATTGTTGACAATGGCTGTTAATTGTAGCTAACCATCAGTAAATTGTTGACAATGGCTGATCATTATAGTTAACCAACAGCAAATTGTTGACAATGGCTGTTAATTATAGCTAACCATCAGTAAATTGTTGACAATGGCTGATCATTATAGTTAACCAACAGCAAATTGTTGACAAAGGCTGATCATTATAGTTAACCAACAGCAAATTGTTGACAATGGCTGATCATTATAGTTAACCAACAGCAAATTGTTGACAATGGCTGTTAATTATAGTTAACCAACAGTAAATTGTTGACAAAGGCTGATAATCACAATTGTCAAAGGCTGAGTAGGGAAAAATAATATATCTAAATATCTAATTTCAGTTCAACATCCCCAATCAACCCAAAAAAGAACATATGAAAAAATCATTTCCTGACATTTTGTCAGTTTAAGGGCCCTGACTCTGCAATAGATGAATTATTATCATGACAATCTTAACGGCCCATCCACATACAAAAGGTCATTAGGGCCATCAGCCATTGAAAGACACAGCCATCCAAAAGGAAATAATAAACAAAATAAAAGGTTAAAGACAAATGCTAAAAATCTTAAATGGTTATATTATCACAAAAGATTAAAATGGTAAGTCAAAGTCTATAATACAGGCCAACATCTTTGAAATAACCTCGAATTTTATAAATCTCAACAGTTTCAAAAAGGGTCTTAAGACTTGAAACGTTACAATAAAAAATTTCTCGAGAAGGCAAAAGGTCAATGCAGTCCAATTAAACACTGTGAATGGTTCATCACATCCTATGCACCGAGGATTATCTTCGCCTTTCAACATATATGAATGTGTAAGGTATGTATGGCCCATCTGAAGACGGGCAAGGACAATTTTGTCTCGGTGGTTGTCACTATAGCATGGAGACCATTCACCGATAATGGGTTTTATGGTGCAAAAATAAAGGAGTAAGTCCAACTTCTTCATAGGTCAAAAAGTTAAGGCCAAATATCTGTTACATGTTTTAACTCAAAGTAACGTCGTCATCAGAACAACAACTATAATCCATGAAAGAATGAAGCCATACAGTGTTTTAACTGAACTAGTTAATATTTTCTATATGTAGAGCATCACTGACCTTGGCCGTGACCTTTGACTCTTGAAACACAACAATGTCCAAAGCATACTCATACTTGATTGTTGCATAAAGTTTGACAAAATTCCATAAAAGAATTCAGTTGTTCAGTATTTAAATTGAATCAGTTGAGCAACAATGACCTTTACCATGACCTTAGCCCTTAAAACACAATGATGTCCAACATATATATACTCATAACAGACTTTGTATAAAGTTTGACAAAAATCTTTCAGAGAATGAAGTTGCTAGGTGCTTACATTGAATCCAAACTGGACTGGACAGACACAATGGGACCAATGGGGTGGGATGGATCATTGCCCCAATCCTCTCTCTCCAATATTGGAGGGAGGGGGACATAGAATATAGAAATAAGTCAAACAAGTAAATTTCAGTACAATAAAATTATCCCCTTCTGTCAAAGACTGGAAACCAAATTATGGTGAGTGGCAACACTATATACCCTACCCATGACCTAGCCTTGCCCTAGCCATGCACTAACCATACCCAAGCCATGCCCTAGCCATGTATTAACCATGCCCTAGTCATGCCCTAGCCATGACCTAGCCTTGCCCTAGCCACGCACTAACCATACCCAAGCCATGCCCTAGCCATTTATTAACCATGCCCTAGTCATGCCCTAGCCTTGCCCTAGCCATGCACTAACCATACCCAAGCCATGCCCTAGCCATGTATTAACCATGCCCTAGTCATGCCCTAGCCATGACCTAGCCTTGCCCTAGCCACGCACTAACCATACCCAAGCCATGCCCTAGCCATTTATTAACCATGCCCTAGTCATGCCCTAGCCATGCCCTAGACATGCACTAACCATGCCCTAGCCATGCCCTAGCCATGCCCTAGCCATGCCCTAGCCATGCACTAACCATGACCTAGACATGCCCTAGCCATGCACTAACCATGACCTAGACAAGCCTTAGCCATGTACTTATCATCCCCTAGCCATGCCCTAAATATACTTTAGCCATGCACTAACCATGCCCTAGCCATGTACTTATCATCCCTTAGCCATGTACTTATCATCCCCTAGCCATGCCCTAAATATACCTTAGCCATGCACTAACAATCCCCTCGCCATGCCCATACTATTGTATGATTTGATAATAATTTTCAGACCTAATCTAGTGTTTCTGTTTTAAGTATATTTTACCTTTTCTTCACAGAATTTGATATAGTTGTTCGTATTCATATTGTCTATTATTTATTGAGGATAAAGTGAGTTTTCTATCGTTCGAACTGATTAGGGCACAGAGGATTGAGATTTTTTATTGAATGATAATCAATTAAGAACAAATAAGTTCATGTTACTGTAACAAAGTCTTGGGTACAGTTATATAATGATCAGACAGAATTATCATTTCATCGTTGATTTTTCATGAGAATTCAACAAGAAAATACTCACTGGATTTCACACCATGTACAACTACAGTGACAAATTTACGTACGAATCCACAGTCCTGTACTCAAAATTCTGGGGAATTTCTTTACATTTTAGCACCCATTGTCTTAAGCTGCGATGGATGGAATAAAATTTTACTCGTCAAATTTCAAGTTGACAAACTTTGATCAATGATTATTTATCTGAAATATACAATTTAATTATAAAGATTAAAAGAAGGTTTTTGAAAGACATTTTACATAATAACATATGTTCTTTGCATTTGTATTTCAATATCTCATCCAAATTTTCATCTAAAAATCCATTTCAATGCATAAGTCAAACTTTGGAATTAAACTGAAGTGCTAATGATTGTAATGTTACATAATTGTACATGTGTATTATACCTTTAGATATCAAGACTTGACATGATCGTAAATAGTTTGTTTTACAACGTATATTTGAAACACACCCCTATGAAAACAGAAAAAGAACAAACCTACATTTTTATGATTATTACTTGCTTCTACCAGTACAAATTCTCTCAAAACAGAAGTCAATATGATTTAGCTTCATCCCTTGTGACCTGCTGGTTCACAAATAGCTGGGAAAGGTATAGTGTTAACAGCTGGCCAACATATGTGTAAAAATTCTCTTGTTTATGTCAATATACTGGGTACCATATTTACTCTAAGGTAATTAAAAATACATGTACTATATAATGTTTCAAAAAGTTCTACAACCTCCAATCTTACATTCTACCAAGATACATACACTGTATAAATCTTATTAAAAACAACCAGAAAAAATCAACATGTCAACATAATCATAATCCAATACCAACATGTCAACATAATCATAATCCAATACCAACATGTCAACATAATCCAATACCAACATGTCAACATAATCATAATACAATACCAACATGTCAACATAATCCAATACCAACATGTCAACATAATCATAATCCAATACCAACATGTCAACATAATCCAATACCAACATGTCAACATAATCATAATACAATACCAACATGTCATAATCCAATACCAACATGTCAACATGTCATAATCCAATACCAACATGTCAACATAATCATAATCCAATACCAACATGTCAACATAATCCAATACCAACATGTCAACATAATCCAATACCAACATGTCATAATCCAATACCAACATGTCAACATGTCATAATCCAATACCAACATGTCAACATAATCATAATCCAATACCAACATGTCAACATAATCCAATACCAACATGTCAACATAATCCAATACCAACATGTCAACATAATCCAATACCAACATGTCAACATAATCATAATCCAATACCAACATGTCAACATAATCATAATCCAATACCAACATGTCAACATAATAATCCAATACCAACATTTCAACATGTCATAATCCAATACCAACATGTCAACATAATTCAATACCAACATGTCAACATAATCATAATTCAATACCAACATGTCAACATAATCATAATCCAATACCAACATGTCAACATGTCATAATCCAATACCAACATGTCAACATAATCATAATCCAATACCAACATGTCAACATAATCATAATCCAATACCAACATGTCAACATAATAATCCAATACCAACATTTCAACATGTCATAATCCAATACCAACATGTCAACATAATCATAATCCAATACCAACATGTCAACATAATCATAATCCAATACCAACATGTCAACATAATCATAATCCAATACCAACATGTCAACATAATCATAATACAATACCAACATGTCAACATAATCCAATACCAACATGTCAACATAATCCAATACCAACATGTCAACATAATCATAATCCAATACCAACATGTCAACATAATACAATACCAACATGTCAACATAATCATAATCCAATACCAACATGTCAACATAATCCAATACCAACATGTCAACATAATCATAATACAATACCAACAGGTCAACATAATCATAATACAATACCAACATGTCAACATAATCCAATACCAACAGGTCAACATAATCCAATACCAACATGTCAACATAATCCAATACCAACATGTCAACATAATCATAATAATCATAATACAATACCAACATGTCAACATAATCCAATACAAACATGTCAACATAATCCAATACCAACATGTCAACATAATCCAATACCAACATGTCAACATAATCCAATACCAACATGTCAACATAATCATAATCCAATACCAATATGTCAACATAATCATAATCCAATACCAACATGTCAACATAATCATAATCCAATACCAACATGTCAACATAATAATCCAATACCAACATGTCAACATAATCCAATACCAACAGGTCAACATAATCAAATACTAATATCAACATGTCAACATAATCCATTACCAACATGTCAACATACTCATAATTAAATGTCAACATGTCAACATAATCATAATCCAAACTCAAAATTCCATAAAACTAAGGCAAAATATGAACAAAAGGAAGATTTACAGACTCTTGAAATAGTATGAGAATAAGACCAGGTTTTCCGCAAGAGTAAGTGTATTCTGCTTCATCGACAACCTCTGCCATGTAATTGACAAGCTTCATATCACACAAAGAAAAATAGATTATTTCTCAATGAGATCATCATGGTGACTATATAACTTCCCTATAATTTTCATCAACCTGCATCTTTTGAATCACTGTGATATAAGTTTATCTGCCAGATGAGGACTTCTTTCACAAAAATCATGATAATGGAAACAGTCCCTTAAATGTCAAATCAACTGTGACATATAGTTTGGTGGAAAGCTATCCGTGTTGATTTTGTTGTAGGAAAAGATCTAGATCAGCAGCTGATGTAGAAGAGTCTGTCATGTCTTTTATTTCTAATTCTGGTGGGTATATAAGACTGATGTGGACAAAAAATTTCTTGTTCAACAATCTCCAAACTTACATTGTATCAAGATACATGTACTGTATAATGTTTCAATAAGTTCAACTACCTCCAATCTTACAATGAATCAATTCAAACTTCCTCATATAAAGTCTTGATTTACCATTTACCTTAATATCTTAGTACTTTTGTACTGTTTATCATGTCTGAATGCTTAAAATGAAACATAGTAACCTCCAGACATACCATGTCAAGATGTCAAACCACATGTCTCAAATAGATAACAAGAGGCCTATGGGCCATGTCATCTGACATAAAATACAAGACTTCACATTTTGAACTTATTTCACCTGGATTTAAGAAACAAGGGCACTAAGCCACCACCTTGAAAGTGGATTAAGGTTATTCATTTCAACAAACTTCATAAACCTTCATCCCAGCATGCTACAGGCCAAATATTATCACCCTGGGTGTTCTGGTTATTCAGAGGATGTTTGAAGTAACAAACTTTGGTCAGTGCCAAGTCATGATCATTTCATGCAAGTTTTGCCTCAATCGCACTGGTGGAACTTAAGAAGAAGTCGAAAATGTGTTTTCAAGATGGCGGCCATGACGGCCATCTTGGATTTCGGACGAATCTGAAATTAACCTACTTTGGTCAGGACCATGTCATGATCATTTCAGGTAAGTTTCAGCTCATTGTCACAAGTAGAACTTGAGAAGAAGTTGAAAATGTGTTTTCAATGTATTTTCAAAATGGCGGCCATGTTGAATTTTGGACTGACCCGAAATTAACAAATTTTTATTAGTGCCATGTCATGATCATTTCATGCAATTTTCGCTCAATTACACTGGTGGAACTTAAGAAGAAGTCGAAAATGTTTTTTCAAGATGGTGACCATCTTGGATTTCAGACCAACTCAAAATTGACAAACTTTGAAAAGGATCATGTCACGATCATTTCAGGTAAGCTCAATGAGACATGTAGAACTTGAGAAGAAGTTGAAAATGTTATGACAGACAACGGACAACGGACAACGGACAACAGACAACGGACAACACTGGACAAAAGGCAATCACAAAAGGTCATCAGACCCTTGGGGTAAGATGACCTAAAAATAAACTTAATAAACCTTATTTCTTGCCATGTACGTCAGTGTACCAGGATAAAACAAACTTATATTGTATGTCAGTGTACCAGGATACATTATACTTGCTTTGTATGTCAGTGTACCAGGATACATAAAACTTGCTTTGTATGTCAGTGTACAAGGATGTTGTATGTCAGTGTACCAGGATGTTGTAAGTCAGTGTACCAGGATGTTGTATGTCAGTGTACCAGGATGTTGTAAGTCAGTGTACCAGGATACATCAAACTTGCTTTGTACGTCAGTGTACCAGGATACATCAAACTTATGTTGTATGTCAATGTACTAGGATGTTGTATGTCAGTGTACCAGGATGTTGTATGTCAGTGTACTGGGATGTTGTACATCAGTGTACCAGGATGTTGTACGTCAGTGTACCAAGATGTTGTATGTCAGTGTACCGGGATGTTGTATGTCAGTGTACCGGAATGTTATATGTTAGTGTACCAGGATGTTGTATGTCAGTGTACCAGGATGTTGTATGTCAGTGTACCGGGATGTTGTATGTCAGTGTACTGGGATGTTGTACATCAGTGTACCAGGATGTTGTACGTCAGTGTACCAAGATGTTGTATGTCAGTGTACCGGGATGTTGTATGTCAGTGTACCGGAATGTTATATGTTAGTGTACCGGGATGTTGTATGTCAGTGTACCAGGATGTTGTATGTCAGTGTACCAGGATGTTGTATGTCAGTGTACTGGGATGTTGTACATCAGTGTACCAGGATGTTGTACGTCAGTGTACCAAGATGTTGTATGTCAGTGTACCGGGATGTTGTATGTCAGTGTACCGGAATGTTATATGTTAGTGTACCGGGATGTTGTATGTCAGTGTACCAGGATATTGTACGTCAGTGTACCAAGATGCTATATGTCAGTGTACCAGGATACATCAAACTTATGTTGTATGTCAGTGTACCAGGATACCTTTAACTATATCATCCTGGATCATAATGTATGATCATATTCCACTCCTATCTATTGAGACCATATCATACTATCTTCTAGGACCATATCTTTCTATCATTGTGGACAATAACAGTTCATATCCTATTTATATAAGCTATGAAGTTTGTTTCCCCATCACATATGTTTTAATCACTTGGGAGGGCATTGTGGAAGAGTAGTCTAGTTGTACTAAACATGTTACGTTGTCATTGAATCAGGAAATAATATTTCAAACATTTGGCAGCAGTATGTGTGACACAATATATATCCAGATCAATGATTAGTAAACAAAGGGTCATAACTCTGTAAACATAAAGGCAACTCAAGGCAGGGATTGAACAGAATGTAAGTTCTTTCAACTGTAAGAACATATTGATGACTACATGGTCACTTTCATAAGACAAATGACCAATGACCAGTGTGGTGCATACTAGCACTGAAGAACAGTGTATGATATGGTAAGGAATCAACCAACTTAATCGGCTGTACTACATGTTATATTGTCAAATATTGACCAACTTTGTTATATTGTCAAAAATTGACCAACTTTGTTATATTGTTAAATATTGACCAACTTTGTTATATTGTTAAATATTGACCAACTTTGTTATATTGTTAAATATTGACCAACTTAATCAGCTGTACTACATGTGTTATATTGTTAAATATTGACCAACTTAATCAGCTGTACTATATGTGTTATATTGTTAAATATTGACCAACTTTGTTATATTGTTAAATATTGACCAACTTTGTTATATTGTTAAATATTGACCAACTTTGTTATATTGTTAAATATTGACCAACTTAATCAGCTGTACTATATGTGTTATATTGTTAAATACTGACCAACTTTGTTATATTGTTAAATATTGACCAACTTTGTTATATTGTTAAATATTGACCAACTTAATCAGCTGTACTATATGTGTTATATTGTTAAATACTGACCAACTTTGTTATATTGTTAAATATTGACCAACTTAATCAGCTGTACTATAAGTGTTATATTGTTAAATATCGACCAACTTTGTTATATTGTCAAATACTGACCAACTTAATCAGCTGTACTATATGTGTTATATTGTTAAATGTTGACCAACTTTGTTTTATTGTTAAATATTGACCAACTTTGTTATATTGTCAAATATTGACCAACTTTGTTATATTGTCAAATATTGACCAACTTTATTATATTGTTAAATATCGACCAACTTTGTTATATTGTTAAATATTGACCAGCTTTGTTATATTGTCAAATATTGACCAACTTTGCTATATTGTTAAATATTGACCAACTTTGTTATATTGTTAAATATTGACCAACTTTGTTATATTGTTAAATATTGACCAACTTAATCAGCTGTACTATATGTGTTATATTGTTAAATGTTGACCAACTTTGATATATTGTTAAATATTGACCAACTTTGTTATATTGTTAAATATTGACCAACTTAATCAGCTGTACTATATGTGTTATATTGTTAAATGTTGACCAACTTTGTTATATTGTTAAATATTGACCAACTTTGTTATATTGTTAAATATTGACCAACTCTGTTATATTGTTAAATATCAACCAACTTAATAGACTGCACTTTATGTGTTATATTGTTAAAGATGCCATCACATACCTTAACCTACTAATTTAAGATACGTTCCTACAGGACTTAAACAACAGACACCTGTTACCACGATCACATAAGCAGGCGATCAGCCAAGCATGACAGCTTCATCATCTCACAACAGTTAACTATCCATTATATCCAATTATAAGATTTAGATGACAAAGCTTTCTGACAAGTTTTATTTCTTATATATCATTGGTAAGATTAAAGCAATTGTTAATTATCATCAGAGCTCCTGTTAATACCACATAGTCTATGGTAACCTTACTCACGAAATTTGTTTATAAAGCATTGTTTGCTTCTGAACTGTCTGCTATGATAACTTATGCATCTTATGACTGTTTCATGTGTTTATAAAGCATTGTCAACTTTACTTTCAGTTGTTTTTAATTTTAAAGCAAGTCTTAAATTTTCTTTATAAATTATTCTTTTTAAATAGTTACTTTAATTTTTTTTATTTATATCTTTCTGAAAAATAAAACAAAAATTTATATACACGTATATTACAAATCACATGTATGAAGAAGTGATTGAAGAGGATTTCAAAATTTGAAGTGATTTAAAAATAGTTAAATGTATAGAGAACAAAAATGTGTTTCTTGAAAGTCGAAGGTATTGCACTTGAGATTAAGTTTTATGTAAGTGCATCAACAATCAACCTGCAAACTTACAAAAAAAATGTTCACATAAAGCATATACTATTTTTGTCTTTGATACCGGCCAATTGAACGTGTTAAAGCTGATGTGAAGATCTTCATTCGGCGTATCATTTGTTAAAGAGAGACGAAAACAAAGCAAAACATTTATATTAAGGTAGCTTCAGGCTTTGGAGTGAATAATGTGTGTTAAAGACATTCCTATTTACCGTGCATACACTCTGACGTAGTAAGTTCTGGTACTTTTCCATGCGCGGCATGTGTGAACTTTAATAATAGACGAGAAACTAGGCAAAAGATAATCCAAAACACACCACCCGTAGAAAAAAAACTAACAACATGGAACATAAAATGTTAAATTGTGTACAAGTGATTCACAGTCGTAAAAAGTGTCCTGAAAATAAAATACCACGGGTAAATTAGTGGAATTCCGTCGTCCGTAATCAATGTTTACATAAAAACTTGTACATTGTAGTACGAATTGTTACGTAGTGAACAGCATGTTTTGTAAACGATTTCGCCACCTGGCCACTGACAATATTTACAATTGGTGTTTACTTACACTACTATTCCTCCCTGACCAGGATACAAGAGCTTGAAAATGAGCTTCGTCGGGAATATAAAATGTTGACGATATTAGTGCATTGGATTCTTCGTCACTAGAATTCCCGTTAGGTGTTCCACTCCGGCGGTGTCTATTCGCACTGTTGATGTTTCGTTTAAATCTGTCAAGGTTCAACTCTGAGATCGGTTTCCAATCCAAAACTGAAAAATACTCATCTTTGTCTTGTAATCGATGTGAACTTATCCTTGCGTGTACAATATTATTTAGACATTCACCTAAAACAAGGACCAATGCGATCAACACGAGTGTGTTTTGGTCGTCCATATCTGGAGTAGTACTCTGTTTCGCGGTAAAGCACGAGAGTCGTGATGATTGGTTACATTTGATATGCAAAAATCTCGATTCACGTCATGTGATCGGAATTGCATCATACGTCTCCATTCATAACTTCAGACTTTCTTTCAGTGGTTAGTAAAAACATTAGCTTATGGTTTAAACTCAAACGATACTTCTCAAATACCACTCACCTATGAGAGAAAACGTTAAGTGTTTATATTAACGGTACATTTGTATCTTATTTTTCTTTATGGAAGTGAATATTAACTTAAATTACCCCCCTTTTGGCCTCATAAATCGCTAGGTCAGTGGGCCGAACTGCCAGCCAAAATATTTCGTCATCATTGTATGTATACAAATACTATTGTATTATAAACGTCAAGGACATCAGTGCATTTAACAAACACCACACGTGTATGGTTTTAATATCTATCTATACTAAGTAGGATCACATTCTTCACAATAAGTAAATAATGAATCCTGATAACATATTACAATATTTGATATCAATTAAAACACGTGCTTTTGTTGGTAGATATAAAATAATGGGGTTTTTTTATGTATAACGATTATCTTAAAACCTATTATATTGGTTATCATGAATTAACACGAAGATATTTTTTAATTCCCACAACATCGATTCAGAATTAATACATAAAGATATATATACAGACACCTATTAGATTAATATACCTTGAGTGACTAATTTAAACATTGAAACGACTTGCTGAGAAAAAGTTTTTGTATTAAATATTTATTGGCATTAGCCGTCCCTATTGACCAACATATTGAAGAAAAAAGATACTAGATATAGGGGTGATAAAATGAAACGAAAAATAATAAAATGAAAATACGTATATATAATGATTTCAAATGATCCCGAAGAATAAGGACATAAAATACAGACTTAATATAAATGGCGATCGAAAAGATTTTTTTTCAACTTTGTCATCAAAGCTGTCTTGTTTTGAACAATGTGCTTTTAGCGAAAAGAGATCGACTTGTTACATGCGTACAATAAGGTAATTAAACTAGTGAATAAATGTAAGACACGGATGCACCCGCTCCTATGCATAAAATTATCATTGCTTCGAAGAATTTGCTGAAATTGTCAAATGTGACATTGCATTCTTTAATCTAAATTGATGATCCATTATATGACAACATGTAAAAATTGTTGTAATGATACTATGGGGCAAATATGAACCAGATCTGTTGAGAGATTCTTAACTTGATTCCGAATGGGACCTGACGCGACAATGGGACAGACGGACGGACACGTGAACATGAACTAGCAGTGAGAGATCCATTTGATTTAGTACAAAGAAGGCGTATTTGAAAACTTGCTTATAACGAAGAACAAGATAAAATGACCTTATTCAAACTGTTTAACTTGGCATGAAAACTTTTTAAAAAAAGTGTTACCGGTTCACTATTTTTCTGTCCCTGTGTAAAACTAGTTCATGATTTATTTGGGATTAAAATATATCATGTTACACAATGTAATTCACGTATAAAAACTAGACAAACTTTTTTAAACAAATACTTTGTTCACATGACTTAAAGTCGAATGGCCCCATCTGCTGATACGCAATTACATGGTGCGCCAAGGTCAGATGGTAGACGATAAGGGGAAGCAACTGTAGAGTGTCTGTCTGCCTAGTATCTACGAAAAACAGATCACTGGCATTTTCACATGATACAGTGAATGTGTATATTACATGCACATTGTATGTATTTACGGGAAAAAAGCCTGTAAACAAACCTGATTCCGAGCCTGTGGGCGAGGCAGGTGCGTTTTTCGTTCTATTTTTATCAAATGTATATACAATCCTGACATATTTGCACCGCAATACAGACAGACTGACATACGTACAACAGCGAAATATAATAAAGATAATGACCATGAGTGGGTAGTTGGAGGATGAATGGATTTTTCGCACGCCCGAGTAGATCAATCGATCGTGTAAACACATGTGTAGATGTATGAAAGATATTACGTGAGTGACATTTTTATATTTAGGAATCCGGTCTTGTCTTAAAAATTCGCTAAGTCATTATAAACATTGTCATTTCGTAATACAAATACACTGCTGAATATGGTCTGTTTTCTGAACTTGTTTGAAGGTCAAGAACTAGGCAGACGTCCAATATATTGACTAGTACTGAATCTGCCAAACTTTGTTACGTCAATATCTCAAGTGTGTATTTTTTACATTGTTTTATTTAACTTTACTATTCCAGTGTGTCTTTTGTACAATCTCTAAAGACATTAAGTATTTGTGATTACGTTTATCTTTCTACCTCCAAAATACAAGGATTTATATTTGTTGACACACCCAACAGAATGTCAGTATCAGAGACGCTCGAAATTCATAAACACAAATTATGACGGTATACATATTTTATATACATTCGTTCTCCTCCGTAATATTATTTAAACTACAAAAATTGTCATAATTTCGCTCAAACACAACACGTTGACGAATAAATGTTGAACGGATTGGCTCTCATTTGTTTTATTTTGACGTAATTTCATCGTGAACCACAGACTTAAGTATATTTCATTTTGTAATCTCAATTTTGAGGAGTGATTATGATGATGATGAGAAAAGGGCCAGTATAAGGTTATATGCTACCTTAAAGACGATGGAATTTACTTTTAAAAGTCATCGCCATCAGCTTTTTTCCTGTCTTTTTTGTCATCAACTCATCTGATTCAAGTAGCAGCGTCCACATTATTTATTAATTTTATTTATTTATTTATTTATTTGAACTCAATGAAATGGGACGCGTGTGAATGACGTAGCTTTTATCCTTACGTCCTGCTGTTGTTTACTGGAAAATGGGAATGGACCGTGCAATCTCCTTTCTCAAAATAATTGATAAGAGACAGTGCTAGCTCAAGCGAGTGTGGAACTATGGCTAACGGTACAACTGAAGCGAGTGTGGAACTATGGCTAACGGTACAACTGGCGGTACCGTGATTATATGTGTTGACATGCGGAAGGCGACGGTTGAGCTACTGGTAATATACAGGTACATAGGAAACACTGGGGTGAGAACAATGGCCAGCTTACAGACTCTTAATCCCCCATACAGGTATTGAGGAGTGTTGGCACTCCGGGTCAATAGGTCACCAGGTATATCGACGTGGGTGTTTCGATTTTTAGACAAGTTTAAGGATCGGTACCTGAACCCCAAAAATACACAGCTCAAGGTTGGCATTATCCGTTTCTTTGTTTTTTGTTTTTGTTTTTTTTATGTCTGAACTAATGTCTGGGATACTACAGCGAAAGAAATAGGAGAACCGTAGATTTAAAACGATAACCAGGATCTGCATTGTTGTGGGTTCGAGAAGAATTTACAGAGTGTAGGTGGATAATTTTCAAATCTCTTTGGGTTTCTAAATGGGAAAGTACATAGTATGCAAATAAGATTTGGGAGAGGTTGACGACAACTTAAAAATCATTCCAGTTCCAACACTTAATTTGTCAAAACGACAACTCTAAAATGACTCTGATTGTTGACGGGACGCTACATCTAGCAAACGTTTTTAAAAAAATGCAGCAAAATGGATGATGAATAGAGCGTCTTTATAAATGCGAAGTAGGCCTGATTATCCATTTGAAACTTATTTGTGAAAATCACGATAAACTAATTTCATGAACCAGTTTTGGGCCTACTTGATAAAATTATGGTCGGAGGCAAACACCCCGAGTAGAATCAAGTCAAATCACGAACACTAAATTCACTGACGCCATTAATGAAGCAAATCATCATCATCATCATCATCATCATCATCATCATCATCATCATCATCATCATCATCATCATCATCATCATCATCATCATCATCATCGGCCAGTTGTCAAGCTGATCGCTATATCACGAGAGAATAAAACGAAGGGCAATAACTCTGGAAAATCAGAACGATCATCATCGTAGTCGTCGTCCTTAAAATCATTATCATTTGATAAATCGATGCTCTGGTGATAAATAGAACATTGTACTGTTTGCGAGTAAAGTGAATAATTGATCCACTGAAGAATAGAACGATCATATTATGTTCTATATCTTTTTCGTATACATTTTACATAAAATGAAATAATGCTAAAAAACTAAGATGTATAACAGGATGTGACATAAAAGTAAACGATCCGTTTCTGATTCCGATTACTTTATCAATTACCCCAGACTGTGTTACGATTGGTTAAGACAGGTAATTATCTCTACACCTGCTTCGTCATGACCGGAGAAATAAATACACAGTAAGTGAACAGATACGTAAACATTATCTAAATAAACAGTATGTATTAGCTTAAATTATGAGATGTTACGTAAACAACTCTTGAATAATGCATTAACCTTAAACTTATCAACAGTAAGTAACTAACTTTTTATGAGGGAGAATTAACTTTGAATCCATATCATTATCATTTGCTCATCACTTTCAGTAAAAATGAATCAATGAAAATATGTCATTTTTACGTCTGTTTGCCGCTTCCTGAGTCGCCTGAATGACACGCACAGGTAACACGCGGTATGAATTTGCACGTTCAAATCTCAGATCGTCACGCCACCTATTGGTGACGAATAGCATAAAATATAATTTCAGCTTAATTCCAGCTAATCAAACGGTTGAAATTAGATACTACGAGTAAAAAGAAACAGGACTTTACGGTTTACGGTTTAATAAATTAACAACTATGAGCAATATGCCTAAATGATGATGATGTCCAATCGACTGGGACCAGTTCTCTGTATATGCCTAAATGTGAAATGCATTCGTTAATAGGCGCATCAGATTTTTAACATTTAATTCCGGGTAAGACATTGTGCCCATATAGTATTATTATAAGAACGGTCTTTATGTTATCGTATTATGTTTGATAGGTATCATTCCGTGACGTCGTTTTCTCCACACGAGACGAAATAATAAAGATTAACGTAACATTAAACAACGTAGCGCCGTACTTAGATCGATAAAGAGCAACCTCATATTATCGTTCTGGAGCTGCTAAAAGACAGCGTAGAGCATGACGAAATAACGAAATGGCACAAATAAAAAGGACCGGTGAAAATACCGAGATTTCAATAGGAACTTTATTTAAACTAAAATTTAATGAGACTAGGACAGACTCAGAACAAAAGAAAGATGTGCAGGATGACTCCCCATGAAGTGAATATCAATACCTGGTATTCCGGAAGGATAAGCGTCTGATGCTTTATCGCTATGTAAACCTTGGTCAATCCAAGTAAATAATGTCTCATATGAGAACAAACACTAGGCACACTAACGAACATCAAACAACTTCATATCGCACAAGGGAACAGAATATCATGAGATTATTATGATAACCGCAAAGCTTCTACATACTCTATCATCGAACTGCATATCTCGAAACCATTTCTTGTGAATTTGTTTGTCACTTGCCGACGATTTAATCATTTGAACACCATAGATTGGGAGTGCCGGAATATTGCTATCTAAAAGTGAAAAAAAAATCGCAATAGGGTAACTGATGTCATTGCGTTTATCATACAGCAATGCACGATTTCGTTCGGCTTCAATAAAACAGATGCTCCGGAATCGTAAGCGTCTTTTGCTTTGTCGACGACACCCGCTAGGGAAAAAAATAGGAAAACTAGGCTTTTAATACAGCTTGGTAAAAGTTGACTCTGTCAAAAGCGGTCGATGTAGAATAGCGGAATCTTACACGGTTTACACGTGGACAGAGTTATCTCAACACGACATGGTGGATACATGAAAAACAGAATCTTACACGGTTTACACGTGGACAGAGTTATCTCAACACGACATGGTAGATACATGAAAAACAGAATCTTACACGGTTTACACGTGGACAGATTTATCTCAACACGACATGGTGGATGCATGAAAAACAGAATCTTACACGGTTTACACGTGGACAGATTTATCTCAACACGACATGGTGGATGCATGAAAAACAGAATCTTACACAGTTTACAAGGGTTTGGATTATGTGACATGTCCCTGTGATTATTATCACGAATACGCTTAATGCGTTAGACACAGGGACTTCAGAATTACTTAAGGTCAAGGTTAGACACAGACTTATCCTGAATTGTATTAATTTTGATATTTGACGTTTTGGAGGCTTCGATGTAAATTCGGTGAAAATGATTAATAAGGAAACACTCTCTGTGAAATATAACAGTCAGGTTTTAGTCACCCACGTATTTCATCACTCACAGAGGCCTGAGAAACAAGGGTAAGATCAATTATTGCTGGTATTTCATCATCCACAGGGGCCTGAGACACTAGTGTAAAATAATTTATTGCTGGTATTTCATCATCCACAGGGGCCTGAGAAACCGGGGTAAGATAAATTATTGCTGGTATTTCATCATCCACAGGGGCCTGAAGCACTAGTGTAAAATCATTTATTGCTGGTATTTCATCATCCACAGGGGCCTGAGAAACCGGGGTAAGATCAATTATTGCTGGTATTTCGTCATCCACAGGGGCCTGAGAAACCGGGGTAAGATAAATTATTGC
This sequence comes from Ylistrum balloti, assembly GCF_031769215.1. Taxonomy (NCBI): domain Eukaryota; kingdom Metazoa; phylum Mollusca; class Bivalvia; order Pectinida; family Pectinidae; genus Ylistrum; species Ylistrum balloti. The sequence goes on along the minus strand of NW_026782174.1, from coordinate 430,258 downwards.
TGGTATTTCATCATCCACAGGGGCCTGAGAAACCGGGGTAAGATCAATTATTGCTGGTATTTCATCATCCACAGGGGCCTGAGAATTTGGCAAGTTTAGGATGAGCATGTCCTTTATGAAAATAACTTAAGAGATTTAAAAGGGATTACAGATCAGACATCAATCGGTAAAAATAACACCGTTCTCCTATGATGTAGGTTACTATGACGTGGCTATCACGAATCGGTTTCGTGGTATTTCATCATCACGACTTGATTACCTGGTGTTGCATCATGATAAAAGCATTTTGTGTTATGACGAGTTCATAAACAACTCCTGACGATAGAAATTATTTTAAATCCCATTAAATGAATTACAAATACGTCTATGTGAGCAGGTGATTGTTGCGTGAAGTGAAAATACCTGTAGAATATTCAATTAGGAAACGATTGACGTTCACGAGTTGACGCGGATGGTGTTACTATCGTATCACGAGGCTTTAGTCAATCAGTATATGGGATGTAGCTGGAGAGAAACATAAAAAGAATGAAAAAAGACCTAAAGGGTCGGTATTGGTAACGAGGCCTAAAGGGTCGGTATCGGTAACGGGAAATTAAGGATCGGTATCCATGACGAGGCTTAAAGGGTCGGTATCGGTAACAGGGCCTAAAGGGTCGGTATTGGTAACGAGGACTAAAGGGTCGGTATCGTTAACGGGAAATTAAGGATCGGTATCCATGACGAGGCTTAAAGGGTCGGTATCGGTAACAGGGCCTAAAGGGTCGGTATTGGTAACGAGGACTAAAGGGTCGGTATCGGTAACGGGAAATTAAGGATCGGTATCCATGACGAGGCTTAAAGGGTCGGTATCGGTAACAGGGCCTAAAGGGTCGGTATTGGTAACGAGGCTTAAAGGGTCGGTATCGGTAACGGGAAATTAAGGATCGGTATCCATGACGAGGCTTAAAGGGTCGGTATCGGTAACAGGGCCTAAAGGGTCGGTTTTGGTAACGAGGACTAAAGGGTCAGTATCGGTAACAGGGCCTAAAGGGTCGGTATTGGTAACGAGGACTAAAGGGTCAGTATCGGTAACGGGAACTAAAGGGTCGGAATCGGTAACGGGAACTTAAGGATCGGTATCAGTGACGAGGCTTAAAGGGTCGGTATCGTTAACGAGGTCTAAAGGGTCGGTATCGTTAACGAGGTCTAAAGGGTCGGTATTGGTAACGAGGCCTTAAGGGTCGGTATCGGTAACGGGATCTAAAGGGTCCGTATCTGTAATGAGACCTAAAGGGTCGGTATTTGTCATAATTCGAAATAATTCATTGTCAAACAGGAACGAAACTGTTCCCGTCAGGTCCTAGCTATTACCGAAATGTTAAAAATCTAGAGCAAACTGCAAATATTATTACATAAAAACACAATATATCGATTTTTTTAAATTGGGAAATACTTCTAATTGGTAATGCATGAACATTTACCAGACACTGCGAATTTTAATTTTCTAATATATGCATATACACATATTGTATATTAAGTAATATCGTCGACTTCATGGTCCAATATCGGTACAGAATCCGAACAAACAGATGTTCGTTGGATGTGTATTACCGAAAAAGATATATGATAAATGAAGTAATAACGACCAGTGAATTGTCAGTTTTTTAGGCAACCTGGCCCTTTACCAAGACACAAATATTACATAAATTACATTACATACCAAGAACATTAAAAACAAAATTTTAAACTACAATCAAGAGCGGTAGTGTAAATTTAAGTGTCTCGATAATCTTTCAGCCAATGAACGCCGAAGGCCGCTATAAGGTGCATTAGAACATCTTAAGCTGTTGTATGAAATACTGTGGTTCTAGTTTTTCCCTTTAGAATCTCGGTACATTGTGTACGATAGCCAGTGTGATATGATACTCCAAACTGACACCATATCTAAGGCTAGATGAAACAATCTCCAGCCTTGGTTTATCTAAGTAACTTCATATTGTCTCTTTACAAAGACAATTCTAGTTCCGAATTGTAAAAGTATTGTATGATCAAAGAACGAATAGAATCACTTTAATCATAAATTAAACAAATGCCCACGTGATTTATGGGGACTGATGAAAGCATCAATGACATGACTTACATTCAAATATCTTGTAATAAAACGGTACAAGAACTCACTGAGCTCTTTACTTGTATTTACACAAGTGTTTACTTATCAAAGTTTTAATGCCTGAAAATGATTAACATTGATCAGTGCATCAATTTTACTGTTAGAATATTACATCCAAACATCTTGTAATAAATATACAAGCAATTACGAGACTCTTGTGCATAGCGATACTATTTTTTTCTGGAAAACGATTTTAAAATCTAGTCATTGATTCAAGGGAGGTAACTCTTACTTACATAGAGGTAAAAATATATTCGCGCATTGATGCTGGTATTTCGTTATCACGACTTGAATACCTGGTGTTGCATCACGATGAGAGAATGAAAGAACCTCGTAAACAACCCCTGATGCGAAAAATCATTTCAAATCCCATTAAACGGATAACAAAAATGTTTATCTAGGCCAGCAGCTGATTGTTGAACGAATTGTAAATACCTTAGAATATCCGCCCAGGTAACGTTCACGCGTTGTTTTAGAAAAATAAAAAAACACCAACGTGTTTTTACTTATCACGGATAATATTGCTTTCGTATCACGGGGCTGTTGTCAATATATGGAATGTAGTTGGAGAGAAACATGAAAATAATGAAAAGAGTCCTAAAGGGTTGGTATCAGTAACGAGGTCTGAAGGGTCCGTAAAGGTAACGAGGCCTAAAGGGTCCGTATCGGTAACGAGACCTAAAGGGCTCGTAAAGGTAACGAGACCTAAAGGGTCGGTGTCGGTAACGAGGCCTTATTGGTCCGTAAAGGTAACGAGACCCAAAGGGTCCGTAAAGGTAACGAGACCTAAAGGATCGGTATCGGTAACGACGCATACGACGTGCTCGACGTTGAGGCGTCAGTGATAAACCACCGTACTGGTGACGTTGGTGAAAATTTGCCTCTCTCTGTCTTTTTCTCAGTTTTTGGGTGGATTCGACGGTTTCTTTTGCCAATGGTATTCCTAACCGTGTCGGCTGACGTTAATCTCCTGTCACAGTGGGTAAGCCAAATGAACCGGTATTGACGTCGGGACGTTACACGTGGACGTCCGGATATCCGTCTGCCATCAACTCTTCAAGGGCGTTGTGAAGTAAAACTATCAAACTAAAAGTCGATTTGTTGTCTCTGAAGTGATTAGTACCTGTTGTTGAGTGCTACCTCCCTTGAGCATCACGAGAGCCCGTTCTTTATCAAGTTGGGAAAGCCATGGCATACTTGTTGCAAAATTATTGTTTGCCAATTGTATTGGCGATCACGCGCCGTAATGATAGTCAGAATTCGACACTAGTTTGAATGGAGAAGAACTAATACATTTGTACAGTCACTGTATATTGGTAATTTGGGCGCATCGGATGTGGATTAGTTATTTTGTCACGGAAGACGGATTTTTAGCACAACTGGCCTGAAGAACCAAGAGAGCTTATGATGCGAAGCGTCCGTCGTTCGGCGACAACTTTTGCCTTTTCAATAACCAATGGACCAAATGTTTTGATACTGGGCTGGTATGTTTCTAGGATGAAGCCTGACAAAGTTTGCCGAAAGAAAAGACCTTGACTAACATTCACAGTCACAAGGATCAAATTTGTTAATAACATTTAAACGACTTCTTCCCATGCACTAAAAGGCCTAGCGGCATGCTATTTGACTTGTATGTCTCAAGGATGAAGCCCGACAGCGTTTGCGAAAAAATGACCTTGTTCTATACCCAAGGTGACAGGGGACAAATGTGTTAAAACATTTAGTCGACTTCTTCTCGTGTACTGAGAAACACGAGAACTGAAAGGCCTAAAGGCATGATATTTGGCTGATATGTTCCCAAGATGGAGTCCTATAAAGTTTGCGAAAAGAAATTATCTTGTCTAATATTCAAGGTCTCAGGAGCCAAATTTGTTAAAACCTTTAAACAACTTCTATTCAGGAACTAATAGTTCGGAAAAAGAAACGACCTGGGCCTATTTTCAAGGTCATGGGGGAAAACATTTAAATGACTTCTTCTCGAGAAGTAAAAAAAGGAAAAACAGGCCTGGATGCACGATATTTGGTTGTTATGTTCCTAAGATGAAGCCCGAGAAAAGTAAATATTTCTTCTGATAAATCCGTTATTTCTTCGTTGTTTAATGTTGTATACTTTGTAAGATATTGGAATACTTCATGATGTTGTAGTCCTTATTTTTAACTTCATTGAATGAAAACAGATATTCCAGTCATGCAAAAAATAGGTGTTCCAGAAATACCCGCCGAAAGATGGCGTGTTGCCATTAACTCCTCTAATCAATTTCAGGTGGGAGGAGCTAGTTTTTTTTCATCGAGAAATGAAAAGAAAAAAATCGATGAACCAGAACGCTACATTTTCGGCACAAAAAACAAAAATTAATTATTCTCTCTCACAGTGATTATCATTCTTCTTCATATTCTTTTTTTACTAGTAAAACTCTATTCAAATTGCTAACTGTAATGTCAGTTTGTTTCGTCAGTTTCTGCTCCAATGATGCCAGTATAGGTAACAGGGCCCTGTATTTTTTCTTGTTTTCATCCCCTATTAAGGGAGTACGTACGTCAGTACCACTATTTAGTGTTTCCATACATTCTGCAATACAGGTGTACTATTCTAGCTGGTCATATTGAACAGTAGCCAAAACAATGTTGAACGACATTTTCAAGGAGATATTAGCTGAGGAAAATCTCGACTTGAGGAAATCTCAAGTTGAGATGTTTTATACAAGTGGGGCCTGAACGTTATATCTTCAAATCGTTACGGGGCACACTCGTGTGCCCTTAATCCTGTTACTATTGCAAACATTGTTAAGTGTAAAGTATACGGGCGTGAAAATTTTGGCAATTAAAACAAAATAAAATTTACAGGTTAGAAAAAGCTCAAAACTTCATTGTAAAATCAGTCCAAGGTTTTACTGCAATAATAAGAACAGATGTGTGAACATCGCTAATCCGTTAGTAAGAACATGTTATATCTCGCTAGGATATATATGCTTGAATCTGACGGTCAAACAGTGATTTTTTTTACTAAACGTCTACTCGTTTTCAATCTGTCCCCTTACAACAGAGGTTTTGTTCCTGATAGTATTACTATTATACAGAAATACAACTTGTATTGTGCATTTAGCCATTTTTTGAAGGGTGGTGTTTTCCCCAACAAATGTTAATGAAAGTGTTTAGTCAACTATGAAGTAAGAACTCTTGAACAGCTGTGTTGAAAGAATGAGCGGTGATGTAGACTTCTCTCACTTCATTCTTCTACATAACGAGATACAACCTGAATGCTATATGGAAACTTGCTTTGCGTTTTCCGCAATTTGATCTAAAATGTGTGTGCAAATGCGTGACAGTGAATATATGCTCTTATGCTACTATTGTGGTGATATGTACATAGATGTTATCATGCGTAGCGAACTTCAAGTCCACACACCAGATGTTACGTGGTCAGGTCTGGTGTGTACTTAGCAAAGTAAAAAAACATAAATTTCATATCTTATCTTCACTCAATGTCTAATTGTCGTTTACTCCATGTTCTTCTTGGTGGTATTCTTATCTTTGATTTATCTCCATATGAACTGATATGATTTTAGAACAAACAAATTCTTCAATACATTGGTCTGTTGTGATTTGATCGTACATAAGCATTGTCTGTGATAGTTTTGTGTATGGCTATTTACACTGCGTTTTCATGTTAATACATTTATCATTGAATGCTGAGCGGAAGTATGTCTGTATCATATCGCTATGGGCCTAAAATTGTAAAATGAATCTTGAACTTTTGGCATGAGATAAACACACAAATAATGTGTTATTGAAAGGTGATTTAAAAATAATTGTATACAGCTTTACAAATTATTATGTCAACATGTGTATGTGTGTGACTGTCCATGCAATTGGTGTTATATTTGAAAAGGAATAATACTGATTTTTTATAAGAATTAAACGGATTTATTTCATTTTTATCCATCGATATATTCCATAGTGCCCGCTAGTGATTTCATCACTTGTGGTGCTGTTGGACAAGGGGAGCTTACTCTTACTACAAAAAAAACCGTTTTCGGCTTATTAGATCAGCTGATCGTTTCACGTGGATGACGTGTTCTTAGTGTTTTAAAGGTGTGGTGTTTCAGAAGGTAGATTCATTAAGAGAAACGACGCTCAGAATGTAAACATAAAATAGTAGCGCTATATACGAGGGGCAGTCTCCATGTACTTGCCACAGGTCAGTGGTTTCTCTCCGGGAACTTCGTCCACCAACCAGGCCTGGTGCGTCCTTAAATGGCTGTTAAGAGGACGTAAAGGAACAATAAACATACACCAATCAAATTAAAGGTTGCGTAATTAACCCTGAGTATGTTTAATGTATTTATTCAAACCATTTTATGCTAATTCTTTGTAATGAGATGAAACCAGGTCAACGGAAGGAGACAAACATAATCTAGCAACATATGAAATTTCCCTTGAAATGTCCCTTCCGTCAATACTAGTAGCTATTTCACAGGTTTGAATATGAACTGTATAAATAAGATGTAAAATGCTCTTAGATAAGATAAATAAGATGCAAGTGTCGATATGACTGGTGTAACATAAGGTCAAGGAAACTAGCAGAAAAAAACTATTTCCTTTTCTTACCCTATCCACTTGAAACGGGATCATATAGAATGTCAGTATTACCATTTCGGAATGTCCCTCAGGACAACGTACACAACAGTAATCGAAGGTCAAGGTTTAGGGCCAAGGTAAACATATTTTCTCTATCGTCAAACCCAAGTAATATACTTGTTAAAATTAAATGAATAATGAATAAAACATTATTTAGATTTATTAAGAAGTCACGATGGGTCATGTTAGTAAAACTGATAAGCTTTTAAGTATATATTTAGTAGTGAACAGGAAATATGTTCTTATTAACAGGGGAGCATTTTTGCCCGGGAAAAAACAACAATGAATAAATAAATAAATAAATAAATAAAACCACTTGCTTACATCATCTGTCCGGTCAAGGAGAGCCAGTTAAATTTTACCCAAGTCAAATTAAAATTATTTTCCAATAATCTTAACAAAATCTTAATAATCTTAATATTTACAGTTTACAGAAACAAAAATAACGAAAGTATTTTCTTTATCGGCTTAAAAACTACCATCATGGGACATTTATTGCTCCAGTCTTTCTGCTACCACAGCTATAAAACAAACTACAGTCATCCGGGGTGTTGTTTGTTTACTTTTTTTACATTTCACATATGTTCATATATCTTATGCTAACTACACAATTATAACTTTTATTCCATTGAGATTCAGTAAAAGAAAAAAATCGACAATTTTTGGCATAAAGACCATATTATAAATAGACTTAATTTCTTTGAGGCATTTGAAAATGTGCGACATCAAATCCCAGCTTGTGATACGAGGACGTCACGAGGACGTCACGAGGTCGTCCTGCATTCATAACGTCATATCAATCCGCGGCGTATAATGGTATAGATAATTACGAAGGATTACAACGGTATTTGTAAACATTATCAATAATATACAACTTTCGTGATCACCTTACAAGGTCATCATCACTTAAATATGTGGCTCCTATCTGGTTATCACATTCTTATAATTTGTTAAACCAAAAATTATGTCTGTAAGCGTGATCAAAATATACGATTTTATGACACCTGTGATATACATACAGGTAAATAGTCAAATCACAGACATACAGTACACGTGGTTGTACACCTTTCAACTGTATCACAAAACATTTAAATTTAATGTTAAAACAATTTTTGACTGTGACAAATCAGTCATTTAAGAAGTCTTTGTATGGTGCTTAATCGACTGTTTTTACGATATTTCGATATTTTAAATATATCTTATTTGTTTAATAAAACAAATGAAATTGGGCACAATTTATCACAACTTTGAGAAACGCCTTCTCCAAAAATATATTTCACATCAATTTTATATATCTATAATATTATACACTTTCATCAGATTTGATTTGTTACATGTCTTAGAAGAGAAGAGATGAAAACAATAGAAATTGAGTAAAGCAAGGAAAGAAGCAAGGAGAGAAGGATATAGAGACATGTACTACTGAAGTGAAGATGACAGATGACCTTAAAACCGATTATTGGTTTTAATAAAAGTATGAACGGACTGAAAACTATTCGCATTTCGCTCATCGGACTGGTTTCGAGAACCGCAGAAAAGAACATGAATTATGACGTTACATTAAGGAGAAACGTTATCAAATAAATTTTCACGTTGTCTTATATAATTTATAATAAAAAATAATACAAAGTATTTTCACATTCGTTACCACATTCTTAAGCGGGGTTATTGATAATATTAACTCTGAACGAATACTATCTTAGGCTACTGGAAGATTGTCGCAATCTTGTATGTAAAACGTCCAATTTTCTGTTTCCAACATGATTATAGATAAGTAATAAATCAGGATTTTGTTGAATTTTAGGTTTAAAACAATCGATGGCTGTTCTCTGACATTGATTGGTAAACCAGTCCATCATCTAATAGAAGATGAAACGAAAGATTCACAAATATTGGACAATCTAAAATTAGGAACAGAATAGTGAAAGTTTTTTTAAGTGTCCTTCTTTTCGTTAATGGTTGTAATTGGGATTCGTTATATAAGGATTGTTTACTTGATGAAGAAGGCATGCAGGTAATAATTGATACTGCTTCAAACTGCACTTGTTCCAGCTTGTTAACGTCAGAGGACAACCCATAACTCACAAGCATATTCTTATACAGGCAAATACTTTGTATGTCCTCAATAACGTTTTTCTACTCAACAAAACATTCTTATTACCGATAACATGGTAATGAAGGATGCTTTTCTTAATTTTGAAATTTTCAAAATATCACAAAATTCATCAAATCTGACTAAAAGAGAGTCAGTGAGAGGATTGGTTTTATCATTAAAAATGGGTAATGGAATGTCCTTATCGTTTATATTTGAAATATACTGAATCCCAAAAGAAACGCAAGTCCGACTTAAGATACGTTTTTGTAAGAAATCAAAAACAGGAACTGAATTGTTACTGATTTATTTAATAGTTTGTTAAAATTGCAATTGACCAAAATGTGACTAGATTTCATTTCACAAGATTTCTTTTGTCTGTTTGATGAAGGTATCTCCATGAAAGGAAAATCACAAATCAATCAATAATGCTTGTGTCTGCCTTGGGCATTGATACAGGCTGTGCAACGTCGTCTCGTGGAATTGCTGAGAGTCTGGAAGAATGTCTGAGTCAAATTGTTTCATTCCTGGAGGAATCTCTGTTCCAGCTGTGCCAATGTCAACGGAGCTCCACCTACAGCTATTTTACTCTCAATATCATCGCACACATGTCCTATCGATGTCATATCCGGTGAAAGGGACAAGCAAGGAAGGACATTCACATTATTATGTACAAGGAAACCCATAGGTACTGGGGCAGTGTGTGAACGGGCGTTGTCCTGCTGGTAAAACTGTAGTTGCGGCTGTGCAGCAAACAAGGCTTGAGAACGTCATCCCTGTACACCACTCCTGTTACATGTTGACGGAAGACGCAAAGAGGTGTCCGATGGTGGTAACTTAAGGCTTCCTATACCATCACGCTGCCGCAACACCATCTGTTATCCTGCAGGACACAACAATCGGCGTAACGTTCGTTACGTTCACGCCACACACGCAATCGGCCATCAGCATGGGAAAGATGGAATCGAGACTCGTCTGAGAAGAGAACTCGTCGCCAGTCAACAAGACGCCATCGTTGATGATGTCTTGCCCATTGAAGACGTTGCTGTCGATGGCACTAAGTGAGAATAAGCGCTACGTGAGGACGTCGGCAGTTAATGTCATGTTCATGTAAGCAACGCCGGACGACCTCGGTGGACACTGGACGTCTTCTAACTCTTATGGCAACTGCTGTTTTGGTTGTAGGCTGGGTTCGGTTACAAAGGTGAGTTACCCGTATGTTGGAAGCATCCAGCAAGCCTGGTGATAGTGCTAACATGACATCCAAAACGCCTGGCGCAATAGTGGCGGAGGTACCCGCCTGCAAACTTCGGAGAGTCATTCTCTCTGCCATTGTAGCAGTTGATAGTACAGGTCGCCTAACTAGCAACGGTTAGTGGCAATTTCCCTTTAGTCGAGCGGTAGAGTGTTCGGCTAGAGAACGAATGGTCGCCAGTTCAAACCTAAACAGTGCCAGGTATTTTTATTTCTCCTTCCTATGACATATTTCGTACCGTTGACCACTCCAAGGGTAGAGGCTATAGGAGAATTAGATGCTGCCTTTGAGATCTTGAACATGGGACATTGATGTATTCAGGGTCGAAGACTTTGTGAAGGAGGGGGTAGTGTAGGAGTTGAGAGCAGAAGTCGCCTTACTAGCTTCGGCTAGTGAAATTTCCGTTAAGTGGAGCGGTAGTGTCCGGCTAGAGACCGAAAGGTCGCTGGTTCGAGCCCAGGCGGTGGCAGGGTGATTTTCATTACTCCTTCCTATGACATATTAATCGTGGCATTGTGTTTCATGAGCATTATTCGGGCTACCTTCACTGAATTGATGTTTTTGGGATGGGCCACTCCATAAAAGACACGTCTCAGTGAAAACTTACCTGTATTGGCAACGCCCGTGATTGCACGAGCAGGATTCACGATTTTACGCATTGCGCATGTGTCAGTGTGAACAGTGTCGGGAGTAAACAAAAAGCACGCCATTTCATCATTTGTGTTCACAACTTTATATGATTGATATTAACAGTAGTATACAAAAGATCACAATTAAATATTTTTTCGTGAAAATGTACTTGCGTTTTTATGTGGTTCAATTAAGAACAAAAATCATTTAGTGTATTTTACTTTTCGGCATCGCCAAGTTCAACATTTCCAGTATTAGGGTTTACTAACAGTGGGATAACTTCCTGTGATGTAGACTGCTTATATAATTTACGAACAAGTCTCTCCAATAAGATTCAGGGATAATGGTATCAAGTTTGTCAATCATTCATCAATATCGTTATCAAAAACAAATCCCTTGCATCCTTTTTGTGTTGTCAACCTTGTTTATTTGTTTGTTTGTTTTTTTTTTTTTAATTTATCTTTTGCTGGATTGGAAATGGACTTAACACGTTGAAATTCTTTCTGAAGTCTCGTAGTCGCATGGCTTTCCTAATCTCAGAATTCATCCGATATTTCTTATCATTGACGAAAGGGATTAAAAACTTTATATAGATGATATCAAGAATGGTTCAGCACAGCTTACATTTCGGTATAACATTATCATAAATTTTAAAATTCCCATGACAAAAAGCATTTCGACAGTAAAGTATCCACTGACTTAGATATATAGATCCCATGTCCACGTGTATGCTAAACATGATCAAAACGCGTGGGCCACGTTTTCAGGTACAGGAAACAATACAAATACGATATAGCTTAAAAGAATCACGTTTACATTTTTAACAGTTTTACATATGACAAAAAGGACATTGCATGTGATAAAATAGCGTCAGAATTCAACACTAAGTGACGTGCAGTCATTAAAAGAGGACAGAAAAATCCTCCACAGACTGACATGTACCCAATAACCATGAAGTGCGAATTAGTGTGTAAAGTTTGATCAAACGTTTTTGTTATTTAAAAATATGCAGTTCTGTCGCTCGGTCGTTGAATCTGTGTCCTCTGAACTTCGTTCCAAATAGTGTGTGTCGATTTCTTGAGGCCGTTTTCATTTGTTATTGTAAGTGACTTGTCATTTGAAAGCGCGTAGACGTAGTTAGTGGCGCTGTAATACTCGCACTGATCGGATATTGATGTTGACCCTTAAAATCACACATTGGAAAACTAATGGTGGTTCGGGTTAGTAGAACGGATATCAAAACAATAACATATTGCATCTTGAAATATTGACATTTCTATTCGGACATTACGATATTTATATTTAAGTCCGTGGTTGTTTTCTAGCGATAAATGTGAATTGTGCAAGGACGGTGAGCAGATTTTTTTTCTTCACTTTTCTTTTTGCAGTTTGAGAAAAAACCCAAACAAGCAAAACAAAGCATTCAGAAAAAAATGTCCTTTAAAACATAGTTATTTTCCCCATTTAGTGATCACGCCTGTGTATTTAACATATCTTCCATCCGCTGCAGTCAAAATTTATTACAAAGACACATCGCCAAAGGTGAACCAATATCGCAAGTATATAACGATATTCTAAAAAAATAAAGCTGATCTTGACCTTGAAACAAAATCCTGCAACTGGATACTGTCCAAGATATTTTAATGTTTTTAAAGTGTGTTAATTTGATGGGAATCCCCCAATTGAGTGATACCGCTAGAGAGCTGACAAACTGCTGTCAGAGAAGGACTGACGTAAAGGAAAACTGTAGCCCATTCCCCCATCCTGGTTTCATTGGTAGGGAACTAATAAGTTTATTCTGATTGTTCATGTCTATATGATAGAACAAAGGCGGGTTTGAAGAAACGATAATAAATGTTTGTGCGGGTGCAGCAACTGCATCCTCCCTCACTCGCATAGCAACATATACTATAAATATTGTACGGAGAAAAGTCTCGAGATGTTCCGAAAGGCCGCACCTGTTATTTTCCAAATATGGAATCGACTACGTATTAGTTAGGTTTCGTAACGTGAAAAGGCGTTTGTAATTTTTGATGGTAAACTTTTCTAAAATAACTCTCTTAAAGCACTGAGACGAAAACATATACATATGCAGCCATCATGGAATATCCATGTTAAGTATGATTTAGTAGCTACGACGCAATCACCTTCGGTTGATAAATAATGGACTCGTCCATCATAGAGGTTTGTATATACCGAAAGTAGGGCTGTGTAAACAGTCGACAACGGAGACAACACGACACCGGTAAATACCATGAATGGTTGATCGCGAATGTTGGATACATAGTTAAGGAAACTGCTTCACTGATCTCCATTTTATATGACCCGGCGATGAAACGACGAGAATTACGATGTGTGCAAGGAGCAGTATGTTTGGTTGGTCTGCTATGTCTGTATGGCTGGGACCGACTTGGGCTTCTCAAGTTTGACAGGTCCGAGGATGACCAACGACTTTCAGAACAAGTCGCGGACACGTGGATCAGTCGAGGTAAGCGATATTAATAATGAAAACATAAAAACCCACTCGGAGAAGGTGATGATGACAATAATTGTATGGCTTCAGAACGAAGATGTCTCTTGTATGATGATAACCATTAGCCTACTGTAGTTACACAATTAAGGTAATTACACAAAATTGCGTAGAGCACCAATCGACATTAATGTGTGTTATCCATCACATTGTAATCAGACCTTCACAATGGTTTGGTTGTCCGATTACTCTCACAAACTTGTTGATATAATAATGAAAATTCTGATTCAATGTTTAAAATCCCGTTTGAAATGGGATTGATCCCTGTGGGTTTAATTCAAAAAGCAAGTTGGTGGTTGTGTCATGTAATACAGTTAGGTAGCACCAGTTGGACTGGTCGTCTTGTGTTGATAGATGAATCACATATCTTTTGCATGGTATTGTGGAGAGAATGTGTTACAATATACTTAATTATGATGAGACAGATCACTGAAAGAACAAGAATGGCCTGGTGTAACATGTTGCATCCTATTCCGAACTTGAAAATTTGCAATTGTCCCGTCAAGCTTCACCATACGAAAAGCAACACTATGATGATCAGTGCTTGACTTGGAACAGTCCTCGAATAATTTTTATATTTTCAGGTCTCATTCCATGAAACATGCGAATTGTCTTCACACGATGCATGATAATTATGGGGTGTTTTGACACTCTCTACCTCTAATAAGAAAACCTCTTTAACTAATCTGGTAATCTGTGCAGCCGATCCTGCTGCATGCAACAACTGTCAAAGTAAACATTGTCTCCTGAAAAGTTTGTGTACTTAATTTTTTGCTTATTCTGAAATAATCCAAATAAAATATCTTATGTAAAAGAAAAAAATTGCATCAGACGTGGATTTGAAGTATTTTACAAAATACATTGCAAATTTAAATATTGGTCCACATTATCCTCTTTCTGATTCCTGATTTCAGTCACTGATAATGATCAAAGCCATATCGCATATTTTTACAACTTTATCCATTTAGAAAATAGTCTTTTGTGGTTTTTGTGCAGGAAACGTTAGTTTGAATGTTATTATATTGAATGACATCACAACAACTTTGTAAATATTTGATATTTTGATGGAGTGTTTGATCATAGGTTCCGACTGCCATCAATATCCGCACACACAACGATGTTGTTTGACCAACTGCTGATAACTTAATGAACAACAGTATGTGATTCTAATGCAGCTGAAAAATGTTTCATGACATGGCTCTTCTAAATTTACATAACGATAACCAAAATTGTTGACAAGTATTCAGATAAATACAACAAAAGAATATGTTCAAGCAGTGATGAGTCTTTATCAGTCTAACTGGAAAATGTTTTATCAGGAAAGTGCCTTAATGAGTATTGTTTTTCATAATTATGAAATTTTGTGTTATTTTTTTCCCAAATTAAGGACAAATCTGGAATATAATAACATTACCATATTTCCAGATATTGATTCAGTCACTGGCAGCTATGAAATTCAGGTAGAAAAAACATCATTATTGTACAAAATTATGATAGGCCAATACCCCTATCAGCTGTTGCATCAGTTGGTTTTTAAGTACTTTTTGTAATAAAATAACAGATATGCTGATACTTTATTGACCCTTTCAAAGATTTATCAAATTACTTGCCACATCAGCATTTTTTTTTTTACATTATATTCTCTAATTTGAATATAAAGGTGATTTTATATGACAATGCCGTACTGTTTTGTTGCTTGAATTACTGTTTTTGAATGGCGAGAAGTCACAGTAAATATGATTCAAATTCAGAGGGCGATTCAGATAATATCTGTACTTATAAGATATGAACTTTATTTATTTTACAACAATTGCGAAACAAGCTCTCAGCTTTTATTATCACTCTTCTTGGCCCAAATGGAAGTGTGTGAGGTGTACCTGGGAAAACCCATTTGGTAGAGTAGGTAACCCCAATACCTTTTCAGATCAGCTCGCGGAATTGAACCCTGAACGTCTAGGTGAAAGGCAAGTGTGTTATCCTTGCACCACCTTACTTTCTGTGCTTAAAAGTATATGTAACCCTGGTAAACACTAGCTGAATATATTATCCATTGGCTTGATAAGGAGCCAGAGGTCACTGGTTCCGTCTCTAGCAGATGCATGGGTCTAAATAATGACATCGATGGGAATACTCAGCCATGATTTTAAAGCATCACTATTATTTTTACAAAACAAAATATTTCTCTTTAGTGTTATGCATTGAACATGAAACAAAGAAGCCAGAAGACTCTAAAATTTGATATTTGTATTGATTGAGAATTTAAAATGAATATGACAACTTTAACACGGCTAGATCAGAAGATTCCTGAGCACCTATGTGTCTCCATTGTAAAGTGATCATCAATGCTTGTTGACCATATCTGACAGTGAAACATGGATTTGATACATATATATATATATATATATATACAGGAGTTATAAGCTGGTTCAGTATACTTAATTTATGTCTGTATTTAGTTTTACATTCAACTAACTTTGTGTATTTGTGAATTCTAAATATGGTATCTTTAAACCTACTACTTGTGACGTGCACGAGTACCGTACCTTAAAACTGATGATTTGTGATGTCCACAATTATTGTATTTTAAACCTATTATTTATGACATACACCCGCCCTTTATCTTTAAACCTGCCATTGACAATGTTCAGAAGAACTGTATGTTTTAACCTACTGTTAAGGACGTTCACAAATACTTTACGATTATTTTAACATCGAAGATTACAAAATATAATGTATATTTTGCCTTGAAGATTGAAATTATGTATTTGTAACAAGTATATTTTGCCTTAAAGATTGAAATTATTCATTTGTAATAATTTTTTTGTACTGATGTAAGTTTTTATGTCGTATATGGATGTGTTTTGCTTAGAATGTATTCCTTCTACTGTATACTGGGATTGCTACTATGTTCGATAAAAGTCACCCATGTTTACTTCCTTTGTTCAGTAGAATAAAAGGTTGAAAAAGATATTTTTTTAAAGTGAAAATGGGGTCAAATGCCAGTGCTCAAACAAAACTGAATATGATAGGTATTTTGAAATCATTTCCAGTTGGATTATATAGAAAGTATGGATAATGAACAAAGAATATATATATATATATAAAACTATTTCATATACCAGGGTGTAGGTTAGAGATATTACACCTGGGAAGTCACAAAATGTCATAAAATCCAAGGCTTTATCATGGGTTTTACCACATTTTTTAATCTCAAGGATGAAATATCCCATCCTTCACCCAAAGCTATTAGAGGGTATTTTTCTCCCATTTCATATTCTAAATTTTAGAAAAAAAATAGTTTAATATGTTGACGATGTACTACAAAGGATGCCATATTACATGAAAATCATATCGTTTATTATGCAAATAATCAACAAATTGACATAGAAAATGAATTCTCGGTATCTAGATTTGGCAAAAAAAATTTCCCCTAAAAATGAAACAAAATATAAACACTGCAAAATACTACTTGTTCTAATGTGTGTATACATTGTATCATGTGATGATGTCAATTGGGAAGGAACACGTCACATTTCTATACACATGTGCTCCTGTTGCATGTACCATCTGCCATGTGAGCTGTTTCCATGTTTTAAATTTCTTACCAAGTTCCACTAGTGGGATATCATAGACAAAGTTAGTGCCAGGAATGTTTTGAAAATGGTCATTGTTGTGTTATAGGTTTGCCTGAAATCCTTGACAGCCACTATTTGAAAAAAAACACATTTTCAAAACTGATTCAGTGTCACGGGTGCCATTGAGTTGAGACTTTGTAGAGATCAGATATTTAAAAATGCCTTTAAAGTTTAATATTTTTGAGCCTGCTTTAAAAACTCTTCATCCGCTATTTTGTAACATGATTGCACCTTCACGGTTTGCTTGAATAATGCACATTTCAAACTTCTCAAGCTTCAGCGTCGGGATTTTGGTGAAACTTGACTGTAATGATCATGAGATGGTCGAGACCAAGTGTTGTTATTTTTTAGGTGTGTTCTAAGTCAAAATAGCTGTAATACCTACTTCTTGCAATTATACTGGTGCCATTGAGCTGAAACTTGTAGAAATATTCAGAAACTCAAATCAAAACAGTACATTCTTTGTCACATTTATCATTTGCTTTTTATTCGAGTAACTCACTTTAAACTTGCTAAGAACTCAAATTGATGTGAGCAAACTTTTCTCACTACTACTATTGTAGCTACATGTTCTGGGGTCTTTACAGTGAACTCTGCTGATCGTAAAGGCCCAATAGGCCTCTTACTTTTCTGAAATCACTGATATATGTACTATTAAAATCCTTTTATTCTGGCAAAACTGCTGGATAATTATCTGTTTCCTTGTATCAGTAATATTAATTCATTTAATGATGAATGTAAGAAACAAGTTTTTTTGTTGCCGTGGCCTAGATGGGGTTTTTTTTGCAGGTAGACATTATGATTTACTTACTAGATGACAATTGTGATTTTTCTATTCATACAACTGTACACTCAGGTTGGGCTGTTTTTATGTTCCATCATTAGCCATCAAGAATAAAATATGGCATGTCCTATTTGTTAATTGAATAATCTTAATAAATGGATCATCTCACTCAGACAAAATATACAGACTTTCATTAGTAATTATTCATATTTTATTAAGAAATGACACTTAACTGTGAAATCGTGATTCTCTGTGTATATTTACCATGGTTATACAGACACTATTTGAGACATGAAACTTGTGTCAATTACATTCATGAAACTGGGATGTCTTTTTTCAACCTGTCATTAGGACACAGATAATTACATATATGGTAATGATATTGTTGGTGACAGCCTGTCAGCCCTGTCTCCCGTAGAGATGACTAATTGGTTTATAATCTCGTAAATAATAAGTACACATAAATACAGATAACAACATACTATTCAGTTATTTTCGGTAAGTTTTGAACAAAATATAGCCCCAAAGTATGTCGTCTTTTTTATTCAACAAAAGATTACATTTTATGTTATGATATAAGTATATACATGTATAACTGAATGAGTCCAGTGATAAGCCTGGCAGTATAAGTTCATCTGTATACATGTACAGTTGTTTTTTGATGATTCAGTTTATTCCTGGTTTGACCGAAGTAAATAAGGATGTATTTTTCGTAGAAGCCTTGACAATAGTGATTCTTAAAACAATTGTTTTGTAGGTATTACCAGTATTTCTTTTTCACATTTTTCTTTTGTAGGTACCTGTTTTAAGAAATTTTATTTTGGAGGTTTCTATTTTTAGAAATTCTATTTGAAAGGTATCTGTTTTTAGGAATTTTATTTTGGAGGTATCTGTTTTCAGCAATTTTATTTTGGAGGTATCTTTTTCAAGCAGTTTTATTTTGGAGGTATTTCTTTCAAGTGGTTTTATTTTGAAGGTATTTCTTCTGTTTTAATTTTATATTGGAGGCATTTCTATTTAGTAAATTTATTCCATCCTGTAAAATAGCGAACGAGATATAACTTAAGATCCCTGCAAATCCATTCTGTCATGTGGCTGAAATTCTCTTCTTTTGAAAATCAGAAGTAATATTTCTGTCCAGCACTGCACTTGCATGATAAATACAGTATGCATACATTTCCTATGCCCCAGAGCTAGAAATTTCTGTTGCTCTCTGTTAATGCTTTCACTAATATGACATGACGTAAAAGTAATATTTAAGAAGGTCTTACCTTTGTTTGTGAAGTTTAGGTAAGTTTATACACATACCGGTATATGATATACAAATAGCAGTTTTTGATCTCAAGCTGTGTAAGTTATTATCTGATTAGGTACTAGATAGCTGTGCCACATTTTGTGTCCTGTGTCTGCTGTGTTCACAGTTGTTAACTTTCAGGAATCTATGTTAATATTATGCCAACTAGAAGTAATTTATATCATTGTCTCATGACTCCCAGAATTATTACCCTAACATTGAGATCTGATGAACTGGGACCAGGTGATAAACAGCTTTTGAGAATAAAGTGTTGTAATTGTTTATAAAAACAGACAGGTAAATATTGTTTACATGTATTATGGGAGTCTTGCAGTAGAAAAAAGAAGATACGTCCTAATTTATTACAGTAAATGTTTTATATCTTAAAAACAGGTGATCTGAATATGATGCTATGGTATATATTCTTTGTTGTGTTGATTCATCATGCCTGGTGATCTGTCACATTTGTCATTCAAAATGTCAACTCTCTTTAAAGATTAGTCCAATTTCAACTTAATTTGTTGTAATGCACCATAAAGTTATGTTTGAGGAAGTGACAACATTGTTAAAAAATTGAGAAATAGCATATTTCTAACTGAAGAACATACTTCTCTGGAAAATTCAGTATTATGCATCAGTATGTGCTGTTTATAAATAAATTCATACTATCTGAGCTTGTCTACAGAGCCTCTGAACAACATGTTTAAGGTGATAGAAAAATAAGTGATGATTTTACTGTAATCTTAATATGTTATGTATTGAGATTCAACCTCTGTCCTGGGATCAAGTGTAGGATCAATGATACTATTTCATATTGTTCAGTGATATAAGCCCCCTCCCCCCTCTCCCCACTCCCCCCAACCCCCCCAAAAAACAGCTGTTTATCATCATCATTATCGTCATCATACTAGGCCTTTATTTGACCTTTGTGACTTTCTGTAGAGGTAAAGTCATTTCTTTTTATTAGTCTTTGTCATACACTGGCCCTGAAACATACCAGCCAGGTATTGGTATTGTATGACACTGTAATTAAGTGGAAGATGTTTAGAAAGTTTTAAGTGTGCTTGACCCTTGCAACATTAAATATGGGTAATCGTAATGTA
Source organism: Ylistrum balloti (assembly GCF_031769215.1). NCBI lineage: Eukaryota > Metazoa > Mollusca > Bivalvia > Pectinida > Pectinidae > Ylistrum > Ylistrum balloti. The sequence continues at coordinate 410,148 of NW_026782174.1, read as the reverse complement.
TTTCATCTGAATTTGTCATGCTTTGTTCCATCAATATGTTAGTAAAATAGAATTTAGGGTGTACGATTTCCATAACAACATATGATGATTTTGTACAGTGTTCTTCAAAAGTATCTCATGAAACCCTAACTTAATTGGAAGATTCCTTTTAATTCGAGTCATGGTTGGTTTTTTCACAAACTTCGCCCCTTGAAAATGTAACAGCTAAATAGCACATTTCTTGGCTGGAAGTGATTTTGAAAAAGCCACTTAATTGGTTTTGTCTATTTTAATATATTTGATTCTAAATATGGGTAAAGTTTGGGCATTTCTTTTGATAATATAGTCTGGCTGACTTAAGGAGACTCGACCCTACATGATACACAAGTAATGTTTCCTGTATTGTGCTGATGTAACTTCCTGTTTGTGTATCGGGCATTTTGCAGTGGGGTGTGATTTCATGGTGCATGAAAGAGAACTCTTCTGTATATAGAGGATGTTGCAATCTCAACAAAGACAAGAAGAGACAAGAGAGGACAGTTTACAACTTTTGAAAATGATTGTAACAAAAGTAGTAGCATCATGACCATTTGTATTCTAAGCCAACAATGTCATTTGATATAAAAGATATTAACGCAGGGTCAGATTCCAGTTACAACTGTAGTGACTAGAGTGAGATAGGAATGGACGACAGTAATAGATCTAGGACTTGTAAAACAGATGCGGAGTAGTGGATTTATCTGTGTTGGTGAAGACAACATATAATTTAAAATTGGAATTTAGGAGAGGATAGAAAAGAAGAGAAAAGATCTAGCTTTTAAAGAACAAATAAATATCCAGAAGATGGTTTGTGACAAGATCCCTTTTTGATCTTCTTATTTCTTTTCAATGTCAGATACATATTTAAATTCACAGCACTCAGTGGAGCAATTGTAAGCAATTTATATTATTAGTCAGGACAACACAATTTATTTCCTGGTTGTATGTTTGAAGCAAAGTAGGTGGTAGCTTAACATAGGGCCTATGTTTAATTCAATGAATTTATTAATGCCAAATAAAATATGTATATAACATCATACTGTTATGAAAGTGTCAAAAAAGCGTATTTATTATGACTGTATATATGTTTAGTGTGTGTGTTGTCTAATAATGTTTTAATGGTTTCTGCTGCTTTGTGCTCTGTGAGTATTTCAAGTATAAAAATTGAAATCTGACTGATAAATATATTTACCAAAAAATTAACAACATTCATTTCAGAAAATCAAATTCTCTGGGTAACACAATAAAAATCTGGCAGTTAATTGTGAAAGGGCCAAGCCTCTTAACAGGGGACCAATTGTATATGATTTCTGTATCTAACAATAGCTACCCTGTTCATGGTGATACTGGCTAATGTTTTACAAAACTTGTCATCTGAATATCTAAATGAGGTGTTTTGTTTCGCCTCCGAATCACCGTTATTGCAAAGGAAATTAACACGAATTAAAATTTGTATATGTTATCTTTACCCTGATCCCAGCAATATTTTCAACACCATCACAAACACAGGCCCAGCAGGATCATATTACAGACAAGAACATCTGTTGCTTGATATGCTGGCTTGGTGTCAGTTTTGCTACATTGTCGTGGAGGATTATATAAGTATCAGTTGATGAACATGTGTTTGTAACTTCTAGTCTCATGTATCCTGTTTTATACTGTCTTTGAGATCAATATTTCATGGCAGGAGACTTAAGATGGTTGTCTTTTACAACTTTTCTCTCCAATTGTACGTCAGCTTCATCATAAATTCTCCAGGGTTTTGATAAAATAAAGAAAATCATGATGTATATGAAAGATTTTAGAAATATACAACACTCACATTTCAATCCTGTTTTATTTTCAATTCATTTGTAGTATTGTAGCACAATTCATAGTGCTTCACAAAATTGAAACCACATAAATATAGAAATTCTCCTCTCAATATTCCACCCTTAGAATAGAGAGTATACTGTGGATTCATTTTATTTCGTGGGGGTCCAATTTTCGTTGTTTTCGTGGATGAGCAAATCCACGAATTTAAAAACACAACGAAATATGAACTACTTACTAAAGTAATTTTGAAATTTGACCAAGTAATCTTTGCCGACACCGGAAACGTCCACCGGTAATGACAGAAGCCCCGTAATTAGTCGGGAGTCGGGTAGTCTGAGGCTCGACATGGATACGCTAAATTGGTGTCAACGATATATAATTATATATTATTAAACATAACAAAGGGTAAGTACCCATTGTGATGCTAAGTATGATGTGGATCGCAGTCGTTAGCGACACTGTGGACACTAGGCTTGATCGGACCATCCTGTCGATTGAAGATTGGATCCGTATATCTATCCGACTACAGGTTCACAATAATTATTAATAATGCAGATCTTGTTTACACACCTGTTTACACACATGGTCCAATTGATACGCGTGGTGTTTTCATATGACTGCGGTACACCGACTGATCAGCGCACAATGTTTATCCACTGAAAACAATTGTTTCTGATAATTACCGATTGATTACACGCCAGGATATATACTGATTTGTGGTTTGATATTAATGCGAGACCAGCGTTATAAAAACACAGGACGCCATCTTGAAAAAAAACGTTCTTTTATTCTTGTCATCAGTGTTAATTCCTGTGAACATAGCCTTAATACAAACAGAAAAAATTTCGACTGGAAGCAAAAAGAGAAAATTCTAACGTTTTTATTTTTTTCCCACAGAATCAAAAATCCACGAATTTATGAGTCCACGAAACTGTCTAATTTGTAGAAACAACGAAAATTGAACCCAACGAAAATAAATGAATCCACAGTATATACCGTACACATTTACCTAGTAAACTATTATATCCTGGTTTCAATTATTTCATATTTTTATACTTAGCTCAAGAATTCTGAAATTGAGCTCCTTCGTGTATTTTTTCTCAATTTGACTTATTTAATTACCAATGAACTTTTATCAAAACGTGGTATTCAGCATGCTGATACCAAATTCTATAGAGTGAAAGATTTTGATCCTCTTTCATAGGTTATGAAGGACAAATGTATTGGAATATTTAAACTGCGCTTTCTGATATACTAGGATTACTTAAAGTAATAATTTCAGGTCAGTAGAATGGTGACCAAAAATGGTTTCCAACATCTGGATAATAAGTTTGTGATACCAAACCATTTGTGTTCAGTTTTCTCTTCTACAATATTGCATGTGAGTGAATAATTCATTGATGTCAAGATTAGGAAGAGAACTTTTATTGGAGGAGGGGTTATGAAATGGCAGCTGGCTCCAGCAGGAGATATGTCAGGAATACTAAGGTACACTAAGGTATCAATTATTGTTTAATCAATTACAAACATTTGAAATTGGAGATATGATAGTATTATGTAAAATCTGCACACACTGAAACATTAGTAACAGGGGAAAAAAACTTGTTCTCTAGACCAAAGACAAGCATGAATCTGTTTTAAATATGGACAAATAAGGAGAAGATCATCCAACCATAGATTATCCATTCATGGACATTTTTTATTGCAGCAGAAAACATGGCACCAGCAGATAAGTATAATTCTTAGGGAATGACAACCTAAAAAGTTTCTTCCTTGTGGGAGGCAATGTAAATAAAAAATTGTCTTAGAGGCTGATAATTTTTACACAAACATTATTCCCAGAGGCAGAAGGTCTAAATAAAATATGTTTAATTCCTAGGGGGAGACAACCTAAACAGTTACAAAAACAGTTTATAGTCAAGAGCAGATAACTCAAACATAATATTATATCAGGAGCAGACAACTCTAGAACAATAAGATTATACTCAAGAGCAGATAATTACTCAAACAATATAAGATTATATTCAGGAGCAGACAACTCTTAAGCTGTTAGACTTTACTCAGGAGCAGAGAGCTCCAACAAATTTTGGTTATAGGAATGGAAAAGTTATTAAGATTTAAAACTCAAACACAACAGAATTTAGTTGTACACATCTCCATTTCATGTAATAAAGTTATATAGAGTCAAATTAGGTGGACAAGAAGATTCTTTTTGAAACTTTGAGTCTGGATGCCAATCATTTGAAGTTTTTAGGTTACCTGGGACAAAGTTTCAAGTGACTTACTGCAATTACCTTATGTCTGTCGTCTGTAAACAATTGATATTAGATTTCCAACTTCCTAGAAATCTTGTGAATAATATGGTCCTTAACCCACTAGATGGTTGAGAGTTGAGACCAAAACGGTTCAAATTGACTCGAAGTTGAAAAAACATCTTGTCAAGATTGTGAATCTCATATCCTTATATTCTGGCAGTAGTTTATATAGGAAAATTGCATTTTTGAGCATAATTTGTTTGATTATCATTCAAACTTAGTCACCTGGCAGAAATATTACTTTTGGATGACAGTTTGATGGTAAGGGCCAAAAAACGGATTAAGATCACTCAAATTTTCAAAATCTTGAAAGAAATTAAGAAGCTTTACTGAAATTTTTAATTTCATAATCCCAGTGTCTCAAATTACCATCTAGGGAGTAGGGAAAGATTACTAATAATTAATTGATTAATTACTAATTAATAAAAAGAAAGTTTACACTGTGCATTACATCTACAATATAGCAAGTTTTCTTATTTTGTTATCTGTTACAACAATGAAAATGATAGCTTTTATAGAACTCATGTGTTTGTTTAGTCCTTTAGGCCTTTTGTTTTTATAGTAATATAACAGAAGATTATACATGATGGAAGCAATTTTCATTTCCAATCTTTTATCTTTTCACAACCAGTCCCAGTTCAAATGTGTAATGAAGAGATATAATGCATATATATATATATAATATATGATGTAATCACAGAGTTTTGTCATGCTGATGCAAACACTCATGACGAGTGAACCCTGGGCCCTAATATGTAATAAAGATAAAACATTATTACTTCTTTTGTTGTACCTGTATATCCATAGTGATATATGTGTGTATTTTCTTATCATTCAATTAAATAAACTTTTAATGTGACATCTAGATATATTACATCGTTATAACCGCAGTTTAATGTTACACTGTTCTGATAAGTGGTTTTTAAACTGTCACCATATGTTAAGTGTCATTAATATCAACATTCTATCGATGATCAATGTGACAGGTGGTCTTGTAGTAAAACATATTTTATTACGTATATTTTTAAATTATTCATATAGAGTGATAATTTCTAGATCAGTATCACATTCACTTTGCAGTCTTCTAGAACACCGCTGGGAACATCTTCTTCATTCCACTGTGGACTACTTCTTCCTTCCACAGGGGACTAATTCTTCATTCCACTGTGGACTACTTCCTTCCACAGGGGACTACTTCTTCCTTCCAATGGGGACTACTTCTTTGTTCCACTAGGGACTACTTCTTTGTTCCACTTGGGACTACTCCTTCCTTCCACAGGAGACTACTTCATTGTTCCACTAGGGACTACTTCATTGTTCCACTAGGGACTACTTCTTCCTTCCACAGGGGACTACTTCTTCATTCCAATGGAGACTACTTCTTTGTTCCACTAGGGACTACTTCTTTGTTCCACTTGGGACTACTTCTTCATTCCAATGGGGACTACTTCTTTGTTCCACTAGGGACTACTTCTTTGTTCCACTTGGGACTACTTCTTCATTCCAATGGGGACTACTTCTTTGTTCCACTAGGGACTACTTCTTTGTTCCACTAGGGTTTACTTCTTTGTTCCACTTGGGAATACTCCTTCCTTCCACAGGAGACTACTTCATTGTTCCACTAGGGACTACTTCTTTGTTCCACTTGGGACTTCTTTTTCCACAGGGGACTACTTTTTTGTTTCACTAGGGACTACTTCTTCATTCCAGTGGGGACTACTTCTTTGGTCACTAGTGACTACTTCTTTGTTCCACTTGGGAATACTCCTTCCTTCCACAGGAGACTACTTCATTGTTCCACTAGGGTTTACTTCTTTGTTCCACTAGGGACTACTTCATTGTTCCACTAGGGACTACTTCTTCGTTCCACTTGGGACTTCTTTTTCCACAGGGGACTACTTTTTTGTTTCACTAGGGAGTACTTCTTCATTCCAGTGGGGACTATTTCTTTGGTCACTAGTGACTACTTCTTTGTTCCACTTGGGAATACTCCTTCCTTCCACAGGAGACTACTTCATTGTTCCACTAGGGACTACTTCATTGTTCCACTAGGGACTACTTCTTTGTTCCACTTGGGACTTCTTTTTCCACAGGGGACTACATTTTTGTTTCACTAGGGACTACTTCTTCATTCCAGTGGGGACTACTTCTTTGGTCACTAGTGACTACTTCTTTGTTCCACTAGTGACTACATCTTTGTTCCACTGGGGATTACTTCTTTTTCCACTGTGGACTTCAACTTTGTTCCACTGGGGTCTGCATCTTTGTTCCACTAGGGACTACTTTTTTGTTCCACTGGGTACTACCTCTTTATAATGCTTTAGCTCTCCTGTCTCCTTATAATATTATCCCTGCTTTTGTCTCAGATTCGATTATTCAAAGTAGACAGGCACATGTGTTTGTATAAGAAAATATTGCAAATAAAATTTAGGTTTCTGTGATTAGTGGTTTCATTGTAATCTATGCCAAGTCAGTGATTATCTGGACTGCATCTGGTATACTAATTGATATGTAGAATTGCAATGCCAGGTACTGTTATTAAAGAAGGTTACGTAAAGTTATTGTGAAACATTTCTTCTGGTTGGTAAATATGTAGAAAATTCTTACGTATAACAACAAGTAAGAAGAAATTTTTGTGTGAAGATTTGATACTACAGTATTACAGGTGTTCAGAGTATTAGATAGTAATGAAATGACTTTTAATATATAATTCTATACACACTGAGGTTGGAAAATGGTTATTAAAGGTCATGGCAAAAACTGCTTTAATTGATGATCTTACATACATCTATTGTTAGTCAGGTAATCATGTACTATCCCAAGAAATTTGACTGTGCTTTTTTTCAAATTCTGTTCATAAATATGCATGAGTCTATGGCCCCCTCATCCCTGTTTATACCAGAACCATAATTGTGTATACAGATTGTGTCTTGAACTTCCTCTTGTAAAAGTTCTTTTCGCTATCCTTTTCTTTGGAATGGTCTCAGTCAACATTTTGCTTTGTTGTGAGGTCTGATGAAGGTGAAAGCATATAGTCATCAGAGAATTGCACAAACATTTCTTACTGATAGTGATAATAAAGACAAAAATTGTTCTGAAACAATGTGAAGTCAACTATGTTGAGACCATGGACCTTGTCATGCTCTATTTCTTTGTGTAAACCCTATCGTTATATGGCAGAAAATACAGAGAATAAATAACAAATAAATCCTTTTGTTCTAATGTACTAGCTGAGCAATTATAAAATCACATCCATTATATAAATGTTAGGTGATGACATTTTGAATCATACAAGTTCAAATCCTATCAGATATTCTGTTATATTTCCAATGGTAACTGATAATATTTTGTTTATTTAATATGTGTCATTTCACATATTAGATTACTACAATACTTACTTAGTGTTAAGGTTTCTGTGAGCCCCAGGGTAAGTTACTAACCCATGTTCCTTGGCGTGAATGTCAAACATTTTATAATCAAGCACATTATTTTAATGATAGAGTTCACCTTTAGGCACTAAATTTGTACTCTGAGAAAGTTCATTCTGTCTGCTATTAATTGAATTCTGCTACAGTGTCTCTGTTACAATGATTTATAAGGCCACAAGTCTCCTCTTTCGAAATCTGATCGAAGGCCTCACATATATGTTCTAACGTCATGTTACTTTAAGTATTTAGCTTCAAACCAATTTTTTATTGATCATATTTATGAAATAACAATTTTCAGCCGTAGATTGGTAGACTAAAACTGTAAACAAACATATCTAAGGATAATCTTATTTTAGGATTTTTTTTGTGTACAAAGTATTATGCTAATTTCCTGATTCTGCAATTGTATTGATAATAATTATTGTGAAAGTCCCACTGTATCATTATGCTAATTTGTTAAAAGTTGATAAAGAGATGAAATTTTACAGCTCTGACTGTCTGTAATGGATCTTTCTCAAATTAAATTTTCTGGAAATGCATTGAATAGCTCTTTCCTAAATTAATATGTAGGTTTCTTTTCATTCTTTTCTGCCTCTTTCATTGGCTGACAGGTGGCCATCTTGGATTTTAAGTGGGGAAGTTTGTGTGATCGCTATTTCTGGAGAAGTATTTAGTGAATCTGTCTCAGGTTTTATATGTAAGTTTTGGACTCCTTGACCCTTAGTTGTACCTAAGATAGAGATGAACTTCACTGTTTGTAATAAAAGGCTTTTTGAAACTTCATATAATCCAGAAAACAGGGTAATATAGAAGAAAAACAGAGAAAAGAAGGGAAAGATTCATCTTTTAGATAACAAAAGAAGATCAAACAATGGCGAGCATCAGGATCCCTCTTGGCTCTTCTGTAAACTTCTTCTCATGTTTTTTTGGACACAGTTGAGTTTTAAGCACAAACTTGCCTTGAATGGCCCTGAGGTGGATAAAGACTGACCTGAAAAACAAGCACTTCAAACTTCTTCTCCAGTTCCACTGGAATCATTGAGCTGATGAGAATGTCAGTTGGCAAATTATTTTTCTGCCTTGTCAAAACTTGTGGCCATTTTGTTACCTGACTGCACCATGATGATTTTCCTTCACAGTGGCTATTTTAAATTTCTCAATTTCCATGGTGGGATTTAGCTCAAATTTACATGAAGTGTTCCCAAAATTAACAGTTATATTACCTGTTTTGTATAACAGAGTCTAGTCAAAAAAGTTGATTGGCATAAATTTGTTGTGTTGCAGAAATTACAAAATTCAGTATCTGCAAATGCATTATTGTCCATACTAAAGAGAGTCCCAGTTTCCTTGCTATTTTTGAGTTACTTGCTTAATCCCTGTATTTCTTTTTCGAAGTCTCCAAGATCTGAAGCTTATCCTCATTGCGGTCATGATAATTGCCTATTGTATATTTCTTGAATGCTTTGATTGATTAAACAATTTTTAATCGAGGATTGGTACACTTGGGTCAATGATTTTTATACTATCTGAGGTTCATGAAGCAAGGAACATAAATTTAACTATCTTTGTCAATTTTTCCCTTCATACAACTCTTTTAAACCATCATAAAAAAGGGTTACAGATATTGGGCCTGTAGGATGAAGGTGTACAAGGTTTGTTCATATGGATGAACTTGGTCTACTTTCAAGGTCACAGGTGTCAAATATGTAAAAATCTTTCTTCTCCATAATCAAGATGGAATGGGTGCTGACATTGGGCCAGTAGCATGCTGTGATGAAGGCCTAGGACTTTTAACTTTTTTTTCAAATTATTGAACTAAACCCCATTTCAAGGTCACAAGAGTAAAATGTGGTAAAATCATTTAACATCTTTTGTACTGATCTTGATTCTCTATGACAATTGGATGTAGGGTTACTAATTTTTTGTTCAATTGAATGATCTTGACTCACTTTATGGTCACAAGGGTCAACTTTCCTTAGAGCTAAATATTTCTTCTTTTCAATAAACATTAGTCATGGTATATGTGTAGTAACTAGATTGGGGAATAGGCATTCAAGTTTCCACAAGTGGACATAACAAATGGACAAAGTCCTCTATGTAAGTAGTAGAACAGCTGAGTGATTGACTTGTTTAAAGAGTTATTGCCCTTTGTTAAAAAATTTGTGTCTGAACCTTGATGTTGCTATCATTTAAACTAAGATAATGAAACATGATATATATATTAGTCATACTAAGGCAATGTGCATTTTGCAAAAATTAAGACCAACAACCCATTGATTACAGAATTATTGCCCTTTGTTAGAATTTCATGTCAAGAGATATACTTGCCAACTTTCCAATTCAGTTGGGAGTTTCCTGATTTTCACTCCCTAGTCTGGCCTTCTGATTGTAGAAAATTGGGGAATCTCCCAATTTCTGAGATCTGCTAGGTAGATCATGAGTAACCCTATTTCTTGTATTGATCAAGTAAGAACAGTAACAGGTAAAACTGACCACCCAGCCACATGATGTCCAGTTATCTAATTGGTGTCACCTGAGTTTATCCTTGCTGACCGCTATGCTTGGGAGCACACTTGTGCACATGGCCCAGTGTTCCCAAGGTAGACCATTGGTTAAGACGCAGGAGTTTGCCGTGGCAACTTGTTAAGATGAGGTCATAAATGTTATATACAAGCTACAAAATACCTTTCCAGTCATATAACAACTTCAACAAGAAAAGGATATTTAAATAAATTTCATTTTGTAAAGAATTCACATTATCTGTAAATCCAAACTTAATCCTGTTCACGACTTGTCAAAACAACAGCAAATTTTATTGTTATTGTATAATGAAGCATGCACATTATTAACTCAAATTTGATTAATTGTCTCCTTTATTTCCTTTGTGACAAATATTGTGACATGCAAGGTTTCATGTCAAGTCAAAGATATGGTTCACACACTTTTCTCCCTCACAAAAATTTTGAAAAGTTGGCAAGTAAGCAGTGCATAGCTGCAGTTTGAACGGACACTTATCAAACTGGTAACTTTTCACACATGTAGGAAGTACATTTTTTGAAAATATTTTCAAAACCTATAAACTTTAAACTCATAATTATCAAACATACTGAAACCTACAAATGTTGATAACAATCAGTGGCTGTAGTGGACATGTACATTAAGTATTATTGTGAAATATACCTTTACTTTCGTAATTAAAGCATAAGTATGTGTCAAGCATAAATATATGTATGTAACATGTTGAGACATTTTTCCACTTCAAATCTCTCAAATGTAACAAATTTTTACAGACTTGTATTATTAATATTACATTACCAGATAATTTTAAAAACAGGAAAAGTTTCCAATAATGTTGTGATTTTTTTTGGAAATTTTAAATTCAACAGTTCTACTTGTACTCTGTTATATTAACCATTTTTTAAATATATTTTGAAAAAAAATATATATATCCATATATATTTGAAGCTGAATAAGCTTGAAGAACTGCTCCCAAAATGTTCAAAGCTTATTAGTACAGTGTACTTATATTTTTGTAAATGATGATTAGAGCTGGGATAATCAGGATGAATCATGGATAGAACACGGCCAGTTAATTACGTTGGTATCCTATATAGTAGATATCTTCTAATCTTGCAAGTTCATCACATGGGAATTATCCTTATTTTATGTGCGTATCAAAGAACTGAGTTTAACTTGTAATCACAACAACAACAACACCACCAAAGTAATTATACATGGTTTCCTGTGCTGTGGATCAGGTATATAGCTGAGCTGTGTCCATGCTTTGGACAAGATGACCAAGTCTGATATTTTCATTATTCCCTCAATATTTATGGTGAGATAAGCCTTTTGTGGTGTATTAGTGGTTATTAATATAAAGATGGGTATTTATTCCTTTTTCATACAACAACCTCCCGCAGGAAATTACCAAACACAGATGTGACATCCTGTCATATAGAAATTATATACAGTTCAAACATGTTCCACTTCAAAATAACAATCTCCATCGGTGTCAAAAAGGGTAAGATTTCTAGGAGTTAAATTGGTACTATGTAATTAAATAACATGTGGAAGTTGAAATGTAACTAAGTGACATGTAGGAGTTGAAATGTAACAAAGTAACATGTAGGAGTTAAAATGTAACAAAGTAACATGTAGGAGTTGAAATGTAACAAAGTAACATGTGGGAGTGTAAATGTAACTAAGTGACATGTAGGAGTTGAAATGTAAATAAGTAATATGTAGGAGTTGAAATGTAACAAAGTAACATGTAGGAGTTAAAATGTAACAAAGTAACATGTAGGAGTTGAAATGTAACAAAGTAACATGTGGGAGTTGAAATGTAACTAAGTGACATGTAGGAGTTGAAATGTAAATAAGTAATATGTAGGAGTTGAAATGTAACAAAGTAACATGTAGGAGTTAATATGTAACAAAGTAACATGTAGGAGTTGAAATGTAACAAAGTAACATATATGAGTTGAAATGTAACAAAGTAACATGTAGGAGTTGGAATTAACTAAGTAACATGGTGGAGTTGGAATTAACTAAATATTATTAAGGAGTTGAAATAGTACTGTGTAACTAAGTAACATGTAGTAATAAATATATAACCCAATTACATCTAGGAACAGAAAAACCTATCATTTTTTTAAGTTTTGTTATTGCTAGCAGATAAATTACACAAGTTTCAGGGTCATGAAAACACAATTTGTTAAAAAAAAAAGAAGTTTTTTCTTTGATGTTGTCATTCAGGTCTAATGGACAGGGAATTGATTGGTAACATACAAATGTAATTGTACTGAAGGCCCTGAACAGCATCAAAGGATCTCTCATTCTCACCTGACCACTACCATGAGATATGTTAGGCACTACAGGTATAGAAGGTCATGTGAATTTTAACCATAAAGAGGAAATCTAAAAGAAAATCTGATTAGGCTTAATGTAACACTGTTACAGTTTCAGCCTAGTACTACCAATATTAGCTTTTTGATTGGTAGTAATATTCCAACAGATTATCAGTGACCTCTGGTGGCAGGTGTATGTTATACGCCACCATCTTTCAAAACAGTGTCATGCATGGTAGAAATATTCCAACAGATTATCACTGACCTCTGGTGGCAGGCGTATGTTATAAACAATGCCGCTATCTTTCAAAACTATGTCATTCATGCATTCTGTTGTTTTAGAATTGTTATGACTTTGTACCTGGCTCCTAGTCCACCAATATTTTCATGGTGACTGACAGCACAACCATGGCAAATATTAGCATATTTTTACAAGTAAAATTTCTATGTTCTTCTGTTTATTATAGTCTTTGTCATGTCAGAGTTAGATTCTGTCAGAAAGCACGTTTCCACATAACATAAATGTCACACGAACGACTAATTACTGAGGAAGTAAACTCAACCCAGATAAATCTGTAACAGCGAAACTTATTAATGGCGACTTAAAATTGTTAATTAGCGGTTAGTCAATGGAATTTACTTGACTGATTATTGTGAGCCATTTTTTCTTTAGCATAGGAAAACAATTTCATGTAACGTAACTCATTAAATATCTCGGGTAAATGATTACCACATGTTCAATTTTATATTTTAAGCAGGTATTTCTATTTAGTTTTACTACCTTTATATTTATACATTGAATTGATTTATCGAAGAACTTTTTAGTGTAACAACAATGAAATTTTTGTGTGATATCACAAAGAACAGCAATTTGGATTAGATTTCACATTATTCTGTTATAATAGTTATTATGACGATAAGTTTAATACCTCAACAGCTGTGTTTATCTCAGAGAAATGTAGAAATATTTCCTATAGATAGTCCTATTTTATTCACCTTTATTCCTCGTGAGTCAGGGGTGTGGCTTATATACTGCTGTTGCTTATATGTGGATGAAAAAAATTGACAGGATAAAAACAACCAGGAAGTGTACAGGTACACCAGTTTCAGACGGAGTTTTTTCACAAGTACCTTCCTGTCACGTGTTTGTGACTGAAACAGATTGTCTAGATTGAAGATTAAGATAAAAATAACATTCTCAGAGATTTAATTAATCATAACTTTTACTATGAATCATAATAAGATCTTCTGGACTTTCTCGCTTACTTCGAAGCCATAGTGGAAGTTTACAATAGCACTTTGCATCCTGGGATTGATAGGTCGTCAGGTTATCGGACAAATTCAAGATCAGCCACCGTGCTTGTTTACGATATGAATAGCATCATGTAACTTACAAGAAGAAAGAATATGCAACTATAAGAATTTGGTGAGCATGCAAGGGCCTTCTGTAATCTTTAACAGTATAGACATCTATGGAGAGATTGTTAAGTAAACAGTAGATAACATCAAGCCCTCTATCTGTGCAAAGACAAGCCAAATGAGTTCAATGTTTGATATTTTATATATTTTTTTTTAAATATATCAATAAAATAAAGGATTATCTGTGTATAATTCATTTGCAAACATTATTAGACGTTTCTTTGGTGACCTTAATAAATTGCCCTCCATTGCCTGTTATATCAGCCAATGTTGGTCAGCGTAACTGTTACCACTTCGTAAGAAAGGATCCAGCTTATATTCTGGTGCAGCTTATATCCCAGAAAATATGGTTAACCCTAAATTTATGACATAAAATTTCATTTTTTGTTGAAGACAACTAAACCCTAAATTTATGACATAAAATCTCATTTTTTGTTGAAGACAACTAAACCATAAATTTTATGACGTAAAATTTCATTTTTTGTTGAAGACATCTAAACCCTAAATTTATGACATAAAATTTAAATTTCTGTTGAAGACAACTAAACCCTTAATTTATGACATAAAATTTAAATTTCTGTTGAAGACAACTAAACCCTAAATTTATGACATAAAATTTCATTTTTTGTTGAAGATTTTCATACTATTATGCAGTCTATTACTGCCTATAAATATAATCCTATATGAGGTATCAGTGTGTTTTTGATGGATTGTAAGTCTTGGTTGATAGACAGAGAAAATCTCTTATTTTATTTTGTCTCCTTAAAAGGCAGCATAACAATGTTGACATTGAACATCAGTCAGTTTGATTAATGTTTGCATTGTCCAAACAAAGATTTCCGTGTGATAAAAGGAGTTCCATTTTGCCTGTGGAGCTCCAACACATGCTTGTAATTGCTTTTCAGGTCTGAAGGTCAGAAGTCAAGGTCGATCAATATAAATTGAAAATTGCTGCTGTACAACATGTAGCTTAAGTTGACAGGAGTTAGACCTATCAGATTGTAAATGAAGTCATTATGTTACCTAAATGCCTCAACAAGGACTCGAACCTGAGACCTCTGGCTTAAGCCTGACTTTCAACTTGCAGCTAGTATTTTACCAGGGTTACATACTCCCCCTCCAGGAAAGAACTCATCCTCAAGTTTCCAGGGGCTACAACAATGTCTGTGGGACAATGCTAAGTATTATTATTCCCAAGTCCCTACATGGGCGCCAATGTAAATTACCATTGTTATTTTAATGCCTCCACTAAGACTTAAGTCTGGGACCCTGGCTTACCAGTCTAACTTTCAATAAATTGAGCTAAAGAGAACCTCTCACAAACGATGTGAAAAATTGACTTTGACTTACATTCAAGGTCACAGGGGTTAAATGTATTAAAACATTTAAATGACTTCTTCTTATAACTAAAGCGCCTAGAGACATGATGTGTGGTTGGTATATATACACAAGGTGAGCGCTGCAGGCCCATTTTGACTCTTGTTATAATTAAGCTAGATATGATGTTAAGTATTGACATTAGTGAATGGCCGACATACTGCCATCGGGATAGGATTTACTTTTCTCAGTTGATGGTGGATTGTTTCAATGAAAAGTATTTTTCATAATAAAATTCAAATTTATAATTCATAATTGCAATAAAAATAAATGATATTTTCAGAAATTTAAATTAATTTAAATTTTGACACACTGGATGATACATGGTGTATAACACTGGATATTCTGCATATTTCTCTTCTTTTCACTGTAAACAAAACTGCACTGTGTGTAATGGACCTATTGACTTCTCTTTAATAGGTTACTTAATTATAACATAGCTTTAGTTATCACTAGCAAGCAAAGTTAATGGAGGTGTTTTATAAAGAAGAATTACTAAAATTTCTGTGAATTAAAATTGTTTTTTAGTTAATACTAAGGTATTTTGGTATTTTTCGTATTTTTTATAGTTCTGTATAAACTTGTTCTCCACAAAGGATTTTGTACAGTACTGAATGTATTGTTATGTTTCTTTCCGATAGCTGGAAGGATTTCATCTGTAGATGGGTCATTCCACAGTGTTAAAGTCTTTTTTTTTTATAGATGGCAAACAATAAACCTCTGACTATTCCATCAATAATAGATTGTAGGGCCAAAATGTTGTCTACAATTTAAAAGGTCACAACCAAAAACTGAACGAATAAGCATATCTGTTAATGTATATGGTGCGTCAGCTACATTACGTCCTTGATTGAGTGGTTCTGTCCGGGTAGTTCATTGGTTGCATCATGACAGTATTTTTCAGCTTTTTGGTTTGTTTTAGCTTTTTGCTGGGCCCTACAATGATATGTTTTATTTTTAGTATATTACAGTATTACAGTTGGTCTTTCAGGAGGCAAGTTGTATACTAGATTTTTACTGGTTTCTCTCAACACAGCCTTAATTTATGTTTCTGCTATTTAGAAATTTTGTTTTCTTAAGTATTGCATAATAGGTCAGGAAGAGGTGGGGGGAAGGAAACTCAAACCCAGAGGAGGTAACATTGTATAACATTGAGGTTATACAGAATGATATGTTGTGATGTCACAAATTAAATTTTACTGGTGATGCATACTTAGCACAGAAATTAATACATATATTTGCACAGTATAATTAAGATGATATGGCTGCATATTTCAAAACATAGGAGGATAAGCCAGTTTCTTATTCATGTAGATTTAACAAAAACATAGCTTCAAAATTTCAGAACACAGAGTTTTTTAACACAGGAGTTGGGACACCCGAGGGACATTTAAAGTCAAACAAAATTTCATTTCATTTCTGGCTTTCTGGGTCATGCAACTTTTCTTGTTGTACTTAGGATCAATAGTGTTCAATGACATCTTAGAATATGAACAATCATCTTCTGGGCTAGATATGCAAACGAAAATGGTATATTGTGGTTATACTGTTGCAAATTATTTCAGTTGACTAATCAAATATCACATTAAACATCTCCATCTTTAGAACCATCAATATAATATCATAACATGTGTATACTATTTATGATTCAAACCACTATATCCAGTCTGAGATAGTGAAGTTTTCCTCAAGGCTTATGTAACAAAGTTCAGTATTTATTTCAATGCCTCCTCAAGAATTCTAACCCAGGACCCCTGGCGTACTAGTCAGACACTCAACCAATCAAGCTAAAGAGAAGTTCTCTCTAGCCGAGTGGTATATTGTGACTAGCATTTTACTAGTTACATAGGTTTCACATTTTTGGGAGTTAATAGAAAAACAAGACTATGCTTGTTTCTAGATGGTGTTGGTGGTGGAGGCTGGGAGTTGAGGACGATGATTGTTTTTAGATGGTGTTGGTGGTGGAGGCTGGAAGTTGAGGATGATGCTTGTTTCTAGATGGTGTTGGTGGTGGAGGCTGGGAGTTGAGGACGATGATTGTTTCTAGATGGTGTTGGTGGTGGAGGCTGGGAGTTGAGGACGATGATTGTTTCTAGATGGTGTTGGTGGTGGAGGCTGGGAGTTGAGGACGATGATTGTTTCTAGATGATGTTGGTGGTGGAGGCTGGGAGTTGAGGACGATGATTGTTTCTAGATGGTGTTGGTGGTGGAGGCTGGAAGTTGAGGACGATGCTTGTTTCTAGATGGTGTTGGTGGTGGAGGCTGGGAGTTGAGGACGATGATTGTTTCTAGATGGTGTTGGTGGTGGAGGCTGGGAGTTGAGGACGATGATTGTTTCTAGATGGTGTTGGTGGTGGAGGCTGGGAGTTGAGGACGATGATTGTTTCTAGATGGTGTTGGTGGTGGAGGCTGGGAGTTGAGGACGATGATTGTTTCTAGATGGTGTTGGTGGTGGAGGCTGGAAGTTGAGGACGATGCTTGTTTTTAGATGGTGTTGGTGGTGGAGGCTGGGAGTTGAGACATATTTCAAGAAATTGTGGTGTAATGTTATTGTATCCTAGTATTGTTGTTTATACCTGTGATATATTGGAGTCAATAGGTCTGTAACATTTTACCACAGACCTCCATAATTCTTGATATTGAAAAAAAAAATGTCAGGTTTTACTCAGTTTTATGTAAAAACTAGAATTACAGTACATTGTGTCTAGAATTCTGAATGATTTAATAAATTAATGATTTTTACATTAATCCATTGTACACCGGTGTCTGTGCCTCAGGTAATCCTCGGCTAATGAATTCTCTGTATGTTTTTCACCTGTTATCAAGTTTACAGTATCTGTTATCAGGTTAACAACATCTATTTTCCACTAGGTAAAGTGACATATTTAGCTGATAAAGAAATATACACACAGTAGCAAGAAAAACTTCGCAATTTATGGTCTGTGAACCTAAACAATCTGAACAGATCAATGAATGTGGAAGAAAAATGTTTTCACCATACAATAACCAAGCAAGGATTGTCATCATGAAAATTTGATTAAACAAACTGAATCCATATGATTGTAACATATGTATTCATGTCTTACAGACATTTTCTAGTTAAAAATTGAAAAGATTCTATTTTACTGTAAGAAATTTTCTTGACCAGGATTCATGCTAGTTAATACTTTACTGGGATAGCAATAATGCTATTGTAGTGTTGCCATCCCGTTGTCAAATAATTATTGGTTATGACCCTTATAATCAAGGGTAACAGGATGTTTTAAAGGGTCATGTAGGAAAAGACCTTATAATCAGTTCTATTGTTTATGTAACCTTGGTAAATACTAGCTGCAATACATTCTGTATGGTTCGAGACAACTTTTCTTCTGCTTGATCAGTCAGAGCATTAGACTAGTACACCAGAAGTTCTGGGTTCAAATCAGATAGTATTGAAATAAACGTTATGAACTCTGTTACATATAGCTATTTGTTTGTATTGAGATGATGTTTTATGTTTTATTTGGTTGTTGTTTTTATTGAATTTATTGGATCCAAAAATTGAATTTGAATTTGTTGATCAAAAGTTAGATGAAGTGGGAGGTTCTGGAATTTTCACCATTTGAACAGGTCAGTGTTATATATTGTATAGCCTATATAAATTGGAACTGTCAAAATCAGATAAGTCCGCAACACTGAGTTTGTTGCATACATTTTGATTGACTTAATGGTTAGATAACACAAGTTACAAATTATTTCTGTTTTATCGTTATACAAAACTGTCTCCAAAAACCAATCTTTGAAATAAATCAATGACTCTCATAAGCGATGAGTATTAGTGATGGATTTAGCCCAGTTTTTCCTCCAATAAAGGCACTGTAGTAATTATGCAAAGTTGTTAGATATGGACTACATCACGTTTAGTATGAAGGATGTGAAACTTACAACATGACAACAGATCAACTTTACAGCAAAAGAGTTTTCAACATTTGAACCCCTCTATGAGCGTCAATTGTTACAGATTTGCATATTTTTATCCCCACTCTGACACTCACTTGTTACAGATTTGCATGTTTTTACCCCCATTCTGACCCTCACTTGTTACAGATTTGCATGTTTTTACCCCCATTCTGACCCTCACTTGTTACAGATTTGCATGTTTTTACCCTCTGTGAGCCTTGATTGTTACAGATTTGCATGTTTTTACCCCCTCTGTGAGCCTCGCTTGTTACAGACTTGCATGTTTTTACCCCCTCTGTGAGCCTCGCTTGTTACAGATTTTTGGTCTAATGTCTGTTTTACAAGAAAAAAATATACCTGTATACCTCTCTTTCAAGATTTCCTCCAGGCTGGGACTTAAGTGTCTATAGTGTATCTCCAAAAATAGCTTCATGTTTCTGTATGAAACTTAATGTAGTGTCTCTTGCTTTCAAGGATTTCTCATTTGTGATATATATTTTTTTAATTCAAAACATGTCAAAAATACCAAATATTGATTTTTGTGATTTAACACTTAGTTGAAACATACTGTGTTTGTCCATCATACCAAGCACTATACTTAAAACTACTTATAAGTGGGGAAACTCCAGGTTTTGTTGCTCTGAAAATGTGTGGTTTTCTGCAAAAAAAAAAAAAAATTCAGATGATACTTGTGACAGTGATAAGAAGGCTAGCTGTGTAGATTTTTTGTCCTCAATCACAAAGCAGTACTAGTCTTTGTAACATAATGACACTTTGAAGAAATTAAAGATAATTAAATGTTGTAATAGATAGGAAGATCTTCGAAACATGAAGTCTTCTATTATGTCTAATATCATTTGAGTTGTCAAATGTACACATACTTGTTGCATGTTTGTGCAGAACTTGGTATAAGTTATGTAAGGTTTCTTGGCATTGGCTGTATACATAGTGATTTCACTTTGAGTCAGTAGATCACAATAAATGTAAATATCCACCCACAGAATAAAAATCTGATTTGCTGATGCAGCTAACCCTGCTAGATTTCTGTCCAAGCAGAAAAAACTTTCATCATCTGAAGTCTTACAATAATTTCCATGCCCACAGCCTGTCAATGTAGCCTTACACAATCCCAGATGTGACAGTATGGTCAGCTAATAACGCTGACATACTTCCTATCTGAGTTAAACAAAAACAGGTCCTTCTTCATCTGTAGTTCTATCAACTTTCATGTGGAATAACTTGATGGCAACTTGACTTAGCTTGACATTGGTGACTTCAAATTGGGATATAGGGAGAAATCTTTTGGTTGTCACAGTGGGATATAGAGAGATATCTTTTGGTCGTCACAGTGGGATATAGGGAGATATCATTTGATTGTCACAGTGGGATATAGGGAGATATCATTTGGTTGTCACAGTGGGATATAGGGAGATATCATTTGGTTGTCACAGTGGGATATAGGGAGATATCATTTGGTTGTCACAGTGGGATATAGGGAGATATCTTGTGGATGTCACAGTGTGGTATAGGGAGATATCTTTTGATTGTCACAGTGGAATATTGGGAGATATCTTGTGGTTGTCACAGTGGGATATAGAGAGATATCTTTTGGTTGTCACAGTGAGATATAGGGAGATATCTTGTGGTTGTCACAGTGGGATATAGGGAGATATCTTTTGGTTGTCACAGTAAGATATAGGGAGATATCTTGTGGTTGTCACAGTGGGATATAGAGAGATATCTTTTGGTTGTCACAGTGGGAGATAGGGAGATATCTTGTGGTTGTCACAGTGGGATATAGGGAGATATCTTGTGGTTGTCACAGTGGGATAGAGGGCTATATTTTTGACTGGTAACTTGACAAAGGAATATAGGAATTTATCATTTGACAAATTCAAGTTATTTGCCGTATTAAGTCATTTGAACATTGAAATATAAGTTAACTGTGCCTTTTTTAGCACAGAGAACAACAGATAATTAAAGCAATATATCAAAGAATCAAACTCATACCGATGTGTTACATTGTAGCACATCGTTTCGTTTAAAATAAACGTGAAAATTAAACAATTTTAAAATTCAGGAATAAGATATGAAACAACAGCTTAAATTTCCTGTTCTTGTCACTTTCAACAGGAATTGTTTGTTGGTTATACAGTGTATTTAGCATTACACACTACTTATGAGGCTTTATGTATAACCCAACCAGAAAACTGTGTGATACAGTAAATATCATCCAGTATATGAATTACAATGTTGAAGTGTTATAGGCATAAAAAATGGTAAAGGCACATTGTCAAAATGGCTAATCCACTAGGCAGATTACAGGGTGGATATACAAAATAGCTAATCCACTAGGCAGATTACAGAGTGGATATACAAAATAGCTAATCCACTAGGCAGATTACAGGGTGGATATACAAAATGGCTAATCCACTAGGCAGATTACAGGGTGGATATACAAAATAGCTAATCCACTTGGCAGATTACAGGATGGATATACAAAATAGCTAATCCACTAGGCAGATTACAGGATGGATATACAAAATAGCTAATCCACTAGGCAGATTACAGAGTTGATGTACAAAATAGCTAATCCACTTGGCAGATTACAGAGTTGATGTACAAAATAGCTAATCCACTTGGCAGATTACAGAGTTGATGTACAAAATAGCTAATCCACTTGGCAGATTACAGAGTTGATGTACAAAATAGCTAATCCACTTGGCAGATTACAGAGTTGATGTACAAAATAGCTAATCCACTTGGCAGATTACAGGGTGGATATACAAAATGGCTAATCCACTAGGCAGATTACAGGGTGGATATACAAAATAGCTAATCCACTTGGCAGATTACAGGGTGGATATACAAAATAGCTAATCCACTAGGCAGATTACAGGGTGGATATACAAAATAGCTAATCCACTTGGCAGATTACAGGGTGGATATACAAAATAGCTAATCCACTAGGCAGATTACAGGGTGGATATACAAAATAGCTAATCCACTAGGCAGATTACAGGGTGGATATACAAAATAGCTAATCCACTAGGCAGATTACAGGGTGGATATACAAAATGGCTAATCCACTAGGCAGATTACAGGGTGGATATACAAAATAGCTAATCCACTTGGCAAATTACAGAGTTGATGTACAAAATAGCTTAACCACTTGGTAGATTAAAGAGTGGATATACAAAATAGCTAATCCACTTGGCAAATTACAGAGTTGATGTACAAAATAGCTAATCCACTAGGCAGATTACAGAGTTGATGTACAAAATAGCTAATCCACTTGGCAAATTACAGAGTTGATGTACAAAATAGCTTAACCACTTGGTAGATTAAAGAGTGGATGTACAAAATAGCTAATCCACTTGACGGATTACAGAGTGGATGTACAAAATAGCTAATCCACTTGACGGATTACAGAGTGGATGTACAAAATAGCTAATCCACTTGGCAGATTACAGGGATGGGTGGATATACAAAATGGCTAATCCACTAGGCAGATTACAGGGTGGATATACAAAATAGCTAATCCACTTGGCAGATTACAGGGTGGATATACAAAATAGCTAATCCACTAGGCAGATTACAGGGTGGATATACAAAATAGCTAATCCACTTGGCAGATTACAGGGTGGATATACAAAATAGCTAATCCACTAGGCAGATTACAGGGTGGATATACAAAATAGCTAATCCACTAGGCAGATTACAGGGTGGATATACAAAATGGCTAATCCACTAGGCAGATTACAGGGTGGATATACAAAATAGCTAATCCACTTGGCAGATTACAGGATGGATATACAAAATAGCTAATCCACTAGGCAGATTACAGAGTGGATATACAAAATAGCTAATCCACTAGGCAGATTACAGGATGGATATACAAAATAGCTAATCCACTAGGCAGATTACAGAGTTGATGTACAAAATAGCTAATCCACTTGGCAGATTACAGAGTTGATGTACAAAATAGCTAATCCACTTGGCAGATTACAGAGTTGATGTACAAAATAGCTAATCCACTTGGCAAATTACAGAGTTGATGTACAAAATAGCTAATCCACTAGGCAGATTACAGAGTTGATGTACAAAATAGCTAATCCACTAGGCAGATTACAGAGTGGATATACAAAATAGCTAATCCACTAGGCAGATTACAGGATGGATATACAAAATAGCTAATCCACTAGGCAGATTACAGAGTTGATGTACAAAATAGCTAATCCACTTGGCAGATTACAGAGTTGATGTACAAAATAGCTAATCCACTTGGCAGATTACAGAGTGGATGTACACAATAGCTAATCCACTTGGCAGATTAGAGTCATTTATGAATTATTTTGTTTTAGTTGAAATCAACGTAATACTCTATTTCTTTGTGTGACATGAAGCTGGACATATTTGATGCTCTTTAGTTTGCCTATGAGTTCCATTGTTCTATACCTTGTTCTCATTTGATAATGTGACATTACTTACTTGGATTGACCAAAGTTTGCATGGTGGGTGTTTTTAATGAAGCAGAAGTTGCTTACTCTTCTGGAACACCTGGTCTTATTCTCTTTTAGATTTTTCAGGAGTGTCTCTGTGTAAATCTTTCTTTTGTTCATATTTTGCCCTAGTTTTATAGAATTTGAGTTTGAATTGTGATTATATTGCCATGTTGGTATTTCTTGATGTTTTTAATAATCTGCATTATAAAGACAGAATGGAATATAAATGTACATTAAATACAGTATGTTTGGTTGATTGTTCATTTCTGAAGTTACTACATGCAGTGTATATTACTTAATGACTGGTAAGAGAGCTGGCCCCAGCATCATGAATCTTCCTTAACTAAGAAATTTTTCTTAACTTGAAATTGACCATAGGAAAGTGTTACTTAAATTAAGGAAATTTCCTTAAATTGAAGTTTTCCCTGAACTTTTAAATGCTTTTCTTTGATAGTTAAAATTTCCTTAAGTTAAGGATCATTCATAAATTAGGTCCTGTACTTGTATCCTTACCTTTTTAGAAAATGATAAACAGTTTTAATTTAGATGTACAGATATCCTTTTGACGAAAGAGAAATGTTTTTTCCCCACCTGACCCAATATGTAGTGTAAATGATTTACCTAAAGAAAGAATTCATTTACTCATGGACAGATTAACATCCCGAACGGTGAAAAACACAGAGAATCTACATCAAAATATCATTAGAATGAGAGACTACTATGGCTTTTAATTTAGCGACAGTATGAATGTCTGAGCTGCTTCCTTTAAGAGCGCAGAATGCAAGATAATACCATGATTTAGGGCGTCTTGTTTTGAATTTCAATGAACTAAAGGTTACTTTCATTAAATGAATGGAGCATGATTTCTGGCAGTAATGGAGACACTTTATTCGCAGATGTTGCCGTTTCGCATTGTTACCTAATCTATACGGGTCTTTGAATACAGAATTATTCTGAAAATGTTGTCTCATACGAATAAGCTTCGTGAATTAATGTGTCTGTATAGCTGTCAATATCTACCATAACACTTGTGAACATGAAGAGAAAGATTATAAAAGAAAGTGGCAAAAAATTCCAAGTAGAATCTGGTAATACAACTAGGCAGCATATCGCGAAGGCACCACGTATTCAATTAAACAAGGCTTGTCTTAAGATGTTGGTATCGACGGTTGTATTTGATAGTGATTTCTTGCCCCACAAAATCAATAATGGTCATGATTTTGTCTCACATTGCGTATGAATGTTACTTTTTCATGTGTGTGCTGTAGATTTAATGTGAAGTCTAGATTCAACTTCCTGTATTCTGTAGCTAAAGACTTTTCTTCATGTAACATTTTTAATGGACAGGAAATAACTATATAATCGAATGTCTTCTATGTTGGAATCAATATCACTGAAATTTCATATGCAGACATAATGAATTGGTTCTTTGCATTGTCACCTACCTCTTGGTATCAGATACAATTCCTACAAGTCATTATCTTATCCTGACAATAAGGAACAATCAAACATATGGATATTACATGCTTCGGATTTAATATCTTCAAACTGATCATCTTCACAGACATATGTTTTTTAATTTGTCTTGTAGAATACATCAATTCTGAAAAACTGCTTTTTTTTCATTTTTTTACAAGTTATTGGATTTCAAAGATTTTTTTTCAAAATGTTTTGAATTAATTGGAAAAATGAGATATTTAATGAAGTTTGTTATTGGGATTTCTGAGTGTTAATTTACATGTTATGGATTAGAGTAAAGATCAAACATTACAGATTATTGCATGGATCTCGGCAACAACAATTTTTACTGATATTTTGAAATGTCACATTTGATCTTCCTAATACTCCTGATCACAGATTAGATGGGTGGTATTTAATTGTCAAATATCAAAAGATTGTAGAATTATAAGGGCGAAATAGTACAAAACACTCCCAAGACACAATTAAAAACTATGGAAAAATCCATAAATTATCTATTCAACAGTGGTATATAGAATGTAGGCAGATCAGTATGAAGGAAATTCACAGAAATAGCAATGAAATATTCTAGTTACAACTGATAAATGAATTACATTTTACTAACTTTTCATGCGATGTGATTTTAGATTTTCAGGCATGCCATCCATAATATACAATGCTAAAAGCATTTTTTTCATTATACATGCACTCAGAAATATAACATATAAACTTTTTGTTGTAAGATTAATATTGATCGATTTCCTGAATACTCTTAATCCTCAAACTCATAAATCCGTGTGATTTTAATATCTGTGTAAGTGGATATATCCCCATAATCAAGTTTCTGTGAAATAAAATCCTAATGGAAAAACCATGAAAATAGATTCCCATGAAAATATAGGACTTTACAGTAAATGAAATGTGATAATTCTTAAGTCTGTTACCATAAAAATTTCACATATAACAGAAAATATCCCAACATCGCTCTAGTATAAACTTTCATCAGTATGATACCCTTCTTATTATGTTTTTGTGTCTTTCAGTGGAATCTCGTCACTTGACTGGCCTGGAAAACTGTACCCCACGGGCTGTGGAGCAGTTTCCTCGGGGGCTGTTTAACCAGGAGCAGCGGTTAAGGGGTGGAATCACCATTCACATCCTTGTGTCACTCTACATGTTCCTGGGTTTTGCCTATCTTTGTGATGACTACTTTGTGCCTTCTCTTGAAATTATCTGTGATAGTAAGTACTGCTTTTTTAAAATTAAAATCTGGGTCAATCACACAACATTATTACACACAGAGTCATTAAATAAAGAGGGTCATCAAACACTTAAAGTTATTACACTCTGGGTCATTAAACACTTACAATTATTACACTCTGGGTCATTAAACACTTACAATTATTACACTCTGGGTCATTAAACACTTACAGTTATTACACTCTGGGTCATTAAACACTTGGTTATTACACTCTGGATCATTAAACACTTGGTTATTACACTCTGGATCATTAAACAATTGGTTATTACACTCTGGGTCATTAAACACTTACAGTTATTACACTCTGGGTCATTAAACACTTACAGTTATTACACTCTGGGTCATTAAACACTTACAGGTATTACACTCTGGGTCATTAAACACTTACAGTTATTACACTCTGGGTCATTAAACACTTACAGTTATTACACTCTGGGTCATTAAACACTTACAGGTATTACACTCTGGGTCATTAAACACTTACAGGTATTACACTCTGGGTCATTAAACACTTACAGGTATTACACTCTGGGTCATTAAACACTTACAGTTGTTACACTCTGGGTCATTAAACACTTACATTTATTACAGTTATTACACTCTGGGTCATTAAACACTTACAATTATTACACTCTGGGTCATTAAACACTTATAATTATTACACTCTGGGTCATTAAACACTTACATTTATTACAGTTATTACACTCTGGGTCATTAAACACTTACAATTATTTCACTCTGGGTCATTAAACACTTACAGTTATTACACTCTGGGTCATTAAACACTTACAGGTATTACACTCTGGGTCATTAAACACTTACAAGTATTACACTCTGGGTCATTAAACACTTACAGGTATTTCACTCTGGGTCATTAAACACTTACAGGTATTACACTCTGGGTCATTAAACACTTACATTTATTACACTCTGGGTCATTAAACACTTACAGGTATTACACTCTGGGTCATTAAACACTTACAGGTATTACACACTGGGTCATTAAACACTTACAGGTATTACACTCTGGGTCATTAAACACTTACAGGTATTACACTCTGGGTCATTAAACACTTATAATTATTACACTCTGGGTCATTAAACACTTACAGTTATTACACTCTGGGTCATTAAACACTTACATTTATTACAGTTATTACACTCTGGGTCATTAAACACTTACAGTTATTACACTCTGGGTCATTAAACACTTACAGTTATTACACTCTGGGTCATTAAACACTTACAGGTATTACACTCTGGGTAATTAAACACTTACAGTTATTACACTCTGGGTCATTAAACACTTACAGGTATTACACTCTGGGTCATTAAACACTCTGGGTCATTAAACACTTACAGGTATTACACTCTGGGTCATCAAACACTTACAGGTATTACACTCTGGGTCATTAAACACTTACAGTTATTACACTCTGGGTCATTAAACACTTACAGTTATTACACTCTGGGTCATTCAACACTTGGTTATTACACTCTGGATCATTAAACAATTGGTTATTACACTCTGGGTCATTAAACACTTACAGTTATTACACTCTGGGTCATTAAACACTTGGTTATTACACTCTGGGTCATTAAACATTTTGTTATTACACTCTGGGTCATTAAACACTTGGTTATTACACTTTAGATCAGTAAGTTCAGTCACTTTAGACAGTAAGTACAATTGTTTATTCACAAAAGGTCAGCCTAACAGCATTTATGATCAAAAGGTCATTAAGAAATCTGTTCAAATCTAGGTCATTAAAATGATTGTCATTTAATTCCGTTTTATCGAACTCAGTGTCATTTAACAAAAGGCCATTAGATTCTAGGTCACTAAACTCTCGGTCACTAAACTGTGGGTCTATAAAAATTGGGTCATGTAACTCAGGGTCATTTAATCTGAGTCATTTAACTCTGGGTCACTTAACTCTGGGTCATTAAACACTGGATCATTTAACTCTAGATCATTAAATTTAGGGTTTTTAATCTCTGTGTCATTAAACTCTGTGTCATTAAGTCTGTGTCATTAAGTCTGGGTTAGTCACACAGATTCTTTTAAAGAGAACTGGGTAATTTATCACATGGTCATTAAACAGTGGTCATTAAACACTGGGTGTTGCACTTTGGGCCATTATATGCTAAGTCATCCAATTCTTGATAAATAACAAAGGTTCATTAAACTTTGGTCATTAACTGCTATGCAAATGCTTTTAAACTTTGTCTTTAAATATCTTGTCATCAGACATTAGATTAATATTAAGTACTAGATCATTATGATAATGTGTTAGTCACACTTCGTCATTTAACACTGGTTATTCAAGCTGGGTCATTAAAGACAGGAATATTCAAAACAATTGATTAAATACTGAATTATCAATCACTAGATCAATAAAGATGCTTTGTATTTAGTATAAGATTATTCACATTGAGTCAGGTAGTGTAAATGTGCTTATTTCCGCTGGGATTTAGTTCTGCAATTACATAAGGCAAAGTGAATGTATGGAGGTTATTTTTATGATCATTACACCTTTGCATATTTAATTTATAATTCAGTATGTATGTAATACACCACAAATTCATATGCATGTGTGAAATGTATGCGGCTGAATGACTTCTGGATATTCATTGTAAATTTCCCCACACGTAAATTTCAACATTTACAGTAATCTGATCAGGCATTTTGTTTCCCTTACTTACTAACGAAGGCAAGTAAAAATCTCCCCATTGATTTAATTAATTTTGGTTATATTATTCATCATTGTTTGTATCCTAACAATGCAAACACATGTACTGTATACATACAAACCATTGCTATATCTTTATAACACAATTATTGTGTATCCCCAGGCTCAGATCCTTATCTCAGGGAATCACACCTGATTTAGTTAGTCTGTTGTCACAACACAGCCTATTAATTTATATATATCAACTTTCGTTTTTTTTTTATATAAACACATTTCAAAGCTTGACATAGAAAAAAAAGATAATAAAAACATTTTATTTTTTAATTCTGCAGATAGTAAATTAAAAGAAATTCTGAAATCTGAATTTTTTATTGTTATGACGAGTAATATTTTGATATCTTCTAGATTCTCCAAAACGATTGTTTAAAAAGAAAAGAAAAATGACAATATGAAAATATGATAATGAAAAATACTCTGCAAATGTTAAATTAAAGCAATTCTGAAATCAAGATTTTTTTATTATTATGATGAATAATATTTTGGTGTCTTCTAGATTCTCTAAAAACAATGTTGAGCTTTCCTCGCTGTAGTTAAACAATGGCTATTATATGGTTTACCCAACACCGTCATAAAATAACACAGGATGCAGACTTGGCTAGCAGATCATATACAGATCATTACAGATAATTAGAGATGGCCAAAGACTACATAACCATATTTATCACCTGCGTAGGTACTGGACTATGACCTCAAATGATGACAAGGACAGCAATGTAATGAGATTCAGTCTGCCTCATACATTTTGATATCAATATACCCAAGAGCAGCATATTTTTGTCGTTCTGTCATCTGTTTCAACTTTCAGTAATATTAAACTGGTCCAGATCAATGGTGAGAGTAATGTGCTATAAAGTTGTGGGGGTGGCAGATGGAATCGTGTTAGAGAGAGGTTTTATATTTATTACTGTTTGCAGCTGACAATAAGATGTTGGATTATGATACCAGCTAAATGTCATAGCCAATGATGAAAACAACAATTCTGAATACTGGTCTTGTGGGGGTGGATGGTTAATGTATAGCCCTAGAATTCTAGGATTACATTCCTGCTTATAATTAATGGGTACAGTTTGTACTTAGATAATTGATATAGTCCTGGTGTTCACAGTATGGTTTAACCATGGTACTCATAGTATGTATAGTCCATGTACTCACTGTATGGTATTGTCCTGGTGCTCACTGTATGGTATTGTCCTGGTACTCACAGTATGATATAGTCCTGGTACTCACTGTATGGTATTGTCCTGCTACACACTGTATGGTATAGCCCTGGTACTCGCAGTATGGTATTGTCCTGGTACTCACAGTATGGTATTGTCCTGGTACTCACTGTATTGTATTGTCCTGGTACTCACTGTATGGTATTGTCCTGCTACACACTGTATGGTATAGCCCTGGTACTCACAGTATGGTATTGTCCTGGTACTCACTGTATGGTATTGTCCTGGTACTCACAGTATGGTATTGTCCTGGTACTCACTGTATGGTATTGTCCTGGTACTCACTGTATGGTATTGTCCTGGTACTCACAGTATGGTCTTGTCCTGGTACTCACTGTATGGTATTGTCCTGCTACACACTGTATGGTATAGCCCTGGTACTCACAGTATGGTATTGTCCTGGTACTCACTGTATGGTATAGCCCTGGTACTCACGGTATGGTATTGTCCTGGTACTCACTGTATGGTATAGTCATGGTACTCACTGTATGGTATTGTCCTGGTACTCACTGTATGGTCCTGGTACTTACTGTATGATATTGTCCTGGTATTCACAGTATGATATAGCCCTGGTACTCACTGTATGGTATTGTCCTGGTACTCACGGTATGGTATTGTCCTGGTACTCACGGTATGGTATTGTCCTGGTACTCACGGTATGGTATTGTCCTGGTACTCACTGTATGGTATTGTCCTGGTACTCACAGTATGGTATTGTCCTGGTACTCACTGTATGGTATTGTCCTGGTACTCACTGTATGGTATTGTCCTGGTACTCACTGTATGGTATTGTCCTGGTATTCACGGTATGGTATTGTCCTGGTACTCACTGTATGGTATTGTCCTGGTACTCACTGTATGGTATTGTCCTGGTACTCACTGTATGGTATTGTCCTGGTACTCACTGTATGGTATTGTCCTGGTACTCACTGTATGGTATTGTCCTGGTACTCGCCTGGTACTCGCTGTATGGTATTGTCCTGGTACTCGCTGTATGGTATTGTCCTGGTACTCACGGTATGGTATTGTCCTGGTACTCACAGTATGGTATTGTCCTGGTACTCACAGTATGGTATTGTCCTGGTACTCACTGTATGGTATTGTCCTGGTACTCACTGTATGGTATTGTCCTGGTACTCACTGTATGGTATTGTCCTGGTATTCACAGTATGATATTGACCTGGTACTCACTGTATGGTATAGCCCTGGTACTCGCAGTATGGTATTGTCCTGCTACACACTGTATGGTATAGCCCTGGTACTCACTGTATGGTATTGTCCTGGTACTCACTGTATGGTATTGTCCTGGTACTCACTGTATGGTATTGTCCTGGTACTCACTGTATGGTATTGTCCTGGTACTCACAGTATGGTATTGTCCTGGTACTCACTGTATGGTATTGTCCTGGTACTCACAGTATGGTATTGTCCTGGTACTCACTGTATTGTATTGTCCTGGTACTCACTGTATGGTATTGTCCTTGTTCTTACAGCATGATATAGCCCTGGTAATCAGGGACTTGTATATTCATCAAAAAATGATATTTATATTATTGGGGTAGTGGCATACTTGTCCACCAGACATTTTTTTGTTTTATTCTAAAGATGAAAATTTGAAGGCATTGAATACAAAGCAATAGGTAAATCAGTTTCACAAAATGATTTATAGAACCTTACAAGTAGCCAAATTACACTTAATCTACTACTTCACAATATTTAATGTATTAATAACTTCCTTATTTATACTTACCTCCTTTGCCTATTCCACAGTTACCTCCCCTGTCCCACCCCACTCTTCAGATTATGCCATTGCATTAACCTTCCCTGTTTTTCTGTGGCCTCAATACCTGACATGACCACTCTGTACTAATCTAATAAGTAGACATTATTTATGTATTATATCTATTCTTGATTCCTGGTCACACATGGGATGTATACTCTGCCACAGTTTTCATGCTTCATTCACAAGAGTCTCAAGTTTTCACCATCTCCGAGATAATTTTCCTACTCCATTTTTTTAAAAATAATTTTCAAGGAAGAGCTATTTAAGTCAAGAATCATTTGCTAGCTCATTATCAAAAGATAAATTTTATTTATTTTACATCAATTGAGAAAGCTTATTTGGTCACCTGAGACTGAATTAACTAAACTAATTAAAAGGCCTAGGGTGTTGATATTGAGCATATAGCATGCTGGGATAAAGGACTACCAAGTTTGTCAAAATAAATTACCTTAATCCACATTCAAGGTCACCAGGTCAAATATGTTGAAATCTTTTAAAAAACATCTTTTCAATAATCAAAAGGCCCAGAGTGATGAAATAGGGCCTGTAGCATGCTAGGATGAAGGGCTACCAAGTTCAATAAAATTAATGACCTTGACCCATTTTCAAGGTCACAGGGATGAAATAAGTTTAAATGTCTTCTTATCAATAAAGAAAGGCACAGATTGCTGATATGGAGCCAGTATTATTATGTGATAAAGTGCTACCAAGTTTGCTTATATTATTGACCTTGACCTACTTACAAGGTCACATGTATCAGATATGTCAAAATCTTTAAAGTGTACTCTGAGTGTTAATTCTATATTTAATTATAATGTTAGAATGCCATAAAATAATAATAGCGAAAACCCCGTCAAAATCCATCGCCCCAGTGTTGAGTTATTAAAGCTCAAAGTTGTCAATTTTCACCTGTCCGCTCAGATCTAATCAGCGTAATCATCATTTTTGCGGAATCGTGGCACTTCTACTCGTGATGTCATCAGTCAACAGAAATGGCAGCCAACATGACTGACAGTCACAATGACTCCGCACCTGATAGCGATTTGAATTTTTGAGGAGTCTGATTATGGTGTGGATGATATTTCTGAAGACGAAATCCAGCCCTACCAATTTGAACCAGAATTACAAGATGATGTATACAGTGAGGAGGAAACTAACCCTTTGGAAAGTGACGATCGTTTCAGTGGAGTACGATCCATTGCTTTCATTTCACTATACCGAATTCAAAATGAAGTTCCGTTGAAGTGTTTTGAACATAAATATGAATATTTCATTGAACCTTTCCACATGTCTCTCTTCTTCCTGACAAACTGAATCCATTGTTTGCGCACTTTTTCAAGCTAAAACTGTCGTGTCAAAAAGGGGGTGCACATTATATGCAGGAACATGCTATTCTTGTTGTTATCATTCCTGAGTTCTGCGTCCGCCATATTGGATTACCTCCCTTCACATAGTTTTATGTAAAAGTCGTCGGTCTTATATGATAGTCTGGAGATAAAAACAACAACAACAAAAAATAAAATAAGATCAATTTTAGCCCTTCAATGTTAGCCCTTCTGGTCAGTGGTTGGGATTTTAGACGGTCTTCTTTTTTCTTTTGTGCCATGATATTTCACTCTGGAATGTCGAAGTGGCGACTGGCGGCAGGAAACTCAAGTCTCTCGGCGTAGTCCAATGGTGTTCTCTGTTTCCCCACGTCGAAGTCGGTGTAAACAATCTATAACTAAGTACCTTCGGATACCGTGGTAGGTACAGGTATGGGGACAAGGTATGATTGAAACTTTTCAGACAGTTAAAACAACATCGTTTTCTGAGCATTAGTACGCGTTCAGCCGAAGCCGGGTGTCATCAATCTCCTCATACTCAACGTGTTTGTTACCTGTTAAGAACCGTTAATTATCCTGTTAGCCAAGCCTTTCATGCTTGTTAAGTCAGGCACCTGTATGAATTTGTTTACATAAGGTAATTAAATATGTTAGGGTCATGATGATTGTAGTTTCCTAATTATCAATGGATCAAACCACAACTGTTTCATCGCGGTAACCAGTAATCAATTAATGTTTCTGTAGAAAATCTTTTTTTTTTTTTTTTTAATCTGACCCCAAAAAAGTACCTGCGCACTATACCCGAGTGCGCACTATACCCGCAAATTTACGGTATTTAATAGGAAGGCATGCATTGACACCCCATCAGTGTTAGTGTTAGGACAACCGTACGCTGCACAGGTGTCAGAAATTTTTGTACCAAAGAATTTTCGTCTGAGGGGAATTTTCGTTCCAGGGAATTTTCATAGCACTATGGATATATATAGATAAGGTGTCAACAACAAATTATAACACCCTCCGCTGTGTTGATAATAAAAATTTGATGTTTTAGAAGTTTATACAATGATTTGACTCGTTTTTACCCAAGTACTGGTAGGCGTCTGTTGTTAGCCGACAGGCGTGTCACCTCACACGTGTCACCATTGTTTTTTCAAGCCACAGAGACGCTAATTACCTAGCCTTATACACACAACATACACTCCTTATACCCATATAACCTATTCTATAGTACTACTATATAATAGTAGTACAAAAATTCTCAGGACGAAAATACCCGGAACGAAAATTCTTCGGTACGAACATTCCCAGGACCGCTGCACACCGCTTCCCCCCTCAATAGGAAGCCATTTTAGCAGATTTAAGTGCTAATTCACCAACCCCTCGTTCACTACCTTAAATATTGCGAAGATGTGAAGTACTTTCACGTAAATAAACAAAGAAATTACTCACATGTAGCACAGTAAAGACAATATGGCTGCATCAGCAAAAGCATTGAACTTATGACGTCATAGTGTGGGTGCCCAAAAACAAGGTCAACACCTCTCATCCAAAGGTGTGTTTTTCAGAAAAGTCACAATTTTTCAGTAACGAAACATTCCACGGCATTCACGTTTATGGCAATGTGTATTTTATGTGCAGAACCATTTTTTAAGGTCAACATAGCTGACCTCTCAGGGTACACTTTAAACAGCTTCTTCTCAATAACGAAAAGATCCAAGGACATGATATTGGGCCAGTAGCATACTGGGATGAAGGGCTATCATATTTGTTCAAATGAATTACCTTGACCTTCATTCAAGGTCACAGGGATCAGGTATGCTAAACTACAACAAAAGAGAGTGTTATCAGTTCCGTTTAATTGATAATTAAGCCTTCAAACTTAGAAACAAGAAAAACTTTGTAAGTATGCATATGTCATTTCTGATCTATCTGCCCATAATCTTGGACTGATAAACAGGATCTAAAACTGTCCAAAAACCTGAAGACCTCAGGTGACTGTTAAGGCCCATGGACCTCCTTATCAATCAGCTTGATGTAAAGATGCAAGAAGTCTTTTAGTAGGAGGAAACCAGAGTACTTGGAAAAAACCCAGATATTGGGTAGGTGACCTGAGAAAAAACATTACAGAAGATCATAATATTTCCAGAGTGGCCTACATTTTTTCAGGCATGTTAGTGAAAGTGAATGAATCCATTAGAACACCAACAAAACTGTTGCATATCACATGATTGATATAAGGTATAAATGATATTAATGTCCAAATGTAGCCTTATACTAGTCCTAACAAGTTCCTTAAAGATTTCTCACTATTTTGTAAAATTTTGTGTGGTAGCTTTACAGATCCAGTCTGACGTTGCCGGGGCGACCTTCATGGCAGCAGGCAGCTCAGCCCCTGAGCTTGCTACAGCCATTATTGCTGTGTTCATCGCCAAGGTTTGCTTGTTTTTTTGTTCATTAGCTCTTTAAGTATTCTAAAATATGAATTTTAATCAAGAGGTGGGATAAAGTTTCAAGATCATTATCTTTTTTCTCAATATGTTTTCTTGGTGTTGGCTCAATGATCACACCTCAGTTTTCACAATTTCTCAAAGTTGTGGGAATTTAGGTTTGTTTGGTATTAAATTCGGTAAATTTGAATGCATCTGTTTCAGGCTTTTTTGAATTGTACAAATGTAACGACTGTACAACGCGTCTGTATAAACAAGGAAACACCAAATCCATCGTATTTTTAATTTAAAAGGGGCCATCGTGGCCAAGTGCTTTAGACCTCTGGGTACCTTTATCACTAGCCCTCCACCTCATGGTCATGAGTTGGAGGTTTATGTGGGGCTGGTACTGCCTGCAGGTCGGTGGTTTTTCTCCGGTAACTCTTGCTTCTCTCTCCCAACCAAACCTAACATATCTTTAAATGACCCTGGCTGTTATTAGGATGTAAAGCAACAATAAATCAAACAATTAATTAAGATGAACTTGGAAAAATTTGATATTAGGGGGGGCCGGAGGTGGAGGGGGACATAAATTTCTGTGTATTTTGTATTTTCCTTTGAAATAACAAAGCATAACAAGTGAAACATGCAATTACATGAATGTCTCGTGTTTTATATTCAATTATAATGCCATCTTTCTCATATAATTTCATTAAAAAGAAATATTTGTCAAACATTTTCAGTAATTATGAAATTTGAAAGTTGAGTGTTCAAAACTTATTTAATTAAAGATTTCTTGATTGGTTTATAAACGGAAGCCAGTTAAACATGGTGTATCTACACTTGATAACCACAAGAATTATGCAAATTAACTTTGAACAATTTTGAGTCAGGGTTGTAATTAAATTTCTCTTTATACAAGATCCAGTTGATAAAAGATTTCAATCATTATTAAGACTTCAGGGCTTGTTTTTGATGAAAATTGCTTGAGAATATGATATTTTTTTTCATTTCTAAGCGATATGCACTGTGAAGATACTAATACTTCATTTGTGTGATACATGCACTGGAAACTCAAAAATAAGATGTGGCTTATTTTCTTAAATAGTGCGCAAGTGCAAGCATTTTTTGGATTGTACACATATTTGCATGAGGATAACTTTTCATAATTTTATATAGTAAGCAATCTACTCTAGCTTATTATTTTCCCACACAAACCTGGTTGTGTCTGTCTGTCCTTCCTTATGTCACCTATCCATTGTTTAACTAACTTGCCCAGGTTCTATCTCCAATATTACTTTTCACTTGAGTTTTATACCAGGGGTATGAGTTCACCTTGATGAGGCAGTGTATTGTGTATCAAAAGTAGGTCAATCTTACCTAAATTTTGACCTTTGACCTACATCAAACACTGTATGTACCACACTACTTTGTTACTTGATCTTCATACTGTTAGCAAGATGATTTGTCAGTTGGGGAGTCTGATTCGCAAAATTGTCTTTTCTTTAGCTTACCTAGCCCAAAGGGTGTTCGTCTGTTAACTTTTTCTACAAAACGCTACTAGTCATGAATAGCTAAAGGGATTTTGACCAAATTTAATCAGAAGAATCCTTAGGGAAAGTAAAAATATTTTGTATAAATGGTGTGTCCTCGCCCTCAAGGGTCTAAGGGTCAGGGCCCAAAATGTGAGGTTTTGAAAGGTATTTAAAAGCCTACTCCTCTAGTAGGAGTGATTGGATTTTGTCCAAATTTAGTCTGAAGTATGTTTGGATGGAGAGAGATCAGTTTTGTATTAATAGTTGGTCTTGGCCTCCTGTTCCTGTTGAGGAGGGATTGGGCCCTGTAAGTGAAGTAGAGCAAATTCTTTGAAATCCTTGTCCTCCTGTAGGAATGATTTGATTTTGCCCAAATTTAGTCAGATGTATCTTTGGGTGAATGGGAATTAGTTTTGGGGTATCATGGCCCCCTGGGTTGGGAGGGGTGAGCCTAATAAGGGAATTAGGGCAAATTCTCTTGTAGGAATGGTCGGATTTTTCCCAAATTTGGTCTGTAGCATGTTTGAGGGTAGGATGGGCTCAAAAGTGAAATATGTTGCATCTTTGAAACAGTTGAAACACCAATAACCATATACAGCAATGATGGCCATCAAGAGATAAACATATTCATGATGTAATAACTGGCACTATGGTATGGCTCCACCTCTCTGGAATTAATTTCTAGGTTGTATCTTTCAATTTGTTGAAATCTCCACCCCATGGCCATGTGTAGCATTGTTAGGCATCAACAGATAAACTCATTTATGATGGAAAGATTGGCCCTTGGGTGTGGCCCACCCCATAGGACTTAGTTTCTAGGTAATATCTTTGAAGCAGTTGAGATCCTCGCAACATTACTATATAGCAACAATGGGTATCAGGTGATAAACACAGTCATGATGTAAGAATTGGCACTGGGATCTGGCACCCCATCCCCAGGGGCTTAGTTCCCTTGTTACATCATTGAAGCTGTTTAGATCACCACCCTACAGCTATATGCTGCTTGTTGGGGATCTTGAGATAAACAAAATCAGGATGTAAGAACTGGCTTTTCGGTATGGCCTCGCTCCTCTTGACTTAATTTATGGGTTATCTTTTGGAACACTTGAAATCCCCACCCCATAACGATATATATATAATTGCTTGGCATCAAGAGGTAAATGTATTTGTTAATCAAGAATTGACCCTTGGGTGTGGTACACCGCTAGGGACATCATCTCTGGTCATATTTTTGACATAGTTAGCCAACCACATAACCGTGTAAGCTCTTACTGGGCATCAAGAAAGACGGTCATGATATAAAACATTACCTATTGGACTTTGCCCCATCAAAGAGGTAAAGTGACTGACCAACCTATAGGCATGTATACCATTGCTGGGCTTTAAGATCCAGGTTTTCAATACAAGTCCTATGGGTCCCAATTTCTTATACAGATCATTGAGGTTTTGTCGTCCTCTTCCTGTATACTGAATTAGCAAAAGATATGAAGGATTGACACTGTGCACGTTATGTCTGTATAATATTGATGAGCACTCAATAAATACTTGTAAAAATAAAGAGAGATAGGGATAGTTGCACATGCAGCGTTCATTCATATCTCTGACATGGGTCATTTTATTATATTGTAAGATCTTGTCTGTCTGTAATGGGTACCTGTGATTATACACCTGGTGTGTTCTCACCTGTACAAAATAATCATTACACCTGTGTACATATTTATTGCCTGTCATATCTTAATGTCTGTTTGCATTCATGCAGTAATTGTTTATGAACTTTTAATATTTTATGATGAATATCTTCAATTTTCATTTACAATGTTCTGCTGAATGTGAAAACTTATTTAAATAGTAATCCTATTTCATTCAATTTTCAACTTAATAAGTTTAATTGGTCAATAACAAGTATCTCCATGAGCTATTAAATGTTGAACATTTACTTAGAAATAATTGACAAAAAATTACAGTGTGTTATAATTGTTGACTGCTTGTTTCTTGGTTACAGGATGACATTGGACTGGGAACAGTTGTCGGATCAGCTGTGTATAATGTGATGTTTGTCATCAGTGTGTGTGCACTACTGGCTGGTATGGTAAGTGTGACACTAGCAGTGATGTCATCATTATTTGTGCTCAATTAAAGCATAACAACTAATGATTAAGAATTACATACTATAATTACCTTCCCTGGTATTAATTTATAAGTTCACTTGGATCCCTAGTTGTGTCCTTTTCAATTAGGGACTGACCAAAAAAACAAAATGGCTTCCAGGTGACCATCATGGATTTGGAAGTTTAGAATTATTATCGCGATTAGTCTGCAAAGAAATGTTCAAATCTCTCTTCATTAAAAGCAAAAACAGCAAAGAGAAGAGAGAAGAAGGGAAAAGATAAAACTTTTAAAGAACAAATAAAGATCAAACAATGATGGATGCCAAAATCCCTCCTGGATCTCTTGTTTGTATTGTGTGCTGTGTCATTAATCATTTACATTAAAATGTATTTCCTTACATCTGAACACCTGATTTTATGAATGTTTTTACCTATGTTTTAGGTAGTTTACCTGACCTGGTGGCCGTTAGTCAGGGACTGTGTCTTCTACTTACTCAGTATTGCTGCCCTAGCGCTCGTGATATTCGATGAAAACATCTACTGGTAATTCTACTATCTATAATTTTCTCTCATATTGATACATTATTCTACTGTGTGTGAAAAAAAGATATCTCTTACTTTCTAAATCACCTGAGCCAGACCTGTAAAATGTACCTATTGCAAGCACATACACCTGAGGATCAGTACTAGTAATTAGAATGGCTCATATTTGATAAGTATGATGATTTATATTGTTGATTTGGCAGGTAAGGCTATAGATTGCTAAGCACATAAAACATCATAAGGTACCAAAAATTAGCATAGAAATAGAACATTTCTAAATGAAATCTTAATGATGATGACCAGGAATTTTCATCACTGTACATACACATTTCTTGAAACTCTGTGACCTGTCAACTGATGACATCCTTCACAGAAATCTTGATATTGGGGAAAAAAATCAAAAAAATCATTTGTGACATAAACACTCTCTGTTTAGGAGTGAGGTTGTTTACTATCTAGAAAGGGAAAAAACCACAATAGTTAAATCAAAATCACCTTGCTTATCAATACCACTTGGATGTGTTCAGGTTTGTTTTGATGTAGGAAAAGATGAAGGTAAAAACCTGATATAGAAGAGATTGTTAGCATATCTCCTTGATTTCTGATTCTATTATGTATTGAATTAAAAATCATGATTAAAGGGGACTATCACAGGATAATGAAATAGTATTGATGATGTCACACATTTTCACAGGTCTGTGCTGGGGGAGACTTTTGTTGCAGACTTTTTAAAGCTAATTATGAATGACCTTCAGTACACCGGAACTTGAACACCAAACTGTGTCCTTTAGATTTTTTGTAGTTCAACCATCCAGCAATAATCATCTTCCCGGACAAATGTGATGTATTTTTAATAAGATGCAATGATTTAACAAAACAAACGGAGGAAGTGGAGGTACCCTATCTGACCTGCTCTTTTTGTATTTAATTTCTTGTGCTTTTAATCTCTCATTCCTGCTATTTTAGTAATAAAATATCTGTTCCTTCTACAGAATGTCTGATTTCTGTGGCTTGTTTGGCTTGTTTTGAATATTTCTCTGTGTTGCTTGTTACTTACAGGTATGAGGCATTAGGCCTGGTGCTTTTCTACTTCGTGTATATAGTGATAATGTACTACAATAGTAGGCTAGAGGCATGGATTGTGCCAAAGATGAACTGGTGTGGTCAGGCAGCAGTACGCAAGAAAGAACCAGAATCCATCGTCCTTTATGACAAGTTGCGAGATGCCAATAGCAATGGGGCTGTAATACAAAATGCCAATAGTATGTCAGAGACTTTATCAGGTATATACAGAGCTTCTATTTTGAAGTTAGTTTAGTGCCAATTTCTGTTGTTGAATTTTCATTTTATTTTTTTTTTCCAAAACTTAACTCTCCTTTTCAAATGTTTCATCTCTGTTCTTTGATGGTTGACATGAATTACTACATCCTTGTTTTATTTTTCAAAATATTTTATCTTGTAAGTGTGCATATATTTGTACACTATAATTCAATACACAATCAAACTGTTTAACAGATCATTTGATTATGTGAACTTATTGCCCTACAATATATTTCAAAGAAAGTAATACACAAAATCCACAACTAGTGCAATTATCCAGGGAGTTATGCCCCTTTATTTATTTCTTAGCATCACCTGTCATGTACAGGCATGATCAGGTTTAATTCAGCCTCTGACTTACAGTTCTAATAGAAGAACACAAAATACAAAGAAAATGAGATCCGGTCTGGTAGATTCAGTAATATCAGCAGTCTTCCTAGGATGGATTCCTAGTGGAATACAGGAGTCCGGTTCAAAGATATGTAAACAGCAAATATAGAGGACGAGACAACATTGGTAGGAAGAATTCTGAGGACAGCATACCTAGTATGCCGAAACATGTCAACTATTACACAGCTTTAATTCTTCCTAGGGATGTTGTCTGGTCCTCTATATTTGCAGGTCTTATTGAAGATGTAAATATCTTGAAAAATACAAGGAAATAATCAATTGGGTACAGATTTACTTCTTTTTTCATCTCTTAACATGAAAAATGACACATTGTTGCTATCTTCAATAGAAAATATCCATCACATAAAGTTTGACTTTAAATGACTGAAGAAATAAAACTCAAATCGTTACTGAAATTGCACTACCAAATAATATCCATTGTCCAAGTCATTAATGTAAACAAAGGACTTTTGTAATGGATAAAACAAAAACAAAACAAAGTACAAAACAAAGCCTTGGAGTACAGGTATACGTATAGGGTTTACAATCAGACATATTTACATCTGTACAAACAATGGATCAGGAGAGTCAGAGCCTAAATTATCATGGTGTAAAAATTGTATTCCAATCATCTATGTAAGTTTGGTTTTTAAAATTCTTAATTATGGTTAATGTTGTGGTGCATTTCTTTTTTAAGCAGATGAATTGACAGCTCTAACAGATTCTGATTCAGATGATCCCGGTGAAGGTCATGCTGTGAAAATGGGTAAATATTCATATATTGTATTTGATTTTATTTTTAAGGGCTTGGTTAATATTTTGTGCTTGGCTTTGCTGGATTCATACTAAAATGTAAATTATATTTGGCATAGTAATGATCTTAATGTTGTTTGTTACGAAGATTTGTTGTGTCTGTTAGGTGTTGTGTGTTATTATAGTTGTTGTGTTATATGCGTTGTGTGTTATTATAGTTGTTGTGTTATATGTGTTGTGTGTTATTATAGTTGTTGTGTTATATGTGTTGTGTGTTATTATAGTTGTTGTGTTATATGTGTTGTGTGTTATTATAGTTGTTGTGTTATATGTGTTGTGTTATATGTGTTGTGTGTTATTATAGTTGTTGTGTTATATGCATTGTGTGTTATTATAGTTGTTGTGTTATATGTGTTGTGTGTTATTATAGTTGTTGTGTTATATGTGTTGTGTGTTATTATAGTTGTTGTGTTATATGCGTTGTGTGTTATTATAGTTGTTGTGTTATATGCATTGTGTGTTATTATAGTTGTTGTGTTATATGTGTTGTGTGTTATTATAGTTGTTGTGTTATATGTGTTGTGTGTTATTATAGTTGTTGTGTTATATGTGTTGTGTGTTATTATAGTTGTTGTGTTATATGTGTTGTGTGTTATTATAGTTGTTGTGTTATATGTGTTGTGTGTTATTATAGTTGTTGTGTTATATGTGTTGTGTGTTATTATAGTTGTTGTGTTATATGTGTTGTGTGTTATTATAGTTGTTGTGTTATATGTGTTGTGTGTTATTATAGTTGTTGTGTTATATGTGTTATTATATTTGTTTTTGTGTTGTATGTGTTGTGTGTGTTATGTGTTGTGTGTTATTATATTTGTTGTGATATATGTGTTGTGTGTTATGGCGTTATGTGTTGTGTTGCTGTATTTCACAGCAATTAAGCCCCCTCCCGCAAATAAGCCCCCCCCACCCCCCACCACTTTTTCCAATTTGCCAGGAATAGGGGGGTATTCCCAATTAAGCCACCCCCCCCCCTCCCGTTTTTTTGACAAAAAATCAACACTTACAACGATAAAGCAGTACTTACATTTAATTGCCAGGTGTTATCATTAGGGGCTTGTTTTTTAGTGTTCACAGGTGTCCACTTATTTTTTATTTCAACTTGTGATAATTAGCTAACAATCACAGCGAGAGGGCCATGCTCAAAACACGCTAAAACAACACAGTGTCGCTTTGACGACTTTGAAACGTTGAGTCCCAAGCCATATCAGTGTCGTTAATTAGAGAGTAAAAATCCAACCATGACTCAAATCATCATGCATGCTACACGAAGACGTTACACAGTTAAGGAGAAGTTGGACATCGTAACTGGTTCTGTGACAATGGCCGAAATCTCCATCAGACAGCAAGAGATTTCTCCGTCGACAGGAAACTCGTCAGACAGTGGGACAGAGACTTTGAGAAACTCTTTGGCCATGGGAAAGGAACAGACTCCAAGAAGAAGAAGCTTGGCACCAACCCAGCGCCCTGGTCCATTAAGCTTGATGATGCTGTGTTCGACTGGTTCGATGAGGAACACGCCAAGGGTCGAGCCGTCTTCAATTATCAGCTGCATTCTAAGGGGAGAAAACTCGCCAGCCAACTCTGCATTGACAACTTTATAGCCTCCAATGGATGGTTACGCCGGTGGAAACAATGTTTCAGCGTTGGAATACGATGATGAAAATAAAATGTATTTTGTTATATTGTTAATAAAATTACTGATCCTTTTTTCGTCTTTGGGTTATTTTTGATGACAGATAGACCAAGTTATCGTTCCTTATGACGAAAAATCCAAGAACAGGGAGATTGCCCGCGAATAAGCCCCCTCCCCTCTTTTGACAAGTCTTCTTGAACTGGGTGGGGGGGCTTATTTGCGGTAAAATATGGTATATGTGTGTGTTTTGTATATTGGTATTATGTGCCTTTTGTTACAATGCTGTGTTATCTGTTATATTATGGGTTGTTTCTCATAATGGAGCAAAAATAATGGAAAAGCCTCATATCCTTCTGCTGTTG
Organism: Ylistrum balloti; assembly: GCF_031769215.1. NCBI lineage: Eukaryota > Metazoa > Mollusca > Bivalvia > Pectinida > Pectinidae > Ylistrum > Ylistrum balloti. Next base: position 365,558 of record NW_026782174.1, on the reverse strand, counting down.
GGGTTGAGATGAAGGTATTTTGACCAGGTTTGGTCAGAACCATCTTTAGTTGAACTTCGATGATACTGGCACAGTTTTGTATAAAAGATAGGTCTAACCTCACCCACCCCAGGGATGAGAGGACGTAGTCCACATAAGTGGTATAGAGGAGAAGAATTGAAATTTTTCTGTTGTTGGACTGAAGATGTTTTGTTTTTACCAGAATTGGGCAGCAGCATTTGTCAAAGAAGAGGATTAAATTTTGTATAAATGGGAGGTCAGGGACAGCAGTGACAGGGATGGATAGGGGAAATTTACCAAATTCTTTGAAGTTTTCTTTTCCAGAAATGACTAGATTTCATTAAAAATTGGTCAATTACCTTGGGTGAAAGGAACTCAATTTTGTGTAAGTTGTAGGTCTGACCCTGTTAGGGTCACAGGTCACAGGGGTGGACTCAGTAGAAGGGAGGTGAAGGAGGGGGGATTGTAACTTTAATATCTTTCTCTTTAGATGAAAGTATTTTAAACAAATTTAGTTGACACCTTAAAATCCTTTTCCTTCAGTTTGGATGAATCAATGTTATACAGGCCCTGTGAGCCTCTTGTTGAAAGTTTTGTTTAAAGTCTCTGAAAGGAACCCATTTATATCTTATTAAAAGGAGAGACAGCAGTCAGCATTGAAAAAGTTGTAGACGTTTTCAGAAACAGGTAATTACTGTTACTGCCAGAACAATTTACTAGAAGATATATTGAGTTGATCCTGAGTTACATAATTCCTCATCCTTTCTGTTTGAAGATGAATGTTGCTCTTCAGTCAGATGCTATCCTATTAGACTTTAAGACTTGCAATATTCAACTTAATGTTCTTTTTATCTGGGAAGAGTTTGAAATTGAAATACACAAACTTTTAATTAAACTGTATGTTTTTCTGAAAACTAATCTTTATCATGGGCATTTTTAATGAAATGTATTTGAGAATAACATTAGTTGGCTGCATGACTGGTCTGGAACAGATCTGGAGCATAACATTCCTGGTGTGGTACATTAACTAAACTTGCTTGGATTAAATGTCCAAAGAAAACCTTGTCAGATCCAGTGGACCAACACATAATATTCAGATTAATACCCGGTATTGGCTTATTAAAGCTGTGATATTATTACTAGTGGTATTTGATCTGATGTGACAGAGCTATGGGTCTTACTAGTGATATTTGATAAGATGTGACAGAGCTATGGGCCTTACTAGTGATATTTGATAAGATGTGACAGAGCTATGGGTCTTACTAGTGATATTTGATAAGATGTGACAGAGCTATGGGTCTTACTAGTGATATTTGATAAGATGTGACAGAGCTATGGGTCTTACTAGTGATATTTGATAAGATGTGACAGAGCTATGGGCCTTACTAGTGATATTTGATAAGATGTGACAGAGCTATGGGTCTTACTAGTGATATTTGATAAGATGTGACAGAGCTATGGGCCTTACTAGTGATATTTGATAAGATGTGACAGAGCTATGGGTCTTACTAGTGATATTTGATAAGATGTGACAGAGCTATGGGTCTTACTAGTGATATTTGATAAGATGTGACAGAGCTATGGGCCTTACTAGTGATATTTGATAAGATGTGACAGAGCTATGGGTCTTACTAGTGATATTTGATAAGATGTGACAGAGCTATGGGCCTTACTAGTGATATTTGGTCTGATGTGACAGAGCTATGGGTCTTACTAGTGATATTTGATAAGATGTGACAGAGCTATGGGTCTTACTAGTGATATTTGGTCTGATGTGACAGAGCTATGGGTCTTACTAGTGATATTTGATAAGATGTGACAGAGCTATGGGTCTTACTAGTGATATTTGATAAGATGTGACAGAGCTATGGGTCTTACTATATATTTGGTCTGATGTGACAGTGCTATGGGTCATACTAGTGATATTTGGTCTGATGTCAGATCTATGGGTCATACTAGTGATATTTGGTCTGATGTGACAGAGCTATGGGTCTTACTAGTGATATTTGGTCTGATGTGACAGAGCTATGGGTCTTACTAGTGATATTTGGTCTGATGTGACAGAGCTATGGGTGATATTTGGTCTTACAGAGTGATGGGTTTACTAGTGATATTTAAACTGTGACAGAGCTATGGGTCTTACTAGTGATATTTGATCTGATGTGACAGAGCTATGATTAGTGATATTTGGTCTATCTGACAGATGGGCCTTATTAGTGATATTTGGTCTGATGTGACAGATCTATGGGCCTTATTAGTGATATTTGGTCTGATTTGACAGAGCTATGGGTCTTACTAGTGATATTTGGTCTGATGTGACAGAGCTATGGGTCTTACTAGTGATATTTGATCTGATCTGACAGAGCTATGGGCCTTATTAGTGATATTTGGTCTGATGTGACAGAGCTATGGGCCTTATTAGTGATATTTGGTCTGATGTGACAGAGCTATGGGCCTTATTAGTGATATTTGGTCTGATTTGACAGAGCTATGGGTCTTACTAGTGATATCTGGTCTGATGTGACAGAGCTATTGGTCTTACTAGTGATATTTGATCTGATGTGACAGAGCTATGGGCCTTATTAGTGATATTTGGTCTGATGTGACAGAGCTATTGGTCTTACTAGTGATATTTGATCTGATGTGACAGAGCTATGGGCCTTATTAGTGATATTTGGTCTGATGTGACAGAGCTATGGGTCTTACTTGTGATATTTGGTCTGATGTGACAGAGCTATGGGTCTTACTAGTGATATTTGGTCTGATGTCAGATCTATGGGTCATACTAGTGAAATTTGGTCTGATGTGGCAGAGCTATGGGTCTTACTAGTGATATTTGGTCTGATGTGACAGAGCTATGGGTCTTACTAGTGATATCTGGTCTGATGTGACAGAGCTATTGGTCTTACTAGTGATATTTGATCTGATGTGACAGAGCTATTGGTCTTACTAGTGATATTTGATCTGATGTGACAGAGCTATGGGCCTTATTAGTGATATTTGGTCTGATGTGACAGAGCTATTGGTCTTACTAGTGATATTTGATCTGATGTGACAGAGCTATGGGCCTTATTAGTGATATTTGGTCTGATGTGACAGAGCTATGGGTCTTACTTGTGATATTTGGTCTGATGTGACAGAGCTATGGGTCTTACTAGTGATATTTGATAAGATGTGACAGAGCTATGGGCCTTACTAGTGATATTTGATAAGATGTGACAGAGCTATGGGTCTTAATAGTGATATTTGGTCTGATGTGACAGAGCTATGGGTCTTACTATATATTTGGTCTGATGTGACAGAGCTATGGGTCTTACTGGTGATATTTGGTCTGATGTCAGATCTATGGGTCATACTAGTGAAATTTGGTCTGATGTGGCAGAGCTATGGGTCTTACTAGTGATATTTGGTCTGATGTCAGATCTATGGGTCATACTAGTGAAATTTGGTCTGATGTGACAGAGCTATGGGTCTTACTTGTGATATTTGGTCTGATGTGACAGAGCTATGGGCCTTATTAGTGATATTTGGTCTGATGTGACAGAGCTATGGGTCTTACTTGTGATATTTGGTCTGATGTGACAGAGCTATGGGCCTTATTAGTGATATTTGGTCTGATGTGACAGAGCTATTGGTCTTACTAGTGATATTGCAGAGGACTGAAGGTTTTCTTTCTGTCTATATCTCTTTTGTCTCCACCTCAGGTTTTCCTTTTTGCTGTTATTCCTATACCAATAATTGATTTATATTTGGTATACAGCTTTATTGTTACCAGTTGAAGATAAAGGTTTAAGATTCAATTCCTTATCTGGGACCATGATAGCTCATTTGGTAGAGCGCCTGCCTAAGCAACCTTAGGTGAAGGTTTGAAAGTGTTGTTCAATGCTTCCTACCCATCGTGGTTTGTGTTTTTCAGGAAACTAGAAAATGAACCAGTATGTACTTTTGTGATTGTGTCCTTGGGCAAAACACTAATTGGTTTGTGATGGGCCTCAGATAATGTTATTCAAAGAGGTAACAACCAGCTGCTATAAGGAGACCGTGCCTCAAAAAGATCTTGGCTGTTGACAAACAATCAGTTCTATATCACCTTTTTTTAAAGTCTTATATCCCTTTGAAATGATACGTTTCAAGAAATATCTGATGTCAGCAGATTTTACCATCATGCTCTCCGATAGTGATCTGAGTATACAGAGTACTGTTAATAAGAAAAACAATCTGTTACTTCAAGGGGACATAACTCCGCATATATTGAATGTGAAAATGTAGCTGCACAGATGTTCCAGCTGTAGAATTTCTTCATATTGTACTTTCATACCTTTTGCCATCTGCTACTTTATTTTGTACATTGTTACATCTGTTGGACAACTTCATTGATTTAGCAATCATAAAATCTGCTTAAGTTTTATTGATGAAATTCTGTGTAAAAAAGCTGCCTATTTGTAGTCACTACTACCAGAGTACTGTGTTATCAGAAATGTAATATACAAAGTCCTGCATGATTTCAATCATAGTTATACTATATACTGTGAATGTTAATTGTGTGATAAAACCATGTAGGACTGATCTACTGTGTACCCAGTGACTTATTGGACAGAACTTTGCAGTAGGTGCTAGACTTGACCTGGTGTAACAATACAAAATATAAAACACATGGACTATTCCGGGTTGGTGCAGTGGTAACACACATGTCTTTCAACTAGGTGTCTGGGGTTCAATTCCCAGCAGGATGGTGAATACGTTTGGAGTCACCTGTCTGACCACATAGGTTTTCCCTGGGTAGTCTGGTTTCCTCATACAAGAAGACTTCTCGTCTGCACTGAATGATTAATATAAGCTTAAAGCTTGTTTCCCAATTGTTAAGATAGAAATAAAGTTTATATTTTATTCAATTCCAGTACTTGTAGTTACTTCAATTTTAATCTTGACATCCAGTTTTCTTATTTATTTTGTGCCATTTTCTTTTTGTGTGCATTAGTCTGTCCGTATTAGAGTGTATAGCACAAGGTCTTTATCTCCAGAAAGTTCAACTGTACTCCTCAAAGTATTCTGAATCATGTTTTTTTTTTAACTCTCTTATACTTACAGTGTGAAGTGTTGTGTAATGATATATAATACACTATACCAACAAAAGCTCAGTATAAACAGTTGTACAAAACCCCAGGTCCGTCTACAGTTTATATAAACAAGTCTGTGATACTAAACAACAACGTAAAGAATTTATTTGTCCTTACATTAAAGATTATCTAAATAAAACTAATACTTTTCGTAGCTAAGCTTACTTAGCTTGGAATTTCATATTTCATTTTCGTATTATCTGTATGACAGTTATTTCATATTTCTATATTTTTAAATGCTTGTAGCACAAGTACCCTGCAGGAATTTGGATGAAAGGAAACGGTGACAATAAATCAAGTCAAAAGTGTTGAAAAAAGGTTTAGATATCATAACATTCTTATACTCCAAAATGTATTATTATTTTTTGACTGTTCTATCAAAAAATGTACGCACTCCTATCAGGGGAGATAATCTTTGTAGTTCACCTTTTGATATTTTGTACTGTCACTCTTCTGTTTTTAACCATAACTAAAAAAATTTGAAAATATCTTGAAACTATTCTGACTTTCTGTAATGTAAGTCTCTTAATAGTATTTTTTGTGCATGTTAATCTTGGTTCCAGGTGCTAATTTTTAATTTCCCCCCCAATTTTGAGCTAATAATAATTTTCTTTCTGGAACTGGTGTCTTTGTACAGTGTATATGTGTATTCACCTTTCCAGTAGATTTACTAGATATAGCATAACATTTTCCTCTCCAAAAATTTCAAAAACTCTCCAAAAACTAACTTCATATTTGTAGCATGAGCCTTATTTTCCTATTGGTTTGAAATTTGAAAATCATATATAAAATGTCAGTGTGGAAAATGATAACTGTAACTAGTGTTGTTTGATAATATTACATGGCATCAATTAATATTTTATCATATCTCTATTTCTACAACTTTGACCGCCGATTAAATATCTTTGTTCGTGTTTGCCTGTTCTGTATATATTGTATTAAATGTCAAGACAATTTGTCAGGATGTTATTGCTGTAGATTACTGTAATAATAGTTGAAGTTATAAAACTGATTCTTGTATCCCACATTTACTTTTTAATGAATCTTCAACAATATTAGAAAAAGAAGCATTGTCCAAAATTTTCTCTCTGATACAGTGTTATGTAAAGTCCCCACCAAAGACAGAGAAAAGTCAGATAAAAGTAAATTTATTTTATCATGTTTATGGGTCTGTAAGCCCGGGTCCGTAAGCCCAGGCAACACACTATCATTAACTGAATGTAGGCTTACTATGGTGCCATGCTATAATTTCATGGGTGTTTCTTCTGAAACTGCAATATGTATGGGTAGACTAATTACCAGGAATGGACTTAATAAATTAAAGTATAATTTCCAAAACAGCAGTGTTACCTATTGTAATTTAGCAGTGGTACCTATTGTAATTTAGCAGTGTTACCTATTGTAATTTAGCAGCGTTGCCTGTTGTAATTTAGCACTGTTACCTGTTGTAATTTAGCAGTGTTACCTGTTGTAATTTAGCACTGTTACCTGTTGTAATTTAGCACTGTTACCTGTTGTAATTTAGCAGTGTTACCTGTTGTAATTTAGCAGTGTTACCTGTTGTAGTTTAGCAGTGTTACCTGTTGTAATTAAGCAGTGTTACCTGTTGTAGTTTAGCAGTGTTACCTGTTGTAATTAAGCAGTGTTACCTGTTGTAGTTTAGCAGTGTTACCTGTTGTAATTTTAAACATGTTTAAGCATAGGTATGAATGACTGATACTGACACTTTTCTTTTTACCAATTTAGCTAATTACAATGAAGAACCAGAGTCTGTGTTCGCATGGCCAGATGTCTGGTGGAAAAAAACTTTGTGGGTTATAGCTGTACCACTGAAAGTAGTGTTATTTATATCTATACCCGACTGTCGTCAACCACGATGGAGGCGCTGGTTTATCGTCACTTTCATCATGTGTCTCATTTGGTTAACTATCCTATCATATATAATGGTTTGGATGATAACCGTTATAGGTGAGTATTAACTCAGGGTCTAGGACTTTGGCAGTTGCCAACAACTTTTTGTATTAAATAAATCTATTGCAAGTCTAATTTACTGTAATTAACTCAGTTTAAGAATAAAAAATATATCTTATATCTATTTAGGTAAAAATAACAGACTTTATTTACAAATATATCTAGTTTCATACTAATTTTTACTGAAATGTATTCAAGTTTTCAGAACTGGAGACTAGACCAGTTTATGTTGGAGACGAAGTAAAGGCCTGTAAAATCCTATTTTGTTGATAGTATTCAATATCTTCAGAAATGAGCTTCAGTTGTTTGATACAATGTAAACTTTCTAATATTACAGGATACACTGCAGACATCCCTGATACAGTCATGGGCCTCACTTTCATTGCTTTTGGGGTCAGCATGCCAGATGTAATAGCTAGTCTAATTGTAGTACGAGAGGGTAAGTATACATACAGTTAAACCTACATTAAGAGGTCGCCCAAGGGCCCAACAGTAATTGGGTGCTTAAGACAGGTGGCTGCTAAAACCAGGTTCACTCACAGAAACTCAAAACTAAGAACAATAGTTTCATATATATATATACGATTTGAATGCAGCATTTCAATTTCTACATAAATGTATACATGCATGCACAAGTTATATAACAATATGTTAGATAATATTATATATATATCACCATCGTTATCATAGCATGATCTTATCAGCACAAGTACAATGTGTTACAAGACCCAGTGTTAACAAGGTTTGGTTGTATATGTTCATTGTTAGCCTACCATCATCAGATAGAGATTCACATTGCCCTTTGTCCATCATTTGGCATCTGTCTTTCATCTGTCTCTCCATGAACAATTTTGGTTACCGCTCTCTATTGAGAAGCCCTGGACTATTATTTTTCAAATTTCATTTGTAGGCTCTGTTTGGTCTTTTTTGATGCATTATCCCACTTTCAGACTAATCCTGAAAACAAAACGGATGGCAGGTGGCCATCTTGATTTTGACTGTAATCGTTTGTTATCGTTATTTCTTAAGAAATACTATGAGATTTCATTTATAGGCCCCTTTTGGTCCCTAAATATGCCCATTTAATTGTGGGACTGATCAGAAAAAATAACTTACTGATAGGTGGCCATCTTGGATTTTGTTTATGAAAGTTGGTTTTCACTATTTCTTGAAAAGTCTGCATAGATATTTCTCAAATTTTTTTTGCAAGTTCCCCTTTATCCATAGTTATGTGTTACTGATTTTGGAACTTCTTGGATTTGGCTGATAAAGATTATCATTGTAGAACACAATCAGAGAAAAGGAGATAAAGGAAGGAAAAAGTCCAGCTTTTAAAGAACAAATGAAGAACAATGATGGACACCAACATCCTCTAGATCTTTTGTTTATGTATGTATACATGGCTCTAATGTCACTTGTAATCAGTAGATTAACATTGTTTCCATAGGTCATGGAGATATGGCTGTTTCTAATGCTGTAGGAAGTAACGTTTTTGATATACTTATATGTATGGGGGTACCATGGTTACTACAGATCATCATCAACAAGGGAAAACCTGTTGAGGTTTACAGTGAAGGTGAGTCAAGGTCAAACTCTGAAGGTGTCACTAAACAATTTAATCATAAGATATTATCCTGCAAGCAAATCAGCTTTTATCAGCCAAAAAATAAAAACAAATTCTTCAGAACTTGAGATAATTAAAAACAGTAAATTTATTGACTTGGAGATCAGAGATGAGTAGAAATACAAATTGAACTGAAATCATGTCATCATCTCTAATTCCGGGTTTTGTTGCTATAGCAATGTTTGTGATGTTGGTACATTAATTCGTGTAGACTGCCATTTATAATGTTATTATGTGTTGCATTGTTTCAGTACAGGCTGTTAATGATTTTCGTTAATTTTATATTAAATGCAGGCTGTTAATGATTTTTATATTATGTTAAATGCAGGTTTGTAATGATTTTGTATATATTATGTTTGCACAGACAATTGTATCATATATGTATATACTACCTTGTTGTTTGATTTACAGGTCTCTTGTACTCCTCATTCACTCTGCTAGCCACAGTATTTTTACTTCTCTTGATTACCCACCTCAACAAGTGGCGTTTAACCAAAGCATATGGGATAGTGCTCCTCATCATCTATGTGTTTTTCACTGTGCTTACCTCCCTTTACGAACTAAACATCTTTGGTTATGTCCATCCTAAGGAATGCCCTAGCAACTACTGAGGGAAACCTAGAAACTGGTGATTGTCGACATCTGCTAACGACTGATGACATCATAGAAATACCTGATGTCAGAGTCGTTACTGCTGGGCGTCCTGCAGGTGTTGATGACATCATTGATGTCAAGGTTGCTTCTGATGACATTCACAATACTGAAGGACATTTTGGTAGTGATTATATCACAGAAACCATAGGATGTCAAAAAAATGTCTACTTCTTATGTCCTTCATGAAACTGTGGATATTCTGATAAGTGCTGGTTTCTCTGGATGATCCACTTAATAGTTGAATTTCGTGATGAGTATCACTGATATAAAAATTTGCATTAGATTTTGTGATCAGAATGAAGACGTTACTTGAAACCTGGTTTCACGTGGCTACTGCTGATACCTCAAAACTGTTCGTGGTGGATGCTAATATTTCAATCTACAAATTCCTGTTGCTCTGATTATCACAAAACTGTGGGAGTTTTAGTTGATGGGGCATCATTTTAGGTACAAATAAAAATTCAGGAAGTTTGAATTTTAAATGGGTTTGATATTTTTATTAGAAAATATGTTGATTGGTATTGATGAATGACACAAAAGATGAAGATACTGATGAGAAATGAGATTTTTATGTATATGTACATACATATAAGAAGCTTATATTACCAGACGTTTTGATGTTAGGTAACATGTTTATTCTGAAGTGATGGTTTAAGGAGTGTTCATTTTTGTTTTGTTTTACACATATTTTATTTCAAAAGTTTTTGTGTTTCTCTATCTATACATTCGTATTTTACTGGAGGGATAATCTTTTTAAGTTTAATAACATACATGACAGATATGATTTAAAGTTTACTGTATATTGACATTTTTGCTTCATGTAGATTACTCTTAATTAGTACTTATTCACATGAAAGCTGACTTCCTAATATGGTCTTCATTGTAGTCTCCATGGTTACCCAAACATTCCTTAAAAAATGATATCATTACAGATGTGTGAATGTACTGTGCTGTGTGTCTAGTTTTATGTGTTATAAATCGGTTCATCATCTTCTTTTAGTGTATTCACCAAGTTATGATTGATTTAATTCATTTCTATTTTATTGAAGTTCTGTATAATTGCTCTATGAAATATTGAGAGAAAATGATGTGAATTTTTTTAAGGTTTGTTTGTCAAATGTTGTTGTTTTATCATTTACTCATTTATTGATCATGTTAGAAAAGAAAAAAAAATCATGACACATTACACTGTTTTTTATCCTTTTCCATTTCTTATCTTTTCCTTTCTTTATTTGTTCTTTGACTCTGTATTTACTCCTGACTCTGTATTTACTCCTGACTCTGTATTTACTCCTGACTCTGTATTTACTCCACCTCATAGAAGCATATTTAATTTCCTTTGAAGTAGACAAATATTGAATATATTGGTAAAATGTGTTCTTGTGCTTGTTCAGTTACGGATAATACATGTTAGGTATCGGATAATGCAGAAAATGTGTAAGTGTTAAAGCAAAATGTCAACGACAATCTAAGGGAGAGAACTGCTAACAAATGATCATGATAAAGTATCATGAATCTGTAACATAGATACAGGTATGTATTTCAGTATATTTGAAGATATTGATGGTTACAAGAATTATTTAACCTGTCAGTGTATATGATATATCACTGTGTTATGTCGGTCATCATCATGGTTCTATATAAATATGTCTCAGGATTGAGTTGTAACCAGAAGGACAAATACTATATCAAATTGCTTGAGGATTTTAACTCGAAAAAACTTTTTTCTTTTTTTACTCAAATGCAGTGCTATATTAATTTGATTGATTACTGACAACTGGAAGAAATGCTTTGACTCTAGGGCTTGATAAATAGAAATGTTGTGACTCTTGGGCCCAAGTCATTGTCAGTACTTGTCTGGTGAGTCATTGTCAGTACTTGTCAGGTGAGTCATTGTCAGTACTTGTTAGGTGAGTCATTGTCAGTACTTGTCTGGTGAGTCATTGTCAGTACTTGTCTGGTGAGTCATTGTCAGTACATGTCTGGTGAGTCATTGTCAGTACTTGTCTGGTGAGTCATTGTCAGTACTTGTCTGGTGAGTCGTCAGTACTTTTCATGTGAGTCGTTGTCAGTACTTGTCAGGTGAGTCGTTGTCAGTACTTGTCAGGCGAGTCGTTGTCAGTACTTGTTAGGTGAGTCGTTGTCAGTACTTGTCAGGTGAGTCGTTGTCAGTACTTGTCAGGTGAGTCATTGTCAGTACTTGTCTGGTGAGTCGTCAGTACTTTTCATGTGAGTCGTTGTCAGTACTTGTCAGGTGAGTCGTTGTCAGTACTTTTCATGTGAGTCATTGTCAGTACTTGTCAGGTGAGTCATTGTTAGTACATGTCAGGTCATTATTGTCAGTACTTGTCAGGTGAGTCGTTGTCAGTACTTGTCTGGTGAGTCATTGTCAGTACTTGTCAGGTGAGTCATTGTCAGTACTTTTCAAGTTAGTCATTGTCAGTACTTGTCAGGTGAGTCATTGTCAGTACTTGTCAGGTGAGTCATTGTCAGGTGAGTCATTGTCAGTACTTGTCAGGCGAGTCGTTGTCAGTACTTGTCAGGTGAGTCGTTGTCAGTACTTGTCAGGCGAGTCGTTGTCAGTACTTGTTAGGTGAGTCGTTGTCAGTACTTGTTAGGTGAGTCGTTGTCAGTACTTGTCAGGTGAGTCGTTGTCAGTACTTGTCAGGTGAGTCATTGTCAGTACTTGTCAGGTGAGGCATTGTCAGTACTTGTCAGGTGAGTCGTTGTCAGTACTTGTCAGGTGAGTCGTTGTCAGTACTTGTCAGGCGAGTCGTTGTCAGTACTTGTCAGGCGAGTCGTTGTCAGTACTTGTCAGGTGAGTCGTTGTCAGCACTTGTCAGGTGAGTCAGTGCGAGTGCTTGTCCAGATGTGTTTACTAGTTTGTCATTCCCTTTTTAGTCATGCTTAAATGAATACATCATAGATATAAGTTTTTTCTCGTTTAATGTTGATTTATGTTACCTCATATTATTTACCTGTGCATTAATGGTAGTTTTAAATCCCTGTATATACAGTATGTTAGATTGATATTGACTTTCTCACTCAAACCACTTTTTTTTTCTGTCACAAATTGGTTGATGTTCATCACCATAAATTCAATTTTAGCTCTTGTTACACAATTCACCAAATTTTCAAAAAATCATTGCTTTAAAATACTGCTTTTTCTATCAAATAATTGAATCTGTAAAGATTATGTTTGTATCATTAACTGTTATTTTCCTCTCTGTAAGTGCTATGACCCGAGTGCTAATCAGATGTTGTCTCCATGTATTTATTTTTAATTGTTTTTTATTGTTATATGTTGATGTAAGCATGGGTTCCTTTCTTTCGTCACATTGTCTGATGTCATGATTGTGTCTTAATTTAAACAATGTTTGATCTTGACGTTTTAGATAATCTTCTTTCAGTTGATTGATTGAAATTTGATTTCTAATTTTATTTCCTCCTTCTAAAGGATTACACCTGTGATGAAGCTTTTTATTGAAATAAGTGTGAGGTCAGTTTTAACGTCTACATGTATAGCAACAGATACAAATAATGTAAAAAGAAATCTTTGTTGATTTTTGATAATTAGTAATCATAATATAACACAATGGTTTAATTTGTGCTGATACTACGTGTCATTTGTTTTACCAAATTAGATATTTTTCTTAATGTAACATTCCTTTTAATATTACATTTCCTTGTTACTAACGATGCACAACATTGTCTATGATTCATCGGTATAAAAAACATAAAGAAAATACCAACATCACAACACAATCGTAACCCAAACTTCAGATTCCTGCAAAAATACAAGGAGAATAAGACCAGGTGTTCCGGAAGAATAAGCTTCATCGACAACACTCGCCTTTTAAACCTTGGTCCATCCAAGAACCTATATCTGTTCTTCACAGTCCAATTCTCGAACTGATAAGCGAAAAGTACAATTTCGTAATTATTCCTATGGATTTGTCGGAAATGATGGTAGTTTATTTAAATTTGTTACTTCATTTGTTAGCTTAAGTAAGCTTTGAAAATGTTTTGAAATATTCCCACCAGTAGTTATGAAATATTGTTGTCATAAATAGGGTGTATGATGAATGTTGATTGTGAAATAATTTATGAGAGGAAGTGATACTTTCCACCAGTTTTTCCCACAATTAGTTTTTTTAGGTCAGTTTAATGAAATCTTAGGTATCCTATTGTGATGGCTTTTTGTCCATAGTCATTGGAAGTTTTTGATCTCTCAAAAACCTCTGAACTAATTTTGATTCAATGTGAACCAAAATTGTGAATTTTGCTCAAGTTTCAAATTATTCCTCTGAAGATCCAGGTATGGTAGAATCAAATAATCTACATGGGCTGGAGGTTCCTAAGGTGCTTTACCAAAAATGTAAATTTTATGACCCCAGATTTCTCATATTCTCCCCTGTGGAAGGGGAAAAGTTTGCTATTGGTATATTGGAAAATTACTGTTTTGAGCATAATTTGTTTAATTACGTGGGATGGCAGTTAAAATTATACAGATTTAATATTTGCATTAGATGTACAATATCAATCAACATATTTGATTTTATTAACATAATGATTTCTACTACTTACATATTTGCAACAAAATTATTTATAGAACTTAGGTGACCGTAAATGTCCTTGGGTCTCTTGTTTACTTTATATTGCCAGTTTGACCTATGGAAGAGATTTATAAATTACAATTTCAATTAGCTATCACACTTGCTATTATGCCTGCCAGGTTATTACAACCATACCAACATTCATCATCCTAAATGAGTGTAGGTCAGGGGTAAAGGTCAGCTATCGAGGTCAGGTTTGCAGAGATTGAAGCCAGTGGTTGAGGTCAGAGGTTGGGATCAGGGTATAAAGTTCAGGGATTTAGGCTGTTGGTTGAGGTCAGAGGTAGGGGTTAAGGCAAAGGTTGCAGGAGTTGAGGTTAGGGGTTAGGGTCAAGGGTTAGGGTCATAGAGTGGGGTGCTGCAACAATATATTACATATCTGCAGTTCAATCTTGAGCAATTTTTTTGAGTGTTCTAGGCAACTCATAATTTGTCATTTTTATCCATTACAATACCTCTGTATTTTTTTTTCTTTTTTTTATAAAAAATGCGTCAAATTTCATTAAGATATCCTTTAAGGTCATAACACTTTTTCAAGTTTTTCAATAAGAAGTTATTAATAAAAGTGAGTTTGCCTGGTATACATTTATATGTTGTGTGAGTAATACTGTGACATGAAAGGTTGTTCACAAGTTTTCGTACCTTATGCTGAAATAAACAATTATTTATAGAATTTAGGCTGTACTGTCAGAGACTGCCTATATCAATGTTTGTAATTAATGCTGAGAAATTAAATTTAATAAATAATAAAATTTATTTATTTTACAACAGCAAAATTTAATTCATGCTGAGCTGTTTGTCGGAGTATCTATATCACTGTTTGTAATTAACGCTATTTATTATGTAATTATTTAACATAAGTAATACTGAGGTACATAATTTATCATGTAATTTATGCTGAGCTATTAGAGACTGCTTATATCATTGTTGGTAATTTATGCTGAGGGGATTGTTTACATTTATTTTATACTTAATAATGTGACTCATCAGGTAGTTTTATAAAATTTTAATGTTCATATCATTACCATGTAGTTGTGAGAGATACACTATGGCTGTTACAGGTGGAGTCTGTGAGATACAGTGGCTGTTACAGTTCGAGTCTGTGAGATACACTGGCTGTTACAGGTGGAGTCTGTGAGATACAGTGGCTGTTACAGGTGGAGTCTGTGAGATACAGTGGCTGTTACAGGTGGAGTCTGTGAGATACAGTGGCTGTTACAGTTCAAGTTTGTGAGATACACTGGCTGTTACAGGTGGAGTCTGTGAGATACACTGGCTGTTACAGGTGGAGTCTGTGAGATACAGTGGCTGTTACAGGTGGAGTCTGAGATACAGTGGCTGTTACAGTTCGAGTCTGTGAGATACACTGGCTGTTACAGGTGGAGTCTGTGAGATACAGTGGCTGTTACAGTTCGAGTCTCTGAGATACACTGGCTGTTACAGTTCGAGACTGTGAGATACACTGGCTGTTACAGGTGGAGTCTGTGAGATACACTGGCTGTTACAGGTGGAGTCTGTGAGATACAGTGGCTGTTACAGTTCGAGTCTGTGAGATACACTGGCTGTTACAGTTCGAGTCTGTGAGATACAGTGGCTGTTACAGTTCGAGTCTGTGAGATACACTGGCTGTTACAGTTCGAGTCTGTGAGATACAGTGGCTGCTACAGTTCGAGTCTGTGAGATACAGTGGCTGTTACAGGTGGAGTCTGTGTGAGATACAGTGGCTGTTACAGGTGGAGTCTGTGTGAGATACAGTGGCTGTTGCAGGTAGTCTGTGTGAGATACAGTGGCTGTTGCAGGTAGTCTGTGTGAGATACACTGGCTGTTACAGTTCGAGTCTGTGAGATACAGTGGCTGTTACAGTTCGAGTCTGTGAGATACAGTGGCTGTTACAGGTGGAGTCTGTGAGATACAGTGGCTGTTACAGGTGGAGTCTGTGTGAGATACAGTGGCTGTTGCAGGTAGTCTGTGTGAGATACACTGGCTGTTAAAGGTCGAGTCTGTGAGATACAGTGGCTGTTACAGGTAGAGTCTGTATGATACAGTGGCTGTTACATTTGGAGTCTTTGTAAGATACGCTTTGGCTGTTAGAGGTAGAGTCTGTGTGAGACACACTGGCTGTTACAGGTTGAGTTTGTGTGAGATACACTGTGTCTATTAAAGGTTGAGTCTGTGTGAGATACACTGTGTCTATTAAAGGTTGAGTCTGTGTGAGATACACTGTGGCATTTACATTTGGAGTCTGTGAGATAAAGTGGCTGTTACAGGTAGTCTGTGTGAGATACAGTGGCTGTTACAGGTAGTCTGTGTGAGATACAGTGGCTGTTACAGGTGGAGTCTGTGAGATACAGTGGCTGTTACAGGTAGTCTGTGTGAGATACAGTGGCTGTTACAGTTAGTCTGTGTGAGATACAGTGGCTGTTACAGTTTGAGACTGTGAGATACAGTGGCTGTTACAGGTGGAGTCTGTATGATACAGTGGCTGTTACAGGTGGAGTTTGTGTGAGATACACTGGCTGTTAGAGGTGGAGTCTTGTGTGAGATACACTGGCTGTTAGAGGTGGAGTCTTGTGTGAGATACACTGGCTGTTAGAGGTGGAGTCTTGTGTGAGATACACTGTTAGAGGTGGAGTCTTGTGTGAGATACACTGGATATTAGAGGTGGAGTCTTGTGTGAGATACACTGACTGTTACAGGTCGAGTCTGTGTGAGAAATGCTGGCTATTACCTGAATAATTGACAGTGATGAGACACAGAGTAAATTGGTATTCTATGAAATGCCACTTTCTGCCTCAACCTTTGGAACCAAACCCTTGTGTTAGATCAGTCTACAATTGGTTGATATAGGGGGAAAAACAAGAGATTTGTGATTCCCCACTCCACTTCCCCCACCGAAAGCCACTCAAACTTCCTCAAATAGAGTGAACCGATGAGTGGGTCAGACCTCTTAAGATATATGTAAAATAGAATAGGATATGATCATGTGTATGTGTGTGATATCATATGATACTGTGTGTGTTTGATGAGAAATGTGAGCACACTATATAATTATACAGGAACATGTCAGTAGAATGGGATGGTGATTTATTTAGGTGTGTAATATAGATATAATACTGCTGGAATATACAATCACATCGTTGTCATACCTACAATTTCAACACAATCAAATCTTAATTTAAGGTTCTAGACATTTAGGGATATGTATCATTGCAGACTGACATATATTAAATAGCCACCAGGCAGGTATAGAACAACACCTCACACTGTATGATTGTATTCAGGTTTTACTTTACACAGGGAATATACAACTGGTTAATACAAGTGTTGTTTTTACTGTCATACTAACATTGCCAATATCTTAATTTTACATCTTCTCCCAAACCATGACTTTGACAGGCATGAAACATCAGATGTTGTGTTGTTGTATACATAATCATAAAGTTTTCATTTTTATGTTGATATTAGTAAGTCCAAAGTTCAATGTAAATATTGATATGTCAGTGATCATATGATTCAATTACAAAAGTCTGTAATTTGTATTGAGCATATCAATGTATATTTTTTCTTTTTTTCTCGCCTCTTTCTTTATATGTTACATGTTCTAGTCATGATTTTTATGTACAATGTAAGTGGATGCTTGATAGTCAGTATATAGTATAAGAACTGTTAGATAAGGTATTCATTATGTAGCATAGTCCAAAGGATTCAGGTCATCTATCTGCAATTTTATTTATATTTGTTGTGACCAAGACAAAAATAAAATTGCGGATAGATAGTCTGAACACATTAATTTGTAGCATGTTTATCAGTCTGTATGTACACTTCAGTAACATTGACCTTAGATTAAAGAGATGTTTAATCTGTATAATTGGATTTATTTAACAGATATTTGATATGACACCCTGTAATTCATTAAAGCACTTGTTGGGTTCTTCTTTTGTCTGGGATCAAGGCCAATAACTCTTGCTGAAAGTCACTTACATTTTACTGGAAAATGTTTAACTGTGCTTTAGATCAGGATAATTATTAGATGTTTCCTAAATCACATTTATTGTAAGGTTACTTGGATTTACACTCGAAAAACAGGGTGAATTTGAATATTTTTAGTTTTACTAGTTAAACCACCATTTTCCTTTTAAGTATAAATACAAGTTTATAACCAAAAAACTTAAATATTTGGATATTGTGCTAACGGTGCAATAGTTTATAGGGCAGTGTATTATATTAAGAAGTTTTCTAGTCAAATTTTTGAAAGCATGTTACCTCAGGAAACTGACTCTTTTAGCCAGATTGAAGATGTGTATTTTAATAAGGGATCTTTATCCCTTGTCCATAATGTGATACGTAAACAGAGAAGACTGAGTGGTGGGTTACTTAAATTTTGTCCTTCAATTGATTTAGTGTTGTGTTAACAAAGCATAGTTATTTGAGTTTGGTTAAGAGAAAACTCAGGTATTTAAGTCTAGTCTGAGAGGATTGAATCTTACGTATTCCAGTCTGGTCTGAGAGGATTGAATCTTACGTATTCCAGTCTGGTCTGAGAGGATTGAATCTTACGTATTCCAGTCTGGTCTGAGAGGATTGAATCTTAGGTATTCCAGTCTGGTCTGAGAGGATCGAATCTTACCTATTCCAGTCTGGTCTACGAGAAATCTTAGGTATTAATTCAAGCCTGGTCTGGAGAAACCATAGAAAAGAAAAAGTAAATTAAGTGATTTTCTACATGTATGTAATATATTACAGCAAAGACTTCTGTGGTAAGAAGTGAACTGGATATCTCAGTCAGTAGGGCTTTATCACATGAAAATCTGAAGTGTGTGATTTGATGATCCTTACTCAGAGCTGTTTAATTTTCTGAGGAAGCTGATTTTGTCCTTGGGCAAGAGCTTTTACCCCTAATCGCCTAGGATAGCATAAGGCAGGCCTCCTGCACGATGTTCTGTGAGGTAGCTACTAGTTACATCAAGGAGAACCCCACCATAGAAAAATTAACATTGTCTTGCTGGTTAAGGGATGATTAACCAATTAAACATTTTTTTTTTTACTTCAGTATTCGAAGATTCCTCCAAGACTAGACTTGAGAGCCAGTGATGGACGTTGATTTAGTGACATGATACCTTAGATTATAAGTCCAGTACTTGTTAGGTGTTACCTTAAAGACAATAATTGACTTGGTTGTGTATTTCTGACAGAAATTTTGAGTCCTAATAAAGGACTTAATCATATCGTTTTGTAAATGTAACAGAAAACCACGCTGAGTTCAGAAAATATACACAACACTGGAGAGTAAGATAAAAATTATTTTAATAGAGTTCTGAAGATCTCTCACAATAAAGTACACCATATTTTACAAATTGTCCATTATATTTCTAATTGTTTGATTGTTGAATGGCCATAGGGGACAAGTGGTCAAGGCTTCTGAGCATCTTTATCACTAGCCTTCTACCTCTTTGTCCTAGGTAGGAGGCCTATGAGGGGCAGTCACCATGTACTGACCACAGGTCAGTAGTTTTCCTTTGGGATTTCCTCCACCACAAAAATCTGGCAGATACTTCAATCACTTTGGCTGTTAAGAGGATGTTAAAAGAAGTATAAACCAGACCAAACTCATTGTTCTCTAGTTTGAATATTAATTGATGGGAACTGTACAGCTTTGTGTTTTAAAGTCAAAAACAACCAAGCTATCTTATATAATTTCTCTTCAGTTTAAATCTAACTAATGTGATTTATTATATAATCTATCATTTGTAACTAATTCGCTTTTATCAGATGTGATGATGTGATAGATAGACATTTCAATCTTAACAGATAAATGTGTACCGGATGTTATTTGAATCATATTTTTGAAATTTTTTCATTTAGGTAGAATGGTTTAGGTGTATACAGATAAATATATTCAATATATTTTTCTATATTAGTCAGAATATGTGATTTATATCTAAATGTCCATTTCAATGTGTTTAAGTAACTACTTCACCAACGATATTAAATATCTCTGTGAAGTAAAGCATCTCCACATACTTTTATCTCAGAAATATATCTGTGTTTTATAGCGTGCACTCATGAATAAGAATTCTCATTCAGGTTAACAGACTTTATAAACTTGTATAAATTTATCAAACTTTTGAGAGGATTTTTCTAAAAATTTGATCATTTGATGACAAAATGTTTATTAAGAATTTCATTTTATTTAAAATGACTTAATTCAAGATATAATTTCTTGTTTATGAAAGCTGACATTAAAGATGCATTCCTTATAATTCCTTCACAAATATCATTTGATAACAATTTGCACATAACAGCATCTACAGTACATGAATATCAATGCACAGGTTTAATCTTTGTTTTTTTTTATTATAATTATTTATATTCCACTATGTATTCAATATATACCATTGTATTATCAATTTTCTACTCTGTCTGCCATGTGTATTGTTTTTTAAATCTGACCTCTTGAAACATGCACAAGTGTGATGAGAGAGAGAGATTAAAATTCTGAAATCTTTATCACATCTTTCCTTCTTACATAATGTATGTGTTATATTGTATCTACACTATAACATGTAGGTTCTTGCTGTCTGTGTCTTCGTCAAAGTACAGGATATTATGGGAGGGGATTTCTGATCATTTTGTCAAAGAGAAGGGCAATTATCTATGATATGAGTGGTTAATTGTCTTTGTTCTGTAACTTTTGGGGCACAATTATAGTATTTATCTTCAACATGTGATATCAGTAATTCAAATTTTTCATTAATATCACTAAATTGAATTATAATATCATTAATTCATTTAGCGTTATCACTAATCCATATTATTGATATCGTTGAATAATTAATTGATTTCACTAATTCCAATTATTGATAATAATCACTTGAATTAATGATATTAGTAATTTTGATTAGTGATTTCATTAAATAATTATTGATATTGCTAATTTGTGTTTTTAATATTGAAAAAAAAAGTTTTGAAACCACATTTGAAAAATATTTACAAAAACTAAAACAACATAAATGTACAATATATTTTCCTGTTAGGATATTGCTATGATTGCCTTGTCAATGGCCAGAGGTTTGAACAAGTGTTGTTGTGTGTTGGTATACGTGTGTTTTGCTATACATGTTTGGTATCATTATGAGAATTATCAGATGTCTTTCAATTCACAAATATCAGAAAGTATCTGGAATATCACAGAAATAAAATATTGGTGAAATTTGACTTTGATTTGTGTTGTGTATACTGGTACAATTTTAATATTTGAGGGCCATTTAATTTTGATATGTTTACAGTCTTTTGTATGGTACAAACTGTATAACTCGAGTCCCAACAAGCACTTTAATTTCTTACTGATTATAACTTTTACTGCTTACTTTCCACAAAGAGATCAATTTAAATCTCCCCAAATTATTTTCTACTAATCATTCTGTAATGAAAACATGCACTAAGCAATTATTTTAAGCCTTACACTTAATTTAGTACACAATATCCCAAATGATTTGTATACTCAAGTTGGGAGAAGCTCAAATGTTTACAAAATTGATGTTAAGGTCAAGCAGCAAAGCACTTTCAAATATGGTCATTTAAAGGAGAGGATATTGTAAAGTAAAACTGTAATGTTACTACCTAAAAATTTTTCTAAAGACAAAATACTAGCTGATCATATTTCCTTACTACATGCCGGTTAATGATAAGAATATGGACCTCCCTTGTTTATATTGGATTAACAATGTTTCATTGCTGGGTACCTACAAAACCTTTATCCAGGCATCTTACTTCCATTGTTACTTGTATTAATCCAGGATTACAATCTTATTCAGAAAAGCTTTTACGCAATCTTGAACATAGGTACCCTAACAGAACATTATTCTGCTAGAATATTCAATGAACACCTACGTTTTGTGGCCGTCTACGTTAGCCATCTTGAAAAGACCACTTCATAGCAGGTACAGGACAGTGGTAATGTCGACAAAAATCAAATTCCCCGCGGACAAACACTGGTGGAGTGTCAGAAATCAAATTCCCCCAGGACAAACACTGGTGGAGTGTCAGAAATCAAATTCCTCAAGGACAAACACTGTGGTGGAGTGTCAGAAATCAAGTTCCACCAGGACAAACTATGTGGTGGAGTATCAGAAGTCAAATTTCCCCAGGATAAACACTGTGTTGGAGTGTCAGAAATCAAATTCCCCCAGGACAAACACTGTGTTGGAGTGTCAGAAATCAAATTCCCCCAGGACAAACACTGTGTTGGAGTGTCAGAAATCAAATTCCCCCAGGACAAACACTGTGTTGGAGTGTCAGAAATCAAGTTCTTCAAGGACAAACACTGGTGGAGTGTCAGAAATCAAATTCCCCCAGGACAAACACTGTGTTGGAGTGTCAGAAATCAAATTTCCCCAGGACAAACACTGTGTTGGAGTGTCAGAAATCAAATTTCCCCAGGACAAACACTGTGTTGGAGTGTCAGAAATCAAATTCCCCCAGGACAAACACTGTGTTGGAGTGTCAGAAAAAGAATATTAATAACAATAATTTAAACTAAGAATCTACAGGAACTAGAAGGGATAGCAGTGTACATAGATTGTGACATAGAAATAGAAAAAGATTGGTAACAAGGGAAAGAACAAACAAGTATAAAGCCAAGAAAATCAAACAAAACTGAAGGGTTTTGTGGTAAGATCTTCCAATGGAGTAGTTGTATACCTATTGAAACTAACTGCCAGGCTCTTGGCAGACTTGTTTTTGTTTTCATATGAGGCTGATTTTTAAAGAAGAACTTATCAAAACAGATCAGACAAACCACACAAGTTCTTTCAATTCTACTTTTACATTGTCTTTGAACAGACAAGCATTCTATCTCACCCTGTGGTTTAATGTTCGGTGCTCGTTAGTTTGTCTAACATATTCCTCGTTGCTAACCTTGTTCTCACCGGAAAGCGTGACATTACTTACCTGGATTGGTCAAAATAGCCACGGCGGGAGATGTTGTGGAAGCAAATTACTGATATCTGCCAGCTATACTGATATACAATTTATGGGAAACACTATATTCAGGATTCAATACTACAAATGGATGTTGATAAATTCAGATGTTATATTTATCTCTACTAACTAAACCTGACAAATCGTTGTTAAGTATTTATTTACTATAATCTATAGACAAAGACACTTAAGTTTAGAATGTCGATCAAACTACCCAGATAATCTTTACCGAGTAATCCCTTGGCATTTTTTATTTGGAAAAAAAATAAAAATGTATTGAATTAATGCTCATATTCTATTCTTTGTTTTTGTTTTTTTGTTTTTTTAATTTTAATTTCTACATTATTTTCATTTGTTACAGGATACTGATCATTAGGAAACGTTCCACGTCAGATTTATATTAACTTCAAAAACTACCGCGAGTTATCTACCCTTGACTGTGTGTACACAAAAAGTGATTTCACATACAAATACCCTCACCCTTGGATCAAAGTGTTCTAGGATGACCTTTAACTTTTAACCTTTAGTCATGTCCACAAAAAGTTTAACCCAATGTAGACTTTGGTAGCATGATGCTATGGTTACCATGGATATACCCCTTCCTTCCACCCCATCCCCCAGTTACTTAAGTGTGTGTATGGGATGTGGGAGTGTTGTGTTGACTTTTAAACAACTCCTTTTTGTGAATAAAAAAGCCTAGAATCTTGATATTTGGCTGGATCTGTTCCTGGAACAATAACCGACAAAGATGAAAATAAATGACCTTGACCCATATTCATGGTAACAGGGGTCAATTCGGTCAAACTTTCAAACAATTCCTGGTTAACCAAAAGGCTTACATACATCATATTTGATTGGAAATTTCCTAGGATGACGTCATAATCACAGTTTGCGAAAAGAAAAATCCAATGACCTATATTCGAGGTCACAGGGGTCAGACTTCTTATGAACCATTGAGAGCCCCTTGTGATATATGTTTGACTTGTGTTCTTATTTCTATTTAAACGTCATAACATAAGAATATCTTTTGAACAAAGACTCCATATAATAGTTTATTCATAATGAAGGTCTTATACATAAAATTTTGTAAACATGTACATAATGCTGTTTCAGCTATTTTTCTGGGCTTTTATTTAAATTTTCACTTGTGTGTGATATGACTATCTATCTTAGCTGGAATAAAACTAATTTACAGAGATGATGTGAAGTACTTATATCCCCCCCGGATCGAAAGATCGGGGACATATTGTTTTTGTGTTGTCTATTTGTCTGTTGTCAACTTTAACCTTGCCCATTACTATTGCACCGTAAGAGGTAGGGTTTTCATATTTAAAATGTGAGTTCCCTGTGACAAGACCTAACCAGTGGTACTAAACATTTTCACCGTGTGACCTTGACCGTGATCTTTGACCTAAATTTGAAAAAAAAAGATTGGTCATATTGCATCATAAGAAGTATGGCTTTCATATCTGGCAGGTGGTATCATTCTTTTTTACCATGTGACATTGATCCTGACCTTCGGCCTATATTTGAAAGTACAAACAAAAAAAATTACCTCAATGAAGACACAAATATTTCACAAAGTGTGCATATAATTAGCACATGGCTAACACTGTACAGTTTTAATGTCTTACTTCAGCATTCTTTTCAACCGGAAGCATTAAGTTTCATAAACACATCTTGTGTCTTTATACATGTATTTTGATATCGTGATTTTTTTTAATCTGGAGCGAATATTTCAATTTTTAATATGTTACATCCACGAAATGACCATATCAATACTCTGGATTATCCTTATTACAGGGTGTATTTATTTGTACGGTGTCATTAAAAGCAAGAGAAGATAATACTGGCGAAGAAATTTACTTTTCTTTGTAGAATTATATTTGCTGAAACGTAAATTTTCCGGATTTTCTTTCTCAGTATATTCTAGGCATTCCTTTCCTTTGCTATATGAAAACATTTACATTTTTATACTTGTATTCTGAAAAAATACCCTTGATACTAGCAGCTATAATTGTAAGTGCGTAACAAGGAAATACAAATTCTCGGCAATGTTCCAAGCGGTTGATCTCACACTGGACAATTGATATTTATCTATCTTACGGATTTTACGTCCACTATTACGGCCTTTCGACATTTCAGCGAACGAGTAAATTGATATCCGCCAGCAAAGATAAACTTATGAAGGTCTTTTTTCAAGTATGTTGTGTTAAGCCCACAATATTTTTAACTGATGTCTAACATAACGGATTACATTAATTTATAAAAGTGAGAAAAAAACATTTAAAATTATAGTGAATTCCTTAAAATCAGCTTTATAACATGGGATGCTGTTTCCGGCACATTTCACAGCAGTTTCACTTTTCTATGAAAATGCGTGGTAATTGTCAATATAGGTATAAGCTGTTCATTGAACCTACCTGTAGTTCTAAATGTATTTTTGTGTAAGATAAACAAAATTTATTAATCAATTTTTTGATACCTGCCTGTGTTAGTTATCGGACTATCATTGAGAGGATACTATAAGGGCGATACTGGGCCTACCACTGTTTACTGTTCTTGCTGTTTACAGATCAATAGATGTAGTGAATACAGATGAAAATGTTGTATTGTATACAAATCGAAATCTTGTCAATTATAAAGATCATGATGAAAAGTAACAAGTCAAAGGTTGTGAAAATGGAGAAAAAGCATGTTACAAAGCCGATACTAGCTGCTCAGCTTTCTGTTTATTAAATATATATCTTTAAAGATTGACACAAAACAGACATATGTGTCATCACAGCCTCGAATGATTAATACATCATGAAAATATCAGAAAAAAACTAAATTATTTTTTTGTTTGTACAAATCAAGGCCATTCCCCTAGGTCAGACTTGTTTGGGCTTAATTACCCCTTGTCTCTACTTCCTTGTCAAACTCAACGACTGTCACACCCAGCTTTCTTTTGAAGGTTATGTAAAACAAATGATCACGTGACTGTATTTAAATAACCAATGGATATTGTGCGTACGCTTGCACGTAACAAGCACGTGTGAGTGAATTAAGGTCAAACTAGGTATTTGAAACATCAGGTTAAGCAATACATATCATGTAATGGAGATAAAGGGGAGGGAGGGTTTAGAATAATACATGGACACTAATTGTGTTTTAACTTAATCTAGAGAGTGATGGTAATTGAAACTTAGAAAACAAAAGTCGATACGGTGAAATATCAATATTACAGTAAAGACGATAAAATCAATGAACACCACAAAACATCAAGACTGATATCATGAACATCGGTGATTTTCTCTGGACTCTACAAAAAGACACACATATGTATATTTGTGGTCTGAAATTTATGATTAATATTTCGTTAGCTCTTGAATTCGTCGATGAACTGTGACGTGTTCACGAAATCTGAATGGAATAAAATTTATATTAGTTTTAACTTTATACTATTTCGTGGAGATAGGAATTCGAATTTGAAACAAAGAGACAAATTGTTTTCCGTTTACCATTTTACCTTATTACCGATTTTGCAATAAAAGTTACCCTTGCGCTTCACTTATCTATATTCCTATATATTTTGTTTTATGTATTTTTATATCTATGTGACGTTGTTGAATTGATATGTTGGACTTAATCTATCAAATGTCACTATTGTCTTGGTATATATAGATTGTAAAACATTTTACACAGAGACTCTAGAAATTCCGAATATCATTAAAGTAGTACAAGCGTAGAAACATATCCGTTATTACGATCTCATTTCAAAACAGTTATACATATCCGATACTCTTTGATATGAATCATGGTGTCCTAGTTTTTTTGTAACTAACTGGGACAGTTTAACACCAAACTTTGCAAGGAGTATAATAACAGAATTATTCTGCTCTTCTACCGACTTTCTTTTATCGGTCTTGAGTCGATATTCGGATTATATGATAAACATGACGATTTTATTTTCCCTGGTACGAATTTTCCAATTCTGAATAGCAACAACACTGCATCTCGAAAATATGGGATGTTTTATGTTCTGTTTCTCTGTTCAGTTATAAAGAGCGTTTTGATATTTTAGGAATTTCAAGTAGTGTCACTTATTCATTAGAAAAGATTTTCTTTTATGCAATGTTTATTATCAATGTTTACAGAAGAATACTGACGTCATGTATGTAAGTATGTATAATATGTAAGTTACACATGTGTATTGTCAGGATGTTCTAAGTCACGTTGAACTCTCGTTGTTTATCATGTAATTTTTGTTTTTATTTTCCGTTTCTATTGCAATATGACAACCAATCAATGCTGTGACCTTTTTGAAAATAACGTGTTTTTGCGTGTATTTTACATTTCCGGCCATGTTAAGAATGGTTGTTTTCGTTGATAGACAAGCGTCTGGTACCTGACACTATATTAATTTAATTGTGACAAATTAATTTTTTATGTTTACTGTGATGTTGTTTCTGTCAAATGTTAAGGTAGCAATGTTTTTGTTTACATTAAATGATTTACCACACATGAATGTTACCTGTCAACAAGTAAAACTGACGCGAAACAAACGAACACATATCCTATATATACCTGACTGTGTCACAGAATGACCCTATATATCACTCATTTCAAACGAGACTTGGTAACAGAGCATTGTGCAGCACTTCTCAAATCAAGGTAAGTACTTTAAAATATATTTCTTCATTGGAGATTTTTTTTTCTAAAAACATTTTCGAACATTACAAATTGGTGTGTATATATATATATTTAACTGGCCAGATTTGAATGTGTACACTTCGTTAAGTTGGTAGACACACATTTAAATCATAAATGTTTTCATATTAAATATCACAGGATTTAGAATATGAGTTTATTTTTCTTATAACGATACCTATGTTTCCATGTTTGATACAATCTTATGTTTAATTCTAATGTCAACAACCGATAGCGATACTCTGAAAATGATGATAGCATGTCACAAATAGAGGAATGAAGTAAATCGAAATTATAATTAGAAAGTGGTACTATTACAATATTCTGACATCCATCTACAGTAGGTGTTGTGTCACTTAGACAATCTGTTCTGATTTGCCATGGGTGCCCGATCAAGACAATGTCTACCCTTGGTCCCTTGACTTTGGTAGGCACATTCAAACATCGATCCCTTGACGTTTGCAGCCACATCCAGACATCAGAAAGAGAATATTATCTGTTGACCTTTGTCCCTTGGCCCTGGTAGCTACACCCAAACATCGATCCCTTGATGTTTGCAGCCACATCCAGACATCAGAACGAGAATATTATCTGTTGACCTTTGTTCCTTGGCCCTGGTAGCTACACACAAACATCGATCCCTTGACGTTTGCTGCCACATCCAGACATCAGAAAGAGAATATTATCTGTTGACCTTTGTCCCTTGCCTTTGGTAGGCACATTCAAAGATCGATCCCTTGACGTTTGCAGCCACATCCAGACATCAGAACGAGAATAGTATCTGTTGACCTTTGTCCCTTGGCCCTGGTAGCTACACCCAAACATCGATCCCTTGACGTTTGCAGCCACATCCAGACATCAGAACGAGAATATTATCTGCTGACCTTTGTCCTTTGACCCTGGTAGCTACACCCAAACATCGATCCCTTGACCCTGGCTGCCACATCCTGACATTAGAACGAGAACAATACAGTGTATTTATTGTATGCTTCGCTCTCAGTGAATATTACTTTACTCGGGTTGATAAACCCTTGTATTAATCTCATATAGAGTCAATAATTGTATAATGTTGACCCTGGGTCATAACATATATGTTTTGATTTAACATCTAAAAAGGCAATTATTCGCTAATTTGTCCAAATGATTGATCACCAATGACCAATTTTGTACCTCATTAGCTGGCTTCATAAACGAGTATTTGATCAAATGCTTTAGCAAATACAGTTAGACCCCATTCTCAACTGAAAGAACGCCTTTGTTCTATCGTTATGAGAAGACAAGTGAAAGGCGATACAAATATTTAGTGATGAAATTTACTGAAGCGTGTTTCGTGAAAAATACGCCCCAATCAAAGAAGAAATATACGGCGGGCAATATAATTAACATGCTCAAATTTCTGATAGACAACGTCTTCGTCGAGCTTGGTGGTAAGATCTTCCAAAACACTATTTGCAATATATGGGAACTAGTTGAGCTTCTCTGTTGGATGACTTGTTTTTGTACGAGTTTGAGTTTACTGAAGAACTTATCAAAACAGGTTACAAAGATCTTGCGAAGTCCACAAATTTCACTATTTTACGTATTAATGACTTGTCTTTCAATAACAAGAGATTCATGGACCATGTCTGTCATACATACCCATCAGGATTGGAAATCAAGAACACGATAGACTCTTCTAAATCAGTTGTTTTTCCCATAACGAAACCAACAGGTACAGCTTTCCACTAAGCAGTATGAAACGTGGTAATTCAAATTTCCCTATTGTGAATTTTTTAACGTGCCTGCATCCCTGGAATATATAGTTGCCATGTCGCAGTTTATTCGATATTCTAAGGCCTGTTCAAGATATCATGACACCTGACAAACACAACGCTGGGTTACTAAAGATGAAGATATGTGAAGATTATGGGAACGTTTTACGGTTGTAACAAGGATCTCACTAGAATATATTCCATTTTCTTATGCAATATAAAGCTGTAATTGTTTAGTGCTCGTGGCCGGTGGTTCCATTGTTGTTTAACCTGTTCTTATTTTGGAACGTGTCATTGCTTACTTGGCGGGTGTCGTCGTTGAAGCATCAGACGCTTACCCTTCTATAACAACAGAGGCAATTTTCATGCTCCATCATTAAGTCTGTGCTCAACCCAACTTTTACTTTACACTTGAAGGTCTTCCGGAATTCCTTCAAGTTTTGTAAATAGTATTTATTTATATGTCACATTTATTTCCAAAAGCCTGTGAGCCTGAGGACAAGTGTGTATTCGAGGGTAAGCACGGTTTAATGAAGACGGACCTATCCTACTTGTTCTTATTCAGAAGTCTTCGTGCAAATCTTTCCTTCGCTCTAATTTTGACCTAGTTTCATAAAATTTTATTTTGATCTAAGATTCGCTTGACATGGTGGTATTTTCTTTGTTGCTTTTGTTTAAGAATGGTCTCGGATATATTTCATGCCGTTACAGATTCTAGCGTTTTACAAAAAGCATGAAAATGACATTCTTGCATATTCTGACTTGTAATTTTTCCCGTTTCCCTGCAAAGCTATACCATTTATATAAGCTGTAAACACCAAAGCAATATCATGGCATGCTCCAATGATTGAATTTACCTTTTCTTAAACCTCTTATGTAAATTCTCATTTTAAATCAAGAAAATAAGGTTATTATTTACCGGCCACATACTCCTTTGGATAGTGCAGCCAGTGAGAAACAGAATTCTATACTGGTGTTGACGGACTTATTCCTATTTTCTTGAATAATAAATAGTAAAATGCTTTATACACGTTTTGTAAATGTATCTATAACATCTAGCTTCCCATCTTTTTTTTAAAGATGAAGATCATCGCCATTTTGCTCAGCTGCCTGGTCGGAGCTGCTGTATGCACCTTTCCCATGTATGGAACGGGCGGAATGAGCGGCATGGGCGGCATGAGCGGCTGGGGTGGAATGAGCGGCATGAGCATGCCATCAGGCGGATCGTACTACTACAGATCATACAGAAGTAGCGGCTCTGGATCTCCCTGGGGAATGAGTGGAATTGGCGGAATGGGAGGAATGGGCGGAATGGGTGGCATGAGCGGTTGGGGCGGAATGAGTGGAATGGGCGGAATGGGTGGCATGAGTGGTTGGGGAGGAATGGGCGGAATGGGTGGCATGAGTGGTTGGGGAGGAATGGGCGGAATGGGTGGCATGAGCGGTTGGGGAGGAAT
Organism: Ylistrum balloti; assembly: GCF_031769215.1. NCBI lineage: Eukaryota > Metazoa > Mollusca > Bivalvia > Pectinida > Pectinidae > Ylistrum > Ylistrum balloti. The sequence goes on along the minus strand of NW_026782174.1, from coordinate 334,697 downwards.
GGGTGGAATGGGCGGAATGAGTGGTATGGGCGGTTGGGGAGGAATGAATGGGATGAGTGGCTGGGGCGGCACTGGAGGCATGGGCGGAGGTAAGAATAAAATGTTTCATGATTTTCTATGATATCATTACATAACAGATATAGCTGTAAATGCTGTCGCCCTCCATCTGTGCCATTTTATAAAGATTTTGTCCTTCACTACTGATAAGATAATGTAGTACCTAGAATATATGAAATATAAGTCTAGTGAATTTGGTGTCGTAGACCTTGAGTTCGAGCCCCGGACATGGGATAACTCAAAAAATGTTCGTCATTGGTGCTATATGTATGTGATTCTAGTTTTTAATTACTATTTGTAACTTTTACCCCAGTTTGATAAGTAAATTAAATATATGTTTATATGTAAGACTTGTTTATGTTTTTCTATAAAGCTTGCTCAACATAGCTTTCCCCCTTTTCCAGGATACCACGGATCGTCTTACCGAAAGATGGGCGGCTACTAAAATACCAAGTGATGGCCCGTTTGGAGAACACGACCTCGCTATCTTACCATTTACAAAATGTAGAAATTGTAATTTGTAATAGGCAATTAAATGGCATAGAAAATTATGCCTTGTTGATTTATTTTTGATATCCCGGTGTTGTGAGTAGAGAAATATATACGGTGTCTATATGATATTTGGAACATCTAACCAGACGTCTCCTTCGCTTCCAAATTTAGGCCCTTAGTATCACCAACGAATCCTGGAAGGACGAAACAGCTGTATGAAACAGCTTATTCATCATCTCACTCTGCCCTATTTAATTCTAAATCTGTATTGAGACTTGCTATTAGCTGGGGTTTCTTTTGTATAATCTAATAGAATAGCTAGATATGAATTGTTCTGCATCAAACAGTTATTTAGTCCTTTTAGGACTCGTTCTTGATGTCAATAATTTTAAGCGTTGGAACCAAGAAGGTGACAGCAAAAATAAAAATGGTTGAAAGAGATATCGAAAATCAGACGGGAAGATGCAGTAAAATTAAATATAGTTCATGATTCAATGAGGAAATATACAATACTTGTTGTTGATCTTTTAAAATCGATTGTATAAAGTGTAAAATTATCCCTTGCCAATTATTTATCAACGGACCAAGAATATAGGATAGAAAATTAATAATTGAAATGTACTGGGAAGTATAAATCAACCGGCTGTTCATACAGACTTGTGCTCGCTCAGGTTGGAAAACTTGTGGCTGTTCTGATATATCTAAGAGCTCATTCTCATGACCTTTAAACTATTGTTTGCATTAAAATATCTCTCCTGTGGTCAGTTTCTTCGGGCGAAATTGGTGGAAATAGCGCATAGGGAAATCCTTAGCTGACATGTCACTGGTTCATATATTTTATAGGATAAATACACAAGTGTGTATGCTGTTCACTTGACTTTTGCAATTTTATTACTTGATTGGATTTATTTCTTAATTTATACAAATATCTAATTCTGTTCGGCTTATAACATCGCAAACCTGTTATGACGAAATCATGGCCGCGCGAACGTTTGTAAATCGATCTAGTTAGAACTAAAAACATCTGCAAATGAAATACTGTATGTTTGAACATAAGTAGATCATTTTGTATAGTTTTCTTAAAAAAGCATCACATGAAATCTGAACTTGTGCGATATACCTTTTTTTATAGTTTTATGTGAATCATTTATACCGTCTTTAAACAATAACTTTGAAGTTAATTCATTTTTCTTTTCACGGAGACAAGTATTCATAAAAAGAAGGAAACAAAAGAGAGATGTTAAAATCAAGACAAGAAGGTGTTGAACCTTCCTATCTAAATAACGTTTACAACAACAACACTAATAAACAATCAAATCAATGGATTCTTTTATTTAATTTGCATGATACATAGAATTAAAATACATCTTTATTGGTTTTTTTTTCTTGATTTGAGAATTCAATCATAACATATGTATTGATCGATTTTAGAATATTACATCTCTTCCGAGTCATCTGGCGGTACAAAATATCGCCTAAAACAGTAGGTTGACAGGATGATGTAATATTTGTCAATCCAAAAAGTGTCAGTCGTTCTGAAAATATAATACGAATTTCACAATTTTACAAAAAGTCCTTCTAATAGAAAATATGCCTTAACGATAAAATTAAAATCTCTATAGTTAATACCTTTTTAAAAATGTGTCACCATCCTTGGATTGTTGATAATATTTTAAACATGATAAAATGACTATTTTTATCAGATATAGCAAGCCAGACTGATATCTATATTTTGTACTAGACATTATGTTGCAAGTATATGAACAATGAACGGGTGGTTCTATTTGACCTTAAACCACTTTGTTTATATACAATGTGTCTACTTACATGTTTTTTGAAGACAATGTGTACAGAAACAACATAACTAGCAACGTTACTTACGTCACACACCGTCTTAGAGAGACGGAACGTTCCATAGCAAGCTTGGTCTACCCATACACTGTTACCGTTGATGCCAAATCTCAGACCGTGTATGCAGTTTGCCTGTGACTTCTGTTGTATAAGTGTGATTGTATCGAAATCTCCTCCAAACTCACACTCATGGTATTTAGAATTGTGGCTCTCACACACAATGATCTTTGTTTTTTCTGAAGAACAAAAAAAAATTGTGATAACAACACGTGCATAGTAAATTTGAAATTAAAGCAATATGTAAATCGAAAGGTCTCAGAACAATAGTAAATAATCGAATCGATAGCAGTAGTTTAATATGACAGAAATACCATATTACGGAACAAGGACAAACACACGAAGTGAAACCATTCTAAACATCATCGACAAAACAAAGTAAACCTGGACATCAACAGATAGATACTATTATCTACACAAAGCGAGGACATGCACGAGTCTTAACATTCTAAGACGATGGAATCTATGGAAAGCAAGAAGACATAATACGAGAGAAAGGAAAATAAGTCATGATGCACCTCCGGATGATAATATGTCAGAATATCTACACGAAATAATTCGGATCACGTGTGAAACCTTATACATATATAAAAAATCGTATACTGACTTTTAACCAACATCAAGGAATTCTCAAATACGTCCTGATGTTTTAAATGTAGTCATTACAATTGGAGACGGATTGTTTTATCTAACTCACCACATCTGTATCTGACTTCCATGTATTTGTAGGTACCCATACAAGGGTTTCCGAACACAGAATTTTTCGCAACCAGATTGCAAGATTCTTTTCCATTACAATGGAGTAATTTCTTCATGGCTACATTGCTATGGCATGTCCTGTAATATAAATAGATATACTAAAAAGCCAATAATTGATGGGATGACTCCGGTCGTTTTACATCACAGTAATAACGTTATCGTGATTATGTTACTTCTTGTCCATTTTGTACCGCGTCTTTAATTTCTTGCCATATATAGTTACCGAAGTAGCATTTCATTCTCCATATCAACGTTACGTTAAAAATGTGAAATTGTAGCGTCACAATGTTTAGGCATGTAATTGATAAAATGACCTTTAACAAGAATGATATCTTATTCATTTTTATTGATGAAAAATGTAACAAATGAGCATTAGTTTCTGGAAACAAAACCTTGCTGTCCTATATGTATTTATGTTAATGGATTAATTTCAATTTTTGATAGTCTTTGTACAGCCTCATTCCTGGCTAGGATTGCGTGACACAGACTGTTAATTAGTAAAGGTATGCGCTATACATTATCCCAGAAGGACGAAACATACAGTTTGATGTATTTCTATGCTCTTCTGTATCTAATTCTAAATTCGTATTGAAATGTGCTATTCACTTGTGTCTATTGTGCAGTCTTTGAAGCTGCATGTAGTAGACAGTGCTAGTGGACTTTTAGTCCCCAATATTGTTAATTCGAATAGTGGCACACTTCAGAACATACACATGTACTTATCACATACTTGAAAATAACGAAATCTATGGAAATATTGGGCAACTGGAAAATGGCACATCGGATGACTCAGGTTAATTTGCATCATTATGCTGTCTTTTTATCGTCTTCAACCTGTTTTTTGTATGCCAACTTTGTTGTTACCTATTAATGGACGTCATTGTAAGTAAAACTGGTTTCATTATTCACCATATTAAAATTAGTTCAAAATTGTGTACTTTGGAAGCAACATCTGGACCTTCTGGTTCTTTTTTTGATTCCAGTGTAACAAAACAAGATTCCATGTTACCTTACTGCCATAAGATAAATTTTAACAAATTTTGTTGACTGTGGAGAATTGTGACAAAAACAAAACAAACAAAAAAAACAAAAAACAAACAAAAAACAAAAAAAAAAAACTTGGAAATGGCGACTAAGCATATTTCAGCAGTGTAACATCTAGTTGTGCTAGTTAACTGAAGTAGTAAGTGGTCGCGAGTTCAATAAATCAATAAATTCAAATGTTGATAGACACACTGCAGTTATTATACGTTTCATTTCAAATAAAATGAAATAAACATTACATTATAAAACCAACATAAAATAATTTTCAGTTTATCTCAAACCTTATAAAATCGATTTTAACATTTTCAAATGTTGCCGTACGTGTGATGGAAATAGACAGTAAAACAGTCAATAATTTGTCATTGCAAGTTCTTGTCGGTTTTATATTCTGGTTTCCAGTGGAACATTGCTATCTCTGTTCTTGTCTATGAGTTTTAGTACATAAAAATTATATAACATGAAGTTTAATGATATGATTTGAAACAAACTTACAAATTGTGCATGGCTGGACTAGGACAGGTGATTTCATCATGACGACCATAGTCAACACCTAACAGTGTCAGTTTATGACCTGGTAGGCAGCGGATATTGGATTTTTGATTCTCGCACACAATCGCCGACCTCATGCCTGTCAAATGTGAAGAACACGGATACCAGTATAATCAGCGAGTGGTAAAAAACATGTTTCACCAATCTGCAGGGACACCATCCTTGATACTCCAGGGATTACAATCACTTTCGCTGTCTGCCCTTGTCTGTTCACCTTAAAGGCACAAGTGAAGTAAATTGATTGGTTCCAGCAGAAGAAAAGCTGACCAATTAGAGGTTGAAACGCTCCTTTTGGAGATTACAAAGGAGCGACACCCAACTTCAAACCTATTACAATATACCGTTGTGCGGCCTCGATATTCGTTTGATGTACATCAAAGGATCAAACTAATCATTCATTTTTCCGAAGACATGTTCCAGGGGTGCATAGAGCGAAAGTGATCGTAACCCCTGAAATATCGAGGATGCATGGACACCAGAGGAGAGCAAAACAGTAAATTCTTTGACAAAATAGTTTTCTCGGCAGAAACACTAATACGATCTTTTTCATACTAATACTGAGAAACACTGTACTATGTCCTGTGTGTCCTCATATTGTATGAACAAATCTCAAATACATATTGAATAAATGTAGTAAATTTTGTAAATAACAGATCAAGAAATTATGACTAACATGATTAAAAGAAAAAAATGACGGAAACAACTTGTGATGTACTGTTCTTAGGTATTTCTGGGGAAAATACTTTTATAAAGAAATTATAAGTAATCCTGATATATGTATCGGGATGGAAATCGGTCAAATTCAGCAATTCCTACATTGTTTATTTAAATATTATATGTAATGTAGGATGTTCTTGTTATCAATTCACTGTGGTCGAACTTAATTGTTATATTGATTGTACAAGAAATGTCAGGGTTAGTAATAGGGCTATTAGAACATTGAATTGACAGTGATTATCCATGAATATATTTTTGTGGATACAGTTTTTTGTGAAAGGCTACCATTTGCCGATCACATCACATTAACCTAAAACTTTTGTTACGTACCTTTTTTGTGCAAATAATTTCTACCCTGAAAATCAATTAATTGACATAAGGTAAAGTATCGTCTCACCTGGACTCACACAGTCGTAAACTACTTCCAGATACTTTGGAACGCCTCGGCAGGGGTCTCCGAAGACTCCGTTATGAGCTCTGACGTCACATTTTGGTTTTCCGTTACAATGGTTTCTGACAATATCTACAGCCCGTGTTGCCCGGCATTGTTCATTGTCATGGTAACCACATGTTTTCCTGTCCAGACGTCCGTAATTTGCAGCTTGTACGTACAAGACTTTCCCACACGGACACCTCAGGTGAATTGCGTTGTTGAGCGAGTGTTCACATGCCACTTGGTGCTGATTCGGCAAACCTATATCAGTAAATATAGGAACACGGTATCTTATATATTATTCTATTCTATCGTTATATTCTAAAATGCAGCATGTTCAAAACACAATGACCTGTAATAAATGATTTTACCAAGTTGCATTCACTTTTTTAAATTGCATAACCTATACTTTGATACTCTTTATACCTACCATTGAGGTCCGTTTGTCCACGCACTATTTTATGGACGTTAGAATTAACATATATCTCATCTTGGCAATAAAAAATACTATTGTTACGTTACATTGGACGTTTTAATAATAACTTCATATCTCACAGTTTCCCTACCATATAGCAATAAATATACTAACCCAGCGAATAAACGAGTTCCGGGAGGGTTAGCAAAATCACAATGGAAGATATCTCCATGTTTGTTCGAATCCTGCAGAAAATTACAGCAGTTTCCTTCTTATATACGTGTGTGTCATTAGCAATTAACTCTCCCGACCACCATTTCGTGTTATCGTTCACCTGATGCTTTTAACCCTGTCTATAATGTCTCGATTATATGAAAGTTTTCTGTATGGGGGACACCTGGATAAAGCATGGTCGTTTCACTCGTTCAGTTTAACATATGTTTGTACTACATATCAGCAAAGTAAAAAGCTCTGCAATAGATACATACATATCAGGTATATACGTAAAACACTTGTTCATATCAAATAGATGAGGTCATGCATTTAATAGAAAGTAGCAGAGGAGAAAGGCAACAAAAAACCTATACAGTTCTGTACGGCAATATTACATAAATAATGCATACCAGCATTCTCATCTAATTGTACGAGAGATCATGGCTTTTGTTTAAGTATTCACATAGTGTAAGCAATATCATCATCGTCATCACACATTTATGTGTTTGATGTATCATCTGTAAATAAATATGTATTGAAGTATCACCCTGTGTTACAGCTAAGTAAATAGCAGAGGATGTCCGTAAATTATTGATCCCGACTAATATATCTTTTTTCTTATAAAATTAATTTCGACCAAAATATAATACTTAGCAATTACTACGGATTAAATATTTCTGTTTTGTATAATACGACAGGTCCTGTTTATTGTTTCAATATGAATACGCCTCCTTCCTAGTCGTTGTTTTTTTTATCCACAGAGAAAATCAAGCAGAATCTCAACTCAATGTCAAATTCAATGAAACTAAGGCAAACTATGATAAAAAGAAAGATTTACGAGGTAATTTCCCTTAAAAAAGGAATAAGACCAGGTGTTTACGAAACTAATGTCAATTTGTGGAGAAACTGTTTAAATGAGGACATAATACCAGGTTACCATGTAAATATAAAAACAAAACATTCAAATGAACAATAAATAAACATTTTTTAATCAATAAAGTTTGTCAAAACACGAAATAAACTGCGTTTTACAGCCTCAATAGGGTAATAAAAAGTAGAGGTTAGTTCGACAACAACATCATAATTGGCTGAAACATGAGAAAATGAATAAACAAATACATAATCTAATTCACTGAAATTTCAATTAAACCGTAATGTAAAACTCGTGTGAAAATAAGGAAGAATTGCTCTTAATTTTCATATAAATGTGCTCAGTTTTATTAAAGAGAAGTGATGATGGAGCAGTATGACTTATGAAGTGATTGACATTAGTTTAAAATGTGATTCATTAAATGAACAGTAATATGTAAGATGGGTGAATTTACACTTAATGGTTCTTACTCTCTCATGGGGTCGCTACAACTCAGTAGTTAGTGAGTTAGTCTCACTGACAAACGGATCGTCCAATTTTCCCCCAAATGCTGAGTATGATTTTTTTGACGTGCCTTTCGTATGACTATCAATGAGGTATTCGTCGGCTACTTTAAAGAGACGCCACATCATAATGTTTATTGGTTGATTACCCCACAAATCAGAAATATCGCGCTTCTTTGAAGGCTAGAATACTTCTTGGTATTCCAGAGTTTACAAAACTGATAGCTTTTAAACCACTACATTACTGTTCAGGCCAGGTAGTTTTCCAGTATGAATAATCCAAACCACCTGCAAAAAGATTTTTTCTGTGTTCTGTCAAGAAGCTACACGGTACAATAGAACAAAAGTAAACCCAAACCTAAAGGAATGAGCAAAGTACACACTAAAAAACACGGGAATGATGAAATTAGTTAATTTGATGTTTTATAAGTGTTAGATAGTGTGCTAGATTGTTTTACTTTCATGAACACTGGTTGTATGATCGAGAACATAAAATTTCTTGGTTAAAATTGTTCTCTTTTTAATTTTTGTGCTTATTTGTGTTATTCCTTTTAAATATCTTTATTTTGTTCACTTTTCCCCTTCGTTTAACGAATTTGCACCGATCAGAATCATCAGTATGATGTTCTGTTGTGAAGTGATAGCATCGCCGTATACCCACCACCCTAGACGAAATTAATTAAATATAGAGTTACAAAATCATCAAAAATAAGACTGTGCTTGACTGACGGAGGATGTTGCCAGACGTCACATGACCTGTGGGTACGATTTTTTTTTCATTTATTCCTCTCTTTATACAAAAGACGTTTCAAGGAAGTGTAACAAGTTTAAACGACAGGCGTATTATTGTGCACACCTTTCTCTTTCCTTAACGAAGATCTGATGTTTAATTCTGATACAAGGTACGTTTTGTTTTTAGTCTGGATTAAGATTTTTATATTGGTGTCGGACTAATAAACATAATTATGTTTGAATAACAGTGGCATATCATTTTGATTACTGGATAGTATTTTAATAAGTTTGGATAAACACGAATCTGCTTAAATCAGATACTGTTATGTGTATAATTCACAACAGGCGAATGTATTGTCAAGATCGACGTTATTTTCTTTTTTCGTAATAAATTTAGCGTATGACAAAACATCAACATCGTGTTTTCTTATCCTTCTGATAACTTTTTCATTCCAACCATGTATACTGGAATAAATATAATCTGTTAAAACGGTTTTGACTTGAAAGTTTTATCTTTCAGACATGGCGATAAAATCCTTTCTGGTATTTGTGGTTCTGGGGTTTTGCATGGGAATAGGTAAGTGATATCGCAGTAGTTAGTCAGATTTTTTACCAGTGTGATAAACGTAGAAAATTAAAGCTGGTAAGCCTAAAATATTATCTGTAATATTTTTCAAATTAACAAACGATCCTTAGTTATAAGATAAGCTGATATAGGTATTGTGTATGGAACAATTGTATTCCTGTAATTTGTATGGTATTTTAGTCCAGTGTTATCCACAAGGGGCGCCAGCTGGAACCGTCCTTACAATGTTCCCGAAACATCAAAATGCTAACCAACAAAGGTCTGCGTCACCGTTTGTTATACAAACGAATCAGTCTTCATTCAGTCCCTCAGATCAAGTAAACAGTAAGTTAAAAGTTTCCAAAGTTCTTGTCTTTAAAATTTATCTTAATTGGGCAGGATTTACACTGTTGTAATATAAAATCTTCTGAATATATTCTGTTCAAATATCAGTATTTTTATGTTTCATTTATCAAAATATCAGCTTTTATATAACAGAAATGTTTTATAGTTATTTTCAAAGTATATGATTAACATATCAAGGTGTGTTTTATATGTCAAAGTATAAGCTTAATATATTTAAGTATGTTTATATATAAAAGTAAAATTCCATATATTGAACAGTACTGTGTATGTCAAAGTATTGTTTAACGTAGATAGATATCCGGTTTCATTTTTAATGTGATAGTATAGGTTGACATAGTACTATCATTATTTTTAATGATATAATAAACCAATGTTCATTACACATAGGATGTTCCACGACCAATCAAAACAACGCTGATAGTAGGGATAATAATCTATATGAATACATCCTAGACATCTTAAGCATGACGAAAACAAAATGTATTTTTTTAGTAGAGGTATCTTTAAAAACCTCAAACATATTTTGACGTATTGATTTTATTCATATATATATTGCTATTTTCATTTTTATCTATTTATTCATTTATTGTTTTATTTATTTATTTACTTGATAATTTACTGACAATACACATCAATCAAATTCGGTAAAGTGTACTCATCAGACGAAATAACTTAAACTACCTGACTTTATCTGGGAACCACACCCAGTGTTGTTGTCATACAAATAAGGAGGAATTATTGACACACAAGGATGTTTGACGGTAACGTGATATTGGGATAATTGTCCACACATGATCATTACCATGACTTCCTCCTGTCACTGTAACTCCCATGATGGTATAGTATTTCAACGACCATTGTTTTATCACAGTTGAAGGAGTTTTATAATCAATTACCCTTTTTGAAATCACACATTTGTAACGTGGAAGGTGAAGATTACACTGGTGATTCACTATCTGAAAAATGAAAATAAATGAAATCCTATTGTACATCTCGTCTAGATTTTGACTTCTGACTTCTGATTTTGCTCAGTCGCCTATTTGGCTTCAAACTAATGGACAATTAAAATGGCACAAAGGTTATGTTTTGTTTATTTATTTCTTGATATATCGTTGTTCGTTTGGTATTAGAGAAATATATACGGTAAATGATAACGAGGACACCTTACCAGTCGTCTCCTTGATTTCAAAATTAGGCCTTTAGTATCACAAACGAATCCTAGAAGGACGAAACAGCTGTATGATGCAGTTTAATTCTTAGATATCATTTGGGACTATGTAAGGCGTGCTTTATTACTCCCTCACATATGTTACACTAATTTATCAATATTATTAATCAATAATTAAAACATTATTATGAAGCAACTACGTTGTGGACAGATCAGTTAATGACGCTTTGACATTAAGATTGAAAGGTGGAATTTGAAAACAAAACATTGGGATGTGTTTTACAGTTTCTGGTTCGACAGAATAACAATCCGTGATAATGTAGCCTATACTTAATATTCAAAATGTATTTATTTCAAGCATTTCCGAAGTATGATCGTGAAACGTTACTGCATAGCTGGTTGTTGAAACAAACAAAACATTTTCCTGATATAGAAGAAAACAATATTATTCGCTGATTGCACAAATGGCATCCATTAACAACTTTTAATTCAAATAAAGAATTAGATGATAGTATGAAATAATAAAACGAACTCCATTAACAGCTGTTTCGTTCTTCCGGTTCCCATCGATGCTACTAATGGCCTGAATAGTTGAAACCAAGGCGACTCAGGAACATACTGGTGCCTAGACTTCTACTGTAGTTATTCTGCAGGCTACTGACACCCTATGCTTTTAATTTTTGTTTTCTGTAGGCTACTGATGTCCCTGTTATTTTTGTTTTTCTGCAAGCTCCGGACGTCATAAACGTATATTTCACTTCATGTTACTTATTCTGCAGGCTACTGGCGCCCTAAACTTTTATTCAAATCATTCTGTAGGCTACTAGCACCCTAAACTTTCATTTTAGTTATTCTACAGGCTACTGACGTGCAAATCTTTCAATTTAGTTAGTCTGCACGCTTCTGATGGACGAGAGTTTATCGGGATCATTCTGGTGGTACACAGGCAGTCCGGCGATAGGGAGGAGGTGTTGGGAAGCTTCACCAACTTCCCACAGGATAAGCTTATGACAGGGAACTTCCTTGGCGGAGAGGCAGTGAGTGATAAATAGAAAACTATTGCTTACTGTTTGGTATAAGGTTATATATATCCGGCATATTGTGGGTAAATGTGTTTTATATTTTATGATATAAATATTTTTGTATTCATTCGTTAAAATCGTCACAATGGATCAACGGGTTTTATTTTCCTAGAATTACATCACACACAAAAACAACGACCCAGTGAGTGTAATCCGACTGACATGGAACGCACCAGATTCAGAAATAGGAAACGTAACGTTTAGGTAAGTATATAGGTAACGATAACAAATCATTATAACAGAGATGTTTTCTATGTATTACTAGTTATCTAGTATGACTTTCTATATATCTACGTCATAAGTTAGTGTTCCTTTCTTTGTTTATACATGTAATTTGCAAAACACAAATATAGAATTAACATTGATGGACAACTTAGATAAACATACAGAACGTTTAGACCGAGGGAATATTATAATAATGTATCATTTTACTAGTCTTAGTAATTAAATCATTGGTGCTTTTTGATATTTTCTTCAGGGCGACATTTCTGGAATCATTCAGAGTATTTTGGTGGAATGTCACGACAGAGCTGCCGTCCGATACTTTCATTCAGCAGCCAATAAGTAACCCGGTAACTAAAGAATGCAAAACACGATATTATCGTGAGGCTGAAAAACACAAAGTTATCGTAAGACTGTAAAACACGTTATTGTCATGAGCCAGTAAAACATGTTATTATCGTAACAATGTAAACACGCTATCATTGTGAAAGTGTAAAACACGCTATTATAATGAGACAGTAAAACACGTTATTATCGTGAGACTATAAAACTCGCCATAATCGTGACACTGTTAAACACGTAAAAATCGTTAGACTGTAAAACACGCTACCGTTGTGAGAGTGTAAAACACGATATTATCGTGATCCTGTTAAACAAGCTATTGTTGAGAGACTTTGAAACACGCTAGTATTGGGGGACTGTAAAGCATGCTATTATTGGCAGACCAATTCAAATTTGTAATGTCAATTTGTAATTGACGATAAACTCTAATGATTCAATTAAATGATAATCAACATGATTAATTCTTTAAAATTGGTTTATGATCCACTAACATACAACATTATTTTTAAGAAATTATTATCATAGGAAGATCGTCAGCCATTGAATTATGTCTTATGCATGCAAACCATTTGCTATGCTAACTGAAAATATCTAAATTTACATATACGTCAGATCCTTGTTGAACCAATCACGATTGACCACGTCGCGTGCGGAGTGAACTTAGGGTGTCTATTGTACCCTATCTACTGCAGTGGACCGGACTGTACAGCGGGAGTCACCTTCAGCACTGACCAAGACAATGTCACCTTTCAGATGTGGGCCAATGCGGAACACTATGTCTCCATCGGCTTTTCAGGAGATATGACTATGGTACGGATGTTTTTCGTAATTGATGTCATAACATAGATATGGTTAGTTCATGTCAAGTTTGAAACTTTAATCGCTTTTAATTGATCAATCGTATTTAATTGCTTGATTTTCTCAAGGTATGTGCCTGAAACACCTTAAATAATCACCAATATTAAGTTTCCACAGGTTTCCCTCATTGTTTTTTTCTTCAATATCTAATCAAGACAGGTTTCCCTGTGTTTTTCTTCAATATTTAGTGTATATAGATTTCCCTGATATAAGTACAACTGAATTATGCTTATCTGAAGTAGTACATTTAAAGACATACAAACTGGACACAGTTTTAACCTATATAATATTGTAAACGTTTGATCGTATTGACAATTTAGTTTTGTTTTTATTTTTGTAATTTTAGGGAGAGGATGAAACAATTACTTGTGTGTATGATGGAAACACCGTTAGTTTCCAGCACGGCTATAATCCCAGCCGGCACAACGACCGCCAGTACAAGGTAGAATTCATAGCAGGGTTCCCTTCCGATGTATTTCAATAGTGTTTGACATCAAGTGATTAATTCAAGACAGTTACAACATAACTAAACCGTTTTTCTCTGTTTTCAAGATGGACTTGTTGAGCGAAATGGCTAGCACGTATGTCGATGGCATGATGACATGTTCCTTCAGACGACCCTACGCCATGAATGTTTCCGCCGAGGACGGTACAGTGATAACCTTTGACCTTCATGATTCCTATCACTTGATGGTAGCGTGGGGTGATGTATTTGAAGGTATTTCGAAAATGTATTTATGACCGTTTGTTTCGTCATAGGGTGTCTGCTTCTATGCTCATTAGCATGGTTGTTGTTGCTGACCTTCTCATTTGGAAACGTGGTAACACTTACTTGGTTTGATCAACCGATGAAACAAAAAACGGTTATCACTCCGGAACACCTACCATCTTTCTCCTTACATCTATGTAAATTATCAAATGGTTTCCGCGTAAATCTTTCATTGGTTTGGAGTTTAAATCGAGATTCTGTTGACATGTCTGAATATTTAATATATTAAAGTGTATTTATGGGTAAATTAAGATAGGCGGAATAGTTGGATGCTATTTTTCTTTTAAAGCTTAAAACAGTTTCTGATATCATTATTTTCCATTTGCTCACATAAAACCTTTGAACACACAAAACGTCCGTTTGTTGTTCATAAACCCGCATTCCAGATGAATTATTCAAACAACAAGTTCAGTTTTGCAAACCAATCAAGCTACTGATATCAAAATTAGTAAATGAAATGGTCAGTTATGGATTCATAAATCAACCTCATTTAGGTTTGTATAAAACGCAGCAGACCTCAAACCGGTGAACCAAATAACCCGGATTTACACGAAGTGCAAGAGAGCTCAAAAGATTTGTAAATGAATGAACTAGTCACAAAAATATTCAAAGCTCAGCTGATCTGAGATATACAGTGATAAGTCAGTCATAAGCAATCCAGATATGTAATTCAAAGTCGGTGTGACCGTTTGAAAAGTTCGCGTTATCCGAGTATTCGATTTAAGTAATATCGAATGTTTGGTGAAGCGTTTGGCCGGAACAGACGAAGTACTTCGAATTATACGTGGTCTTCTAGTTTTACTAGTTCGAGATAACGAAGTTCGACGGCATATTATTACAATTAAAAATGTTACTTTCGATTCCTTGATTACACATGCTATCATTGATTTTTTTTCTTCTTAAGGAACTGACGTCATGGCAAAGCATAATCAGTTACCAGTGACGTCATCACAGCAGATACAGTTCAACAGTTACGATATATACCGTGGAAAATCCTTACCACTCCTGACAAACATCCATGGTATGTCATTTCCTAACTATTACGACAGATACAAAATTTGTAGGACTAACAATGTATTGTGTTGTGTATGAATGAGTTTATTTATGGTTCTGTTGAGATTTATGGTATTTTCTTTGTTGTTATTGAAGATATTTAAACTAAATAATGGAATAAACAAACTATTTCAAAAGTCTTAAAAGTTTT
This sequence comes from Ylistrum balloti, assembly GCF_031769215.1. Classification (NCBI taxonomy): domain Eukaryota; kingdom Metazoa; phylum Mollusca; class Bivalvia; order Pectinida; family Pectinidae; genus Ylistrum; species Ylistrum balloti. Next base: position 319,428 of record NW_026782174.1, on the reverse strand, counting down.
TAATCGGACCATTGGAAATTGAATCATTGTTTATAGATTTGGTTATTAACTGATGTGTAGGAGTCCTGATGCTGGTGGCTTGGGTTCTGTTTGGTGGAGCTACGACAATTGTATCCCGATACTTCAAACACATGTCCTCCGGTACAAAACTGCTCGGCACTGATGTCTGGTTTCAGGTAAAAAATAACCAAAAGAAAACGTCATTGTTCAATAAGCCTCAACTACTTATTTTTCCTGATCTTAGAATACACATCAAAATGTGGTTATTTTCATTAAACTCAAAACTACATCGTGCCTAATCTAATATCGGGGAATTACCATGAAGCTCTTTTCATACGAGATTTATGAAACTAGTTTTATTTATCTATTTTTGGCGTCGTGAAATGAAAATAATAAAATAGAGATGAAAGTAAGGTCCTGGTTACAAGTTTAATTGGAAACTCTTGCAAACATAAATAATGATTAGACTGACACGAAACCTGATTTATTTTCATTCTCCATGTCTCTTCCTCTTGTGACTTCACGATGCAGATGATGTCGTGTAGTTATGACGTCATATTGGAAACAATAGTGAAATTCGATTTTAATCTCACCTCCACTATGCAGTATTACAAGTGTATTACAGCAGCTATGCATGGATTGGTATATTACATTGATATCATGACGGTTAAAAGTGAATGCTTATCTAATAGTAACTTCTGTTGTTGTTAAAATATTTGTTTCGTGTTACTACAACAGGTACACAGGGGTACAGCTGTGCTGACAGTAACGATCACCGCAGCATCGTCTGTTCTTATATTCATGAAGGTGGAAGGTCTTTCTAAGGTTAGAATTTCTATCTTACTCAGCTTTTCGTATTTCAATGAAATGCCGCGATGTTAGAATGTCAAATTTTCCATCTTGGGTTTCTGTGATTAAATTATTGTTTAGATGAAGACCATACATGTAAACTAGATAGATAAATACATACATGTAAAGAAAGAAAGAAAGAAGAAAATATGCAATGTCCTTTACTTGTGTTTTAATATTATATAAATTTACTGGGTTTGTTTTTAAATTTTGACAAACTTTTTAAACGTGAAACATATTTTGACCTATTCCTACCAAAATAACACATCGCGAATAAGTCGCTAATGAAATAATGTATTGGTGACAGTTTTGGTCACTTTAAGTAAGTAATGTCACGTTCTGGAATGCGAACAATGTATACAGCAACAGAACTATCAGGCAAACTAACCAGAATCCAACACGTCCAGCTTCATAAAACGAAATGGACTATCTAAATATGAAAAAAGTTTAATTGAATTAAAGATATGAATTTTAACCTTAAAAGAAGATCATTAAAACTGATCTGACATAAAATTATAGGTTGCAGTGCTCCACAGCTGGCTTGGAATAGCTGTGATATCCGGCGTTACTTTACAAGTCCTCGGAGGGTTGTTGCGGCCGGGGTCTAAGAGTTGTGTACGACCAGTTTTCAACTGGTTGCATTTTATACTGGGAAAATCACTACATATCGCAGCAGGTAAGGTTGGTAAGAAAAGAGAGCTCCTGGAATATATGTTCTATTCAATGATTTGTGTCCAAAAGTTTGGTGAAAACTTGCGAACTGCATCTAAAACAAATGGTTCTAGTATGTTGTAATTAATTAATAATGTAGTACACTTTCCCGCAAAATCCAAATAAAATCAGTCTCTTAGTTAATTGTGACGAAAATGAAGTATTGTCCCAAGAATTTATTTTCAACTTCACAGAAAAGTCTTCACTTTCAGGTGAATTTGCCTTGTTGGAATACACCTGCCACAAATATTTTTGCTGTATTCGGCAGTGACAGAAAACAGCTGTATTTTAGCACGTGTGTAAATTCGACAGAATAACTTTCTGAAATTACTCAAAAATTACGTTTAACACTAAAAACAACTCTTGAAATAGTCGATTCCATATATTGTAATGAACAAGGTTATTGACGGAAATTCATAAAATCGCTGTCATATGCTATGATGTTTGGAACTATATTTCTGCGCGGAGCAATCATAATGACGTTCGTTATCAGGCAAAAATCCATCGTAACATAAACGTCAGGTAAACAAAGATTAAACAACCGAAATGTTGAAGTCTTGATTGTCTGACTTGCAAGCAGGATAAATAGAATACTTAGTCATTGTCTTAAAATATATGCTGTTTTATTTTTGGCGAGGAGAAGAAAATCAAAAGAAGTCAGCCTCTGCATTTCATTTAGGGACAGAAAGATAGAAGTGGCTCGCCAAAGGCTCGCCATTTTGGACTTTCTTCCCCCTCGCCAAAATACAGCTTATATTTTAAGGCACTTGCCATGTATTCTTTATTTATTTTCTTGTTTGGCTCTATGTATATAACTCTAAATTTTCAGTAAAAAGTGCTGTTAACATCTGTGTCTTTTGTACAATCTTACAGGAAGGTGCTTCTCACCTGTGTGTCTTTATTGCCAGAGTACGACTCTCTACAATGCGTTGACCAATCACTGATGCTGTATTTATATAATTGGTTTCAGCCCTGTCATGCTTCGTCATATTTAACACGGATTTTCTGCCTGCTGCCCAACAGTTGTTTGGTACAGTCGTGACAACAGTATGGGTGGTACTACAAGTAGTCTGGGAGATGGTCCTCGAAATCTGTAAATACAGCATGACAACGAAAGGTGGGGAAAACTAAACGCTATAGTATAAAATGTATTACCAGATACGTCTTATTACAGAATCATGGACTACATACATGTATAACGGTTTTCAGTGTAATTATACTTCTGTTGTACGTATCACCTTTTATAGAAAAATACATAATGTCTATATATGGTGCCACTGACCTCCAAATACAAAATATCACATTTCTTTTGACTGCTTTTCTGGTAAAAGAAAATCCATCTTTCATACACTATCGCTCATTCCCCACTGTCGTGGAAAAAATGAAGGATGTACGCACGGAACCTTGTGGACAAGACAAAATAAAAACAAGTTTGAGCCTTTGATGTACTGTACATCAATCGAATCTCGAGGTCGATACATTGTACTGACTTTTAACTTGGATCTCGCTCCTTTGTAATCTTCAAAAGAGCGTTCCAGCTAGTGATTGGTCAGTGTTTTTCTCAAGGAACCCGTTCTAGACTTAACAAGCTACATCGCTTTTGTCTTCATTTCGGCTAAGGCATGTTCCAGGGGTGCAGAGAGCGACAGTGATTGTAAACCCTGAAGTTTCGAGGATGATGAAAACCATCGACCCTCACCCAAAATTTAGATTAAATTAAAACAGAACAGAGTGAAATAAAACAACAACCGTATACAGTGTATAAACGGAATGTTGAATGATAGTTATGGTTAATTCCTATAAGGAAGACTGATAGTGTGATAGTGTAAATCTCTGTTTTTGTTCATATTTTGCCCTAGTTTTATGGAATTTGAGTTTGGATTATGATTACTTTGCTATGTCAGAATTTTCTTGATGTTTGTTGTATTTCAGCTTCCTACTGTATGAAGTCTGAGGACACACTTGAAACAACTGGTGGATCTGTACCTTCCATTCTCCTCTTCTTCTACATAACCACCATGGTCGCCGTGCTGTTTCCATTAGTTATGGCAATATTTTTCTTTTGAAAACGAGGTTTGAAATATTTCAATCTTATCAAATATATCCATAAATTCTTTCGATTACTGTATCAGAGCTCGTATATCCGTATATCCAGATGGCTCGAGATGATTATTGCTATAAATTAAAACGAGTTATTTCCCTTCCTACATATAAGCTACTCTGTCATATGAATAAATGCATATAAAAAAAGTCGTACATCACACCCGCCTTTTATTTGCTTTCATAAAATGAGTCAAGTGGCACATAAACGACGCAAAGTTTGGAGCGATATTATCAGCATGAAATATATACGACACAAACACGATGTAAGAAAAACGGGTGTCAGGACGTAATATCTGTTCCTTTACGTCCACAGACGCGTTCCGTAAGTTGAATAAAAATTCTAAAAAACTCACACAGAGAATCAAGAAGTAAGAAGAAAAAAATAAGAAAAATTATAAAAGACTGTCAAGGTCAAGGATGATAAGTCCAGATGTACTTTGTTCACCATTTTTTTCAAACCATCGACAATACACTTTTTTTCTTAATGGATTCACTTTTATATATTAATATATTGTTTCTTCAGGTTTAGATAATGAAAGGATGAGAAACCATATATATAGAGCCGAAATTACTTCCAACTGGAAATGGAAAGGTCCGTTTTCTACATTATTTGCATGAACAATCGATTGTATGTTCCAAAATATTTTTAATGTTTCTGTGAGTGTGTGATTTATGAGCCTTTCTAAACATTTTATTTTGACAAAGACTGACAAAAAATGAAAAGATCTTATTTATATTCCATGATGCTATATTGCTTGAATGCATAACCTGAGATTGGATGTTAAAGAGCTAGACTGTATTATTATTGTCATAGAAATTACCTAGCGCTTTTATTTTATGAACCTTCATAAACGTACATGGTAATTTTAATAAACGCCTACTTACCATAAGTCAAACACTTAAACCTCGAGTATATACAAAAATTCGAAAAAGTTTCAAAAAAAAAAAAAAAAAACAAGCAAACATATGTCAATATAATTATAATCCAAAAACAATTTCAATAAAACTGGGCCAGACTCTGCACAAAAGAACGCTTTATACCGCGACTCAAGAAAAAAAAGTTTTGCTGTAGTTGTTCCAAATGTTCCTTCTTCAGATTCAAAATGACAGTTTTTGTCCTCTTTGTGTAACGTAAACAATCAGAGATCACTGTTATCACACTATATCTATCATTGTTTCATCCATGCTTCAAATTAGTTTGTAAACAAGTACTTGGGAATAGATGGAAAGTAGTATTCGATCTACAGTGTCTTATGGAGGAAGTGTTCAAAATGATAGATTAAATTGTCCATATGAATATATTGTATCATATTATCGCGAGTGAGAACTGAAACACGGAATCCACATTTTATAAGATAGAAGTAAAAAGATTGTGGGCTTGTGATATTTGACTTCATATATTACAAGACAGACGGACAGACAGATAGACAGACAAATGCTTAAAAGTCACATGCTCGGAAATCGAATTTTCAGGCTGCTTAAAACAATATGTTGAATTTCACTAGCAATTTTATCAGATAAAAACACGAGAAACAGTTAAATATATAATTGATTTTAATATTTCATCACCAAACTATATACATACGTTATTCATACAACAAAATTTGTGAAACATGGTTATCTGGAAGTGGACAGCTTCACAAACAAAACAAATCATCATATCATACGGCTAGGTAGAAAACTGTCCCTATTGGTAGGTATTAACTTTAAATAGCATTTTGCTAATTGTTACAATGCATGACAAGTATTTCAATAAGAGTATTGTTATTTTCGTCAGTTAAAATTGTCAATGACAGTGTTAAGTAGAACGTCACCTTCATACTCATAGTCCATGAACTTGACCTTATAGTGGTGTATTATAGAGATACCTTTCTGGATTATGACCACCCAATATATCAGGATGAAGTAGAGGGCACTGTGAGATTTTTTAATTCTAATTCGTAAAGGTTTTTTGTTACAGAATGATCGCAGTATTTTTTATCTATTTATGAAACACATCATTGACACACGTTTTCTATTCAAATGCACCGCCATCCGTTGACAAATATACATTCTGTAAATTATATAGAACCTGTCTTTGACACTTACATATTGGGGCATCACGACATCTATCTGACACTTTCTTTCATAAAATATACACAGCATTCATGTAATAATGTTAGGTTAATGTAATATAATACGACTCGGTTAGAGGCCGTCCCCTACACCTAAATATATCACTTACTACCACTAATTGCTCTCATGAATCAGCTTAATCGACGCTGTACCACAACAGAGGTGTTCAATTTCAAAGTAGTGAACTGCTCTTTCTCATTTTCTCTTTCTATTCAATAACGATGAATATTACACGCGCCATTAATTCTATAGACCAATCCGAAGTGGTGTGGTGTGGTGTCTTGAATGAATGAAGGTCCCTACACTCGTGACTATGTTAGAAATCATTTCTCTTATATCATTTATTTATTTTTATAAGATATATTTCGTCATACATCACGATATCGAAGACCAATTAAAATGAAATTCAACGAGTTTGCTTTTTCCTCTTGTCAATAGCGACCTCTTGGGTTCGTGTGAAACACATCGGGTATTTTAAGCGATCCTCTGGGGTTTGAAGATTACACTTACTACTGAAGTTCAATACTGACCCTCTGAGGTTGTGAGGAAGACAATTACTGACTCCTATGGGTTTGTGTGGAAAAAACAAGAAAATACAACTATATTACGGACTCCTAAGGGTTTGTTTGGAAAAACAAGAAAATACAACTATATTACGGACTCCTAAGGGTTTGTTTGGAAAAACAAGAAAATACAACTATATTACGGACTCCTAAGGGTTTGTTTGGAAAAACAAGAAAATACAACTATATTACGGACTCCTAAGGGTTTGTTTGGAAAAACAAGAAAATACAAATATATTACTGACTCCTAAGGGTTTGTTTGGAAAAACAGGAAAATACAACTATATTACGGACTCCTAAGGGTTTGTTTGGAAAAACAAGAAAATACAAATATATTACTGACTGTTAAGGGTTTGTTTGGAAAAACAGGGAAATACAAATATATTACGGACTCCTAAGGGTTTGTTTGGAAAAACAAGAAAATACAAATATATTACTGACTGTTAAGGGTTTGTTTGGAAAAACAGGGAAATACAACTATATTACTGACTGCTAAGGGTTTGTTTGGAAAAACAAGAAAATACAAATATATTACTGACTCCTAAGGGTTTGTTTGGAAAAACAAGAAAATACAAATATATTACTGACTCCTAAGGGTTTGTTTGGAAAAACAGGAAAATACAACTATATTACGGACTCCTAAGGGTTTGTTTGGAAAAACAAGAAAATACAAATATATTACGGACTCCTAAGGGTTTGTTTGGAAACACAAGAAAATACAAACATGTAAACCGCATCATTATCCAAGCTCAAATTCAATACAGCTGAAAAGCACCGCCGAAAACTAAACACTGACGTTTGCTTCAGTACTGACCTCTGGGTTTGTGTGGCATACATCAATTAAGGAATTTTAATACTGACATCCTGAGTCACTGTCAGAAAAACAACAAAAAATATCAACATAATGAAAATTCAAACTCAGATTCAAAGTAGGGCGAAAAATGAACAAAAGACAGATTTATACACAGACACATGGACAAGTACAAAGAGAAAACGACCAGGTGTTCCAGAAGATTAATCGTCCTAATCTTTATCGACGACAAGTTTGTTTCTTTATCTTATAACCTCACAGCGGCTAAATTTATCGTTATTGACTTCTGATTTTTATGATATTGACTGAACTGGTATCTAGGTATATAAGGTCATATCACTATGGATTGATTTTTAGTTTCCGTAACTATTCACATGACCTAAGGTGGTCATTAACGAGTTGTGGGAATTGTATTGCTCACAAACCCCGGTGTTAAATTTGTGTTTGAATTGTTGTTGACATTTTCTTGCTTGTGTATTTGGCTTTTAATAAATTGACCTGGTTTTCGTGAAAGAATATTAACCGACAAAACATCTTTGATAAGGAAAGGGCTGGTGTTGTATTAAATTGTGCCGAACCGTGTTGATGTTAGCATGTTTTAATGATTACGGTACTTGCAAAATATACATACGTGTGAAATAGATGAAAAAAAATGGTTGCTGAAGTCTCCTCAGCGAGATTGTTGTAAACTTTATTTTATTTCATTTTCTTTACATACATAGACATGAAACATCACAAAAAATAACAATTGAAATTGGATTCGGAAACAAGTTATACAACTTATATAAATCCGTCTCCATTTCTGTAACAAGCAAGATGTTGACAAATGGGAAACAGATCACAAACAAAACAATAAATAAATGCATTTCTTATGAAAGAAAAGAAATAGGAAAAGAGGATAAGGAAAGAAGAGCTTAAAGAATAAGACTGGTAGGTTTACCATGCCATTAACAAGAATAGAAGGTATAAGTACATTAAATTCATCTCTGTGATAAGCTCAATTAACAACTGTGTATTGTGATAAGAAGAACATGGGGAAAAACTGTTACGATTAAAGACATAACATAAACAAACAAATTATTTAAATCTCTTTGAACTAATAACAAAATTTTGAACACATGAAAAAACAAAAGAATTTTCGTCGTATGATAATTCACTATCACCGAAAAGCAAGACTTCAACAGTGATATGGTTGTCTAATTGACCGAGACAGTGTAAACGGAGGTCGGAGAAGAGGGGACACTTTAATAGAAAATGTCTTCTCCTTCATTACAAGAACACATAGGACTGTTAACAAGATTTCGACGAAATAAATAGAAATTTAGTGAAATACATTCCATCCGCAATCTCGCATGGAGAATCTGACCCAGTCTGCTACCGTGAGAGAAATAACGTGGAACAACGAAGCCTGGTAAATCCAGATGATTTTTTAATTTAGTAACTGAAGGATCATTTTTAATTATTTCTGGCAAAGAATTCCAGAGGTGAATGACAGAGGGAAGGAAAGATCTCATAAAAAGATTTGTGCGACAGGAAGGAGTACGAAAGTTATTTCTGACACGAGTATTGTGATCATGAATAGTGTTGTTACGGCTGGGGAGAATTTCTTGCAGATATTGAGGAAGAAGGCCATGAACCATTTTATGAAAGTGGATAATTTTATGGTGCTTACGCCTTTGCTCGAGAGGAAGCCAACCCGTTTCAATATACAGTTTAACTCTACTAGTGAGGTTTGTTCCACCAGTAACAATACGAGCTGCCTCTAATTGGAGATCTTCTAACATATCAGATTGAGATTTTGAAATGTTGTCCCAGACAATATCACCATATTCAAAAATAGGCCGGATAACGGTGAAATAAAGAGTTTGTAGAGAGGTGCGGTCAAGAGTGAATCTAAATTTACGAAGGATATTTAATTTAGGAGAAACCTTGGATATTATGTAGTTAATGTGATCGGTCCAACCACCGTTGTTAGATAAAAAAAAGACCGAGATGCTTATGTGAACTCACATCAGAAAGAAAGGTGTTATTCATAATTAAATTAGGATGTACTGGCATGTTAGTTTTTTTGGATATTAGCAAAGTGTCAGTTTTAGAAGGGTTAAAATTTACCAACCATAATTCAGACCATCTGTGAATTTTATCAAGGTCATTGTTTAAAACATCTGCACTAGCCAGAGGAGAATCAACAATCACATACAAAGAAGTGTCATCAGCGAATAATTTAATATCAGCTTGTATACCCATTACTATGTAATTTATAAATAAAAGGATTAAGAGAGGGCCTAATATCGAACCTTGTGGAACTCCAGCATTAATAGTTGACCAGTTAGAAAATTTCCCATTAATGACAACTCTTTGTTTACGATTTTGAAGATAATTAGTGAACCAATTTAGAAGTGAACCTTGAATTCCAAAGCTAGAAAGTTTAAGTAGGAGTCCCCTATGCCAAACACGATCGAACGCTTTACTGATGTCGCAAAAGACCATTCGTATTTCTTTACCAGTATCTAAGGCAGAGTAAATATCATGAGTGATAGAAAGAAGTTGATTAACAGGTGAATCACCTTGTCTAAATCCAGATTGGTGGGGAGAAAGTAAGGAGTTAGCATGCAGAAAATTGTAAACATATTTAAAAACACATCTTTCCATCAGTTTTCCTACAATAGATAATAGGGGGATAGGTCTATAATTAGTTAATGTGGACTTGTCACCTTTTTTGAAAACCGGAGTTACATTGGCAGACTTCCAATCGGAAGGAAACACACAAGAGGTAAGAGATTTGTTAAAAAGTAAACTTAGAGGGTTACATAAAATATCAACAGATTCCTTAAGCAGACGAGGGTTTATAAGATCGGGACCGATTGCTTTAGAACAGTCAAGCATTAGTATTGCATCTTTGACATCAGAAGCGCTTATTGTTATACTAGAAAGAGAATAGTTATAATTGTTGTCAATTGGTGGAAGGTTAGCGTTAGAATCATCAATAGTGGATAGAGCACAGAAGAAATCTTTGAATAAAGACGCCTTTTCAGAATCATCAGAGATAACAGTATCATTGTGAGAGAGAGGTGGTATATAAGATTTCCTATTGTTTGGAAGTAATGAATACACAGTCTTCCACCATTTCTTAACACAGAGATTAGAAGGTTTATTCAGGGATTCACACAGATTTTGGATATATTTGTCTTTAGCCTGTTTAATTTTATTAATACATTTGTTACGAATTTGACGAAATTTGGACCAGTGAGCAATGGTAGGGCTACGTTTGGCATGTTTATGTACACGTTTGCGTTTCATAATTAACCTACGAATTTCATTTGACATCCACGGGGGTTCATGAGATCTAAAATTCACGGTTTTGTTTGGAATGCATAATCTTGCAATGTCAAGTAATTTATCTGCAAAATTGTGAACAGAAATATTTATATCATCAACATGGATTAATGAATTCCAGTTGACAGAATTAAGTTTTTCTCTAAATAGATCGTAATTACATAAATCAAACAGCCAGACGTTGCGCTTGAAACATTGCTGCATGGGCCTGGAGATATTAAGCGAGGAGTAAGTTGGACAATGATACCTTAGGGGTTGGTCAAGAAAATTTTCACCAACGAAGCATTTGCTAATGAAATTTGGATTGTTTGTGCAAACTATATCAATAAGTGAGGAGGAAGCTTCAGTATAGAATGTTGGGGAATCGACTAACTGAGAAAGATCAAATAATAGAAGCAAAGAACGCAATTGGGAAGAGAGGTTATCGACAAGAAGATTCGCGTTAAAATCACCTGTTATAACAATATTAGACATACCAGTGTTAAAGGCATTTTCAATAGACTGAGAGATATGAGACCATAAAGGAACTGGAGAGTTGGGAGGCCTATAGAAAGTGCCATAGAGACATTTCTCTGTACCGAGAGCTAATTCCAGCCATACACATTCTATGGTTGGCAATTCTAGATCTCGCCTTCTTTTCGCAGAAATATAGTCTTTAACATAGACAGAAATACCACCACCAATACGATCAGGCCTACAGTAACAGAATGGGTCAGAGTAACCAGGCAAGTTCAGATCAGGTGAAATATCACTCTCACTTAGCCATGTCTCGGTGAAAGATAGAATGGAAATGGTATTAAGTTCAGAATAGAGTAGGTCGAGCTTATGCTTCGAGATTAAACCTTCAAATAGCACACATCATTACTGTATGTATTGTATGTATGTATAAAGTATTACGTTTGTTAAATTTTAGTCTGTATCATTCTGACATTCTAGTGACTTTTTAAAACATCAGTCTGGAGACAACGAATGTAAGAACTCAAACCCTATAAGACAGTAAGGGAAATAAACGACCCTCGCATATATTGCGTTCAAAAGGAAAATGTCATTTCCACATGCATACCGCACACGTATCTAAAGGTATGGGTTTTTTTTGTCTGCAATTTGATACAATTGTCGCGTTTTGAAACTCACTGCAAATATGATATACTTTTTCTGTGTCTACTCATATTTTTAAATAAATCTCCCGATCTCAAAGGTAAATACAAGAAAAACTCAGGCGATTATCACTAAAAACTGTCACTTTAATTTCATTTGTAAATACAATATTAATGTCCTTTGGTAGCTTTTGTTCGTCTTAAATCTGAAATCAATTGCCATATTGTCACAATCTTTCTATACCCAATATATTGCACAATAGGCGCAAAAATGGATAACAAAGCGATATCATTTTCTGAACTTCTGCGCATGTGCAAGAAGTAGCGAGACTATAGGTATGTGATTGGACGACCTTGTGAATTCGATATCACGCGTCGAGCCAATGTGTGTTTGTCATGGTTTTTGGACAAAAAGTGAACTAGCCAGCTCAAGAAAACTCATATGATGTTTGACCACCAAGCTTAGCCTTAAGACTGCTAAAAAAAGAATATGAACTTTAGAGTATTCATAACCATCTGTTGATATTATCGATGTAACAATTTCATACATCTTTATGAAACATAAGTACTTAAAGTCAAAATCACATTTGCCAATGTAAACGAGCCATCTGTGTTACGTAGACGTATCCTTCCGAGAAACCGATGACATTGTGATTGAAAGGGACTGGATATGGAGATACGGAGACAACAAATGGAGCATTGGTTTTAAGATAAAGCTAAATTATTTATAGCAGGCCCTGCCATTTTCACCTTTACATCAAATTATTTTACCATTACAAAGCCTAATACTAGAAAAGACTCGTTTTTGTATTATTATTGTTTTTATTATTATTTAGCTTTTTCACGCTTCAGGCATTATGGTTTATTACTTTCAAGTTTAAAATGTTGATTTAAGTTACATAGCTGGTAAAATTTTGAGCTTACAATATGATATTATTTATTTCATTGGAGAGGTCAGATAGAAATACTGTTAATTCCTGTTTGATGAAAGTGAAATGTTTATCTTATTATTTATGATTTTTTTAAACCAAAGTTTTCACTCTCCAGAAACTAACGTTTATTGTTCTGATAATAAAGAATCAAATTTTGACATAAAAATATAAAGGTGGAATGACTTATAACGGGCGGATAATTGATACTTTTCTGTCATGCCGTTTAAATACATAGTATTCATGCAACTGATGTCAGGTTAAGTGAAATACAATATTGAATGGTTAGGGGGCGTGGCTGTCCCGCCTACATTAGAACATATCATTTTCAACCCTGTATCGCTCTCGTGAATCAGCGAAATTTACGTTCTGTTAGAATAAAGGTGTTTCATTTCAAAGTAGGATAGTTGTGAAAGATTTTTTCTCCTTCTATGGGAAAAAGTCACGAATACTTTGATAGACCCACGCAGAGAGTCCATATATATCCAAATTTATCAATGCTCGTAAATTTATTTTGTCTTTTCTTCAAGATTGTACAAAAGACACAAGTAAATTACACCTTTTAATACAAATTTAGAATTACAAAAGATAAATCCAAGTTATGTATTAATAAAGCTCACTCGTCCTCCTAGGACTTGTCAGTGATGCGAGGGGGACAGAGACGTTTAGTAAATCTCCAAAATGATCGAAAGAACTGCCGAATTGATAATTTTAGAAAAAACGTAAAGAACATATACTTTAAGATGGATTAAGAAACATTTCAAAGCAGTATTATGATTATCAATGCACATTCTTGCTGCAAAAAACCTATTCCAATCTTATTTTCATGACACGAGAGATATCTTTAAAACATCTTACAAAAAAGCACTAAGATAAATGGCATATTTTGTGTAAAGGAAAAAAGAGAAAACGACATAAGATTTTCATAATTAAGTGCAGTTATTATAAAATTGTAGTTTTTGCGAAGAAAAAAAAATTATCACACTGAGAATCAGTGATAAACTGATAAATAATTTTATGAAATACTGTGAAATTGTGCTTCATAATTACATTAATCTGGGTTCTTAGGTATTTAGACAATGGTTACAATTCGTTCTTATTTAATGTTTTTACATGAGAGATTTAAATGGATCTCAACTGTTAAGTACTAGATCATACCCTCATTATTATCGTTTATTTTCTATCTTTTGTCTTATTATTCCTGTGTGACGTTTTAATATCCCATTACCTTGGTAGATTACGTAATCTGATTACCAAACTGGTGTAACTAGTCAGTAAGATTTTGACATCTGTAATTAAGTGATACCTGTCACAATGACTCTTGTCGTTTTTAGAATCGAGAGACATATTTGTTGATTAGCTATGTTCAGCTCTGTACGGAAAACATCGGATGTATTTTGAAATTTCCAGAGTAATTTTGCGTTTGAAATTTACATGCATGCCTGATGGTCTTCTAATGCTAGTCCCGCTCTTTACATGATGGGTGGATTTCCTTTCTTATTTTGAGTAGGGCAGTTGACACGTCTATAGGTTCTGGAAAAATTCTTCAAAGCTTGATCAGCGTAGGGAACCATCAAGGAAAATTTCAGGTTATTCATGTTTATTGGAAATGTAGGTCTGTGCAGCCTTCCACAGTGTCTTCTAGAGGTGGATCAGCACAGCTTGCAACAGTGTCTTGTAGAGGGAGGGAATGGGAATAAACACAGTCTGCCACAGTGTATTGCAGAGGGAGGGGGATAAGCGTAATCTGCCACAGTGTATTGTAGTGGGAGAGTGGATAAACACAACCTTTCACAGTGTAATGTAGAGGGAGAGGGGATAAGAACAACCTGTCATAGTGTATTGTAGAGGGATAGGGGATAAGAACAACCTGCCACAGTGTATTGTAGAGGGAGAGGGGATAAACACAACATTTCACAGTGTATTGTAGAGGGAGAGGGCATAAGCACAACCTTTCACAGTGTATTGTAGAGGGAGAGTGGATAAGCACAACCTGCCACAGTGTATTGTAGAGGGAGAGGGCATAAGCACAACCTTCCACAGTGTATTGTAGAGGGAGAGGGGATAAGCACAACCTGCCACAGTGTATTGTAGAGGGAGAGGGGATAAGAACAACCTGTCATAGTGTATTGTAGTGGGAGAGTGGATAAACACAACATTTCACAGTGTATTGTAGAGGGAGAGGGCATAAGCACAACCTTTCACAGTGTAATGTAGAGGGAGAGGGGATAAGCACAACCTTTCACAGTGTAATGTAGAGGGAGAGGGGATAAGCACAACCTGCCACAGTGTATTGTAGAGGGAGAGGGCATAAGCACAACCTTTCACAGTGTATTGTAGAGGGAGAGGGGATAAGCACAACCTGCCACAGTGTATTGTAGAGGGAGAGGGGATAAGCACAACCTTCCACAGTGTATTGTAGAGGGAGAGGGGATAAGCACAACCTTCACAGTGTATTGTAGAGGGAGAGGGGATAAGCACAACCTGCCACAGTGTATTGTAGAGGGAGAGGGCATAAGCACAACCTGCCACAGTGTATTATAGAGGGAGAGGGGATAAGCACAACCTGCCACAGTGTATTGTAGAGGGAGATGGGATAAACACAACCTGCCACAGTGTATTGTAGAGGGAGAGTGGATAAGCACAACCTGCCACAGTGTATTATAGAGGGAGAGTAGATAAACATAACCTGCCACAGTGTATTATAGAGGGAGAGTAGATAAACATAACCTGCCACAGTGTATTGTAGAGGGAGAGTGGATAAACACTACCTTCCACAGTGTATTGTAGATGGAGAGGGGATAAGCACAACCTGCCACAGTGTATTGTAGAGGGAGAGGGGATAAGCACAACCTGCCACAGTGTATTGTAGAGGGAGAGGGCATAAGCACAACCTGCCACAGTGTATTATAGAGGGAGAGGGGATAAGCACAACCTGCCACAGTGTATTGTAGAGGGAGATGGGATAAACACAACCTGCCACAGTGTATTGTAGAGGGAGAGTGGATAAGCACAACCTGCCACAGTGTATTATAGAGGGAGAGTAGATAAACATAACCTGCCACAGTGTATTATAGAGGGAGAGTAGATAAACATAACCTGCCACAGTGTATTGTAGAGGGAGAGTGGATAAACACTATCTTCCACAGTGTATTGTAGATGGAGAGGGGATAAGCACAACCTGCCACAGTGTATTGTAGATGGAGATGGGATAAGCACAAAGTACCACAGTGTATTATAGAGGGAGAGTAGATAAACATAACCTGCCACAGTGTATTGTAGAGGGAGAGTGGATAATCACAATCTGCCACAGTGTATCGTAGAGGGAGATGGGATAAACACAACCTGCCACAGTGTATTGTAGAGGGAGATGGGATAAACATAACCTGCCACAGTGTATTGTAGAGGGAGAGTGGATAAGCACAACCTGCCACAGTGTATTATAGAGGGAGAGTAGATAAACATAACCTGCCACAGTGTATTGTAGAGGGAGAGTGGATAAACACTACCTTCCACAGTGTATTGTAGAGGGAGAGGGGATAAGCACAACCTGCCACAGTGTATTGTAGAGGGAGAGTGGATAATCACAACCTGCCACAGTGTATCGTAGAGGGAGAGTAGATAAACATACTCTGCCACAGTGTATCGTAGAGGGAGAGTAGATAAACATAATCTGCCACAGTGTATTGTACAGGGAGAGGGGATAAGCACAACCTGCCACAGTGTATTGTAGAGGGAGAGTGGATAAGCACAACCTGCCATAGTGTATTATAGAGGGAGAGTAGATAAACATAACCTGCCACAGTGTATTGTACAGGGAGAGGGGATAAGCACAACCTGCCACAGTGTATTGTAGAGGGAGAGGGGATAAGCACAACCTGCCACAGTGTATTGTAGATGGAGAGTGGATAAACACTGCCTTCCACAGTGTATTGTAGAGGGATAGGGGATAAGAACAACCTGCCACAGTGTATTATAGAGGGAGAGGGGATAAGCACAACCTGCCACAGTGTATTGTAGAGGGAGAGTGGATAAACATAATCTTCCACAGTGTATTGTAGAGGGAGAGTGGATAAGCACTATCTTCCACAGTGTATTGTAGAGGGAGAGGGGATAAGCACAACCTGCCACAGTGTATTGTAGAGGGAGAGTGGATAAGCACTATCTTCCACAGTGTATTGTAGAGGGAGAGGGGATAAGCACAACCTGCCACAGTGTATTGTAGAGGGAGAGTGGATAAGCACAACCTGCCACAGTGTATTGTAGAGGGAGAGTAGATAAACATAACCTGCCACAGTGTATTGTAGAGGGAGAGGGGATAAGCACAACCTGCCACAGTGTATTGTAGAGGGAGAGTAGATAAACATAACCTGCCACAGTGTATTGAAGAGGGAGAGTGGATAAGCACAACCTGCCACAGTGTATTATAGAGGGAGAGTAGATAAACATAACCTGCCACAGTGTATTGTAGAGGGAGAGGGGATAAGCACAACCTGCCACAGTGTATTGTAGAGGGAGAGGGGATAAGCACAACCTGCCACAGTGTATTGTAGAGGGAGAGTGGATAAGCACAACCTGCCACAGTGTATTGTAGAGGGAGAGTAGATAAACATAACCTGCCACAGTGTATTGTAGAGGGAGAGTAGATAAACATAACCTGTCACAGTGTATTGTAGAGGGAGAGTGGATAAACATAATCTGCCACAGTGTATTGTACAGGGAGAGTAGATAAACATAACCTGCCACAGTGTATTGTAGAGGGAGAGTGGATAAGCACAACCTGCCACAGTGTATTATAGAGGGAGAGTAGATAAACATAACCTGCCACAGTGTATTGTAGAGGGAGAGTGGATAAACACTACCTTCCACAGTGTATTGTAGAGGGATAGGGGATAAGCACAACCTGCCACAGTGTATTGTAGAGGAAGGGGGATAAGCACAACCTGCCACAGTGTATTGTAAAGGGAGATATAAATATGCTATCACTTTATAGTATTAGTGACGAAATAGATTTTTCTGATAGCAGCAGTGCGGACAAAGATTTTAATCAAATCGTGTTATTCCTAATTTTCACCTGCGGATATGTTATAAATAAACATATCTTAATATATATTTTAATTTCATTGGAGAAATATGCTCTTGCTGATATTGACCAAAAAGACATACTAACATATCTTATTTAGAGTAACCTTTTTCTCATTGATTATAATTCAATTGGATTAATGTTTATCTGAACAGCACGGTTCAAGACATCGATACGAAAGCGTTTGAAACATAAGGACCCGATCATGTCGCTGTTTCCTGTTTAGACAAGCTGTACACTATATCCAGCCTTCAATGAACACTCATTTATTTCGTTCTCAGTATATTTCATCTTAAATGTTCTTTTCTCCACGTGGACACGTGCTTGTAGTGACGTTTATATAAGGACATGAAGCCGTCATTATTGTATAACGTAGCGTGCATCATAATTGAAAAAGTTTTGTATGAAAGAAATCCATGAAAGATGCACTCGACTACATCAGTCTGAACTGATAAGCAGTTTGAAATACATAAATGTTTATAGGTACTACATGTCAGAAGTCATAAGACATTCATTTTATTGAAGCTCAATCGTATGATAAAAAATCATTAAGCGAATGTCATGTTTAATATTTGGATGGCTTTGTGAAATTTTCCTTAGAAATTAGCTAAAGCACTCTTATCAGGGCCTCTAATTTCCATTCAAATGAAACATCGCCGGGAGAATCGTGCGGTTTATTCTTACTATAACCGTCAGAATCGTATTGTGTGGAACACGATTTGTTCCAGGTGGCTTCGAACGTTTACAGACGACAGCTATTAACGTAGCCAATGGATTGCGAAACAGGTATATATATATAGTCGAACCTCATTAATTCGAAGTCGGCGTGACCACTGGAAAACTTTGAGTTATCCGAGTTTTCGAATTAGGAGAGAAATTGAATGTTTGGTGGAACGTTTGTCCGGGACAGACGAAATACATCGAATTAAATGTGGTCTCCGAGTTAAAAAAGTTCGAGATAAAGAGGTTCTACTGTACATGTAATTATTTGTTAATAATAAAGTGATATAATTATGTTAAATATCAAAATCAATAGCCTATTTGCCGTAGGATAGATATTTTTAATTCATTATATATTTGACGCATGGAGTTTACCATTCAATCTGAACCAACATCAGTACAAACAATGAAAAGTTTTAAAGATTTTTATCGTTTGAATAAAAAGTAACATTCAACGGAATGGAATAAAATAACAATATATACCTTATATATACGATCATTGTGTAATAGATTTCTACAAACAACAAGGTTTGGAGTTGATTTCAGTGCTTCTCACATTGATTACATAACTCATAGATAATATGATAAATTTAATTTTTTTCTCTCATTTTCTTTAACTGCTCCAACCACCTCATCATGATATCATTAATTTCCGTAATCTATTCTAAAACTAGTCAATCGACATCATCTTCGGAATAAAACATTCAACAAAACGATATCCTTAACCATACCGTTACAGTGTTTTTATTCATCCTAACCTGCTCTACACAGACACCACCCTAGCACCCTAGGAAGGACCATCGCCCTGACCGCCTACAACCTTGTAATTATTTCAGACGTGTCCGGAGACATATTCAACATGTTTTAGATACACTCTCTTGAGACAGAAAATGAGACATCAGTCTTTATACAATAACATCAAGAAATACCAACATGGCAATATATTCATAATCCAAACTCAAAATATGAACTAAAGAAAGATTTACTCGGAGATTCCTGAAAAAATACGAGAATAAGACATGGTGTTCCGGAATAGTAAAGCGTCTTTTGCTTCATCGATGACACCCGATATAACATGTAAAAAACTCAAATTCGACTAAACGTGGGCAAACTATAAACAATAGAAAGATTCATGAAAAATACAAGGAGGTTAATACCTGGTGTTTGGGAAGGGTAAGCGCATTCTGTTTTCTCTACGACACAAGCCATAAAAATCTTGATCAATCCACGGCATCATATGAGAACAATGCGTCTGTGTTTGTGAGGTGGTAATAGATGCAATGTTCGTTGACGCTGTGATGTGTGTTTGTCTCTTTTGACACTGCCCTATGTATATGTCTCTGTTGACGCTGCATTATTTGTGTATTTCTTTCGTTATGCGTTTGTCTATAATTACTGACTCTATTTTGGGTTGTTGTCTATGATTGCTATCAGTGTAGTGTAGTTTTGTCGGCTTGTTGCCGTTGAAATAGATTCTGTCAATAATACATTTCATGTCGTGGTGGCGTTGTACTTATTTAGCCTGTGCTTGTGTTGCCGATAATGAACGCTATCATTCTGTGTGATTATGTTACCTTACACGGCTAGACATATCATTAACGCTTGCTCAAACAACCAAAAATAATATTTTTTCACTAACTTAACTGCTATGAATGTGTTTTGATGTTATTTATACAGATTTATCCAGTAATGTACAAAGGCGATGATGCGTTGAAACAAAACATACATACACACATATATAATTATCAATACGGATTAAATCCAGGTGCTTCGACCTGCGGAAAAGTAACATAACTGGACGGGTATCTTTTATTGATATTTTCCACATACGTAATGCGGTATGGGAATTTTACCCAAAACCAGAAATGGGGAGTGTGCCAATCTGATGGTTAAGCAGACACGTTCCATCTCTGGTCAAATACTTTTATCAAAGTATCCTCTTCATATTAAATAGTGTGTACAATGATTTATATTTGACCTCAAAAATGATGTTCTGACACTAACGAGTTCTATTTTGAAATGAAATGCGATATTTAGGTTACCGATATACTTCTCAAAGCTCCTAGTGTAGTTTAGGTTATCGGCCTCAAACGCAGGATATTTATGAGGGATGTCAATTTCTTTATATGATAAAACATCCTACTTTGTACAGTCGTGTTCATCATTTAAAAGTTGAACGTATTTCATTATTAAAAAGATATAAAAACTAAAAGTATTAAGGCATTTCGATCTGTGTGACAATGTTCTTTTAACTAATGCATTTACAATATGATTAAGCACGTAGATGAGAGGACAGAGATATTTATGTACTCCTCTGAGTCGTTAAAAAAGGAACTTTTTTCTGATGATGATTTTTTGAAATGTTTGATTTTAGGAAATAGATAAAAGGCAAAACAAAAACAACCCCCTCCCCATTTTATACTATTTTAGAACCAATTTACAGACAAAGCATTAAAACGAGGTTAAGATATATACAGTATAAAATCAATCATTTTCATTCTTAAAAATAGGCAAACAACATATTTTCCACCATTGAAAGAAGTAAGATACATTCATTGGATGTTGAAACTTTGCATTTAAATGATAAACATTTCTCTCTGATTAAAAAAAAATCCGTAACATCGATGATAAAACATTCATGAATTCAAGTACATTGTAAAATAGCCCATTGTTGCACTTCTTGCAGTGAAGTATTTTCATTTATCATGGACAGTTAGAATATTTATCTAATGGCTATTACGATTTTTATGGATGTTTTCAAAGAATTGATTACTCACAAATTGTAGTAAAATGGAATTTGAGAGATGGTGTTCACTTTCGATGTCATCGAAAAACTACTTGTTTTTTAAATAAAATGCTTAAAACCTCAGGGGGATTGTTTGATTGTTGTGACCAATTAAAATAACTAAACTCATGAAAAACCCTCTTCGTATTTACCACCTTGTGCCATATAATTTATGATGTGAAGTTATTAGAGAACAATTTAGCTATCAATCTATATTTCTTACTTTCTGAATTAAGGGGAAAGTGTTCTTTAAGACATTGTAACCTTTTGTTCTTTAGTGTTTATGTAACACTGTAGCATATTCATCGGGATCAATTCCTAGCGCAGGGATGAAGCTGTGGTTGTAGTGTAAGAGGAAGTATTAGATCCTCGGGTGTAGACGTCTGGCAGCCTTGTAACCCAAAGGTCAGTCTCTGGGTCAACACGCCCATGCGTCCTTCCGAAATATCTGATGTTTCTACTGCATCTACACCTGAATGACTCCAGTGTTTTGTAGCGAATAGCTGTACATCCGGCGAATAACGGAAGTAGAAACACAGCAGCTAATAAAACGTATGCTAGAACCCCGTCTGGGCGGATGAAGAAAACTGTTATAGCAATGGCTACGGCGACGACAGAATATATTCCTAGGTGAATAAATGACTTCAGAAAAGGGTTGGACTCCTTGAATTCGCTTTCCACTTGTCTCGAAGGAACCCAATGTACGTGAGCAGATATGTTTGCATGAAATGCTCGAACAATACGCACACATCCAACGATGGCTTCTGGTGTGAACTGCATTAGGGATACAAAAGTTTCCGCAAGAACGAACTTAAAGTTGTATCTTGTACATACCGCAAACTTCGGAAAGACGACGATCAGAAAGAGAATAACGATGATAGGGGTCCATTGGTACCTAAGGTTGAGGTTGACGTGGATGAGAATGTAGACGAGAAGAAAGGGCTTCATCAACATCTGCCGTAGCGGTGAATGTGCAACGTATGATGACACAAAGTCATTTTTCAGAGGAGTCCGTATCTTAGTTTTAACATACTCTTTTCTCCTGAAGATTCGCTGAAGTCCTCTTATGGGTATTCCTACAAACCATTCCCAGAAGTACATTGCGTTTAGTATTTCTCCTCTATTCCATCGTCTTTCCCGAATATTCCACGTGATGTAGTTTAGAGGTGGTTGCTCTGAGAAGGAAACTGCACTGACGTACAGTGGATTCATGACTGTAGCTTCGTATGTATCATGGCTGAGAATATCGATTGGAACAAGTTCGATCAGTTCACCCCTTTTTCCGATCACATTATTTATGTACATGGAGTTACAGATAAGACCTTTGCCATAAAATGAACACCTATCTAACATTGCGTTGATAGCGTTGGTCATAGGTTCGTACAGGGTGTGTCTTGCCATTTCCAAGTACATAAAAACTGTATCCTCTGCTGGAGACAGACATTCCATCGTTACAGAAGGTTGGATAATCCCACGGTCAGGATTCGCGTGCGCAACATCCAAAAGTGTAAATATGATCCCGGCAGGAATTCCAGTGTCACCATCTGCTACTACAGTATAGTCAAACTTCCTTCCACATATATTGTCCACGTCTTTTTGCGGAAGAAAAAGAGGTTCACCCTCTTCACGGGCGAAACTGCCGTAATAGGACGGGTCGCAATATGTGAAAGCAGAACTTTCGCCATTAGACAAAAGCATAAGGTCCTGGTATTGTCCGCATTTTTTCAAAACTCGACTGTTTCTTTGAACCAACATGAACTCCTCGCATCGCGTATCACAAAGTTTTCTTAAAATGTCATTTACAAAGTATGATTTTTCTATATGCTTATACCAAGACCAAAATTTTTCCAGTCTAGTTGGATGTACTAGTCTATAATCTCCTCTTGAAAAGGAGAGTCCTTCGGTGTATAAGACATCGAAGATAAGAACCCTATAGAAATCTCTCATGTAAAATTCATGTTCTCTTAATCTTCTTCCGGAAGTAGCACTAACCAACACAGCCGAAATTGTTGGCGATAGATTTCCCATGTAAGCATCGTACATACACTTAAAACACTCTTCTATATCCTCCTTAGAATGAGCTAAAAGATTGTAGTTAATAATTGCAGATAAGTTACTTCCGTTTCCTGTCATTACTTCCCGTCTATGGCCACCCATGATCAAAGTTGCAATTGTTTGAAGAGGGATCTCTATAACAGTGGCTTGTAATATAGTTACAAAGAAAACCACTGCAATCCCCGTGGCCAAATCGGAGGTTTCCCAAATTATATTGAGTACATTTAAAGCACATATAGCCATAGAGACAATCATCCATGACAGAAAATAAATAAGCATTCGATGGTTCTTCATTTCTAAAACTCATGCTGATATCACAGATAACGTTATCACAGAACTTTGCTTGTAGACCGATGAACTTATCAAACAGTTACTCATTTTGCTTTGTCATATGGATATTTTCTAGGTTAAAAAATGTTTAGAAAAATACTTCTTCGTTCTTTTCTATTAAAAAACCCTTACCTTGGGGTGTGAATTTAATATCTCATCGTTCATATCATATTCCTTATTGCCTTCCACGAAGTCGAAATAAACCATGCATTTGCATGTATTTGTTTGGAGAAGCTGTCACTTAGTTAGAAGTATTACTCCTATATGACGTACATTATACATCACACGGAAGGTGCTCAATACGTCAGCAAAGTTCCTTTGTTTGAAATGACTCCTGCTTCGAAAGTAGATATAAACAGCACTCATATATTGTAACTCAAAAGTTTGAGGAAACAAATTTCAAACTTGATTTCGAAAATATTTTTTGTCTCTATTTCGAACTATCGAGTAAAATGCACATTCATTCACAATATTGTTACCGATAAATGCTGATCTAACAGCACTTTGTTAAACTTTTCTGTTCCGAAACGATGAGACAAGATATAGTACCGAACAAGTGACTGTAATTTAGATCATTCCTATATTTATATAGTACTAAGGCTGATTGATAGACACAAGTTTTCATGAAATATTAAGTTAACAAAAATAGTACTGACTAAAGAATTTAAGTAATGTGATATACAAATTTATCATAATATATGAAATAAACAAAAGATCTTTAGTATATTTCTTATGTTGACAGTAGTCTAACGTGGTGGGCGTGCCCCTTTTCCAACAATTTCAGTACCCTTTCATTTCGCCGATCATTTATTAGAATACCGTCCGAAATGTTCCGATAAGAATGCCACAGCGGTTATATCTGATTGGCTAGAAGTCCCTGACTACCGACCAGTTGCGAACCTATCAGACAATGCTGTGTTACTACCTACCTGAAGATCTCTATTGTATTCAATATATATATATAGCCAGAAACCTAATAGGAACATTACCTACATCCAACAAAACGACAATGGCACTTTTGTGTTAAATATTTAACCAGGTGAACATATTCATTTCGTTGTTTAATTCTTATTTCCTCACTAAATACCTTATTTTAACATGCACAGACCTTTCAGAGTGTTTGATATAAAATTAATGACAGTAAATGAAGTATGACAGTGGAATTTCGTGTCTTTTTACAGGGCCAGGAGATCCGTTATCGTTATTACTATAACGACCTCGGTATATTTGATCAAGTGTACCTGATTTAACCATTTAAATAAAAATAACACCTTTTAATACTTAAATAGATTATAAACTGCATCACACAGCTAATTCGTTCTCCTGGGACTCGTCAATAGTGCTTAAATGTAGAAGACGAGTGAGTAGAATTTCAAAGTGATCGAGAAATAAAATAAAGATGGGGATGTGCACTGGCCTCATTGTTCAGTCAATTTCGTGATAATATGTTGATATTCTGTACTGTCACTATCATAGAAACCCCATACTTAAATCAAGATATGACTGCATCTTCTAACAGACTATCTAAAATGGCTATCATTTTAAAACATTGTATTCGGGTTAGTAATCTACGCCTGACACTGGTAATTTGTCTGATAAAGGTGACCGTGTAGTCACCGAAACATCACACTATAATCTTCTACTGGACGTATTATAAGAGCTTCTGTTCTATCCTAAAGACGATGTTATGACAGATTGGGATTAATGAAGAACAGTGATATTTTAGTGGTGTCATTGTCAAAGTTCCATTTTAGTTTTCAAATTTTTCTAAAGTGTCTCTCATAGTAATGTTTTCGCTGTCCTTCATCTCGCTTTGATAACGCGAAATTAGTAAAGCAGCGAGTGTCAACGGTGGAGAAAATGTAATATTTTTATAATATTTTGTCCTCGTTTATATTCTGTTGTCATATTCTACGCAAGACACACAGAAGAATGATACTTAATTCGAAGAATTTGTTACTGCAAATGACAAGACGTAGTAAAGTACTAACAAAGCAACAGCATTTTAGATTGACCAAGGTTCACAAGGCTGGTGTCGTCGATGAAGCAGAAATGTTTACTCTTCTGGAACACTTGGTCGTGTTGAATTTGAGCTTGGAACTATGTTGACATGTTGGTATTTTCCTCTTGTTTTTTTAATTATTATTTCTTAACGTTTTTAAAACGGGGTCTTTCATATATGCATTCGTTTCAGTAGTTTTACTGACAGGTTGGCAGAAGTACGAATAAATGGGCTATTGTTCCACTCCTAATCCCATCCCCAGTACCATTTAATAGGTCTAACTGAAATGGAACAGTTCTAATGTGCAAGTCCTTTATGCAAATCGACACGTTATCAATCATATGCTATTTGTTGTCTAGTTAATGTTATTACATCTATTGTATACAATGGTATTCACGCTGAGAAGTAGAAGACCTAAATCTGGCTTACATTTTCTGTAATATCCACTTTATATACAGTAAGTACATGTCTATTGCTTAAGTGTATCTTACAACTGCACATAACTCTGTGCCACAGTAACATTATCCAGTTGACATATGATAATGTTGTGTACAGGGAAGGCTGGAAGGTTACACTACAATAAACAAACACCAGTAACGATAGATATCTCAAACATTTAGACATGCAAAGTATTAATCCACGTAACAACATATTTAAGTGCTCAGGCGACCGAACCGCTGTCATTTTTTTTTTTAAACTAGCTATATCATAATTAAGCACTGAACTGTTGTGTTTATACATGTATGTTATTTAGAGTTGATAGTTATGCAAGCGAACGCTTTAGTGTGTGCAACAATAATTATATTTAAGTTTCCTAAACATGATACTGTATTTTACTGATTATTACTCCGAAAAAAATCCTTACCTTGTCGCCATGCCATTCCTGGATATCACTGGTAATAACGAAACAAGCGGCACAGTTAATGATGAAAGAGCGAGATATCGCATTTCAAAAACATTCGCCTGTTTCTAAGTTATATTCAGAGAAAAATGTGAAAAAAAAAAAAAAAACAAATAAACAACCACAGCGAAACAATGCCGATAATTATTTGCTGCGTAAAGCCACCAACAGACATGTCGGTGAAGGTAGCTTAACCTTTCCCAGACACTACGGATGAGTCGATTGGAAAAATAATCTGTTTCAGTTTTCGGCATCAGACAGCAGAATGGGTAGCGAATGTTTATATGATATTTTAAGGCGATACATACCACATTACTTTAGCGTGACGTCATAAAAAACGGCGACAAAGATTACGTTATCAGCTACCCGGTGTTGGACACGGTACCCAACTGTGACATCTTTAAAAGTTCATTACAGGAATTCCCAATGGCTTCAATCGTTCATCTGCTCTGCAGCTTACACATAAGATTTCGTCAATTTCTTAGGCAATTTCTACACATTTGAAAGAATGTTTTCCGCGCGTGCTACTACACAAATGGCATTACCCCAGACATAAAGTGTAAAGTTCTACCATATCTGACCCAAATGACCATGAAAGTTGGTTACGGTCATTTCTTAAAACACAATTGGAGGTCTTCGTCCCAGTTTGTAACAGGCCCAATATCAGTACCCTGTGCTTTTTAGTTATTGAAAAGAAATCATTTAAAGATTTTAACACATTTGAGTCCTGTGATCTTGAAAGTGGGTGAAGATAACTTTTTTAATCAAACTTGTTGAACTTCATCTCAGCATGATACATTACGAATATCAGCACCTTAGACATTTTTGTTATCAAGAAGCAATCGTTGATCTACTAAACGTAAAGATATATATCTGTCATAGACATAAGATCGTGATATATAATCAGGACGCAAGATACATACAAAAGTATATATTGAGATGACATAACTCTGAATTATTAAAGATGCTAATCATTTGTGTGTCTATGGTACAATCTTTAAGCAATATAATATATATGATACACAGTATGATAATATTATAACATGTTCCAGGGGTGCGGAGAGTATAAGTGAATATAAACCCTGGAGTATAAAGGATGCGACATAGTAGACACCATTTTTCATTACTTTTCAATCATGTAAATCAAAAAAAAAGGAGAGGAACTTCGATGAGAGCAACCGGAAGACAAATTACGCGCCAGTTGAAGTAATGTTGATAGCAACCGGAACCGAATTACGCGTCAGTAGAAGTAGTGTTGCTAGCAACCGGAAGACAAAGTACGCGTCTGTAGAATTAATGTCAGTATTTTATCAATTAGAAGCATGGAAGAAGCCATGCCTTACTATTGATGTTAACTGGGCGAATGGCTTGTCATGTACGGTTTTGCCCGAGAACATTTTTACACCACATATATTGTTGCTAGCATTTCATTCTACATACTCTTCGCGTATGAAACGTTGAGATTCTCTGATAGGCTAAATTACAGACAACGTTGTCGTGACTCCAACATTATACTGACAAGAGATTCAGGGTATCAGATTTTACCAGATAAATAGAAAAAACGAGCTGACGACTAGCTGTTAAGAGCACAAGATGATCGGATGTCTTTATAAAATGAAGATTCTAAATAAGCCACGATACACCATTCATCTGTCTATGTTTTCTTTTTGTATGTAGATCTCGGCTTTAAATAACCACACTAAAGTAGGTCAGCCGTCAAATTACAAAATGTATATCGAGAGGGTCGGGCGATCACAACTTAAACTGTTAGCAGGTAACGAGGCCACCCAGGGGCTACCTTATAGTGTTCTCATTCTGTCTTATATCACAGTCTTATGTCTATGATAAATATATACCCTGATGTACATCACGGTCTTATGTCTATGATAAATATATACCCAGATGTACATCACGGTCTTATGTCTATGATAAATATATACCCTGATGTACATCACGGTCTTATGTCTATGATAAATATATACCCTGATGTATATCACGGTCTTATGTCTATGATAAATATATACCCTGATGTACATCACGGTCTTATGTCTATGATAAATATATACCCAGATGTACATCACGGTCTTATGTCTATGATAAATATATACCCTGATGTACATCACGGTCTTATGTCTATGATAAATATATACCCTGATGTACATCACGGTCTTATGTCTATGATAAATATATACCCAGATGTACATCACGGTCTTATGTCTATGATAAATATATACCCTGATGTACATCACGGTCTTATGTCTATGATAAATATATACCCAGATGTATATCACGGTCTTATGTCTATGATAAATATATACCCTGATGTACATCACGGTCTTATGTCTATGATAAATATATACCCAGATGTACATCACGGTCTTATGTCTATGATAATAATGTGTCATTGCGTTTAATATTTCAATGATTGCTTCTTGTAATATGCTGAGAATGAAGGGTAGCAATTTTGAATAAATAAGTGACCTTGACCCACTTTCAAGACACTTTACAAGTAGTATAGCGTTTGATACGTTTCTGTCTGTTAATGAGCAGCCGATTATGCTAAACGTGTATTTATACGATATTGCCGATGATACGCCGCTGTATCATGCTGAAACACTATTATTTCTGTTCAACGTCAGAGTGTGGTAAGATAGTGTAAAATGCTATTGGTTTTGATGGTCTCTGTAGACCATGTCTGGCCACCGTAAATGTGTTATATAGTCTTGGTAATTCTCTGATTAAAGCAGTATACTTTGCTAAGAATGTATATGGGTTACCTCTGTAATTATGTAGGCATATATATATATGTCTAGGTATGAACTTTGATTAATGGCTTATTTTTTGTCCTGCCTCTTAGAGTGGAAGTTGTATATATTTAGCTAATTACCTGACAAGGGACGTAACCAATCTTCTTCTAGGACACAGGAGAATGGATAAGTCGGTCATGAATGTAAAAGACCTTGACCTCACTCATTGTAGGTTATAGAGTTCTGTACCAGCGTCTTAAGTATCAGGGCAGTGTATTATGATTAAACCAGAACCATACATCCCATCCTCGATACTCCACGGGTTACGATCACTATCTGTCCTGGCAAAATCACAATTGAAGGTATAAGCAACGTTATTTGTTTCTTTCCAGGAGAAAAAGAACAACTGAGTAATCACAGGCTGGAGCAACACCAAACTTCAAATCAATGACAATATACCATTACCGACCTCGGGATTCGTTTGATGTACTTCAAACTAGTCTTTTCGTCTTGTCCACAAAGTGTCGCACATTAAACCGTCAATTTTGCCATGCTATGTCCCAGGGTTGCAGAAAGTGAAAGTGATCGTAACCTTGGAGTACCGAGGATGTATACTTCCCTAGCAGAGGACAGGTTAGACTTTGTAAGAAGTAAAAAAAAATTATATATATATATATGGTGAAATGTTCGTTACATGTAAAAAGTCAAGATTATCTTTAATGCATATCAAATGTAAAGAAATTCCTATTTATTATTTCTTTAATTGTCGATATTTACACAGTAGGATAGCATTGGCTTTAGGTATCCATAGTAACATTTCAGGGTCGTATGATATAATTAAGGGGTAACATATATATATTATATACATATATACCTAGTGTCGAAACAACGCCTTATCAATCTAAGGATAAATTTTCCACCAGACAAAAGGTGAGATAACATCCCTGATATGACGTGGTAGGTTTTGTGTATCAGTCAGGGTGTTACCATAAATACTACTATTGGGATTTGTCTAAACAATTACTCTCTCACTGGCCACACATATATCATTTACAACGTGTATGTGTCAATCAGGGGTCACATCTGAAGAGTAAAAGAATCGATGATGTAATTATACCTAACAAGTCACGAATATCCGAACATCCGGTCATTGCTATCGTTCTTAGAATTTATATTGGGCGTCGATATAGCGCAAGGTTTGGTAATTAAACACTCAACCCATTTTTAAACAAAAATAAATAATTATACTGTTTGTATACTCCATCGGCCACGTGCATCATGTTGCTGGCACGAGATATCGATTGGCAAATGCTTCAGAACGTATCCTCTTGTTACTCCGAGACAAGTTTAGTTTTATTAAGAGAGTATTCGTCTATGGAACATCAACGATTGACTATGAATTACAAACATTGCATTTCTATCGAGTGATATTTGTAATCCAAGAATTACGCGAAAAAAGACAACTGTCATCTGAAAAAAATATAGCAATAATTTGGGAAAACATGTTTTTCTTCCTGTCGCAGAGGACTTGTGAAATATTTGGAAGAAGATGCTATCTTTTTTAAAAACATCCGTCCATGTATATACAACAATGTATTTTATTTGAGGAAATAAAACACACACAGGTAAGTTATTTCTAACTCTCCTTTTCTGTTTGTATTTGTGAAAGTAATTATAACCAGTAATTAAGCAGATGTGCCATGTATAAATCTAGTTTTCTTATCAATATTAGATCGTTGGACTATAATTTGTGTTTAATAGGGTAAATAAAATATAACTTTAACGCCTTGGAGCTTATGTATTTCAAAGACAGTGGACTCATGAGAACTGATA
This sequence comes from Ylistrum balloti, assembly GCF_031769215.1. Taxonomy (NCBI): domain Eukaryota; kingdom Metazoa; phylum Mollusca; class Bivalvia; order Pectinida; family Pectinidae; genus Ylistrum; species Ylistrum balloti. The sequence continues at coordinate 288,458 of NW_026782174.1, read as the reverse complement.
TACATTTTCTATAGTATGCTTAGTGTCAGTACATCAGTTAAGTAATTGGTGATATGTAACGCCTTGATATTATATATATGTATTAGTTGAGTGGTTGTTAAATTTCTGAAAAAGATTTCAAAGAAAAGAAATTCTGAGGAGGAAAGAATTTTTATATTTCTGACCTCGAGGGAATGAAAGATTTTGTTACCTTGTCCAATACAAACATCCCTAATCTACACAAAGAAAACGATCTCTAATGTTAACAAAATCACATATCTCTATTACTGACAAAATAACAGATCTGTTACGTTGAATCAAAGATCTCTGTTCTATTACTGACAAAATAACAGATCTGTTACGTTGAATCAAAGATCTCTGTTCTTTCATCGACAGAATAAAAGATCTGTTACGTTGAATCAAAGATCTCTGTTCTACCATCGACAGAATAAAAGATCTGTAACGTTGACCGAATCAAAGATCTCTGTTCTATCATTGACAGAATAAAAGATCTGTTACGTTGACCGAATCAAAGATCTCTGTTCTATCATTGACAGAATAAAAGATCTGTTACGTTGACCGAATCAAAGATCTCTGTTCTATCATTGACAAAATAAAAGATCTGTAACGTTGACCGAATCAAAGATCTCTGTTCTATCACTGACAGAATAAAAGATCTGTAACGTTGACCGAATCAAAGATCTCTGTTCTATCACTGACAGAATAAAAGATCTGTAACGTTGACCGATCATTGACAGAATAAAAGATCTGTTACGTTGACCGAATTCTTTCATCATTGACAGAATAAAAGATCTGTAACGTTGACCGAATCAAAGATCTCTGTTCTATCACTGACAGAATAAAAGATCTGTAACGTTGACCGAATCAAAGATCTCTGTTCTATCATTGACAGAATAAAAGATCTGTTACGTTGACCGAATCAAAGATCTCTGTTCTATCACTGACAGAATAAAAGATCTGTAACGTTGACCGAATCAAAGATCTCTGTTCTATCATTGACAGAATAAAAGATCTGTAACGTTGACTGAATCAAAGATCTCTGTTCTATCATTGACAGAATAAATACGTCTACATGAGTCTTAGGGATCTTATTTTTTGTCAATGACAGAGATCATTTATTTGGTCAACGATAGAGGTTTTTGACAATAATAGCTACCTTCGATTCGGTCAACGTTAGAGATTTTTTATTTTGTCAAATAAGATACCTATTACTTTGTCAACGTTAAAGACTTTCATGTAAGAAGGATTTTAACCTAAATAGAATAAATCTTACCTTGTCAAAATAAAGGATCTCTAATGTTGACCAAGTCAAAGACATTTATTATTTTTCGCATTTCCTTGTTGTTTATGAATGGCTACTAGAGATAGGGAAAAGCGTGTCTTTAAGTAATATCCAAATAATCTCTTAAAATGTGTCGCGTGCATTGAATGTTTTCCAAAATTTGATGATGAAAATAAATTTTAAAAAATGTTTTAGGGATTCATCACTGGCTGTTAATAATAAAGAGAAAAAAAATTAACGATATTACGTAATGTCTTTCAAAACAAGATTTTTTTTTTATTTTGTAGTGATGTTGTTTGTAAAATATTCCTTCACCAATCTTTTCATGGAAATCATATCGGTGATGACACATTTAGCAATTTAAATAAGCGTTCTGTTTAATTTTATTTTCAGAGATAAGGCCACAGGACAAGATAAAGAGAGGGTACGGGACGGAAGACTTTTGATAGTCACATTATGTATAAACAGACGACTGCCTCAAACGGCAATAACATGACGCAGTGAATCAATTGGTAAATAAAACTGATATTATTACGGGTCCCGGTTAGATAGTGTTCAGTCATGAATTTCTTTTTTTTTTCATTTTGTAAATATCGACGAAACACTAAACATGAATACTGAAAGATGATATGCAAATTTAACAAAATGTTGAAAATTAATCGAAACACAACAAGGAAGCTAGTTAGTGAATAGAAACACATTTGCACAGATCATCAGTGTTGTGTAAAGACAAACTATATGTTACTGCTTTTACACCGCAGTTTCGAAAGTGTGAACCGATATCAATGAACTATACACAGTGATATTAAACAACGGGTTCAAAATTTATTCGTGGAATTCTTTCGGTTTGGAGGGAGAATTGGACTCTAATGGGAAAATATGCACGAATAATATTGTATTTTGTGACCTGGATAGCTTTAGCAATCACAGCAGTCATTTTGAATGTTTTCAACATGGATTGGTCCCAAACGAGTATCTTTAATGGCGTTGCTATCGTCCTATTGCTGGGAATCCTTCAAGGGTGTGTCTTGGAATCGCCTGCTCAAACCATTGCAACTTTGATCCTCGGTGGTCACACACGTAAGTTGAAGAAAAATCCGGATTTTGAGCACCTCACTCTAGTTCTCAATTATAATCTTCTTGCAACAAATCGCGAAGAGATAGAGGAATGTATGCAAATGATGTATACGGCTTTCATGGGTAATCTCGCTCCAAATGTGTCGGCTGTTCTCGTCAGCGCGACTGGGGACGAGGAATTAAAAGACTATGAGCTCTTCATGCGTGACGTATACCGCGTCATGATATTTGATGAACTTTACACCGAGGGATTAGCATATGCCCGAGAGGATTATCTCCACGTAGATAAATATAGATTTTTATATGTGTGGCGTCACTTCCGGCACATTGACTCTGTATTTTTTATTCGGAAGTATCTGCATGAAGTCTGTGATAAATACAGCAGGGAGTTTATGCTCGTCCACCGTGTAAGTCGTGTATTACGGAAGTGCGGTCAGTATCAAGACCTCATGCTTCTCTCGGCTGGTATGGATCGAGCTGTCACATATTGTGATCCTAAGTACTACGGAGATTGTGCTAGGGAATTGGGAAAACCCCTTTTTCATGATTCTGACGACGTCAAACGCATTCTTGGTCGGAAATTCGATTACACGCTTGTGTTGGATGGGGACACTGGGGTTCCACCTGGAACTGTTTACGATTTAATGAGAACCGCTGCTGCATATCCCGAGAAAGGCATTATCCAGCCCGCAATTACACTCATATGTAATCGCTGTGACACTATGTTTATGCACTTAGAATCGATGCGACAGTCTATCTCAGAACCAATTACAAATGCACTTACAGATCTCTTTGGACAATCGTCTTACTATGGAAAAGCTTTGATCAAGAATGACATATATATCGAAAAGATTTTATACCACGACGGCAAACTGATAGAGAGTGTTCCGATTGACGTTCTTAGTCACGATACGTTCGAGGCTTCCTTGCTTCATCCCTTATATGCAGGTTCCGTGTCTCTACTAGAGGCACCGTCTTACAACTACGTCACATGGGATATACGAGAACGCCGATGGAACCGCGGGGAGATTCTCAACGCCATGTACTTTTGGGACAACCTATTCGGAAAGCCAATGCGATTTTTACAGAAAATAGTTCGAAGGAAAAAGTTTACACCTACAAAATTAAGGACGCGTTCTGACACAGACTTCATAAGCTCCTATATGTCTCATCTCGCACTGCGACAAATGTGTATGAAACCATTTCTCCTGTTCTTCATCTTACTCAGCGTAAATATATCGCTACACCAAGTCTATCTACCTATCGTTGTGGTTATGTTTTTGATCATCGTTTTCCCTAAATTTGCAACATGTAATAGGAAAAACATCAAGTCAGTCTGTTTCGAAACTGTGGCATCAATATTGCAATTCACACCGGAAGCTGTCGTTGGCTGCGTGCGCATTCTAATGGCATTTTATGCTAATATCGTAACTGGTGTACAGTGGATACCTCAAAGATCAGTTGAAATGGAATTCAAAAGTAAGAACCCCTTTTTATCTGCATTTAGACATTTATGGGGATATTCTACAGTTGGAATTGTTGTAGGGTTTTTTTTAATCGCTTTTCAAGTTGATGCCATGTTCATGTTTCTGATGCTAGTAACAATGGTACTGCTTCCGGTTTTCACAGGAATAACGTCACTTCCGGCTGGATATGTTGCAAAGTACCGCGGCAGGGTAGGCATTGAATCTGATTCGACCCCTTCTACCAAATATGACAAAGGGTTCGTTATCCCCCCTCCTACTAGGAGATTGAATACCCGCGAGAGAGCGCGACCATTTGTCGCCTGGACAGTGCCACTCTCATATGATCTAAGTATTGTTTAGCAAAATATCATATGAAATGTCATGAAGGATATGAACTTATAAACAATGTAGATGTTTATTTTAAAAATGAAAATAATGTTTAAATGTATTCCATCAACACGGGATATGCTGCTCCATATATCATACACCAACTTCATTTCGAGCTTTTAATAAAGTGTCGTAATTATCCACGGAAAACATTTCTCGTTATTCCCTAGATCTACATCTTGTTGATCTTTGTTACTAGTAAGGAAAAAACGGACATATGTATTTTTATTTGAAATGTGTAAGTGTTTGAACTGAATTGTATATGATTTGGCATCCTCGATATTCCTGGGGTTACGATCACTTTCATTCTCTACACCACTGGAACATATCATGGCAAAATTGAAGGCACAAGCAAAGATATTTGATTGGTTCATGGAGAAAAAAAAGACCATTACTTGCTGATACGCTTCTTTTGAAGATTAAAAAAGAGCTACATCCAACTTAGAAGCCACTACAATATACCGTTATGTGACCTCGAGTTTCGTTTGATGTACATCAAAGGATCAAACTAATCTGTTCGTCTTGTCCACAAGGTGTCGCACATGGAACCTTCAATTTGGTCACGATATGTTCTAGGGGGAGCTGAGAGCGAAAGTGTTCGTAACCCCTGGAGTACCGAGGATAAGGATTTGGTATCTACGGAAGCCTTGGAGTACCGAGGATAAGGAGTTGGTATCTACGGAAGCCCTGGAGTACCGAGGATAAGGATTTGGTATCTACGGAAGCCCTGGAGTACCGAGGATAAGGATTTGGTATCAACCGGAGAACATTTTCTGTGGTTATAGAAAAGTGTAAAACAAAAAGAAAATATCCATAGTGTAATTAAATCTTAATCATATGCGGTGAAATAGGAGCAAAATATGAACAAAAGAAAGTATGACATGGGTAATCCTGAAAAAGTACAAGAAAAATAAAACCTGGTGTTCTGGAGGTGTAAGCAGCAGCACAGATTTGTGAATACTGGTCAATCTTAGTATGAAATGGGACGTTCCCAAGAGAAAACAAGGTAACAACAACAAAAACACAAGGTAAACTATCAAAAATTAAAAAAAAATAAATAAGAAAATGCCAACATGACGACATAGTCATAATTCCGTAAAACTAGGACAAAATATGAACGGAAGAATCATTTACACGGAGATTGAAAAAGTACACGGAATGTGCCTGAAGTGTAAGCGTCGCCTGTTTTATTGATGACACCCGCCATGTCAAGCTACATATCTTCCGTCCAAAAAAGTAACATATTGTAGTTGTGTATCGTTTGGTTTTCTCGCGCGATGTGTGATTACTTTATAATTGTTGGTCCAAATGATAGTTGAAATGTGTTGAGGTTTTCCTTTTTAAAAGTTAAAAGATTTTACCATTTGTAAGTTACTACTCCGGATGTTAAACACTTTGTGAATCTTCCGGTAAAATATTCTCTCATTTCTGACCGTGTAATATCGGACTGTCTAGGGCAATACAGCCAGGTTCGCTGTTCTTGTATTACACACACCCATGCAATACAGGCACGCGCGCGCAGAGATGTGACGTGTTCCTTACCGTTTGACTTAATCGTTTGATAAAATATGTACATATTTCGTTTTAATTTTCTAGAGCAAACTTTTCAATGTCACTTTTTTATGATAAATGATAATAAAGATATAATTTTTGTGTAATATGGGGTCCTTTGAAGTACATTGTCGATGTATGAAGCTATTTCCCCTCAATATTTAAGAACGGGAATTGAGAGAAAAATACTCACATGCGGCGGGGTGAAGGATGAGGTATTCTACCCTCGAGATTACAAGATGTGGTTAAAACCCTCTACAAAGTCTCGGATTTTAAATGTTGCGACCTCTCGTGTGGAATACTACTATCCTTTATCATGACATATGAAAAAGTCTTATAACATTATAAAAATGGCAGTGTTGATCCAGACACCGGTGATAACATGTTACATACAGGAAGTGTTGTCATTATCACAGCAAAACTACAGCACAATCACTGCTGTTGTTGCTTGTACTTAATTTTCTTCATAACTACTGTTCTACATACATGTACTTACTACTACATGTTTTAAATAAACTATAATCAAAGTTAAAGGATGTTAGTGTATTTGATATACGTTAGAGATTTCACATCATCTTCCAGCGTCATTGTTTTATAAATGTAATTTACAACCTTGACATCCGATATTAAGTAGATAAATTAAAATATACGTGTGAACATGTGCACGTGGTCGCTCTGAATGACTTTCTAAATAAACTTTGCGCGTGCAATACCAATTACAACAGCGCCCCCTTTCGACACTCATCTCACATAGGAGAAATTAATTTCAGTCTAATTTGTACCTCAAATGAATGAAATGATATATATATGAAAAAAATTCGATACAATTTTCTTTCCGTATGACGTACACATAATGTTTTATTTTCAACTAGTAATCTATCACAGGCCCCCTACACAGTTATTAACCCTGCACGATGTATACTCAGAACCAGAAATAGATAGCATAGTTATGGTGTATGTTACAATGTGTCTTTTCAGCAGACCTCTAGACGAAGGTGTGAATTATTTGAGACTTAATTACAACGGTGTCTCATAGCTTATTCATAGTAGACAGACAGGTGCGTTATTTAATAATCATCACACACAGGATACCCCGGACTTGTTGGGGTATATTTCTCCTGGTATAAGTCAGACATAAGTATGGTAATCTTTAAAACTTTATCAGTATGTCCGTCTGTGACCTTCAGGTTTAGATGTGTAGGCAACGTTATATTTAAAGTTGTTGGGTGGCGCAGGGGTGATGCACGCGCCGTCCGGGATTCGATTCCATCAACGGGCTTAAAAAAGCTATGGGTCACCTGACCGATCACGTGGGCTTTCCTCATGTACTCTGGTTTCATCCCACATCATGACCCCTTGCAAGCGTCTATTCGTGGCTACACGTAGAATATCGTGTACTTGTTACCATTTTAACGTTAACCAGCATGCTGTTCATTGTTATAATATATACATAACACAGAAAAAAGCTTTGCGGGTACATTGTGTCAAATAATTAAGGCATGTTAGTCTTATGTAGGAAGACATACCACCCCAAAAACAGGAAGAAAGAACAGGAAAAAAGATAATGGCCAATTTAGTTAATTTGATTAAGAAATCTTTCATCATCATTCCTACATGTTATTTTATCAGGTGCGACAGGTAACACAGACACTTGGAACGAAAGAACTAATTAACGACATGCATTTTTCATATCACTACGCATGTTTTATGGTTTCATAACACGGAACATCCCTTGGTAGTTTTTGTGTAGTGGCAATGCAGTAATATCAGAAAATTATCGCAGACAAGGCAATAAATATATGAAATCTTGAAGAATATTTAAAGCGACATCATAGTAAAAAGATTTTTTCTAACTGATTATTCTATCATTGCATATATATGTATATAAAGTGTATCACGTTATGAACAATGTTGATTTTCGGATAAAATATGCGCAAAAGGAGGTTAATTAGAAGATAACACCTTATTTATTGATCAACAGTCTGGATGAGCACAAACATCGTTGCCTTTAAACAAAAACGGCTGCCCGTCTGAATCGGTTGCGGCAATGTTGGCGATTAATTCGTAATTCTGAATTGACATAAAGATATAAAATAACGTTTGCCATGCCCATAACAAAATTCGGCGCTGTAAAACGGGATTTTACTGACTGTGTCACTAATGTCGTTGTCATTCCTACACGCCATCACGTGTTCGTGTTTACAAAATGAACTGCCTCGTTTTCAAAACTATCACTTGACGTTTTTCAACGCTAGATTTAAAGGGGTTTCCGGAACAAAAAGAAGTGGTCAAGCTGGACATTGGAAGTCGACTCTGAATATCTGAATAGGGGAGAAACGTAACTGGAAGTATAAAAAACACGTACAATCAATAACAAAAATTAATATTTTACCGCGATGTCCCTTTCACGGTATCACTTGTTGACTTTGTACACCACATAATCAAACATATGTGATCTTATAATGTTGGGTGGGCGGGCATCGTTGATTTTTTTCATGGAATTAGGTCACTGCGTCCCAGATATGATCGAATTATATCTGACCGGTTGTGGACAGTGGATTTCTAAGCTGGGATAGGGTCACTGCACCCCAGCAAAGATATAGTCTAGTAACATTGTGACGGCTGGGTATCACAGTTTTCTAAACTGGTATCATGTTTCAAGGCTCTAGACATTGTGTGATTTAAGTACATCATGACAATAATGACTGTTAACTCACTGTTTAAAACAATGGCGAATCAAACTTGTGTTCGAGAGAGAAATATGATCATGCCTTAACGCCAATTTTGTCGATACAGCTAGAAACACATATAGATTACGAATATGACATTATGAAACAATTAATTATTTAACGTGCCCACAATGTGAAACGATTGTAACCGAACAACATCAGTCAAACTGTCGTCTGTCGACACCTTAATTCCGAGTCTTGTCGATCTTACCGATAAAGATTGATTTCTTGCCCGCCTTTTAGGAACTCGTAATGCTATCATGTCCTTTCTTGTAAGTACCGGTCATTGTTCTGTTACAAGCCACTACATTTCTCTTTGCCACTGAGGCTGGGATGGGGCGTTTTTCACCAGATCTTAACTTGGGTAAACGAAATTGAATATCCTAATTCTACACAGAATTCATGTTTCTGGGTAGATATTTTGATACGACAATGATGTGTAACACGGACGGAATGTACTGTCAGATGTGTTTCATATACCTAATCATATATACTGAAGAAACATGATACTGTCGTTACAACAATGGCGTCAACTTTTGAAGGTATATTAATTTTTGTCAAAAGATCACCTCCGAACAATTTATATATATCATATGTATTCTTCAATGGATGTAAAAATAGAAATGAGTTTACGAATAAACAATTTTTTTTATTTTTTTAAAAAAAGTTATGAATATAAAGACAGACCAACGCCATTTACCTTATTCACACGCAGTTCTTCATGTCTAGTTATTTCAAGTTAAAAGAGCTGTCTATTCATTACGGGTTATTGGCGACGTGTAGCCCCTCTAGATCCCCACGTCCAGTGATTTACTCGTTGGTTGTAACGACCTTACATAGCCTGGGTGTGATCGGAAGCCCCAACGGGTATTTTCCTGTTCTCGTTTCGATAGTAATCGATTTTGTCCAATTATACACCAATTAGTGGCGAAGGTTAATTACTGACGTCAAGAAGTATGAATAGGAATATGATTATTATAAAAAAAAGAATAAATAAAAACAAATACAACGTCAAGGAGACAACATACTTTAAAAACAATATACAAGTTTCAACGCCTTAGTTTATTAGAGAAGAACCAAGTGTGAAGAAAAGCGTAATTTAAATTCAAATTAAATGAACCTAAGTGAAAAAGGTTCTATAGGAACATTTGTCTTAATATCAATAACGCAATTAGGCAAGGTGTCCCGGAAAGCAGAAACTCGTTCAAGTAAGGGAAAAAATGTCAAAATAAGAAGTGGTAAAGTATCAATATGTATTGACATGAAGGCATCAATATGAAAATTGCAGCATGGAAATAATAATTGAATGTCGGCATTTACTGAGGCAAGGACAATATTTCAAAAAGGGAGTTTATTCAAGACCGGTTAAGCAACACTAACTTAATTAATCAAAAGATTGATTCATTTTGCATTGACATTATATGTGTAATTTGACCTTTACATGTTCATTGTTTGTTCATGTGGCATTTTATGTGTAATTTGACCTTTACACGTTCATTGTTTGTACATGTGGCATATGTACTATTTGACCTTTACACGTTCATTGTGTGTAAATGTGGCATTTTATGTACTATTTGACCTTTACACGTCCATTGTTTGTACGTTTGGCATTTTATGTGCTATTTGACCTTTACACGTCCATTGTTTGTACGTGTGGCATTTTATGTACTATTTGACCTTTACACGTCCATTGTTTATACGTGTGGCATTTTATGTACTATTTGACCTTTACACGTCCATTGTTTGTACATGTGGCATTTTATGTACTATTTGACCTTTACACGTCCATTGTTTGTACGTTTGGCATTTTATGTACTATTTGACCTTTACACGTCCATTGTTTGTACGTGTGGCATTATATGTACTATTTGACCTTTACACGTCCATTGTTTATACGTGTGGCATTTTATGTACTATTTGACCTTTACACGTCCATTGTTTGTACATGTGGCATTTTATGTACTATTTGACCTTTACACGTTCATTGTTTGTACGTGTGGCATTTTATGTACTATTTGACCTTTACACGTCCATTGTTTGTACATTTATGTACCAATTACAGTGAAAGGATAGTCATATTGATTGATGGTCATTGTGAATAAGATGTCTATATAAACAATACAATTTTAAACACGAAGAAGGAATATTTTTCGAAGATACATTATTCCTTACATCCGAATTACAACTAAACAATATGAAATATTACGAGTTAAATATGCATTTCACAGCAACCAAGCTATTGTCCCTTATAAACGTTATAATGTTACAATCCGTGTTCCCTATAATCGTGTTCTACTCTATTGAAAGTCTACACCCGAACTTTCTTCCATATTTATTACAATGTTATAGATGTTTTTATATAGGTTAATAAAAATTAATTAAAAAGATAATTAATTGCGAATGATCTAAGACTTGATAAGAAAACATTGTTGTAATAAAACGAAAGTTAAATAGAAGACAAATTATTCAAAATTTCGCAAAAAAATATTATAGTTCAATTATAATTTTTCCAAAAATCCAATTTACAGACTGCTGGTCGTAGTGGATTTACTCAGGCCTCTGTTCAGGGTTTAACACCAATTACTTCCTGTTGATTTATGTACAAATAATTGAAATACCTAGAATAGTATTATGATAAACTTAATCTATAAGCTATCATTAGGAGTGTTTTGTATAAATCAGATACAGAGGGTTTTTTTTTTTAACTTTATCAATACCGTTATTGTTGAGTTTCCGGCTCGGACCTATCGTCACAGTAGGCGGTACAGGGTGGGTCAGGGTATACAAGAAACAGACCTCAGTGTTTCACTGTTGTAATTAACATTTTGGTCACTACATGTTCCTGACACATAGGTTTACACCTATATCAGAGTATTAACAACCCAAATACGAAATCAATACATTACCATTCGTAAAGCGTCCGTAGAAGCCATTAATAGGGTATACACCCCGTAGAATCATCACGTTGTTGTAATAGGGAGAAAATGTGTTAGTGGTTAGTGTTAAGCCGTGCATAGCATCTGGATTATTTTCCAAATCGTTAATGTTTAAAAACTGAACATTTGTATGTAAACTAATGAATGAAATCTCCGTTTTACACACTACTTATACTCGTTATCGCAATCATTTGTGAAGCTTGCCTTTACTGTACGATGAAGGCAAAAAGACAAACCCGGCATATACAATGACGAGTTACAACTAATATGTTTAAAACTAAGTACACGAATGATGAATGAGCTCTAGATTTCCGTCAGCTTTAAAATTTAGAGTTAAACGTTTCTTTTTCGTAACAATTGCGAAACGAATTTTTATCACATTAATCACTTATGTTGGTCCGAATGGATTCGCGAAAGGGTCCTAACCGCGGAGGAAAACCGGATTACCCGGGAAAACCCACATGGCCGGGCGGATGACCCTCTACCTTCCGATGTCCGTTCCGGGAATCGAACCACAGATGCCTTAGCCTGATGAAGGCAAAGTCAGTTTGTTACAACTGCGTCATCCGACCACCCACGTCAGCTTGAATATATAGGGCAACTTGTTTGTAAATCTGGCTGGTTACATAGCAGTACCGGGCAAATTGGGCACCAGAATCCTTTCACGGGAAAACATCGGGCCGTTTTATTTGATGAAATTCTCAAGTATGTTGTGAATCACCTACAATTTACCTATCACATATCAATGTTGCTAAGCTGTGTTTTCTGATCAATACGTTGTTATGACAATTCATGAAATCAATGTATGATGAAAAATTAATTTCCTAATAACGAGAACGGGGTGATAATTTAAGTCTTTGCTTGGTTTTATATAATTCTGTAAATTGAAATGCATTGTGTGAGCAGCAATATGTCAGTAAGACCGACAAAATCATACCGAATCTGTTACTGGAGTAAATATTTGTTGGTGAATACAGTAGGTCAAAATATTATTCTGGAGAATTTCTAACAGACAAGTTTGCGAAGACCAATTAGTAAATTTTCTATAATACGAAAGTGTTTGTCGTCGTCAGAATTCAGTATATTATCTTGTCGTCTGAATTCAGTGTTAATCACGTCGTCAGAATTCAGTATATAATCACGTCGTCAGAATTCAGTATATAATCACGTCGTCAGAATTCAGTATATAATCACGTCGTCAGAATTCAGTATATCATCACGTCGTCAGAATTCATTATATCATCACGTCGTCAGAATTCAGTATATCATCACGTCGTCAGAATTCAGTATATAATCACGTCGTCAGAATTCAGTGTTAATCACGTCGTCAGAATTCAGTATATCATCACGTCGTCAGAATTCATTATATCATCACGTCGTCAGAATTCAGTATATCATCACGTTGTCAGAATTCAGTATATCATCACGTCGTCTGAATTCAGTGTTAAGCACGTCTTCAGAATTCATTATATTATCAGGTCGTCAGAATTCAGTATATAATCACGTCGTCAGAATTCAGTATATCATCACGTCGTCAGAATTCAGTATATCATCACGTCGTCAGAATTCAGTATATAATCACGTCGTCAGAATTCAGTATATAATCACGTCGTCAGAATTCAGTATATAATCACGTCGTCAGAATTCAGTATATAATCACGTCGTCAGAATTCAGTATATAATCCCGTCGTCAGAATTCAGTATATAATCACGTCGTCAGAATTCAGTATATAATCACGTTGTCAGAATTCATTATATATCCCGTCGTCAGAATTCAGTATATAATCACGTCGTCAGAATTCATTATATCATCCCGTCGTCAGAATTCAGTATATAATCCCGTCGTCAGAATTCAGTATATAATCCCGTCGTCAGAATTCAGTATATAATCACGTCGTCAGAATTCAGTATATAATCACGTTGTCAGTCAGTCAGAATTCAGTATATAATCACGTTCAGTATATAATCACGTTGTCAGAATTCATTATATCATCACGTCGTCAGAATTCAGTATATAATCACGTCGTCAGAATTCAGTATATCATCACGTCGTCAGAATTCAGTATATAATCACGTCCAGTATATAATCACGTCGTCAGATATTCAGTATATATATAATCCCGTCGTTCATTATATCATCCCGTCGTCAGAATTCAGTATATAATCCCGTCGTCTGAATTCAGTATATAATCCCGTCGTCAGAATTCAGTATATAATCCCGTCGTCAGAATTCAGTATATAATCACGTCGTCAGAATTCATTATATCATCCCGTCGTCAGAATTCAGTATATAATCACGTTGTCAGAATTCATTATATCATCCCGTCGTCAGAATTCAGTATATAATCCCGTCGTCAGAATTCAGTATATAATCACGTCGTCAGAATTCAGTATATAATCACGTTGTCAGAATTCATTATATCATCACGTCGTCAGAATTCAGTATATAATCACGTCGTCAGAATTCAGTATATCATCACGTTGTCAGAATTCAGTATATCATCACGTCGTCTGAATTCAGTGTTAAGCACGTCTTCAGAATTCATTATATTATCAGGTCGTCAGAATTCAGTGTTAATCACGTCGCCAGAATTTAGTATATCATCACGTCGTCTGAATTCAGTATATAATCACGTCGTCTGAATTCAGTATATTATCATGTCGTTCGAATTCAGGAGGGGATATCAGAAACCAATAATGTAGGTACTTAGCATCACTCATCGAATACCAGAAGGACGAAACAGCTGTATGGTTTACATTGTAACATCACTGATCTACTACTAGAAGGACGAAACAGCTGTATGGTTTACATTGTAACATCACTGATCGAATCCTAGAAGGACGAAACAGCTGCACGATGTACATTGTAACATCACTGATCGAATCTTAGAAGGACGAAACAGCTGTATAATGTACATTGTAACATCACTGATCTACTACTAGAAGGACGAAACAGCTGTATGATGTACACTGTGACATCACTGATCGAATTCTAGAAGGACGAAACAGCTGCACGATGTACATTGTAATATCACTGATCGAATCCTAGAAGGACGAAACAGCTGTATAATGTACATTGTAACATCACTGATCTACTACTAGAAGGGCGAAACAGCTGTATGATGTACACTGTGACATCACTGATCGAATCCTAGAAGGACGAAACAGCTATATGATGTACACTGTGACATCACTGATAGAATCCTAGAAGGACGAAACAGCTGTATAATGTACATTGTAACATCACTGATCTACTACTAGAAGGACGAAACAGCTGTATGATGTACACTGTGACATCACTGATCGAATCCTAGAAGGACGAAACAGCTGTATAATGTACATTGTAAAATCCCTGATCGAATCCTAGAAGGACGAAACAGCTGTATGATGTGCATTGTAACATCACTGATCTACTACTAGAAGGACGAAACAGCTGTATGATGTACACTGTGACATCACTGATCGAATCCTAGAAGGACGAAACAGCTGTATAATGTACATTGTAAAATCCCTGATCGAATCCTAGAAGGACGAAACAGCTGTATGATGTGCATTGTAACATCACTGATCGAATCCTAGAAGGACGAAACAGCTGTATGATGTACATTGTAACATCACTGATCGAATCCTAGAAGTATGAAACAGCTGTATGATGTACATTGTAATATCACTGATCGAATCCTAGAAGGACGAAACAGCTGTATGATGTGCATTGTAACATCACTGATCGAATCCTAGAAGAACGAAACAGCTGTATGATGTGCATTGTAACATCACTGATCGAATCCTAGAAGGACGAAACAGCTGTATGATGTGCATTGTAACATCACTGATCGAATCCTAGAAGGACGAAACAGCTGTATGGTGCGGTTTAATTTATTATTTGCTCCACTGTGTCTTATTCTAAATTTGTATCGAAAGGTACTGTACCGGTTTCCTGCACAATTTGAATGATTTTTTTTAAAAATTCACAATTTTAAGTAAATATTAGTTCTATATCTGACCTAAAGTATATGTTGAATGGCTGTACAATGACTGTGAATTGACCACAATTTTGTGAATAATTTTGGCAAGATAGGTATCTTAACTATCCAGGATGTTTTGTCATTAGTATCATCAAATCGTCATTCACTTGGTAAACATTTCTTAAGTGCAACAATATCTTAAAATGATTAGTTACTTGTATGTTTGTAAATCAGGTCTGATATTTGTTCTGGAAGAATTGCCTTCGTTTTAGGATTTAGTGTCGCCCGTACTACAGTATCTTATGTGTACTCGCCAATATTGTGACAATAATGTTCAGAACTCGCACTAAATGGTGCCTAATAAGCCAATTCTACCGTTGTCATAATAAGTATTTGTTGACGTACGACAAAAGAAATATTTTACAGGTGGTCGATTCTGTTCAGAAGGCATTATAATTAATATGAACGACTTATATAAAGTACTTTTAGCAAAGAGAAGGTACTGGATGAAACACCTTCACATAAAAATACCAAAAATACCAATCATCTTTTCAAATAAAAGAATAATGTTTCGACAACACTTTAAACAGTGTGTGGTGAAAAATTACCACTAATATTGTAGTGATTCTGTACAGCGACAGAACACGTCTATGTGGTGTTTTAACTTGCTAATTGCGTACAGGAGGCGGCTACCAGGGGGTGACATATCAAAAGTATTTTTTTACAAACTGCAACAATAGTACGATAAAGATTCATGATGACAGGCTTCTTATAACGGTATTTTTAGGTGGTTTAATACTGTAAGGTTAAATGTCATGATTTGACCAGTCTAATCTTGATCATTTCATATCACTAATACATAAAGGTCATGGAGACTAGCCAATCAGCTCAAAACGGGACGTAAGCTATGTTGTGAATATCTATTTACTTACATTAGAGAAAATGATTCAAAAGAAGTAAAATTTGGTCCTTAATACAAAAAAAAACAAAAAAAAAAAAAAAAAAAACAACACAAAACAACAAAAAACAAAAACAAAAAATATTTAATCATTGTTCTAGAATTTAATACAAAAATAAATTTTATAAAATTATCATGTTATTTTTATGATAAAAGACAATGTGATTAAAGAGTGTGGATATATATATATATATATATATATGTTGTTTCTATTTCTGTATTGGTTTTTCACAGATCATTATTCAGATGTGTTAAAAGATTTTCTGTATTATGTGAAATTTCGCCCTTTTACCTTAAAAATTGTTTGAATTTTCTCGGTACAAGTACATTTTTCAGTTAGGAGAAAAGACAGGTATTTATTTAAAAACTTTCCATATTGAAGAAATAAATAAATAAGTAAAGATACTAACAAACAACTCTAATTGTGAATTAAAACAATTCTAGGATTTTACCCCAATTTACAACAAGAAATGACATCTGTAGAAGATAAAAAAAAGAGATTTTTGTACCTCCTCAAGAAAGAGAAGATTGTACAAAAGACGCACAAGTCAATTGTAATTGATGTAAGGCTACAGCTTGTTTTGCATATACACACTATATAGTTTTATAGTCTCCATCCGGCGTATCATCACAGTGATAAACAAGATATAAATGTATCATGTTTGGGTACAAATTTCTCAATACGTAAAATTTTGTTTGTTCATAATGACATTTGTAAAATTCTATTTAAAGTGTGCTAAAGTACACAGGTTATGATATTTGTAATATATACATGTAGATCATATCTTACATACTTCGCCCTGTATCTAATGTTTACTTATGGTAGAATATGATCTATATATATAACAAAACTATGTTGAATACTATCACTCAGCATGGTGAACAGATATGATATTTCTGACGATATCTGTCACATAATCTGGTATAATGAATAGACCCATTGATATAGACGGTCAAACACCTTAAACATTAATGACATTTAATATATTTCACTAACACATTCTTACTTAGTCATACTGATGACACATGTGCAAAATACAGTATGGCAAAAAAAAAACAACTACACAATTTGTTACAAATATTATAAATGTAATTTTCACTGATGGGAAGCATAAGTTGGGGTTGCCAAACTCCGCCGAAATAAAGAAATATGTAAAATTGAAAAAACCGAAACTGAAGTCCTGGGGGTATGTCGGTGGGAAAGATTTGAAATAGTAAATTTAGAATGGTAAATTTTCCGCAAACATTTTTTCAATGACGGGCTGGTGAAAGCAGTCTATCCATGATCCTTTGCGTTCTTTACAAGGGGAAGTATCTACATGTACATACTTCAGACTATAATGAAAGGGAGAAAACTCACATAGCCACATGCAAACTTTATGTACATAAAATAGAAACGTAATTACAAAATCAGTTATGTACAAGGTTCTAGATGTATGTAAGCTAAGTGTTTACCTGCCTGTTGATTAATTTATTAATTTTTCAATTTCTGTTGTTCCGCCTTTTGAATCTGGTGAATACGTTTTTGAAGTTATCAAATTATGTAAAGAATGTGTTTATTCATTTTCAAATCGATCAGAATCGTTTTAACTAAGATGCTATAATTTTATCACAAGTTACCCATGATCTCACTTAGTTATACCAAACTATCTAACTAGTTACCTAACGTCTACCTAATTAGCCGTGGGTCACAAACTGGAAAAATAAACCATTTTTATTATCCTTTTTTCCGGTTTGTATAATGTTTCATTTTAAAGTTTGGATTACCTCCCATCTCTTATAACGTTATCTCTGCGTAGACAAAAACACAAAGAAATGTATGGCAGAAATGTTGACCTCATATCACCCTAACAAAGGGAATCGACCATCGATTGATTAACAACGTTTACAAGAATTAGACAAAAAATGATAATATTCAAATTAAAAATACAACAGGTATTTTGTAGAAATGAGTTTAGAATGAAAGAAACACTAATAAATAGTATGAATATGAAAACACGTATGGTGCAGAAAAAGGGAATTGAAACTGGACTGGAAAAAATAGGCAAGAATAACACCACGTGATAGAGGTTCAGAGAAAAATATGTAACAGGTAAACTTGCTAAATAAGCTTCATCATACAGCTGTTTCGTCCTTCTAGAACTTTTCAGTAATGCTAAGGACCTATATTATTGAAACTTGAGACTGAGGAAAATAAAAACTTATCTAAATAAATATCAAAACCAGGCAAAAGGAAGGAAACAAATGTATATATATATATATATATAAGTCAGAACTGGTGATTGAAAGAAATTACTGATCAAAACAAGAGCGAAGTTTTACCGACAAACTTTGTTGACAAATAAAATGTACTGTCATACACAGGGATGACGGTCACCAACCAACCCTGACAAGTAAATTGTCCTGTCATACACAGGGATGACGGTCACCAACCAAGCCTGACAAGTAAATTGTTCTATCATACACAGGGATGACGGTCACCAACCAAGCCTGACAAGTAAAGTGTTCTATCATACACAGGGATGACGGTCACCAACAAACCCTGACAAGTAAAGTGTTCTGTCATACACAGGGATGACGGTCACCAACCAACCCAGACAAGTAAAGTGTTCTATCATACACAGGGATGATGGTCACCAACAAACCCTGACAAGTAAAGTGTTCTATCATACACAGGGATGACGGTCACCAACAAACCCTGACAAGTAAAGTGTTCTGTCATACACAGGGATGACGGTCACCAACAAACCCTGACAAGTAAAGTGTTCTATCATACACAGGGATGACGGTCACCAACAAACACTGACAAGTAAATTGTTCTGTCATACACAGGGATGACGGTCACCAACAAACCCTGACAAGTAAAGGGTTCTGTGATACACAGAAAACGCGAGTACCAACTAACCGAGGAAAAAAAGAGTTTTTGTCCATGGTATAAAATATTTTTAATTGAAGAGCTGCCAAAACTTCGGAAAATCATTAAACGTATGTAAATATTAATTGGTTTAAACTTTGTTGTCTTCTAAACAACTGGAATATTCTGCTGACGTGTCCACGGACAAAAGGTCACTCGTTGGTCATCAAGATGTCCATTTATAGCATTAAGGTATTCTTCCAGCTGCGTGGATCTCAAAGTCGACTGTACAAGTGGTGTCGGGGAGACGCTATGAATATTAAATGAAAATATAAACAGACAGATCTATGTTAAAATACGGGTTTAATAAATTCTGATATTCAATAATTTAAAATCACTACAACTATATATATTTTTTTAATTGACACAGCAAGTTGTGGATAGAAAACGGGGAATATCAAAGAATGACAGTTGTTTTTATGTAGAAACTGACATAATACACGTTAATGATCTTATACAAGGTGGCAAAATGTCCCCATTGGTAATATATCACACATAAAATATCCCAGCAGGTATATATCACAGGTAAAATATCCTACCAGGTATATATCACAGGTAAAATATCCAACCAGGTATATATCACAGGTAAAATATCCCCACAGGTATATATCACAGGTAAAATATCAAAGCAGGTATATATCACAGGTAAAATATCCCCGCTGGTATATATCACAGGTAAAATATCCCCACAGGTATGTATCACAGGTAAAATATCCCCGCTGGTATATATCACAGGTAAAATATCCCCACAGGTATATATCACAGGTAAAATATCCAACCAGGTATATATCACAGGTAAAATATCCCCGCTGGTATATATCACAGGTAAAATATCCCCACAGGTATATATCACAGGTAAAATATCCCCGCTGGTATATATCACAGGTAAAATATCCCCGCTGGTATATATCACAGGTAAAATATCCCAACAGGTAAAATATCCCCGCTGGTATATATCACAGGTAAAATATCCCAACAGGTATATATCACAGGTAAAATATCCCAACAGGTATATATCACAGGTAAAATATCCCCACAGGTATATATCACAGGTAAAATATCCCCACAGGTATATATCACAGGTAAAATATCCAACCAGGTATATATCACAGGTAAAATATCCCCGCTGGTATATATCACAGGTAAAATATCCCCACAGGTATATATCACAGGTAAAATATCCCAACAGGTATATATCACAGGTAAAATATCCAACCAGGTATATATCACAGGTAAAATATCCAACCAGGTATATATCACAGGTAAAATATCGAACCAGGTATATATCACAGGTAAAATATCCAACCAGGTATATATCACAGGTAAAATATCCCCACAGGTATATATCACAGGTAAAATATCCAACCAGGTATATATCACAGGTAAAATATCCCCGCTGGTATATATCACAGGTATATATCACAGGTAAAATATCCAACCAGGTATATATCACAGGTAAAATATCCCCGCTGGTATATATCACAGGTAAAATATCCCCACAGGTATATATATCAGGTAAACTCTCCGGAGTTCTTTATATCTCAGGTAATATATCCCCCCTGGTATATATCACAGGTAAAATATCACAGGTAAATATATCACAGGTAAAATATCCAACCAGGTATATATCACAGGTATATATCCCCAGGGTATATATCACAGGTAAAATATCCCCAGGTATATATCACAGGTAAAATATCCAACCAGGTATATATCACAGGTAAAATATCCAACCAGGTATATATCACAGGTAAAATATCCAACCAGGTATATATCACAGGTAAAATATCGAACCAGGTATATATCACAGGTAAAATATCCAACCAGCTATATATCACAGGTAAAATATCCCCGCTGGTATATATCACAGGTAAAATATCCAACCAGGTATATATCACAGGTAAAATATCCCCGCTGGTATATATCACAGGTAAAATATCCCCACAGGTATATATCACAGGTAAAATATCCCCGATGTATATATATATATCACAGGTAAAATATCCAACCAGGTATATATCACAGGTATATATCACAGGTATATATCATATCCAACCAGGTATATATCACAGGTAAAATATCCACCCAGGTATATATCACAGGTAAAATATCCCCACAGGTATATATCACAGGTAAAATATCCAAGCAGGTATATATCACAGGTAAAATATCCAACCAGGTATATATCACAGGTAAAATATCCAACCAGGTATATATCACAGGTAAAATATCCCCGCTGGTATATATCACAGGTAAAATATCCCCACAGGTATATATCACAGGTAAAATATCCCCACAGGTATATATCACAGGTAAAATATCCAACCAGGTATATATCACAGGTAAAATATCCCCACAGGTATATATCACAGGTAAAATATATATATATCACAGGTAAAATATCCAACCACAGGTATATATCACAGGTATATATCACAGGTAAAATATCCCCAGCTATATATATATCAGGTAAAATATCCCCCAGGTATATATCACAGGTAAAATATCCAACCAGGTATATATCACAGGTAAAATATCCCACCTGGTATATATCACAGGTAAAATATCCAACCAGGTATATATCACAGGTAAAATATCCAACCAACCAGGTATATATCACAGGTAAAATATCCCTGCCAGGTATATATCACAGGTAAAATATCCAACCAGGTATATATCACAGGTAAAATATCCAACCAGGTATATATCACAGGTAAAATATCCAACCAGGTATATATCACAGGTAAAATATCCAACCAGGTATATATCACAGGTAAAATATCCATATATCACAGGTAAAATATCCAGGTATATATCACAGGTAAAATATCCCCAGGTATATATCACAGGTATATATCACAGGTATAAATATCCCCGCTGGTATATATCACAGGTAAAATATCCAACAGGTATATATCACAGGTAAAATATCCAACACAGGTATATCCCCGCAGGTATATATCACAGGTAAAATATCCAAGGTATATATCACAGGTATATATATATATCACAGGTAAAATATCCCCAGGTATATATCACAGGTATAATATACCCTGAGGGTTCTATATCAGTGTTAATATCCCAACAGGTATATATCACAGGTAAAATATCCAACCAGGTATATATCACAGGTAAAATATCAAACCAGCTATATATCACAGGTAAAATATCGAACCAGGTATATATCACAGGTAAAATATCCAACCAGGTATATATCACAGGTAAAATATCCCCGCTGGTATATATCACAGGTAAAATATCCAACCAGGTATATATCACAGGTAAAATATCCAACCAGGTATATATCACAGGTAAAATATCCAACCAGGTATATATCACAGGTAAAATATCCCCACAGGTATATATCACAGGTAAAATATCCAACCAGGTATATATCACAGGTAAAATATCCAACCAGGTATATATCACAGGTAAAATATCCAACCAGGTATATATCACAGGTAAAATATCCCCCAGGTATATATATATATCACAGGTAAAATATCCAACCAGGTATATATCACAGGTAAAATATCCAACCAGGTATATATCACAGGTAAAATATCCAACCAGGTATATATCACAGGTAAAATATCCAACCAGGTATATATCACAGGTAAAATATCCCCGCTGGTATATATCACAGGTAAAATATCCAACCAGGTATATATCACAGGTAAAATATCCCCGCTGGTATATATCACAGGTAAAATATCCCCGCTGGTATATATCACAGGTAAAATATCCCCACAGGTATGTATCACAGGTAAAAGAAAGTTCATAATGAGGTAGACATATACCTGAACGAATGCATTACCACTTCAGAAATTGCCTTGGTGTCTAGAGGTCTCAAATCTAAAAAAGCAGGAGGGTGGGACGGTATAGTATACGAACACATTAAACATGGTGGAACAGTACTTTTTGAATATATCGCCACCTTATTTAATAATGTCATAAAAAACGAATACATTCCAAAAGACTGGAAAAAAGGCATTATTATAACATTGTATAAAGGTCAAGGTAAAAAGAAAGAAGACCCCAACAGCTACAGGGGGATCACATTATTACCTGTATTTTTTAAAATATTTCAAATGGTTTTAGCACAAAGAATCCAACGAGTTTTAAATTCCCGTGTATTTCCAAATAGACAACAGTCTGCCTATCAAAAAGATTTGTGTAGTCTATGCACATCATTCAGTCTTCAAGAATGTATAAGTCACAATATTGAATATGGTTCCAACGTCCATGTTGCTTTCTTAGATAGTAACAAAGCGTTCGACACTGTGTGGCACGCTGGACTATTGTACAAAATTTATGAATTAGGATTAAATGCGAAGACGTGGATTTTACTAAAATGTATGTATACAAATGTTGAAAGTTGTGTTTTATTCAATGGGTTAAAATCCTCCATGCTCAAAATGGAACGTGGAATATTACAGGGAGGGGCATTGTCTGCCAAAATGTACCTAGTATTTATTAACGATTTACTAAATGAAATAGAGAATTCTGGCCTAGGAGCAGTAATTGTTGATTTAAATGTTAATGTTCCTACTCAAGCAGACGACATCTGTTTGGTCAGTACGAGTCTTAGAAGTCTTCAGAAAATGATATCAATAAGTGAAAATTATAGTAAAAGATGGCGTTTTTCATTCTCTGCTGTAAAAAGCAAAATTGTTACCTTCACAAACCCAAATAGTAGAACTTGCACTGTGTATAATGAGCTTTATCTGTACAATTGTATTATACCACAGACTGATGGCATTACACATGTTGGTATCTTATTAAACTGTAAACAGAACTCATTTGAGAGAACAGCACGTGCATGTAATAAGTTAAGATCGGGTACGATGTCCCTTGTTCGTTCTGGTGCACATCCTTGTGCTCTAAACCCTTTAACAGTGGCGAAGCTTATCAAAATTAAAGTTTATCCATCAGCCTTATACGGATGTGAGCTTTGGCAATTGACAAAAACCGAAATAATAATGCTAGAAAGGGCGCAACATTTTATTGTTAAATCTATTCAAGGGTTTGAAAAGAGAACCAGAACAGATATGTGTACATCTTTACTTGGTTGGACCTCTATCGAAGCATATATAGACATTAGAAAGTTGTTATTTTTTGGAAGATTGTGTAGATTGAAAACAATGTCTTTTGTTTATAAAGTTTTCATTACCAGACTATTTTTGTTTCGACTAGGTAGACCATACCAGATCGGTTTCATCCCAGACATAGTCAAAATATTAAAAAAGTATTCACTGCTTCAAAATCTAGATACTTTTGTAGAAACTGGAATTTTTCGAAAGAAAAGCCATTGGAAAACAACAGTATATAATGCTGTAATGAAATATGAAGAATACAATCTAAAGGAACGTATGAAGTTTGATGATGATTTTACAAGGTTTAGAGAAATACATAACCAACCCAAACCTAGTATTTTATGGAAGTTAGCACTTCGATTTCCTCAATACAGAAAATATATACATTACATGATGAAAATAGTGGTAACCATTCGTAGCTTGACTACCATGGAATTATGTCACAAATGTGGGTTTCTATATCAAGACCCTATGACACATCTAGTGCTACAGTGTATTTATACTTCCGAGTTGAGGGACCAACTGTGGTGCTGTATAATTAATACCACAGATATACTGTTTAGTGTTTATTTACACTCTCTCCCAGACCTTCAGTTATTACATATATTGATTGGAGGAAATGTAAACTATCAAATTAGTGCAGAAGAGCTGATTGAATTCAGGATAAAATCCTGTATTTGTGTGTTCAAGATGTGTAAACTATATTATAATTAATATATATAATGGTAAGGATAACAAATAGTCCATGTACATTTTGTAGGAGTCATGTGACTTAACAATTCATTATAATTTACCTGATTTGTGTCAGAAAATTGTATTTTGAAACTCTTTGGGTATATCTTAAAATACCCCCTTTCGCTTAATTTGCACTTGATATGCCTACTCCTAAAGCATAAAGTGTGTATCTATGTTATTCATATTCTGTAATCATTTATATATGTATCGTATGCTTTGTATATATGTTCAACATTCTTCTGTAATCTTCATCTCTGGAGGCAATAAAGAGAATAATAATAATAATAATAACACAGGTAAAATATCCCAACAGGTATATATCACAGGTAAAATATCCCCACAGGTATATATCACAGGTCAAATATCCAACCAGGTATATATCACAGGTAAAACGAAATCGTAATTATAGGCTAATATGATACTAATACGATACAGAAACGCCAGCTGCAGAGAAAGACTTTAGCCAACATGTTATTAAATACTGATAGTTGCTCCGATAAATAGCACGGTCTTCTTATTTCATCAATTCGACTTATTTAATGAACAGCCAAGACTTTGATGTCGAGAGAAGTTATCACTTTTATGTTGTGTTTTGTGTCACATTGCGTTACTGGAAATACGGTGTATCAGTGGGGAAGGGAGGGAGCGGAGATGGAGGGAGTGGGTGGAGAGGAAGGGAGGGGGTGGAGGGGTAGGGTAATTTCCAGTAAACATTCCATGTTCTATTGTAGAGATGTTTACTGTTGCTGAAAAGCTATCGGCTTTTGATCTTTTCAATTATGCAAATAATTTTTCTGGTATCTCCCGATAATTATACAACTTTTATCGCTTACAGACAGTTTTTCACTTGGCTTGTGAAACACATTTTACAGGTATATGTTTAATTGCGATGGCGTGTGAAAGCTGTGGGGTAACTATATATATGGCCAAGGAAAGGCTACAATTTCGCTTCACGTTTTAATTACAGATCAATATAAAATATATTTTAAAACGACATATATCATATTTTATACGAAAAACGTTTTGTAAGCTGTATGTACTACTCAGATTGTGTGTTATAGTTGAAGATATGCACATTAGGACATTCCTGTAGAGAAGGAGGATGAAAATTAAGATTTGTGATGAAGTGTGATGTTGCTAAGTTTATATACCCCTATGCCCATCCTTGCAGAAAATGGAGCATAACTGTTGATCTGAGAATTAAATTAGGTCAAATAAAACTAGGAAACATTCCAGAAAAAGTTGGTGAGGGTGGGGGTGCGGTGGGGTGGGGGTAAAGGGTCTCCTTTATCAGATATGTAGCTCTTTTAGAACTTTTTGAATATCCGTGTTCTTGAACTACATGGTAAATATCAGTCTGTTGATTTACTTATTTATTTACGGTTGTATGTAATTTGATGCCTGATTTAATGAAGATTCGAACTATTGGAATCTAAATTCGAATAAAAGATGTTTTCCTCGAAACTTATTGTTGGGAAATTTCATCGTTTCCCGTTTATGTTAGCTTATGACATTTCAATTATATCTAAATTTCAAATGCAGCACCAGTTCTCATCCCTCAGTTAAACATTTCGTGTATTGCTAAAATTGATTTTGTCCTTAAAATTAAGGCCAAACTAAGGGAGCAGGACATCATTAGAACTAAATGATTTGCCTTAAATGTATATGATAGAGAAAACGATAGTTTGAACCTAACATTTATGACTTGTGATGTACTGCTTGTTTTAGGTCATGAATACTGAGACTTGAACATGACAATTTTCTATTTCTCTGTTACCTGTCTAGTATTATAATGTACTGTTAGGTTTTCTATTTCTCTGTTACCTGTCTAGTATTATAATGTACTATTAGATTTTCACTATTTCTCTCTTAGCCTATCTGAAAGAACTAGGGAATATATGAATGTCCTGTTTTAGGGAACTGTTCACTTATTGCACCAGAATAAAAATGAATAAGAACAGATACTGTACAACGTTTCCATTTTACTTCTAATATAACCAAGTTATTAGCGTTACGTGATGTTTATAGATATTTCTTCAATATACCGGAAGTAGAACGGATATGGTCAAGCGTTTCTATTCTCAGTCCACCGGAAGTTGAACGGATATGGCACGTACCAGTTAGATATGGATCGGAATAAGGTGGGTAACAGCCGATAACATCGAGTGAAGAGAACTGTGTGGATTTTTACGTTTTGGTGATAATCCCGAGATAACATTAGGTAAATCTATTTATGTGTCACCTGGTTCTTGCCAGTGTTTTTCAAGAAAGCATTTCATTATCCAGAGAGGATGAAATTGACAAATTTATTTCCGATTTAAAAATCCTTAACATGAATTTTCAGTTGTACCAGTACATGGGAGTATAGTCGCCTTTCTAGTTTTGGCTAGTGGGAAATTCCGTTTAATCGAGCGTTAGAATGTCAGGCAAGAAACTTAATTGTCGCTAGTGCGAAAAACACCAGGGCCCAGGTATTTTTCATTACTCTTATTACGGATTTGGTGTCGTGGCCACTTCAAAGTTAAAAGTTACAGGAAGATCGAGATGCTCCGTTAGAGATTCAAATCTGGGTTGTCGTTTACTACGAACTCTTTGTGATGAAAGAAGTAGCGACAGGATGTTTTTTACTCGCTCTTTTCACAATAGTAAACTTTCAATAGTTGTTCTTTTGATTCATTACGTCTAATTGCGCACGTGTCCTTTACAATGACTTTAAAGAACACGCATACATTGCGATACAATATCCGATGCACTCGTTTTGCTACAATGCTGTTTCGGTACGCTTGCATATTGTCCTTTATCCCAGAAGCATGTTTGCTGTGCAACGTGGTAACGGTTTGCGGGATGTTTACGATTGTTTAGATAACATATGAACAATTTGCAATGATTCATGTAGTACATGTATTGCTTGCAATGACTAAAACGGTAGCGGTATTACGTACAATAATTTTGACAGTGTGGGTATCAATTGCGATGATTGAGACGCAACATTGCCGGTTTCAATGTGCTTTACTGTAGCATTACGTGTCACGTATGCTTTGTAATTAGTGGGAATCGGTAGTTATCATCCACACGTGTTTTATATAATGTTAAAGGTGGAAGTTGTGTGCTTTTTAATGTTTCAAAATATATTACTGATTCACAAGTGCTAACATGTAGTTTTGAACAACAATATGCAAAATAAATCTTAACACAGCAAATGATTTTTCATCCAAAATACAGCTTTATAGTTTGATTCCAATCAAATAACTTAATTAATGTATTATCACGGCCTGTAGATGTAAAAACAAAAAAAAACTAAACTCTCTCTCTCCCTCCCCCCCCCCTCTCTCTCTCTCTCTCTCTCTCTCTCTCTCTCTCTCTCTCTCTCTCTCTCTCTCTCTCTCTCAACTAGTTAATATGAGTGAGGTGAAGTGAATTGTATGGACCATCGTTATCATCAAGGAGAGATCAGCTGATCTAGAGCTAGAAAGGGTTATTTCAACCGGAAGAACATCGGTGTCACGATCACAGAGAACTGATACATGTATGTACATATTTTACCTTCTGCGTTCCAGAGATGTCACGATCACAGATAACTAATACATATGCAGTAGTGTATGTACACATTTACCTTCACACATAGTCTGTGTACAAAATCCCACGTAAGATGGTAGAGGGGAATCTGGACAATGTCCTTCTGTCTTCCTCGCGTGATGATAAACCTACGTAAGAGGGTAGAGGGGAATCTGGACAATGTCCTTCTGTCTCCCTCGCGTGATGATAAACCTACGTAAGATGGTAGAGGGGAATCTGGACAATGTCCTTCTGTTTCCCTCGCGTGATGATAAACCTACGTAAGAGGGTAGAGGGGAATCTGGACAATGTCCTTCTGTCTCCCTCGCGGCGTAATTATAGCTCATATGTTTGTATTAATATTGTAAGACCCAAAATCGACCATGGACTCGCTACCATTCTTAAGTCAAGGTAACGACATTAATTCAAAGGGATATAGACCTAACATCAACAGCTTGGCTTTTTAAATGGATTTGTGTTCTGATATTCACAAAAATACAATGTTACAGCTTGTCTGATAATGTTATAAAACAATTATTGAAAGAGAAGACATAATATTAGATACGGTCTATATAAAAAAACATGTCTCGGTCACTGAAATGCTAGAAGTACTGCTAGCCTGGAATCGCATGCCGTATTATTTTTCTAATCACCGCTAGACTTCGCTTCGAAAGTACAACGAGCGCCGTCTATTGGAGAAAAGTTGTCACTACATGTAAGGCAGGTAATTTAGTCTAGAAAAGGTACAAACAAAGTTGTTCGCTATCAGAATTCGGTGTAGTCTGGCATGACCCTTCAAGCTTGAGATCGGGCTCGCAGTAGAATTGCGCCCAATTATGTCTCTAGGAAGTACAGGAAGATAGTCGTCGATCTAGGGTTTGGATTCCGCACTTACACGTGTAATACAAGAAGGGCTTTTATGTTTGTTGTTAATAAGGTGGTCGGGTGGCGCAGTGGTAACGCACTCGCCTTTCACCTAGCCGTACAGGGCTCGATTCCCGGAATGGATGTGATAAAGGTAACAGGTCACCTGCCCGACCACGTGGGTTTTCCCCGGGTACTCCGGTTTCCTCCCACTCTAAGACTCCTCGCGCGCTTCCATCCGAGCCAACAATAGTGATTACCATAAGTTGGGAAAACTTGCTTCGCAATTGTAGTAAAATAAATAAAGATTATTTATTTATAAGAGATATTTCAAACTATTGCATATCCTGCAAACCTGACTAAATACACACATAAATATATTGGATCATATTACCATTAAATGTAATTATATAGGACAACAAAACCCTAAATAGCAGAAATATTTGAATGCATTGTCACAGAGAAGGAATTTCTCTCGTAATATAATATCAGAATTTTCAAGGAAGTACATAATGCATTTTAGGCGATAGTTTCAGTTTCTTGTTCACATTTCTATCGTATAACAATCTAATCATGAATAATAAACATTCTGGAAATCGTTATTCAAACAAGACGGGACAAACCTGAGAAATCACTCTAGGACACGCATGGATGCAACAAAAGTGTAGAGCAACGTATGTTATAATCCAATGGAAACTCATTAGGAATGGTGTATGTGCTAATTAATTAAGCATTTTCTGAAAAAAGTATAAAATGCTGATTGCAAATGAGATTATGGGACATATTCTACAAAATCACGAAAATGGAATGCCTTGCAAACTAAAACATATATCCGAATCCGCAAAGTGAAGTGGGCGACTTATCATTTTTGTATTATGAAGTCCCGTAGCTCTGGCAAATAATTACCTATAATGAATTATATGAGATCTCACTAATCTGAAGCGGCACGAAATTCATGTTTAAATCTGACAATGAAAATTAAAGTTATTTGGCAAAAATTAAGAAATATTCTATATCAAGGAATTAAGCGTACCGTAATTCTGAAAAAAGGTGAGCGGACTCTGACCAATACTTTACTCCTTTGTAATCTCGCTGAAAGCAAGCAAAGTTTGAACTAAAGAAATATTTGCATGGAGACTATTGGGAAAGCAAAAGGAGAACAAGGCCAGTAGTTCCTGCATAACAAAACTTGCCATGTAAATCTTCGTCATTCCAAGTAATTAATGTCACGTTCTCAGATGAGAACAAGGTAAAGAATAAAAACGTCATCAGGTACACATCATGAAACGATCATCAAACACGTCCAGCTTCAAATTGTACAAAGAATAAGATTTTTTCGATGAGATCATTATGACGACCGTAAAACTTCCCAATGATCTTGATCAAAAGAACAGATACAGTAAAAGATCTCAGAGTAGAAACATTAACAAGAAATAGTGATCAATCAGTAATAATATTCAAAATAGAGCTAGATGTAGACATCAACGACGGATACCGTAACACTTACTGCTACAACAGAGTATCTATGCCACTTTGACTATAAAAAGATATGACGTGATTACACACATGGATGTTTGGCGCTACTTTGTTGATAAAAGCATGTGTAGTATAGAAAAAATATAATAGCGGTAAGTAATAGACTAAGCAAGACACAAAGAAAAGCCTGCAGGAACGAGAAAGAAGAAGACGTATATAAGAGAGATACAATTGCAAACAATTAAAAAAAAAAAAAACAAAAACAAAACAGAAAAGCAAGAAAAAAAACTCCAATTAAATAAAACCAGGGTATAATTCGAACTAAAGAAAAATTTACTCAGAAACTATTGAAAAGTTCAAGGAGGATAAGACCAGGTGTTCCGGAAGAGTACGCATCTTCTACTTGGTCAATCCAAGTAAGTTGTGCCACGTTCCCAAATAAGAATGAGGTATAGAGCAACGGATCTATCAGGCAAACTAACCAGCATCAATTGACTTTCTTATCGCACAAAAATGTACATGATTTCTCAAAGAGATCGCAATGACGCTCCCGTAAAGTGGAGTTCTGTTGAAGTATATTAACGATTCGTCAGCGACGTTAACAATAACATCTAAACTTTTCGCGGATGACACTAAATTCTTGCGGATGCAGTAACAACCAGGAAACTGTTTAAAAAACACAAATCTATCACTTGATCCCTGGCAGTGCATCTAAATGTAAAGCTTTGTTCCATATACATAGTTATCGAAATCATGAATACGACATGCTGGACAAAAAGGGTTAGTCTAAAAAACACAAATCAGCCTTCAAGTACAACTTTTACTGAAATGCGAACACATTATCGGAAATGATTAACATACATAAGCGATTATGTATAAAAAATTAAATTACGCTTTATCCATAAGGTACCCTTTACTCTGAAAAGGACAACATAGAGTTGGAGAATATGCAAAAACAACGATCAAATCAAGTAGAAGGCCTAATGAATATCTCGTATGCAGACTCAAACTTTCAGGCATCCTCACACTTTAACAGAGAACGTTTAACGATATAACAAGTACACCCCAGGCAAGCATCGGGTGAGAGGGGAGGGGCAGGAGGAGGATATAGTACGTGTTCAAATACTCTTAAGGTATGAGATGGTACAAAACACACTCAAGTGAATAACATCATTTCATAAAATTTAGATAAGATCCAAATAATGGATTAAACTACAACATACAGCTGTGTCGTCCCTCTAGGACTCGTCAGTGATGCTACATCATACAGCTGTGTCGTCCCTCTAGGACTCGTCAGTGATGCTACATCATACAGCTGTGTCGTCCCTCTAGGACTCGTCAGTGATGCTACATCATACAGCTGTGTCGTCCCTCTAGGACTCGTCAGTGATGCTACATCATACAGCTGTGTCGTCCCTCTAGGACTCGTCAGTGATGCCCTCTAGGACTCGTCAGTGATGCCCTCTAGGACTCGTCAGTGATGCTACATCATACAGCTGTGTCGTCCCTCTAGGACTCGTCAGTGATGCTACATCATACAGCTGTGTCGTCCTTCTAGGACTCGTCAGTGATGCTACATCATACAGCTGTGTCGTCCTTCTAGGACTCGTCAGTGATGCTACATCATACAGCTGTGTCGTCCCTCTAGGACTCGTCAGTGATGCTACATCATACAGCTGTGTCGTCCCTCTAGGACTCGTCAGTGATGCTACATCATACAGCTGTGTCGTCCCTCTAGGACTCGTCAGTGATGCTACATCATACAGCTGTGTCGTCCCTCTAGGACTCGTCAGTGATGCTACATCATACAGCTGTGTCGTCCCTCTAGGACTCGTCAGTGATGCCCTCTAGGACTCGTCAGTGATGCTACATCATACAGCTGTGTCGTCCCTCTAGGACTCGTCAGTGATGCTACATCATACAGCTGTGTCGTCCCTCTAGGACTCGTCAGTGATGCTACATCATACAGCTGTGTCGTCCCTCTAGGACTCGTCAGTGATGCTACATCATACAGCTGTGTCGTCCCTCTAGGACTCGTCAGTGATGCTACATCATGCAGCTGTGTCGTCCCTCTAGGACTCGTCAGTGATGCTACATCATACAGCTGTGTCGTCCCTCTAGGACTCGTCAGTGATGCTACATCATACAGCTGTGTCGTCCCTCTAGGACTCGTCAGTGATGCTACATCATACAGCTGTGTCGTCCCTCTAGGACTCGTCAGTGATGCTACATCATACAGCTGTGTCGTCCCTCTAGGACTCGTCAGTGATGCTACATCATACAGCTGTGTCGTCCCTCTAGGACTCGTCAGTGATGCTACATCATACAGCTGTGTCGTCCCTCTAGGACTCGTCAGTGATGCTACATCATACAGCTGTGTCGTCCCTCTCTCAGGACTCGTCAGTGATGCTACATCATACAGCTGTGTTGTCCCTTCTAGGACTCGTCAGTGATGCTACATCATACAGCTGTTTTGTCCTTCTAGGACTCGTCAGTGATGCTACATCATACAGCTGTGTCGTCCCTCTAGGACTCGTCAGTGATGCTACATCATACAGCTGTTTTGTCCTTCTAGGACTCGTCAGTGATGCTACATCATACAGCTGTGTCGTCCTTCTAGGACTCGTCAGTGATGCTACATCATACAGCTGTGTCGTCCCTCTAGGACTCGTCAGTGATGCTACATCATACAGCTGTGTCGTCCCTCTAGGACTCGTCAGTGATGCTACATCATACAGCTGTGTCGTCCCTCTAGGACTCGTCAGTGATGCTACATCATACAGCTGTGTCGTCCCTCTAGGACTCGTCAGTGATGCTACATCATACAGCTGTTTTGTCCTTCTAGGACTCGTCAGTGATGCTACATCATACAGCTGTGTCGTCCCTCTAGGACTCGTCAGTGATTGCTCCTTCTAGGACACGTCCGTGATGCTACCTCATACAGCTGTTTCGTCCTTCTAGGACTCGTCAGTGATGCTACATCATACAGCTGTCCCGTCCTTCTAGGACACGTCCGTGATGCTACATCATACAGCTGTGTCGTCCTTCTAGGACTCGTCAGTGATGCTACATCATACAGCTGTTTCGTCCTTCTAGGACTCGTCAGTGATGCTACATCATACAGCTGTGTCGTCCCTCTAGGACTAGTGATGCTACATCATACAGCTGTGTCGTCCCTCTAGGACTCGTCAGTGATGCTACATCATACAGCTGTTTCAGTCCAGTTCTAGGACTCGTCAGTGATGCTACATCATACAGCTGTATATATCCCTCTAGGACTCGTCAGTGATGCTACATCATACAGCTGTGTTGTCCTTCTAGGTCTCGACAGTGATGCTACATCATACAGCTGTGTCGTCCCTCTAGGACTCGTCAGTGATGCTACATCATACAGCTGTGTCGTCCCTCTAGGACTCGTCAGCGATGCTACATCATACAGCTGTGTCGTCCCTCTAGGACTCGTCAGTGATGCTACATCATACAGCTGTTTTGTCCTTCTAGGACTCGTCAGCGATGCTACATCATACAACTGTGTCGTCCCTCTAGGACTCGTCAGTGATGCTACATCATACAGCTGTGTCGTCCCTCTAGGACTCGTCAGTGATGCTACAGCTCATACAGCTGTGTCGTCCTTCTAGGACTCGGACTCGTCAGTGATGCTACATCATACAGCTGTGTCGTCCTTCTTGGGCTCGTCAGTACTGCTACATCATACAGCTGTGTGTCCTTCTAGGACTCGTCAGTGATGCTACATCATACAGCTGTTTTGTCCTTCAGGACTACATCATACAGCTGTGTCAGGACTCGTCAGTGATGCTACATCATACAGCTGTTTTGTCCTTCTAGGACTCGTCAGTGATGCTACATCATACAGCTGTGTCGTCCCTCTAGGACTCGTCAGTGATGCTACATTATACAGCTGTTTTGTCCTTCTAGGACTCGTCAGTGATGCTACATCATAAAGCTGTGTCGTCCCTCTAGGACTCGTCAGTGATGCTACATCATACAGCTGTGTTGTCCCTCTAGGACTCGTCAGCGATGCTACATCATACAGCTGTGTCGTCCCTCTAGGACTCGTCAGTGATGCTACATCCTACAGCTGTGTCGTCCCTCTAGGACTCGTCAGTGATGCTACATCATACAGCTGTTTTGTCCTTCTAGGACTCGTCAGTGATGCTACAACATACAGCTGTGTCGTCCCTCTAGGACTCGTCAGTGATGCTACATCATACAGCTGTGTCGTCCCTCTATGTGATGCTACATCATACAGCTGTTTTCTCCTTCTTGGAATAGTGTGTGATGATTCATGACTTCTGTGTTTTGTCCTTCTAGGACTCGTCAGTGATGCTACATCATACAGCTGTTTTGTCCTTCTAGGACTCGTCAGTGATGCTACATCATACAGCTGTTTTGTCCTTCTAGGACTCGTCAGTGATGCTACAACATACAGCTGTGTCGTCCCTCTAGGACTCGTCAGTGATGCTACATAATACAGCTGTTTTGTCCTTCTAGGACTCATCAGTGATGATACATCATACAGCTGTTTTGTCCCTCTAGGACTCGTCAGTGATGCTAAGAGACTACATTCAGAAGATTAGGAAGCGACTAAGAAAAAGCAAAAGTGATCGAAAGAAAAGTCTAGACGGGGAGTTGCACTATCCCATGGATTAAACAAAATTCGTATTTTACATATATCAGTTTAAGAACAACGTCAATTACATGTATATATTCGGAATTACACCACTATTCGAATGAATTAAAACATGGCATGCAGGTTACGACAAATCTCGGGACTTAAAGTCCACCAGCAGTGTCTACTACCTGCTATCGCAAAGATTGTACAAAATGTCCAGGTCGAACGTGAATAAGGCAGGGGAAGATGATATATTGAAATTAAATCCAGACTTCTATTAGATATACTTATAACAACAGCAAAAAGCATTTGTCCAACTGGACTGAGTTTTCATCATTGCGAGTCAAAGACTTCGATGTATGTATTCTGCAAAGGAATAGGGTGATATCCTCAAGAAGATCAGTGTCATTTTCAATTTTTGATTTTAATGTTTTGAGATTTAAAGAACAACACATGTAGAAAACTTGCTTATCGGTTTAAGTCAAAGCAAAGACGGTTTAGAAGTGATGTACATTTTATAGTCCCAAGATCAGGTAATAAGTTTAGCTGCTGGCTCATGCAGACAAGTTAGGACTTTTCTATGATGTTTTAGTCGTGTAACACAAGTAAGATCCCTAAATACACATCTACAAACATTCCAAACCTTTCATGTAAGTCTAATTATCGGTCACTTGAGTGCGAGTCTTTTCATTAGCGATGCAGTTTCATGTGCAAGAACGTCATTTTAAAACGTATGTGTTTTTATTTCCAATGTATATGTAATGTAATGTTTTATTTTTCGAAAGTGTGTGGTGATGTATAGATAGGTATAATATGAAATATATGAAATCAAATCTTAAAGAAAAAAAAAAACTACAAAGGAATTTTTTTTTAAATCACTTGTTTATCAGATTTATATGTTTAAACTTCCAACCAAAAATTTGACTTCAATTAAAAACATTGCTGGTTGTTTTTTAAACTTACCGAATATTACTTTTTAAGCTTATGATTCAAACTTTTGCACATATTTGCTTTCTGATTGGCCAGCCTTTTATGACATTTCCTGTATATAATGTTTTCTGATTGGCCAGCCTTTTATGACATTTTCTGTATATAATGTTTTCTGACTGGCCACCCTTTTATGAAATTTCATGTATATATTTTTTTCTGATCTGATTGGCCACAAACTCAAGACATTTACAGTTTATGTTCCTTTCTGATATGCCAACTAATGTAGACTTTTTTTCTAAATGAATAAACTATCTAGTCTAGAATGGTCTTTGCTCATTTTCTAGTTGGTCACCTCCTGAAACTTCAGACATTTCAACCACATCTTGCTTTCCGATTGGCCGGCTCCTTTTGACCTCTCCGGTTTATATATTGCTTACCGATTGGCCAGCTCCTTTTGACCTCTCCGGTTTATATATTGCTTTCTGATTGGCCAGCTCCTTTTGACCTCTCCGGTTCATATACTGCTTTTTAATTGGCCAGCTCCTTTTGACCTTTCCGGTTTATATATTGCTTTCTGATTGGCCAGCTCCTTTTGACCTTTCCGGTTTATATATTGCCTTCTGGTTTAAGTGATCCTTATGATCTTTCTGCTACACAACACATCTATACACAACTGTATTACGAACGTCTAATACCTAGCTAGTGTTGACAACAAAGATGCAATAACAAAAAGGTGAAATCATCTGTTTAAAACATCTAAATCCGGCTATCGTTTTGTCGATTTTTTTGGTGATCAGAAAAAAGCTCTTTAATGTTCCTGGTACATATTCCTTTTCCTAATAAACAGTGGTGTGGACGATGTCATTACACAGTATACGTTCACACAGTTTCATCCCTACCAATAAAGAGCCTACGGGATATCATTTTCAAATATCGTCAAAACCTCCCGAGAAATTCTTTTTAACAATTAAATTAATTTAATGCATCTAAAACACGTGCGATTTGTTCGTCATATCGGTATTAGCTTAATCAATCTTTTTTAAATTTATCTATCTGTTTTGTCGTAAGTTTTTTAAAATTTCTTTTGTATGAACGGCATCTTGTTTATAAGGTCGCTCTGTGTTAGCTGTGTAGGATAACAGTGTCACTACGTTACACTGAAAACATACCTGGTTTCTTGGTATGTGTATAAATAGGACAGCGGCTATATATATATACACCTGGTGTGACCGGGTTCTCTTTACTATACTGTAATACACGTTGCAAATATATTTTGCAATATGATTAAAGAACAAAGTCTGTCGGTCTTATTATAATAGATTTGCTTGTCGTGTCACCCAAATTTAAATACAAACAGCCAGGCCTATTGTTTAAATGATTGTGTCGATTCTGACTAATATACGCATTAGCAATTATTTGACAGAAGACGTTTACACCCATGTGTAAATATTCGTTTGTATTTTGTAATATATCCTAATAACGACGATAAATGACTCACCGGAATCATTTCCTGATCCAGGATCTATCCAGGTATTATCTTGCAGGTAAGGAGTCCTAATGTGTAACATGATATACCCGGATTTTCTGGATATAAGACAGGGGAATATTGGTTTCCAGTAAAAGCGTTCTTTATGTACACGTTATGTTGAAATGCAACATCAATGACAAAAGATGAAAGGCTTTTTGGCATGCTGTAGTAGGCGTATAAGATATTGAACGTGTGAACAAGACAAGGATATCGAGTGTGATTAACCCTCCTTCCCCGATACCAAGAAGCAATGTTCATTTATGATATATGACACATTGTCGATCGGAAATAGAAGTATAATTACTTCTGTTTGTGTGCATGAGCTTTTCCGAGGGTTGGTGAAATAAATTGCCATGCTTACCATGTGCAAGTTCCAGGTGTTTAAGGTGGCGCTTCTAAGTTCTTGCTATGTTGCAGTATCCTAAATATTTTCAAAGATATGGTTTCAAGTTTCAAAATAACCCAAAAACATTTTTGTTTTTTATAATTGCAATAATTATCCATATGATTTATATCTAGAATCTTACATCAATACAAGTTAAGCCCAGAAGGGTTAGACGGCGTATGCACGATCAATAATCAGCATTGTAATAACATTACAGACCAACTCCAATATCAAGGCATCAGCCAATTTTCCATTTTTCTTTCTTTCATGGCGAATATCAAACAACCTAGCAACAAAAAGAATTACCAAAATATGACCTGGTTTATAATCCAAACTTAAGTTCAATAAAACTAGGACAAAATATATTTACACGGAGCCCCATGAAAAAAGTTTTGTGGCAGTAAGACCTGGTGCTCGGGAACAGTTCATGTAAGTATCCTTTGCTTTGTCGACGTCACCTGCCATATACGTCTTGGTGAATCTAAGTAAGTGATGTCAGGTTTCCAAATAAGAACACACGGTAAACAACAACGGAACCAAGAAGTAAAACAGCGTCAATTACGTCCTTATCTTATATAGAAATCGAATATATCCCAATGAGATCATTATAACGACCGTAAAATATCACCGTCGTTTTCGTAAACCTGCATTTATCAAAACCCTGCGTCGTATGTTGGTTTATATACGATGGTCACAGTCGATAAATTTCCAGATTTTTACTCATCAGTAGAACTTAAAGTGAAATTAAAGGATTTTGCAACTTAGTAATTACAAATATAGAAATACTGAACTAGATACGGTTCCACAAAAACGGCTTTTACGTAACATGTAATAATAATAAGGAATCATTACAGAACCATTGGCCGGACGTCCTGGCTACTTTCCAAATGGGAGCAATCTTTGCGATTGAAAATTGAAAATTCCGTTAGGACGAAAGTAAGATAAGGTTTGCCTCAGAGTTCAGTGCTGGAATTTACATCACTCTTTACATTTATCAATATCTATCTTAAGTTACAGTGTCAGAAGCATGCTTGTTTGCTGATGGCACTAAGGTGTTAAAACGCCGATAAAGATTTCGTTCCAAAGAGCGTAAACAAATCTGTAGCTTAGAATGATAATTTTTATTCAAATTTTAAATCTATGAGCATAGGCCGAACTTTTGAAGAAATTACACATTTTTGGATTGACCAAGATTTACGTGGAAGGTAATGTCAATGAAGCAGAAGACGCTTACTTTTCGGAAACACTTGGTCTTATACTCCTTGTCCTTGTCTCATCTGGAGTATGTTAATATATTGTGATCTCCCATTATGGCAATGCATTTAGTGGGACAGTTCAAAGAAACGCAACTAAATACTTATTTGGATTCCATAATCTGTGTGACCCGGGTCAGCTAAGAAAACTCGGTTTAACAGCTAGGAGCTTCAGGAGAAGACCAATGGGAATGATATAGGTTTGATCAAATGACAATTTCTATTGTAATGCTGCATCGTAATAGATCAAGTTTGGAAAAGATGAGTCAAATTGAAAAGAATGAAAAGACACCCAAAGAAAATGTTCCAACCATACTCCCAACTCCAAGTCCGTCAGCAAACATTGGAACAATATTACAGAAAAAATGTAATTTCAACACTAACAGTTGAATGTTTTATAAGTTTGATAAAAACACTTGGAAAATCCAACCTTGAAGTCTGGTTAGAGATAAGGGTATATATGTCCATGATACTATTTACCACCATAACATCTGTAATCATTTATTATCTCATTCTTTTGTTTATCGAATTCAGTGTGGATGGTTTTATCAGTGAAATAAACGGAAGAAATGCGTAACTATGTTTTTTGTTTGTTTTTTATTTTTTATTCTTTTTTTTTGTGGATTTTTTTTTTAATATATTAAGCTGTGAATTCTACCTAGATCTATCGACAGGCGGATTTAATCTACTAACAATAGTTTAATGTATAACGGGAGTATTTTTATTTTTTTACCTAATGGCATTATATTTAACAATAAATCTGTAAGTGTCTGGAAGTTAAAAAAAAAGAAATATTTCGATATTTTAAATTCTCCATGACCAGTTTCACCTGAGATTACCCGTATATCGTCAGTAAATAGATGTACGTGTCTATCTTCACTATATTCTCGGGGGAAGCAGAAAAAAAATTTAAAAAATCGGTTGTAAGTTCATTTAAGCCAAACTGTAACAAAGATGGCAGACTATCGATGAGCGTCCCCACAGCCAGGTAAGAAAAATCGGGCCATGTCCTTCAATTTCACTTTTGTAATAAGT
The DNA here is from genome assembly GCF_031769215.1 of Ylistrum balloti. Lineage (NCBI taxonomy): Eukaryota > Metazoa > Mollusca > Bivalvia > Pectinida > Pectinidae > Ylistrum > Ylistrum balloti. Next base: position 247,703 of record NW_026782174.1, on the reverse strand, counting down.
ATGATGTTTTTTGCCTTGAATGAATAAGACGGATTTTGACAATGTCCATAACATCGTCTTAAAACACACTAGAATTGGAAATCTAGGACTTTCCAATCATTTCCATACCGGGCGCTTACTTCGATATCTAACTACAACGCAAGAGACAGGGAGAGTTTTTTCACAAAGCTGTATGATAAGCGGAATGATTTCAACATCCTTATCATAAACCTATTTCTTGGAAGTAAAAACTCCAAAATTATCAGTATTCGCCTTTCGAAGTTTATTCAATATTCGAGAGATTTTTTTTAAATATCACGACTTTCGTAGAAGAATTTGATATCCTATATGTAAATTCACATCAGAGTCGAAATATCCAGGTTAATGAAAACTAGGGCATGACATCAGCCTTATGTAGCTATACCTACAAGTGGAACTAGGGCATGACAACAGCATTATGTAGCTATACCTACAAGTGGAACTAGGGCATGACAACAGCCTTATGTAGCTATACCTACAAGTGGAACTAGGGCATGACAACAGCCTTATGTAGCTATACCTACAAGTGGAACTAGGGCATGACAACAGCCTTATGTAGCTATACCTACAAGTGGAACTAGGGCATGACATCAGCCTTATGTAGTTATACCAACAGGTAGAACTAGGGCATGGCACCAGTTTTATGTAGCTGTACCAACATGTAGAACGAGGACACATATGTCAACAGTATATTGGAATATAGATGCGAGGTATGGGGCTTCCACAAAGCATTAGATATAGAAAAACTACATACTCGGTTTTGTATAGAATTACTTGGTGTCAAAAGAAAAGCAAGTAACGAACTTGTATATTTTGAACTCGGTAGACTGCCACGGTCTGTAAATACAAAACTGAAAATCATTAAGTATTGGTTAAAACTTAAAGTAACAAAAAATTGTATATTGGCCTCGTGTTGAGAGCAACGAATGATGATGAATGATTAATGGTTAAATAATATTAAACATGAACTAAATAAACTTGGTTTAACTTACATTTGGAACAGCGAATCTATAAATAACAATATGTATAACACTATTGAACAAAGACTTAAAGATTGTTATGTACAGGAACTGAGAGAGAGAATTGATAACTCCTCTAGAGGTTGTTTATACAAACATATGGTTGATCATTTCTACATGCAATATTACATTTGAAAACCAATTGACGATGTGTATAAAAAGTGTATAACTAGAATCAGATTGTCTTCACATCAGCTAAATATTGAATATGGTCGTTTTCATAATATTGAAACAAGTAGAAGAATGTGTGAATGTTGCCAGAATGATGCAATTGAAGATGAGTTCCATTTTATTTTACAGTGTCCAGTTTATTCTGAAATCAGAAAAAAATATGTAAAAAAGTATTACTATAAGTCACCAAGCGTTTTTAAGTTAGTACAACTATTAAGTGTAGAAAATGTAAAGCAATTGACTAACTTAGGAAAATATATACATTCTGCGCTGAAAAAGAGAAAAGAACTGCTTAACTAGTTCATACAGTATATCATCCTATTATATATGTATACATCCGATATATTTTTGTTTTCTCTATACTTTGTACAAGTACGTGGGGCCTCTCTCCAATGTTCTTGATATTATGTCATCATTGTATTAAATATGCAAACTTATGGACCTTAAGGTCCTTTGAATAAAATTGAATTGAGGATATGACATCAGCCTTATGTAGCTATACCAACAGGTAGAACTGGGGCATGACATCAGCCTTATGTACCTATATCAACAGGTAGAACTAGGGCATGACATAAGCCTTATGTACCTATATCAACAGGTAGAACTAGGGCATGGCATCAGCCTTATGTAGCTAAACCCACATGTAGAACTAGGGCATGACATCAGCCTTATGTAGCTATACCAACAGGTAGAACTAGGGCATGACATCAGCCTTATGTACCTATATCAACAGGTAGAACTAGGGCATGACATTAGCCTTATGTAGTTATACCTACAGGTAGAACTAAGGCATGACATCAGCCTTATGTAGTTATACCAACAGGTAGAACTAGGGCATGACATCAGCCTTATGTACTAGGCATGACATCAGCCTTATGTAGCTATACTAACAGGTAGAACTAGGGCATGACATCAGCCTTATGTAGTTATACCAACAGGTAGAACTAGGGCATGACATCAGCCTTATGTAGCTATACCTACAAGTAGAACTAGGGCATGACATCAGCCTTATGTAGCTATACCAACAGGTAGAACTAAGGCATGACATCAGCCTTATGTAGCTATACCTGCAAGTAGAAATAGGGCATGACATCAGCCTTATGTAGCTATACCTACAGGTAGAACTAAGGCATGACATCACCCTTATGTAGTTATACCAACAGGTAGAACTAGGGCATGACATTATATATCTACACGTGGTCAGCTATGCCTACACGTGATCAGCAACAGGTAGAACTACATCAGGTAATGACATAGAAATAGGGCATGACAGCCTTGACATTATGTAGAACTAAGGCATGACATCACCCTTATGTAGTTATACCAACAGGTAGAACTAGGGCATGGCATCAGCCTTATGTAGCTATCAGCCTTATGTAGCTATACCAACAGGTAGAACTGGGGCATGATATCAGCCTTATGTAGCTATACCAACAGGTAGAACTAGGGCATGATATCAGCCTTATGTAGCTATACCAACAGGTAGAACTAAGGCATGACATCAGCCTTATGTAGTTATACCAACAGGTAGAACTTAGGCATGACATCAGCCTTATGTAGTTATACCAACAGGTAGAACTAGGGCTTGACATTAGCCTTATGTAGCTATATCTACACGTGGTCAGCTATGCCTACACGTGATCAGCTATACCTACACGTGGCCAGCTATACCTACACGTGGTCAGCTATACCTACACATGGTCAGCTATACCAACACGTGGTCAGCCTAATGTTGTTATGCTAATTTAGAAATGTAATCAGTTATACAAGTTCAATCGTTTGATTTTTTGAAAGCATCACATCATGTTTGATATGAAATGACGGTTTGCTGATATTATGTAGATTAAGAAACTTTAGGCATGAAACATTTAAACAAGATACACAAGAGCTTTAACGATCGCTTGAATTACAATGCTGTCATTTTTCTTGAAAATGATCTTGTTATCAAAATAAGATATCTTGAACTACATCGTACACGTAAAGCACACATAACCTGCCCATAGTTTTAACAGCCACCCTACTGATATGCATTCTAACCACGACTGAAATCAATGAAATTATGGTCGATAATGTAATTCAACTATTGTGAGATCCTGGGGTCATAAAAATCTTCGTAAAGCACCCCAGGACCCTTCCATCTATGCAGAGTGTTTGACTCTACCTCATCTGATTGTTGAGAAGCTTTTTGAAACTTGAATCTATTTGATCCCGTTTGGCCCCGCCCATCAGCCACTGTGGAACAGCCAGGATGAAGTTCTAACCATATTTGAATTATTTTCAACAAATTCTGCTTTAAAATTTCTGTGTAAACGGCACTGATATTTACCCCTCCATAACGAGTAATGTGAGAACCTAGAGTCATGAAATTCACAAATTTGGGTATAGCATTTGGATTTATCATATCTAGGTGTTAAGAACATTTTTTTTTCGATCCGAGTAAATTTTACCTGTTTTAGCCAGGCCATTCAGACCCCCAGACCCCTTTCTTCCAATTTCAAATCATGTTTGTTGTAGCTTACATTTAACATGTTTGTTACAAATACAAATTTCGAATATTTATATAAAATACTCTCGAATAATAATTCCTAAGTTCCAGAAACATATCATTACCCACATTTTATAATACTGCCGTTTGGTGTATGCCATTGTTGGAGAGGCTGCGGTTATTTTACAGTCTATCACAATTAGAATAATGAATTCTATGAACGTTAATTAAACTTTGAACAGTATAAAACATATATTAGACACTGCAGAGAAGTAAGCTAAGACATTTCCCAATTGATAAATTCCCTGAGAATCTACGTCTATCAAAATTTGAACAATAAAATTTTAATCATATTCACTTTAAAATAAATTTAAAACAACTGAAAACACTATAGAAGTTACAAAGTTGTTTCAGGTGAAATAATGATATGAATGAATTCTGAACTCGTGAAGCTGTAGTAAAATATACTGACAAACTGCAGTACAGATCGCTTTTACCGCATGAGTCAAACTTCATATATTTAACACACGGATTTTAATATCTAAAAATAACCCATGGCTATATGTGAATAAAACAGTTCCTGCTCACTGACCTGTAGCAGCATACTTTATAAATGACATAGCGAGTTAGCTCCGGGTAAGTCAGTTAAATCCTATATTGAAATAATGAATGAATTTTCAAACCATTTTGCCGGTAGTAGCGGGGGAGTTATCCGTATCCTACTTCTGGAAGACTTTTAGTTCCGTTAACTGGGGGAATCGCTCTCAGGGAAATTCCATAAAAATATCATTTAAAATGGGGCAAAATCCAACCTTCCATACAAACCTCAGCCATCATTTATTCCAAAATGATGCTTAATCTTCAACTGCGTTTGGCAATATGTAAGTAATATAAAGGCTAGGAAATATTCACACTCGACAAGAATCTTTGGTTAGATGACCACGCGCAAACCAACTCGATTTTATAAGATACTTTCTTTTAAAATTTGCATAGCAATTTTCAAAATCTTTTCGCCATATCACACATTGTAAACATAACCAAAATGATTTTTGAAGAAATAATGGGGGAAAAAAATTCTGTTCCCAAGATTCGTGTACATGCAGTTATTATAACGTTTTGTCACACTCGGAAAGACATCGGTTAGTACTTGTGAAAAATGTCATTTTCATATTTTTTTTTTAAATTTATTTTTCATTCAATTTTTTATTATTATTATCGTTGACAAGTCAGACGCGATAATTTGGTTTATATCGAATGTTTTCAATCAACATAATAATATCAATAATTAATATAAAAGCAACGCATTTACTGACATTTTTATTATTATGATTTTCGTCACATGAAAATTGAAGCAATTTAGTACTGTTAAATTTATTTGATACTAAGAATATTACTGATATTGAAAGAACATCACAAATGTAATTTCGTTCATATAAGAAAAAGAGGTCGAAATAAATGCATTTCTGTGTATGAAGTGCATATATCATACCGACCGATTGTTTTATAATTTATATATATATATATATATATATATATATATGTTTAAACATTTATATCAAAGTTTGGGTAGAAAATTACTTCTGAATTGTATCTACCAGAAAATATTGTTCTATCTTACAGCGAGTAAGAATATTGGCTGTGAAAATTGTGTAACTGGTTTTGATATAAAACAAATAATAATTTAATTATTTTTCATATGTTGCGTGAGAAGAACTAGTGTTTTGAAATGACGTATATTTTACACTCGTTTAATGAATCATTTTGATAAACCCTAATTCTATAATATCTATATGTATTTATTACGATGTGGATTTCCTCAATTTCATTAAAAAATTTCCCTGTTTGTCAATCACGTGCAGCACACATAGAGAGTGAATAGTGTGATAATTTGTTTTTGTTTTTAACAGTCACCGCTTTCCTGGGCACAGCCTTCCTCTCTCAGACATGCAACATCGCCGTGCCTTGTGAACACGGAGACCAATCAGTTTCCGTGAAGAGCCAAGTGGATAAATTTCATCACACCGTAAGGTTGGACCATTTCATCGACAAATATGTAAGTACATTTATACCTCTACGTAAAACGTTGATAACAAAAGTTATTTGTAGCGCAGTGTCCTTTTTTTACTGATTAAATGCAAGGTCAACAGGATACAGTGCAGCAAAGTTACGGTTACACTAACACGCGGAATCATAGGTAACCGGCGCACACAAATGTTTATTGCACTCAAATTTCTGTCATCATAAACAATTCTATTCATGGGATGGGATATTGGAGAGAAAAAAAATCGATATAGTATATATATAATTTTCATAGATATAGCTGTATTAAGGCAGATATATATGTTGTAATCATTTTCACCAAGACTTTGTTTACGATCTGTGACGATCGTATAACCCACTTTTACACAATTGATCGAGACCATATCGCGTTACGAATGTGTTATGCTTTCCACGTATGAAATATGATTCTTTGAATAATTTTACCTGACTGTCATTCTACCTGAAACAAATTTGCAGATGAACTCTTTATATGTTCAATGTTGGTATATTTTTTTGAAATTACACCCAGTGTCCATCTTTGCTATTTTATTTTTATATTTATGATAGAGTTCGCAAACCAGGTAACATACTAGAAATGAACGGTACCAACTGTATGTTTATAAAATGAATATAGAATTGCTGTTTGAGAAAAATTCGTCCAACTGTATTGAAATAGTGCATATATACACTTACATGATACCAGGTTATTGTACTCGGTCACGTTTGCTGACAATGCTATATATATCAAGCGCCTTACCTGTGTATCGCTTAGCATATCCCGCTTGAATCTCTAAACTTACTGATTGCATGATCACATTTTTTCTATTGTGCAGCTATTATAAATCCATGGTGTTGTTGATATTATAGAAGGAGATTGCAGGAATCGACGTAGTACCAGGCTCCAAAGAGACATGTCATATACCAGATCTGCCGACAAACCTCACACAAAAATCACGTTTTAAGGTAAGCAGACCTCGACTGTTTAACACTTCCGGGTTTCCGGGAAGCATTGATAAAGTGTAACACGTGATCCTTATATTTTATTTATAAGATATTTTTGTAATTGTTTTGAGGGTAAACTTTAACGTAAAAAGTGACCGCTAGAATAAAACAATACCTATTTCAGTTGACTTTTATTTAGATTAGTTGCGTGATATGAAAGGTCATCACGTGTACTTCTGCCTTACTTTGGCATACGTAAAGTTATGTTCACAAATAGTTTAACCACTATCACGTGTAGATCTACTGAAACAAGAGGAATTCTAAATTAGAAAAAAAAAAAAAAAATCAATATACAGTCGAACCTCGTTATCTCGAACTCATATAACTCGATGAACCCATATAATTCGAAGTATTTCATCGGTTCCGGCCGAATTTCACACTAAACTTTCGAACTGATTTAAATCGAATACTCGGATAACTCGAAGTTTTCCCAGGGTCTCTCCGACTTCGAGATAATGAAGTTCGACGATATGTTCATGTGCATATTGCAGTCTTCTCGGCATTTTTCGATACAGCATCATATAATTTGATTTGATTTTCACATTGGTGGCCCAGAATTATTTCTTAATATTGTATACCTCTAGTATTGAAATATATATCAATGGTGTCCTTTTTTTAAAATTATTTATAGGCCACTTTGAAGAACTTTTATCATGATTTCGCCGCCTATTATCTACTTGTTGATAAGACCAGAAAGACGCATACACAATTAGCGTCAGAAATAAATTTGAAGATCGCTGTGCCAATGTGTGATATACTGTGTATAGGTTACACAAAGCTAAACAGCAAAAAGAAAACTAAAAAAATTGCCAAGAAGTTATCAAGGACGTATGGAGATTTCACTATCAAGGAAAACAACGCCTGTCAGATCTTTCAGCCTGTGACCATACTTACGTCGTTAAAAGAATATCTTTCCGATGCTATCGCTAAACTAACGGAGAAAACAAAAAACAAACGAAAAAACAAACGAAGAAGACGACGAGCAAAAAAAACGTTGAGACGAACGGGAAGAAAACCAAAACGTCCCAAATCTCAGAGAAGACGTAAATGCAGGAAAAAAAACCGGAAGGTAAATGGTAGTTGTCGTCACAACAAAAGAGTGTAACGCCTTAATCACGTGTGTTGGGATGATGTATTTATTTATTTTTTTATTTATTTTATTTATTTATTTATTTATTATAGAAATGTGCCAAATTCATTAATTGAAATCATCATATTTATTTGTCCTTTTCAAAATTATGCTCCATATCTAATGCTGTCAAATTGTGTGTTATCATATCTCAATTTAAACATTTAATAAGTAGAGTTTTTTTGACACGGCGTTGTATTTGTCACTTTTATGTATACTTTGTTATTCCGTTAATGAAGTTTGACACAATAACAAATAGTACAAGTAAAAATATAAAAAAAAAATATATGTTGATGTATATCAAATTGTATGTTGAAACATCCGATTTTTATCAATAAAATAAATTTTCAATACAAATGATTTATGTTTCTGTTTCGCTCTGATTTCATACACACACGCTGTCAGAATACGATCTGATATCATACACACGCTGTCAGAATACGATCTGATACCATAGACACATGATGTGAGAATACGATCTGATATCATACACACTTGATGTCAGAATACGATCTGATATCATATACACATTGTCAGAATACGATCTGATATCATACACACAATGTCAGAATACGATCTGATATCATACACACAATGTCAGAATACGATCTGATATCATACACACAATGTCAGAATACGATCTGATATCATACACAAAATGTCAGAATACGATCTGATATCATACACATAATGTCAGAATACGATCTGATATCATACACCCGCTGTCAGAATACGATCTGATATCATACACACAATGTCAGAATACGATCTGATATCATACACACAATGTCAGAATACGATCTGATATCATACACACAATGTCAGAATACGAATACACACAATGTCAGATACTGATATCATACACACAATGTCAGAATACGATCTGATATCATACACACAATGTCAGAATACGATCTGATATCATACACACAATGTAAGAATAAGATCTGATATCATACACACAATGTCAGAATACGATCTGATATCATACACACAATGTCAGAATACGATCTGATATCATACACAAAATGTCAGAATACGATCTGATATCATACACACAATGTCAGAATACGATCTGATATCATACACACACAGAATACGATCTGATATCATACACACAATGTGATATCATATCACAAATGAAATGTCAGAATACGATCTGATATCATACACACAATGTCAGAATACGATCTGATATCATACACACAATGTCAGAATACGATCTGATATCATACACACAATGTCAGAATACGATCTGATATCATACACACAATGTCAGAATACGATCTGATATCATACACACAATGTCAGAATACGATCTGATATCATACACACAATGTCAGAATACGATCTGATATCATACACACAATGTCAGAATACGATCTGATATCATACACACAATGTCAGAATACGATCTGATATCATACACACAATGTCAGAATACGATCTGATATCATACACACAATGTCAGAATACGATCTGATATCATACACACAATGTCAGAATACGATCTGATATCATACACACAATGTCAGAATACGATCTGATATCATACACACAATGTCAGAATACGATCTGATATCATACACACAATGTCAGAATACGATCTGATATCATACACACAATGTCAGAATACGATCTGATATCATACACACAATGTCAGAATACGATCTGATATCATACACACAATGTCAGAATACGATCTGATATCATACACACAATGTCAGAATACGATCTGATATCATACACACACACTGAATACACACAATGTCAGAATACGATCTGATATCATACACACAATGTCAGAATACGATCTGATATCATACACACAATGTCAGAATACGATCTGATATCATACACACAATGTCAGAATACGATCTGATATCATACACACAATGTCAGAATACGATCTGATATCATACACACAATGTCAGAATACGAATACGATCTGATATCATACACACAATGTCAGAATACGATCTGATATCATACACACAATGTCAGAATACGATCTGATATCATACACAAAATGTCAGAATACGATCTGATATCATACACACAATGTCAGAATACGATCTGATATCATACACACAATGTCAGAATACGATCTGATATCATACACACAATGTCAGAATACGATCTGATATCATACACACAATGTCAGAATACGATCTGATATCATACACACAATGTCAGAATACGATCTGATATCATACACCCGCTGTCAGAATACGATCTGATATCATACACACAATGTCAGAATACGATCTGATATCATACACACAATGTCAGAATACGATCTGATATCATACACACAATGTCAGAATACGATCTGATATCATACACACAATGTCAGAATACGATCTGATATCATACACACAATGTCAGAATACGATCTGATATCATACACACAATGTCAGAATACGATCTGATATCATACACACAATGTCAGAATACGATCTGATATCATACACACAATGTCAGAATACGATCTGATATCATACACACAATGTCAGAATACGATCTGATATCATACACACATGATGTCAGAATACGATCTGATATCATACACACTTGATGTCAGAATACGATCTGATATCATACACACAATGTCAGAATACGATCTGATATCATACACAAACACAGTCAGAATACGATCTGATATCATACACACAATGTCAGAATACGATCTGATATCATCCATGCAATGTCAGAATACGATCTGATATCATACACACAATGTCAGAATACGATCTGATATCATACACACAATGTCAGAATACGATCTGATATCATACACACAATGTCAGAATACGATCTGATATCATACACACAATGTCAGAATACGATCTGATATCATACACACAATGTCAGAATACGATCTGATATCATACACACAATGTCAGAATACGATCTGATATCATACACACAATGTCAGAATACGATCTGATATCATACACACAATGTCAGAATACGATCTGATATCATACACACAATGTCAGAATACGATCTGATATCATACACACGCTGTCAGAATACGATCTGATATCATACACACAATGTCAGAATACGATCTGATATCATACACACAATGTCAGAATACGATCTGATATCATACACACAATGTCAGAATACGATCTGATATCATACACAAAATGTCAGAATACGATCTGATATCATACACACAATGTCAGAATACGATCTGATATCATCCATGCAATGTCAGAATACGATCTGATATCATACACACAATGTCAGAATACGATCTGATATCATACACACAATGTCAGAATACGATCTGATATCATACACACAATGTCAGAATACGATCTGATATCATACACACAATGTCAGAATACGATCTGATATCATACACACAATGTCAGAATACGATCTGATATCATACACAAAATGTCAGAATACGATCTGATATCATACACACAATGTCAGAATATGATCTGATATCATACACACAATGTCAGATCTGATATCATACACACGTCATACGATCTGATATCATACACACAATGTCAGAATACGATCTGATATCATACACACAATGTCAGAATACGATCTGATATCATACACACAATGTCAGAATACGATCTGATATCATACACACTATGTCAGAATACGATCTGATATCATACACACAATGTCAGAATACGATCTGATATCATACACACAATGTCAGAATACGATCTGATATCATCCATGCAATGTCAGAATACGATCTGATATCATACACACAATGTCAGAATACGATCTGATATCATACACACAATGTCAGAATACGATCTGATATCATACACACAATGTCAGAATACGATCTGATATCATACACACAATGTCAGAATACGATCTGATATCATACACACAATGTCAGAATACGATCTGATATCATACACACAATGTCAGAATACGATCTCATATCATACACACAATGTCAGAATACGATCTGATATCATACACACGCTGTCAGAATATGATCTGATATCATACACACAATGTCAGAATACGATCTGATATCATACACACAATGTCAGAATACGATCTGATATCATACACACGCTGTCAGAATACGATCTGATATCATACACACTTGATGTCAGAATACGATCTGATATCATACACCCGCTGTCAGAATACGATCTGATATCATACACACAATGTCAGAATACGATCTGATATCATACACACAATGTCAGAATACGATCTGATATCATACATACAATGTCAGAATACGATCTGATATCATACATACATGATGTCAGAATACGATCTGATATCATACACACAATGTCAGAATACGATCTGATATCATACACACAATGTCAGAATACGATCTGATATCATACACACAATGTCAGAATACGATCTGATATCATACACACAATGTCAGAATACGATCTGATATCATACACACAATGTCAGAATACGATCTGATATCATACACACAATGTCAGAATACGATCTGATATCATACACACAATGTCAGAATACGATCTGATATCATACACACAATGTCAGAATACGATCTGATATCATACACACTCTGTCAGAATACGATCTGATATCATACACACAATGTCAGAATACGATCTGATATCATACACACAATGTCAGAATACGATCTGATATCATACACACAATGTCAGAATACGATCTGATATCATACACACAATGTCAGAATACGATCTGATATCATACACACAATGTACGATCTGATATCATACACACAATGTCAGAATACGATCTGATATCATACACACAATGTCAGAATACGATCTGATATCATACACACAATGTCAGAATACGATCTGATATCATACACACAATGTCAGAATACGATCTGATATCATACACACAATGTCAGAATACGATCTGATATCATACACACAATGTCAGAATACGATCTGATATCATACACACAATGTCAGAATACGATCTGATATCATACACACAATGTCAGAATACGATCTGATATCATACACACAATGTCAGAATACGATCTGATATCATACACACAATGTCAGAATACGATCTGATATCATACACACAATGTCAGAATACGATCTGATATCATACACAAAATGTCAGAATACGATCTGATATCTTACACATTTGATGTCAGAATACGATTTGATATCATACACACAATGTCAGAATACGATCTGATATCATACATACAATGTCAGAATACGATCTGATATCATACACACGCTGTCAGAATACGATCTGATATCATACACACAATGTCAGAATACGATCTGATATCATACACATAATGTCAGAATACGATCTGATATCATACACATAATGTCAGAATACGATCTGATATCATACACACAATGTCAGAATACGATCTGATATCATACACACAATGTCAGTTGGATCTGATATCATACACACAATGTTGTGATGTCATACACACAATGTCAGTTACGTCTGATATGTACAATACGGTGTACGATCTGATACACACAATGTCAGAATGCGATCTGATATCATACACACGCTGTCAGAATACGATCTGATATCATACACACAATGTCAGAATATGATCTGATGTCATACACACACTGTCATAATACGATCTGATATCATACACACACTGTGATCTGATATGTCAGAATGTGATCTGATGTCATGTGTTTGGCACGTTGTGTTGAATTGTGATGTGTATCATACACACTGTCTGTTGGAGTTGCGATGTGTTTGACCCTGTCTGTTGGAGTTGTGGTGTGTTTGACCCGGTGTGTTGGGATTGTGATGTGTTTGGCCCGGTGTGTTGGTGTTGTGATGTGTTTGGCACGGTGTGTTGGACTTGTGATATGTTTTGCCCGGTGTGTTGGACTTGTGATGTGTTTGACCCGGTATGTTGGAGTTCGGATGTGTTTGACCCGGTATGTTGGAGTTCGGATGTGTTTGGCCCTGTGTGTTTGTGTTGGAATGTGTTTTGCCCTGTTTGTTGGAGTTATGGTGTGTTTGGCCCAATATGTTTAGATTGTGATGTGTTTGGCCCGGTGTGTTTTAGTTGTGATGTGTTTGGTCCTGTGTGTTTTAGTTGTGATGTGTTTGGCACGGTGTGTTGGAGTTCTGATGTGTTTGGCACGGTGTTTTGGAGTTGTTATGTGTTTGGCACGGTGTGTTGGAGTTGTGATGTGTTTGGCACGGTGTGTTGGAGTTGTGATGTGTTTGGCACGGTGTGTTGGACTTGTGATGTGTTTGATTCCGTGTGTTTAAGTTGTGATGTGTTTGATTCCGTGTGTTTAAGTTGTGATGTGTTTGGCCCGGTGTGTTGGAGTTGTGGTATGTTTGATTCCGTGTGTTTGAGTTGTGATGTGTTTGGCCCGGTGTGTTGGAGTTGTGGTATGTTTGATTCCGTGTGTTTGAGTTGTTATGTGTTTGGTCCTGTGTGTTTGAGTTGTGGTATGTTTGATTCCGTGTATTTAAGTTGTGATGTGTTTGGCCCGGTGTGTTAGAGTTATAACGTGTTTGGCCCAATGTGTTGGACTTGTGATGTGTTTAACCCGGTGTTTTGGAGTTCTGATATGTTTGGCCCGGTGTGGTTGTGTTGGAATGTGTTTTGCCCTGTGTGTTGGAATTATGATGTGTTTGGCCAAGAAGTTTCACTAAGATTATTCCATAGGGACGTGCATGGGTATTTAAAAGAACGTTTGTACAAAAGTAGTTCTGCACTTAGGAATATATGATTTGTTTGAACTAAGAGAACGGGTTTTCCTGCTTAACATTTGGCTGACATAGGTATATAGATTTTGCTTCAAATATCCAGGAGCGTCATCATTGAGGATCCTATAGGTAAGAAAACATTTTCTAAAAATATAAAAATCAAGTATAGGCGTTCAGTTCAAATTCTTTAAAAGCAGCGAGATTGGAGAAATGATTTCTTTTATGTTTGAAATAATTCTTGCTGCTCTTTTTTGGAACTTCAAAGCTTCTCTGTAAGGGATGTATTTGAAGGGGTACTCAAAACAGAAGAACAATACATAAAGTGTGGTATACACTTTTTTTGGACATTTCAATTGACATAAATTTTCTAACACGTTTTAGAACACCAATCTTTTTTGACAGTTTCTTACATTAATAATCAATATGGTCATTCCATGATAAACAATTATCAATATAAACTCCACATCGGACAGTTCCAATGACAACATTGTCTACTTTAATACATAATGGTCGAAGTTTTGACAGCCTCTGTGAGGAACCAATTAGCATACATTGAGTTTTGATTAAGTTTAAACTCATCTTATTTTCTGCCATCCACTTCCATGATAATTCCAGATCCTCGCTTAGTTTGCATTCAACTTCATCAATAGATAAACCTTTCACACTTTGTGACGTGTCATCAGCAGACATTGTAACTGATGAGTGCCGTAAACTTTTAGGATAACCATTCATATGAATTATGAAAAATAATGGTCCTAAAATTGAACCTTGGGGAACGCCGATTGTTATATCTTTGCATGAGGATAGAACACCTTTGAAATTTACAGTTTGCCTTCTATCAGACAAATATGATTTAAAAAACATCATTGCAGGTTCCGAGACACCATAAGCTCTTAGTTTGAGTAACAACACTTCATGACTTACCGTGTCAAAGGCTTTACGTCTTTATTACATTTTAGCAGTGAAATATAGGGATATCTCAAACTGATAAAAGTGATATTTTATCACTTTTTTGATATTTTTCACACTTTGAGGATTGACCAATCAGAGAGCCCGATACAAATCTACTCCGAGTCCAGGCAGGACTACTTTTTTTTTCGTAACAGTACCGTTACATAACCAATATAGCGAGATACCATATAGTTGGCATAAATGTTAAAATTATGACCTCATTGATGAGTTGAGGTAAATGTAGACAAATAATATTTTACTATTTCAGTGTGAGAAAACGATTGGTACAGAAATTGAATGACAGTGGAGTGCCTCCTAATCAGATTGTTCAGATAACTGGTCACAAAAATGAGAATAGTCTGAATAATCACAGCCGATTAATTTCTGACCAGTGCAAGGGGATTTCAAATATACTAACAACAGGAGAAGGGAACAGAGGAGTACCTGCTAGTACTACAATCTGTCGGGAGAGTGATGCTACATCGGGGCCAAATCAGCAGCCCTTCCCATCTGTCAGGGGTTTGTTCACTGGGAACACAACCTTCAACTCCACCGTAAATTTTCATGGCAGTCAGCAGACGATGCAAGCCAGCAACTCTAACTATGTTATTAGTGGTCAAACCCATCCCCGTTCTGAGAGTCTTGAGTGTAGACCAGGGCATTTTAAAAGAATCCGTGTCATTGATAGTGACAGCGACTAGGATGGCGCCATACTTTTTCATGCGCGGAAGAATTTATCAAACATTGTTTTTATTTTTTCAGTTAACGTTTAAACCATTTTATTGTGTATAAGTGACATCAATAAATTACAAAATCCATGTCCAAACACAAATAAACATTCATTATGATTTATCTATGAGTCTGTATATTTTTACTGATTTTTGATAAAATGGACTAGTTTTTGCCGCGCACAACATCGTTGTATAATGAGTGCGTAGTGTCTGGAAAAAGCATGGTCAACTTACCCATTTTATAGTTATCGTAAGTTTGCAATTGTTTTGGTTTATTTTTGCGATGTGTGTACGAGTGAAAGATACCGAAAATATTAGCCACACAAGTGAAATATATTTGTTATTACTGAAGACACTATCAAATATCCTATATATAGTTATTTACACAGGTCCTATCACCAGATTTGAATATTGTTGTCACCTTTGCCTTTTTCCACTCTGTAGGAAATGATCCGAGTTTATTGCTTTATTATAAATATATGTAATGTGAGCTTACAGATTTCTCTGCTAATGATAACCCAACCGCTGCTTCGGTTAGGCACTGATGACATGGAGCTCTGGAGCCTTCTGTTGTCAGCATCGTCAGGTGGATTCCAACCATCATCGGCCGTTTCGACCCCTATTCCACGACGCCCTCTGGTTGGCGGATCAGCAGTGGTGATCAATCACTGCTTGCTGTTGTCTGGGCTCCAGTTTGGCTTATCTCGTCTACACCATAGTCAGCATGATGATCTCTCAGCCCTTTCAGCCAAGGTCTTAATAGCTGCTTTCCTCCTTGCTCCTGTCAGTCCCAATTTCTGGAACATCCTCCATACTGACTGTGCAGGGAATCCTCTGGCACCGACCTCTACTGGAAACAGCCATGTGTTCCATCCCTTATGTCTGCACAGCTCTGCAAGCTCTTGGTATTTGCCAGCTTTCTTCCTATGTGCCTCATCACACCCTTCTTCCCATGGAACTGTCAGCTCCACCAAGGAGGTTCGACAATTGTTCCACTTGCTAATTTAAGCAATCTCACAGACATTCGGTCAATACCTGTAGCTTTGCCGTCACGTAACTCTTTGATTTGTTTTCTTCCAAAGTCTTGTGTTATTAAGGGAATAAAATACTGATTTTCATTAGAAGTAGAGTTATCTGAATTTGGTAAATTTGAGTCAAAGTTTTTCCAATTTCAATGCCAATATTACAAAAATAATCATTGAAAGCATTTGATATTTGTACTTTCTCTGTTATGCTCTCTCCATCTATGAAGCACAATTCGCTTTGGAGGATAGCAAAACGTCTTGACTTTTCCCCCACATATCTTTGGAATTGTTTGGACATTGAAGCAAAGCTTCATCTAAGTAATCACGTTTTGCCTTTTTGATTTTTGTTAAAACTATGTTTCTAGAAGCTTTATATAAATTCCAGTCAGAACTAGATCGAGATGATCTTGCTTTATCATGTAGATAATTACATGTGTGCATTTCACCGAGTAAATAATCATTTATCCATGATTCAGTTTTAGCACTGACACGTTTTTCATTTAAGGGAAGATGAGTGTCAATGACACTGAAAAATAACTGCTTAAATGAATCCCATGCATCATCTATATTATCAAAAACCGCTATGACTGACCATGGTACTTTTTCCAGGTCAGCTTTGAGTTTATCCACATAACTTTTTTGACATTTCTAAATTGATATATACATGTTCATTATTAGTATTAACTTTGTTTAGTTTTCTGAAAGCATACACTAAGTGATGATCACTCACTCCTAAAGGATTGACCCCAGCCTCTCTACAACAGAATCGATCAGAAGTATAAATATGATCACCAGGAGTGGCCGAACCTTTAGTCTCTCTAGAAGGAGATACGATCTTTTGTTGTAAGCCGTAAATATTCATTTGAGTTTTCAGTTTATTGTTTGTTAGTTCATCTATGTTGAAGTCACCTATAACAATTAAAGGTCGGGTGCTGATACAGATTCCATGATCTGATCAAATCGGGGAAACCAGTCAACTTTTTCACTTGGAGGTCGGTATACGGAAACACACCGAATGCTTGTTATGCTGTATAAGTTTGAGATGTGATGTGTCTGGCCGGTAGTGAATTATAGTGTGTTTTGCCCTGTGGGTTGCAGTCTTCATATATTTGTCGCTATGTGTTTGCGTTGTGATTTGTGTGGATTTGGAGTTTTTGTGTGCTTAGTT
The DNA here is from genome assembly GCF_031769215.1 of Ylistrum balloti. NCBI lineage: Eukaryota > Metazoa > Mollusca > Bivalvia > Pectinida > Pectinidae > Ylistrum > Ylistrum balloti. The sequence goes on along the minus strand of NW_026782174.1, from coordinate 229,271 downwards.
CTGTGTGTTGGAGTTATGGTGTGTTTGGTTTTGTATTATGGAGTTATGGTGCGTTAGGATATATATGTTGGAGTTGTGGTGTTTTCGGCCTTATGTGTTTAAAGTAGTTGGGTGTATGTCCCTTTTGTGTTTTAGTTGTGTGTTTGGCCCTGTGTATTGGACTTTTTATGTGTTTGGCTCGGTGTGTTGGAGAAGTGATGTGATTGGCCCTGTGTGTTGGAGTTGTGGATTGTTTTGCCCGGTGTTTTGGAGTTTATTTAAACTTAAAATATTTCAGAATTTGTCTTGACAGTTTTCATACATCTCATTCTTGTGTAACATATATTTTGTAGATGGGATTGTGGTATATCTTGTAGTGAGAATATTTGAACTCTGTGTTCTTTTTCTTGTACATTGAATGTGTAATCTATCTGGTGTTTAAGTGCTGATAATATGTATGTGTTACCATCGTCCTTACTGGCCCAGTGTAACGATACCTGTGTGTTACCTTTGTCCTTACTGGCCCAGTGTAACGATAACTGTGTATAACCTTTGTCCTTACTGGCCCGGTGTAACGATACCTGTGTGTTACCTTTGTCCTTACTGGCCCGCTGTAACGATACCTGTGTGCTACCTTTGTACTTACTGGCCCAGTGTAACGATACATGTGTGTTACTTTTGTTCTTACAGGCCTAGTGTAACGATACCTGTGTGTTACCTTTGTCATTACTGGCCCGCTGTAACGATACCTGTGTGTTACCTTTGTACTTACTGGCCCAGTGTAACGATAAATATGTGTTACCTTTGTCCTTACTGGCCCGCTGTAACGATACCTGTGTGTTACCTTTGTCCTTACTGGCCCAGTGTAACGATAACTGTGTATAACCTTTGTCCTTACTGGCCCGGTGTAACGATACCTGTGTGTTACCTTTGTCCTTACTGGCCCGCTGTAACGATACCTGTGTGCTACCTTTGTACTTACTGGCCCAGTGTAACGATACATGTGTGTTACTTTTGTCCTTACAGGCCTAGTGTAACGATACCTGTGTGTTACCTTTGTCATTACTGGCCCGCTGTAACGATACCTGTGTGTTACCTTTGTACTTACTGGCCCAGTGTAACGATAAATATGTGTTACTTTTGTCCTTACTGGCCTAGTGTAACGATACCTGTGTGATACCTTTGTCCTTACTGGCCCAGTGTAACGATAACTGTGTATAACCTTTGTCCTTACTGGTCCGCTGTAACGATACCTGTGTGTTACCTTTGTCCTTACTGGCCCGCTGTAACGATACCTGTGTGTTACCTTTGTACTTACTGGCCCAGTGTAACGATAAATATGTGTTACTTTTGTCCTTACTGGCCTAGTGTAACGATACCTGTGTGATACCTTTGTCCTTACTGGCCCAGTGTAACGATAACTGTGTATAACCTTTGTCCTTACTGGTCCGCTGTAACGATACCTGTGTGTTACCTTTGTACTTACTGGCCCAGTGTAACGATAAATATGTGTTACCTTTGTCCTTACTGGCCCGCTGTAACGATACCTGTGTGCTACCTTTGTCATTACTGGCCCGGTGAAACGATACCTGTGTGCTACCTTTGTCATTACTGGCCCGGTGTAACGATACCTGTGTGCTACCTTTGTACTTACTGGCCCAGTGTAACGATACCTGTGTGCTACCTTTGTACTTACTGGCCCAGTGTAACGATACCTGTGTGCTACCTTTGTCATTACTGGCCCGGTGAAACGATACCTGTGTGCTACCTTTGTCATTACTGGCCCGGTGTAACGATAACTGTGTATAACCTTTGTCCTTACAGGCCTAGTGTAACGATACCTGTGTGCTACCTTTGTCATTACTGGCCCGCTGTAACGATACCTGTGTGCTACCTTTGTACTTACTGGCCCAGTGTAACGATAAATATGTGTTACCTTTGTCCTTACTGGCCCAGTGTAACGATACCTGTGTATAACCTTTGTCCTTACTGGCCCGGTGTAACGATACCTGTGTGTTACCTTTGTCCTTACTGGCCCAGTGTAACGATACCTGTGTGCTACCTTTGTACTTACTGGCCCAGTGTAACGATACCTGTGTGCTACCCTTGTCATTACTGGCCCGGTGAAACGATACCTGTGTGCTACCTTTGTCCTTACTGGCCCGCTGTAACGATACCTGTGTGCTACCTTTGTACTTACTGGCCCAGTGTAACGATACATGTGTGTTACTTTTGTCCTTACAGGCCTAGTGTAACGATACCTGTGTGTTACCTTTGTCATTACTGGCCCGGTGAAACGATACCTGTGTGCTACCTTTGTACTTACTGGCCCAGTGTAACGATACATGTGTGTTACTTTTGTCCTTACAGGCCTAGTGTAACGATACCTGTGTGTTACCTTTGTCATTACTGGCCCGGTGAAACGATACCTGTGTGCTACCTTTGTACTTACTGGCCTAGTGTAACGATACCTGTGTGTTACCTTTGTCATTACTGGCCCGCTGTAACGATACCTGTGTGCTACCTTTGTACTTACAGGCCTAGTGTAACGATACTTGTGTGTTACCTTTGTCATTACTGGCCCGGTGAAACGATACCTGTGTGCTACCTTTGTACTTACAGGCCTAGTGTAACGATACCTGTGTGATACCTTTGTCCTTACTGGCCCAGTGTAACGATACCTGTGTGCTACCTTTGTCCTTACTGGCCCAGTGTAACGATACCTGTGTATAACCTTTGTCATTACTGGTCCGGTGTAACGATACCTGTGTGTTACCTTTCTCCTTACTGGCCCCGTGTAACGATACCTGTGTATAACCTTTGTCATTACTGGTCCGCTGTAACGATACCTGTGTATTACCTGTGTCCTTACTGGCCCAGTGTAACGATACATGTGTGTTACCTTTGTCCTCACTGGCCCAGTGTAACGATACCTGTGTGTTACCTTTGTCCTCACTGGCCCAGTGTAACGATACCTGTGTATAACCTTTGTCATTACTGGCCCGGTGTAACGATACCTGTGTATTACCTGTGTCCTTACTGGCCCCGTGTAACGATACCTGTGTGTTACCTTTGTCCTTCCTCACTGGCCCAGTGTAACGATACCTGTGTGTTACCTTTGTCTTCACTGGCCCAGTGTAACGATACCTGTGTATAACCTTTGTCATTACTGGCCCGGTGTAACGATACCTTTGTATTACCTGTGTCCTTACTGGCCCAGTGTAACGATACCTGTGTGTTACCTTTGTCCTTACTGGCCCAGTGTAACGATACCTGTGTATTACCTTTGTCCTTACTGGCCCAGTGTAACGATACCTATGTATTACCTGTGTCCTTACCGGCCCAGTGTAACGATACCTGTGTGTTACCTGTGTCCTCACTGGCCCGGTGTAACGATACCTGTGTGTTACCTTTGTCCTCACTGGCCCAGTGTAACGATAGCTGTGTGTTACCTTTGTCCTCACTGGCCCAGTGTAACGATACCTGTGTGTTACCTTTGTCCTCACTGGCCCAGTGTAACGATAGCTGTGTATTACCCGTGTCCTTACCGGCCCAGTGTAACGATACCTGTGTGTTACCTTTGTCCTCACTGGCCCAGTGTAACGATACCTGTGTGTTACCTTTGTCATTACTGGCCCAGTGTAACGATACCTGTGTATAACCTTTGTCATTACTGGCCCGGTGTAACGATACCTGTGTATTACCTGTGTCCTTACTGGCCCAGTGTAACGATACCTGTGTGTTACCTTTGTCTTCACTGGCCCAGTGTAACGATACCTGTGTATAACCTTTGTCATTACTGGCCCGGTGTAACGATACCTGTGTATTACCTGTGTCCTTACTGGCCCAGTGTAACGATACCTGTGTGTTACCTTTGTCCTCACTGACCCAGTGTAACGATACCTGTGTGTTACCTTTGTCCTCACTGGCCCGGTGTAACGATACCTGTGTATAACCTTTGTCATTACTGGCCCGGTGTAACGATACCTTTGTATCACCTGTGTCCTTACTGGCCCAGTGTAACGATACCTGTGTGTTACCTTTGTCCTTACTGGCCCAGTGTAACGATACCTGTGTATTACCTTTGTCCTTACTGGCCCAGTGTAACGATACCTATGTATTACCTGTGTCCTTACCGGCCCAGTGTAACGATACCTGTGTGTTACCTGTGTCCTTACCGGCCCAGTGTAACGATACTTGTGTGTTACCTGTGTCCTTACCGGCCCAGTGTAACGATACCTGTGTGCTACCTTTGTCCTCACTGGCCCAGTGTAACGATACCTGTGTATTACCTTTGTCCTTACTGGCCCAGTGTAACGATACCTATGTATTACCTGTGTCCTTACCGGCCCAGTGTAACGATACCTGTGTGTTACCTGTGTCCTTACCGGCCCAGTGTAACGATACTTGTGTGTTACCTGTGTCCTTACCGGCCCAGTGTAACGATACCTGTGTGCTACCTTTGTCCTCACTGGCCCAGTGTAACGATACCTGTGTGTTACCTTTGTCCTCACTGGCCCGGTGTAACGATACATGTGTGTTACCTTTGTCCTCACTGGCCCGGTGTAACGATACCTGTGTGTTACCTTTGTCCTTATTGGCCCAGTGTAACGATACCTGTGTGTTACCTTTGTCATTACTGGCCCAGTGTAACGATACCTGTGTGTTACCTTTGTCCTCACTGACCCAGTGTAACGATACCTGTGTGTTACCTTTGTCCTCACTGGCCCGGTGTAACGATACCTGTGTATAACCTTTGTCATTACTGGCCCGGTGTAACGATACCTTTGTATCACCTGTGTCCTTACTGGCCCAGTGTAACGATACCTGTGTGTTACCTTTGTCCTTACTGGCCCAGTGTAACGATACCTGTGTATTACCTTTGTCCTTACTGGCCCAGTGTAACGATACCTATGTATTACCTGTGTCCTTACCGGCCCAGTGTAACGATACCTGTGTGTTACCTGTGTCCTTACCGGCCCAGTGTAACGATACTTGTGTGTTACCTGTGTCCTTACCGGCCCAGTGTAACGATACCTATGTATTACCTGTGTCCTTACCGGCCCAGTGTAACGATACCTGTGTGTTACCTGTGTCCTTACCGGCCCAGTGTAACGATACTTGTGTGTTACCTGTGTCCTTACCGGCCCAGTGTAACGATACCTGTGTGCTACCTTTGTCCTCACTGGCCCAGTGTAACGATACCTGTGTATTACCTTTGTCCTTACTGGCCCAGTGTAACGATACCTATGTATTACCTGTGTCCTTACCGGCCCAGTGTAACGATACCTGTGTGTTACCTGTGTCCTTACCGGCCCAGTGTAACGATACTTGTGTGTTACCTGTGTCCTTACCGGCCCAGTGTAACGATACCTGTGTGCTACCTTTGTCCTCACTGGCCCAGTGTAACGATACCTGTGTGTTACCTTTGTCCTCACTGGCCCGGTGTAACGATACATGTGTGTTACCTTTGTCCTCACTGGCCCGGTGTAACGATACCTGTGTGTTACCTTTGTCCTTATTGGCCCAGTGTAACGATACCTGTGTGTTACCTTTGTCATTACTGGCCCAGTGTAACGATACCTGTGTGTTACCTTTGTCCTCACTGGCCCAGTGTAACGATACCTGTGTATTACCTTTGTCCTCACTGGCCCAGTGTAACGATACCTGTGTGTTACCTTTGTCCTCACTGGCCCAGTGTAACGATACCTGTGTATTACCTTTGTCCTCACTGGCCCAGTGTAACGATACCTGTGTGTTAAATCGGTAAGAATAATGTACAATACAAAATATGAATGATCTTAATTTCGTTTTGTGCTTTGTAAAGCTACATGTACGTGAATCTTTCCCCTGTCTCTTCTGCCAAATCTGTTTCCTCAAGATATCTGCTATCTCTATATAAGTCACCAATACAAGATAATATGTTTAAGTAGACCTTATTATCTTAATTGGTGCACGTACGCTCACGAGATCAAGGGCGTGCAGCTTGTCTTGTACATACAAGATAATATATTGAGGTCGTCCTTGCTCGTACAGGATACTACATTGCACGTGATATTATCTCGTACATACAAAATATTCAGATTTCAGATTTTATTTCTCATTCAGACATACATAGTACATTTCATTAATAGTAATTCTTCACATGGCGGACAAATATTATGACACAATTATATACGTGCATCTAGACCAGTACGCACAACTTACAAGGTAAGTACAAGATGCATACCTTTTTTATTATGTACATACACTATAGTAAATAGTGCGTACAATATAAAATTATTTTTATCATAGCCGTAACACGCCGCGGTACTTAACCTCTGATGACCTTTTACGCAACAGAAGGCAATGACGTGTATGAACTGCATACGCCTTCCGCTATGGTGTATCCTGTAGTGTGTAAAATTTTTACTGACAGTTGAGAAAGTGGTATCGTTTTGAAGAATGGATTTCTTTGGTGATATGATGAACTGATAAGGTTTTAAAGTATCGTGTATTTAAATGTTCAATGCCGGATCAGGAAAATTTCAAACGATCATATGTATTTGTAGTCTTATGCAATCGGAAATGACAAGCCACTTGCGTGCAGGGTAGAGATCAGCGTGATCACGTGCCATTAAATATTAAAAATCACATGATTCATGCCATAAATAGAGACAAAATTTTCTGAAATGTTTGTGTAACCATGGTAGGATCAATTACACATTAGGCATCAATATGGAAGCTGAGAGATATCTGAGGAAAAACTATCAATGCAATTGGCGTGGGGAATGCCGTTCCAAAATCTTTAATTCCTTAAAGTATACAAAAGATTTACAGTGAAATCACACCGTATCGCCCGATGTTCAATAACTGTTAATTTTGGGAATATCTTACGTAAACCGTAAACAGTAATATAATACTCAAAACAATCTTTATTGAGGAGATTTATATGCAGCAGATATTGATATAGGTTATCATGGTCAACATCAGATATTGATATAGGTTATCACGGTCAACATCAGATATTGATATAGGTTATCATAGTCAACATCAGATATTGATATAGGTTATCATAGTCAACATCAGATATTGATGTAGGTTATCACGGTCAACATCAGATATTGATATAGGTTATCACGGTCTTAGTCAGATATTGATATAGGTTATCACAGTCAACATCAGATATTGATGTAGGTTATCATGGTCATAGTCAGATATTGATGTAGGTTATCACGGTCAACATCAGATATTGATATAGGTTATCATGGTCAACATCAGATATTGATGTAGGTTATCACGGTCAACATCAGATATTGATATAGGTTATCAGGGTCTTAGTCAGATATTGATATAGGTTATCATAGTCAACATCAGATATTGATGTAGGTTATCACGGTCAACATCAGATATTGATATAGGTTATCTAGGTCTTAGTCAGATATTGATATAGGTTATCAGCAGATATTGATATAGGTTATCATGGTCAACATCAGATATTGATATAGGTTATCACGGTCAACATCAGATATTGATATAGGTTATCATAGTCAACATCAGATATTGATATAGGTTATCATAGTCAACATCAGATATTGATGTAGGTTATCACGGTCAACATCAGATATTGATATAGGTTATCACGGTCAACATCAGATATTGATATAGGTTATCATGGTCAACATCAAATATTGATATAGGTTATCACGGTCTTAGTCAGATATTGATGTAGGTTATCACGGTCAACATCAGATATTGATATAGGTTATCACGGTCTTAGTCAGATATTGATGTAGGTTATCACGGTCTTAGTCAGATATTGATATAGGTTATCACGGTCAACATCAGATATTGATATAGGTTATCATAGTCAACATCAGATATTGATGTAGGTTATCATGGTCATAGTCAGATATTGATGTAGGTTATCACGGTCAACATCAGATATTGATATAGGTTATCATGGTCAACATCAGATATTGATGTAGGTTATCACGGTCAACATCAGATATTGATATAGGTTATCATAGTCAACATCAGATATTGATATAGGTTATCATAGTCAACATCAGATATTGATGTAGGTTATCACGGTCAACATCAGATATTGATATAGGTTATCACGGTCTTAGTCAGATATTGATATAGGTTATCATGGTCAACATCAGATATTGATGTAGGTTATCATGGTCAACATCAGATATTGATGTAGGTTATCACGGTCAACATCAGATATTGATATAGGTTATCATGGTCAACATCAGATATTGATGTAGGTTATCACGGTCAACATCAGATATTGATATAGGTTATCACGGTCTTAGTCAGATATTGATATAGGTTATCATGGTCTCAGATATTGATATAGGTTATCACGGTCTTAGTCAGATATTGATATAGGTTATCAGCAGATATTGATATAGGTTATCATGGTCAACATCAGATATTGATATAGGTTATCACGGTCAACATCAGATATTGATATAGGTTATCATAGTCAACATCAGATATTGATATAGGTTATCATAGTCAACATCAGATATTGATGTAGGTTATCACGGTCAACATCAGATATTGATATAGGTTATCACGGTCAACATCAGATATTGATATAGGTTATCATGGTCAACATCAGATATTGATGTAGGTTATCACGGTCATTGTCAGATATTGATATAGGTTATCATGGTCAACATCAGATATTGATATAGGTTATCATCAGTCAGATATTGATATAGGTTATCACGGTCAACATCAGATATTGATATAGGTCATAGTCAACATCAGATATTGATGTAGGTTATCACGGTCATAGTCAGATATTGATATAGGTTATCATAGTCATAGTCAGATATTGATATAGGTTATCACGGTCAACATCAGATATTGATATAGGTTATCACGGTCATAGTCAGATATTGATATAGGTTATCATGGTCAACATCAGATATTGATATAGGTTATCATGGTCAACATCAGATATTGATATAGGTTATCACAGTCAACATGATATAGGTTATCATGGTCAACATCAGATATTGATATAGGTTATCACTATCACGGTCAACATCAGATATTGATATAGGTTATCACGGTCATAGTCAGATATTGATATAGGTTATCACGGTCTTAGTCAGATATTGATGTAGGTTATCACGGTGAACATCAGATATTGATGTAGGTTATCATGGTCAACATCAGATATTGATGTAGGTTATCACGGTCAACATCAGATATTGATATAGGTTATCATAGTCAACATCAGATATTGATGTAGGTTATCACGGTCAACATCAGATATTGATATAGGTTATCATGGTCAACATCAGATATTGATGTAGGTTATCACGGTCATTGTCAGATATTGATATAGGTTATCATGGTCTTAGTCAGATATTGATATAGGTTATCACGGTCAACATCAGATATTGATATAGGTTATCACGGTCATAGTCAGATATTGATATAGGTTATCACGGTCTTAGTCAGATATTGATGTAGGTTATCACGGTCAACATCAGATATTGATATAGGTTATCACGGTATTGATGTAGGTTATCAACATCAGATATTGATATAGGTTATCATAGTCATAAGATATTGATATTGATATAGGTTATCACGGTCAACATCAGATATTGATATAGGTTATCACGGTCAACATCAGATATTGATGTAGGTTATCACGGTCAACATCAGATATTGATATAGGTTATCACGGTCAACATCAGATATTGATATAGGTTATCACGGTCAACATCAGATATTGATATAGGTTATCACGGTCAACATCAGATATTGATATAGGTTATCACGGTCATAGTCAGATATTGATATAGGTTATCACGGTCTTAGTCAGATATTGATGTAGGTTATCAGGGTCATAGTCAGATATTGATATAGGTTATCATAGTCATAGTCAGATATTGATATAGGTTATCACGGTCAACATCAGATATTGATATAGGTTATCACGGTCATAGTCAGATATTGATATAGGTTATCACGGTCATAGTCAGATATTGATGTAGGTTATCAGATATTGATATAGGTTATCATGGTCAACATCAGATATTGATGTAGGTTATCACGGTGAACATAAGATATTGATATAGGTTATCATAGTCAACATCAGATATTGATATAGGTTATCACAGTCTACATCAGATATTGATATAGGTTATCACGGTGAACATCAGATATTGATATAGGTTATCACGGTCAACATCAGATATTGATATAGGTTATCACGGTCATAGTCAGATATTGATATAGGTTATCATGGTCAACATCAGATATTGATATAGGTTATCATCAGATATTGATATAGGTTATCACGGTCATCAGATATTGATGTAGGTCAGATATTGATATAGGTTATCATGGTCTTAGTCAGATATTGATATAGGTTATCACGGTCACAGATATTGATATAGGTTATCACGGTCATAGTCATTGATATAGGTTATCAGATATTGATATAGGTTATCACGGTCAACATCAGATATTGATATAGGTTATCAGGGTCATCATCACATATTGATATAGGTTATCAAGGTCAAAATCAGATATTGATATAGGTTATCATCAGATATTGATATAGGTTATCACGGTCAACATCAGATATTGATATAGGTTATCATAGTCATTGAGTCAGATATTGATATAGGTTATCACGGTCAACATCAGATATTGATATAGGTTATCATCGGTCATAGTCAGATATTGATATAGTTATCACGGTTATCACGGTCATATCAGATATTGATATAGGTTATCACGGTCAAGTCAGATATTGATATAGGTTATCACGGTCAACATCAGATATTGATATAGGTTATCACGGTCATCAGTCAGATATTGATATAGGTTATCATGGTCATTAGTCAGATATTGATATAGGTTATCACGGTCAACATCAGATATTGATATAGGTTATCATGGTCAACATCAGATATTGATATAGGTTATCACGATCAACATCAGATATTGATATAGGTTATCACGGTCAACATCAGTCATATCAGATATTGATATAGATATTGTGTAGGTTATCAACATCAGATATTGATGTAGTTATCACAGATATTGATATAGGTTATCATGGTCAACATCAGATATTGATGTAGGTTATCACGGTGAACATAAGATATTGATATAGGTTATCACGGTCAACATCAGATATTGATATAGGTTATCACGGTCATAGTCAGATATTGATATAGGTTATCACGGTCAACATCAGATATTGATATAGGTTATCACGGTCAACATCAGATATTGATATAGGTTATCACAGTCAACATCAGATATTGATATAGGTTATCACGGTCATCATATTGATATAGGTTATCATATTGGGTTATCATACGGTTAGTCAGATATTGATATAGGTCATCAGATATTGATATAGGTTATCAGTGTCAACATCAGATATTGATATAGGTTATCACGGTCAACATCAGATATTGATATAGGTTATCATGGTCAACATCAGATATTGATATAGGTTATCACGATCAACATCAGATATTGATATAGGTTATCATCACGGTCAACATCAGATATTGATATAGGTTATCATAGGTCATAGTCATCAGATATTGATATAGGTTATCACATCAGATATTGATATAGGTTATCACGGTCAACATCAGATATTGATATAGGTTATCATGGTCAATCATATTGATATAGGTTATCACAGTTATCATGGGTTATCATGGTCAACATCAGATATTGATATAGGTTATCACGGTCAACATCAGATATTGATATAGGTTATCACGGTCAACATCAGATATTGATATAGGTTATCATCAGATATTGATATAGGTTATCACGGTCAAGATATTGATCAGATATTGATGTAGGTTATCACGGTCAACATCAGATATTGATATAGGTTATCACGGTCATCAGATATTGATATATTATCATCGATCAGATATTGATATAGGTTATCACGGTCATAGTCAGATATTGATATAGGTTATCATGGTCAACATCAGATATTGATATAGGTTATCATAGTCAGAGTCAGATATTGATATAGGTTATCACAGTCAACATCAGATATTGATGTAGGTTATCATGTCATAGGGTCATCAGATATTGATATAGGTTATCATAGTCATAGTCAGATATTTATATAGGTTATCACGGTCAACATCAGATATTGATGTAGGTCATCATGGTCATAGTCAGATATTGATATAGGTTATTACAGTCTACATCAGATATTGATGTAGGTTATCACGGTCAACATCAGATATTGATATAGGTTATCATGGTCAACATCAGATATTGATGTAGGTTATCACGGTCATTGTCAGATATTGATATAGGTTATCATCAGATATTGATATAGGTTATCACGGTCAACATCAGATATTGATATAGGTTATCACGGTCAACATCAGATATTGATATAGGTTATCATAGTCAACATCAGATATTGATATAGGTTATCACGGTCAACATCAGATATTGATATAGGTTATCATGGTCAACATCAGATATTGATGTAGGTTATCACGGTGAACATAAGATATTGATATAGGTTATCACAGTCTACATCAGATATTGATATAGGTTATCACGGTGAACATCAGATATTGATATAGGTTATCATATTGATATAGGTTATCACGGTCAACATCAGATATTGATATAGGTTATCATTGTCAAACTCAGATATTGATATAGGTTATCACGGTCAACATCAGATATTGATGTAGGTTATCAGATATTTGATATAGGTTATCACGGTCAATATATCAGATATTGATATAGGTTATCACGGTCAACATCAGATATTGATATAGGTTATCACGATCAACATCAGATATTGATATAGGTTATCATGGTCAACATCAGATATTGATATAGGTTATCACGATCAACATCAGATATTGATATAGGTTATCATGGTCAGATATTGATATAGGTTATCACGGTCATACATCAGATATTGATATAGGTTATCACGGTCAACATCAGATATTGATATAGGTTATCACGGTCAACATCAGTATTGATATAGGTTATCACGGTCATATCAGATATTGATATAGGTTATCACGGTCAACAGTCAGATATTGATATAGGTTATCACGGTCAACATAGATATTGATATAGGTTATCACGGTCAACATCAGATATTGATGTAGGTTATCACGGTCAATATTGATATAGGTTATCACGGTCAACAGTCAGATATTGATATAGGTTATCACGATATTGATATAGGTTATCACGGTCATCAGATATTGATATAGGTTATCATGGTCATAGTCAGATATTGATATAGGTTATCACGGTCAACATCAGATATTGATATAGGTTATCACGGTCATAGTCAGATATTTATATAGGTTATCACAGTCAAAATCAGATATTGATATAGGTAATCATGGACAACGTCAGATATTGATATAGGTTATCACAGTCAACATCAGATATTGATGTAGGTTATCACGGTCATAGGGTCATAGTCAGATATTGATATAGGTTATCATAGTCATAGTCAGATATTGATATAGGTTATCACGGTCAACATCAGATATTGATATAGGTTATCACGGTCATAGTCAGATATTGATATAGGTTATCACGGTCTTAGTCAGATATTGATGTAGGTTATCACGGTGAACATAAGATATTGATATAGGTTATCATGGTCTTAGTCAGATATTGATATAGGTTATCATGGTCTTAGGATATAGGTTATCATCAGATATTGATATAGGTTATCACGGTCATAGTCAGATATTGATATAGGTTATCATCAGATATTGATGTAGGTTATCACGGTTATTGATGTAGGTTATCACGGTCAACATCAGATATTGATATAGGTTATCACGGTCAACATCAGATATTGATATAGGTTATCACGGTCAGTCATATTGATATAGGTTATCAGATATTGATATAGGTTATCACGGTCAACATCAGATATTGATATAGGTTATCACGGTCAACATCAGATATTGATATAGGTTATCACGGATGTAGGTTATCACGGTCAGATATTGATATAGGTTATCACGGTGAACATCAGTCTATCATCAGATATTGATGTAGGTTATCATGGTCAACATCAGATATTGATATAGGTTATCACGGTCAACATCAGATATTGATATAGGTTATCACGGTCTTAGTCAGATATTGATGTAGGTTATCACGGTGAACATAAGATATTGATATAGGTTATCACAGTCTACATCAGATATTGATATAGGTTATCACGGTGAACATCAGATATTGATATAGGTTATCACGGTCAACATCAGATATTGATATAGGTTATCACGGTCTTAGTCAGATATTGATGTAGGTTATCACGGTGAACATAAGATATTGATATAGGTTATCACGGTCAACATCAGATATTGATATAGGTTATCACGGTCATAGTCAGATATTGATATAGGTTATCATGGTCAACATCAGATATTGATATAGGTTATCATAGTCATAGTCAGATATTTATATAGGTTATCACAGTCAACATCAGATATTGATGTAGGTCATCATGTCATAGGGTCATAGTCAGATATTGATATAGGTTATCATAGTCATAGTCAGATATTGATATAGGTTATCACGGTCAACATCAGATATTGATGTAGGTCATCATGGTCATAGTCAGATATTGATATAGGTTATTACAGTCTACATCAGATATTGATGTAGGTTATCACGGTCAACATCAGATATTGATGTAGGTTATCACGGTCAACATCAGATATTGATGTAGGTTATCACAGTCATAGTCAGATATTGATATATGTTATCATGGTCAGCATCAGATATTGATATAGGTTATCACGGTCAACATCAGATATTGATGTAGGTTATCACGGTCAGCATCACATATGTATATAGGTTATCACGGTCATAGTCAGATATTGATATAGGTTATCATGGTCAGCATCAGATATTGATATAGGTTATCATGGTCAACATCAGATATTGATATAGGTTATCATGGTCAACATCAGATATTGATATAGGTTATCATGGTCAACATCAGATATTGATGTAGGTTATCACGGTCATAGTCAGATATTGATATAGGTTATCATGGTCAACATCAGATATTGATATAGGTTATCACAGTCAACATCAGATATTGATGTAGGTCATCATGGTCATAGTCAGATATTGATATAGGTTATCACGGTCATAGTCAGATATTGATATAGGTTATCACGGTCATAGTCAGATATTGATATAGGTTATCATGGTCAACATCAGATATTGATATAGGTTATCACAGTCAACATCAGATATTGATGTAGGTCATCATGGTCATAGTCAGATATTGATATAGGTTATTACAGTCTACATCAGATATTGATATAGGTTATCATGGTCAGCATCACATATGTATATAGGTTATCACAGTCAACATCAGATATTGATATATGTTATCATGGTCAGCATCAGATATTGATATAGGTTATCACGGTCAGCATCAGATATTGATATTTTTATGGATAATTAAAGGTAATTTTAAGTCCATTGGATATATTTGCCAACTACCATCTTTACATCAGATAGATAATACATACTTATTACAGAGGTCAATCGAAAATATGCTTTAAGCTTAGGATATAATGTAAGGTGTATTGTTTATACAAATGTTAATATGAATCATAACTTGATGCTATTAATTATTTTAATCAATTGTTACAGAATATTTGTACTTTACATTTTCTTGTTAAACATGGAATATATTATCAAAAGCCATTCATCAATCTTTAATTTTTGCTTGTGTCATAGTTTTTTTTTTCAGAGAAGTGCGTTATCACAAACAGACCAAACAAAAGCTATATATATATTGACTTATGTATTTTGTAGAAATTCACACCATGATACAAAATTTCAGAACGTCAAAATGCGTTACACTATATTGAGGTTAGGCTTTTCTAAAGGGAGATAACTCTTCGCTATTTCTTGCTCGCGGGATGAACCAATGTGATAGTTCAGTGTGGTTATGTGTATATGAGAGCTGCTAAAGATCCTTCCCTAATAAAGGCACATAATACATGCTGATCACCTATGTTGTTGACTCGACTCAGAGACATTGGCTGTCCTAATTGATCAGATGTACGATCTCGTAAGTCACAGACTATCAGCTTCGTTTTAGATACAACAAGACCTATTTATCTTTTTATCTATTTATTTTTCATTGATTTATCTTTGTTTTTTATTTATTCGTTTTTATTTTATTTTTTCTTAAAGGAAAGGTGCCATTATGGGCCATTGTGCGTTTATATAAGATTATCTTTTCCAGTAAGACATATAAATGTCATAGTAAAATGTTGAAGAGAAAAAAAAAAACTTTTGAAATGAAATACTGTTTAAACTAAAATTTCAAATTTAATTTAACCCAATAAAAAAATTGGAGGTTAGAGTGTGTGCATGTGAAAAAATAATTTTAATATTTGTGTAAAAAGAAAACAAAAAAAAAGGATTTTTTTTCTGTTTAAATTAGTATCAGTTCACAAAAAATACACGAAGAGAGAATTAACAAAAACTGATAAAGTAGACACATTGCTTGACATAACAATGACCAGGCCCGTCAAAGTCATGTGGAGTCATGAAGTAATAAGTATTTTTATATAAGTAAAGTCTGGTTAATGGAAAATGTGATCGTTTGAAAAATGTAAGACATGACCAGTGTTGAATTATTGGAGCGAAATCTAATCTGTTCGACTTTTTTTCAAAAAATTGTTCTTAAAAAGTCATTAAGAAAAAGACCCCACAAAAACGAGGGTTTTCGATCTAACTTTGAATTTGTAAAAACATTAAAAGAAAATATTTCATTTTACAAACTAGAGATTACATTTAACCTGGTAGTGTAAATAGCAAGTTGCATATGCAGGTGACTTATATTATCTTCTGCTAAAAAAATGACTTATAACTGACTTGCCGCAGACTGGTCCCAAATGTCATCCCTCTCTTTTAACTTCCCCCCCCCCCCCCCCCCCACCCCACCCTTTTTTTTTTTTTTTTGTTCGTGCATTTTATTGAAACAGCTTGAATGTGAACAATAATATCTATTTTAGCCTGTATGAGTTATTCCCCTTTTTATGACTGTTATACAGACGAAAGATCGCAATGCTTAGTTTCGGAAGCAAAATAATTGAATAGTCACCACGAAATAGAGCTGGTCGGTTGGTCTGGAAAGCTCGCCATTGCCATAACGAAAATATTTTAAAATCAATTTATATACACTATCTATTTTTACATTGTCGATTAGCGAAGGACATCAAAATGTAAAAAGAAACGACTATATTAAGTTCTGCCATTCATAAGCTCAAACAGGAGGTCGGGGTAGTGACAAAAAGCTACAAGACAAAAACCAATATTGAAAGAAACGTGTTTATACACAAGGAAAGTCACCGAATAAAAAATCATTACTGCTAATTCTCACGAGTTCTGTATAGATATGTTACAAAAATGTCGTGTCTTCTTCACAAACCATATACATGTAGTTAGCACTCCTAGTTTGTTTTTGTTTTTGTTGCTCTTTTTGTTTCTTAATGTCTATCTGTCTATCTGTCTGTCTGTCCGCCTGTCTAGCTGTCTTTCTGTCTGTCAGTCGTTCTGTCTCCGTTCTCCGTCTCTCTCTAAAAATGATATGTACATAATTGTTTATCTTTTACAAAATTATGGTATTTTTTAAAAATTAATTGGCGTCGAAAGAATGAATTCTTTATTTGTGTTTCCTAAAGATAAAGTCGCTGAACAAAAATTTAACAGATATAGCGATAAGTTTTACAATGTCAATGAAGCTGTGTTACATTTGCGAACAGCATTATTGTCCAAATAAAAGAGCAAATCACAGGACGCCATTTACATGACAATCATCTTATATATTTTTTAAAAAATATTATTATTTCAACACAAATAAGTGTAATTGTGTTTAATTATATATTTAAGACTTATTGTGTACAAATGTATTAAGCCATGACATTCGAGTAAATCTCTCTTTTACTTTACTAAACTGACTTTAAATTTATCTAATTTCCACAAAATTAGTGCTATTTATATTTAATCATGATTATTATAACAACTCCCCCTGTCTGTCTGTCTGTCTGTCTGTCTGTCTGTCTGTCTGTCTGTCTGTCTGTCTGTCTGTCTGTCTATTTGGAAAACACGATTAGATTTCTTGCTTCTCAAAAAGACCTCGACTGGTTTTAAATGAAACAAATTATTTGTTAATGGTTCAAATTCCTCAATTTCAAACTTTCTAATCCTTATTAGCAATATTTATGATAAATGGTTAGTTCCTATGAATCAACACTCCTAATGAAATTAAATCAGGGTTACTTTCGGACTGTGGTATCTTGAAAAAGATAAACTATAATTTGAACTTGAAAAAAATCTAAGAGTTTCCTTCAATTTTCACTCTATAACCAGGTTTCTCTTTAGCATTAGATATAGTACAAAGTTAATTTAAAACGCATCTGTTCTGTTATTGGTAGAGGTTCCTTTTAAAGGAAGACAAATAACGGTATGGGTTGTGTGGTTGTGAATATATTAGGAAATGTTGAAAGAAAATATCACTGGGTTCAAGCGTACTTCTGATTGACAATATTAGTGAGTTTTGTGAGAAGGTCCAAAAAGACTATCGGCTTGACAATCGGGAAAAAATTAGTCTCTCACTTATCACATTTTTTTTAACTTAATAAGTCATCGAAGCTTTATAAGGAAAACAAATAACTCTGCACTTTAATGTGCTACCTTTACACGACAAAAAAATCGTTGAACTTGGAATCAAGGATACAAGAATCTATTCGATATCAGCAGCTTATGTTGAAACTTAACCGAGAGTAAGAAATACTGTTTTAAATATTTAAATCCTTTTTTGTAAATAAAATGTTGTCATTAAGCTCATGGAGTTGAACTACGTGTTGTTTTGAAAAAATATATATTGTTGGTTTGCAAATATTTTTTAAAAATTAAATCATTATAATTGATATATTTATATTATAATTATTATAGTTTGAACGAAATTTATTATAACTTAAAAACTTGAAGGTTATGACTAAAAAGGGTATACACTGTAGTTTTCTACCTATCTGCACAGCAGGTCTGCGAAAATGGCCCGTTTTACCACAAAATTGTGTAGGTATTATACGGCGATAGGTAATAGGAGTTATTTCCCCTTAACCAAGTAACATCGTTTTGATTACATATATTTATATAATTAACTTCATCGAAGATTATGTTCACTTGAGCGTCTTTTGTTCAATCTTTGAAACAATAGGTGGTAGACACTGCTAGTGGACTTTCCGTTGCCAAGGTTTGCCGTAACCTGCGTGCCACGTTACATTCGATAAGTGACACGTACTTGACACTGTTCTGAAATGATCAGATATGTGAACAAATTACTTAATTATGGGACTAGTTCTCCTCCCCGTCTAGATTTTGACTTTTTGTCGATCACTTTGGATTTCCTCTGTCGCCTCATAGGCTTCAACAATTAGGCCCTTAGCATCACGGACGAGTCTGTATGCTACCGTTTAATTCATTGTTTGGCTCTGCTGCATCTAACTCTAAATTTGTACTATAAAATGTTATTCACTTGCGTGTCATTTGTACAATCTTTTTATCCGCACCATATTTGTTATGATCAGGTGACCTGATTCGCGAGGAAGTTGATGTGCGGTACATATAAACCCATGGCGATGGCATGTTACTATTGTAGGTACCGTTGATTTGTTTATCAATCACATGAAAGTGTACTGGTCACTGTTTTTCTTCAATTTCAAATAACTGTTTCTAATCTTAATTGCACTTTTGAAAAATTATTTATATATGATCGATACCTTGAAGATATGACTTTATTGAAACTTTAAAAAAACCTCATTCTGACCCACTGTAGGATGACCGGCGATATGTTATTTCTATGGTAAATCAGTACGAAGGTGCTGTTCGTTGAAAACTGTTTTTATAGATAAGACCGTGTTACGTAGGTCTACGAAACCTGAGGTGAAAATATCATTTGCCTGGAGGCTCCCCGTAGCGCAGTTTCCGCATTTTTTTTTTTAAATTCATTTATTTTTCGACAAGTTTTTACATATTACACAATACAAAATATACAACAGAACCACACAAAAACATACACACACACACTCTCACACTTGTGTGCTAAGACTTACGTCTTACATATGTACATGCATCATCATCATCATCATCATCATCATCATCATCATCATCTTTATCATCATGCACATGTATCTACTACTTCCTACACACAAACTCACTCATCAACATTCACACCCACTTCTTACACTCACATAGCAAGCTTACGTGTACTTAACAAAATACTCACACACACAAATACAAAATCATATCACTTACACTTATCAAAGATATTTCCTCACACACATATACTCACTCATGAATACATATAAAAAAACACTGTACATCCTAAACACACAGAGAGAGAGAGAGAGAGAGAGAGAGAGAGAGAGAGAGAGAGAGGGGGGGGGGGGGGGGGGGGGGGGGGGGTTGGTTGGTTAAAATAATCATTATTAAATAAAAAAAAAAAAACATTAATTTTGTGGAAATTAAATAAATTTAAAGTCAGTTTGGTAAAGTCAAGGCTATGGCCATTGGGAACAGACTTGTTAGCATACATATATAGTTCTAAAATGGGCATCCATTTTTTTTCCAATTTCTCTCAAAATTTGTTTTCATAACAGTGTTTTTGCTAGAAAGTTGTACTTTGTACTTTTGAACATGAAAATGATCCTTAATCTTATGTATAAGAGCAGTTAGATTAAGAGATTTTTGTAGACATCTTGACTTATAAACATGGTGTTTTAATGAGAATTAAAATTTCGCTATTTACAGTGTTATCATTAGGATGGATAATTCCTAATAAATATGTTTCTTTGTTTATCCAGAAAGGAATCAGAAGAATATCAAGAAGAGATTCAAACCTCTCCAATAGAGTCTGTACCCCTATACACTCCCATAGACAGTGAACAATTGTTTCTCTTTCCATATTACACAGTGTACATAAAGGGCAAGGAATTAGATTAATATTGAAAAGAAAGGAGTTCGTAACCAGAATGTGATGTATAATCCTTACTTGAAACCACTGTAGCTTAGAACTTTTTGTAATAGTAAACGGAATTATTAATATATTTTTCCACTTCTGATCATCAAAGTCAAAATCATCACTTCATTTCCGAATACCAGTAGGGGATGGTGCTGGCATAATAATAGAATGTAGAATTCTTTGGCGCCTTTTTTTTTACTTTCATAAAATATTCGAATAGAATAATGGTATAATAATGGTATAAAAGACTGAAATAGTCCTAATGGATGGAAGTTATGTTTTCTCAAGAAACACTTGACGGCTGTTATCAAACCACAATAATGTAAATAGTTGATATTGATTGAAAAATTATGAAGAAACTCCTCAAAGGAGAAAAATGTCAAATTATCAGAATTTCTAATTAGCTTATTGATTATAGATATACCAGAATTAAACCATACTAGATAGAAGATATATCTATTGCCCAATTGAATGTCATTGTTGTACCATAATGGGTGGGGGGTGGGGGTGTATAAGTTTTGGACAAAGGCGTATACAGGGCTAGTGCCATTCATTCCAGTGACTGGCCTAGTATCCGTTTTGAAGAGTCTTTGGAGAGAGCTACTCGAGGGAATAATTAAAGTAAAGAAATAGTACAAAGTGATTTACCCCGAAACTGAAAAGAAGAAACAAGGAGAAGAAACACCGGGAGCGACAAGATGCTTCAAAGCGATGGTACAACGCAATTTACAGTTCATGGTAGTGATCTACCCCGGAATTGACCAAACGATACACAGTGATCTCCCAAGAAGTGACCAGAGGGTTTACGTGGACGGCACAACCTGATTTAACATAAGAATGATCACCAGCGGCAGTGACAAGACGATTCACAAATATTTACCCCGGCAATACTTACATCTGTCAGTACCACGACGATACAAAGAAATCTATACCGGAAATGACCACACGATACACTATGATCTACCTCGAAGGTGACTTGACGGTACACAGTGATCTATATAGGAAATTTCTTTAAACATTGGTCTACCCTAGAAGTAACCGTCACCAACCATGGAAATGATCTTTCCCAAAAGTGACTAGACAGTACACAATGGTCTCCCCCGGAAGTGAACCAACACAGCGATATATCATTTTATGTCTTGATACACAAAGGGAATAGGTTATAAAACATATATATTTAAATGGAAATGTGAAACTGTAATATTGGAATTATGTGTAGTTTGTAGTATTGCTACTCGTGTGTACCGGCCGTACACGGTACCTTAAGCCTTTCCGGAGGTAAGCTGGCTCACGTCATTAGGATTGCGCTGATGACAAACCATGATATACACTAGTATATCGAACACACATTCCTAAACATTTTATTCTTTAACTGAACTTATCGGTGTGCATGGATCTTTTTGTTCAAATAACAGTTACAATGGCCACTATTTCTATTCTCGCCGTATTCGTATTCTGTGAAGCCCCCTCTCTATTATATATTACTAAAGCTACGTTTTACTACCTTTAGAAAACATGATAATGTAAACAGAGTGCTACTGCTTCCTATATTGAAATCGAAAGTAAAATTTGTTCTAAATAAGGCTTAGATTGTTTTACTTTCGTTTTAGAATATTCAGCAGTTTTGTCTATGTTAAAACCTTACCTTATTACTTTCATTTTGACATGCTGTTGTCTACCATGTTCTTGATTGGTCAGCATGTACAATCACCAAACAATGGTTGGATTTAGTTCTTCGAGTGTTTCCAACTTTCGTATTAAAGCGTTCGGTACCATGTGTATTCATATCCAATCAACGCAACTGCTAACTAATATGTTTGATATGTGATTGGTCCAAGACTGGGTCTCCCCAACCCCCATCTGATGGGATCTATTGGTTGGGTTTCTGGGATTGGTCGAATTAAGATGTGAAGTAACATATCATTCGGTGTTCACACTTGGTAGGACTATGGTAAACTTGAAACTTAATTCCACCAATGTACGCCCACAGCGGTTACTGAGCCAATGAAAAAAAAAGATTAATTTTATTCTATTCTTCCCAAATAATCATTTTCATACGTATTCTTTTTCCTGTGTAACTCTTCATTTGCAATTTGCTGGATGTTTTACTATTGTAACTATCGCTAATGTTTAATATTATATTTATATCAATAAATTGTCCTAAAATGAAATGTTTAATACATATTTCACATTATTTAACAATTTGTTTGTAGAATATAAACCGACGATACATTGTAACGTGTGGTGTAGTAGTTATCAACAAATTTTGTACAGGCAAGTTTACAGTAACCTTCAAAGAAAATAGTGTTAGATGTATTAACGACAAATTAATGAATTATACAACACCATACAACAGCTGTATCGTCCGTCTAGGATTTATCGATGATGCAAGGGGCCCAATTCCATATCATTCCATACAATAATGTTGTATGTCAAAGGTCAAAATTGAAGTGACAAAGTTTAACCTGGTTTTTGTTAATGTTTGGTCACAGGGGAACATAACGACCATCGGACAATCGTAATAGTCAGGCATATCATGACGACATTTGGACAATCGTGAATGACAAATAAACATGTTAAAATTTTGTCAACTTTCCTTACTACTATCTGGATACTCCGGTAACCACAACGATCCATGGTCGTTTGTAATGATCATGTCGAAACCCAAAGAACTACCCGGTATCTTTATAACAGAATTCTCCACTGCCTTAATAAAGTTACATCAGCATTATTAACGCACTTTCCTTTAAAAGAAAAAAAAAATTTGCTTATATCATTACAAGATGGCTCACGATAATTAAGTACATATCATTTTTAATTAAGAGAGAGAGAGAGAGAGAGAGAGAGAGAGAGAGAGAGAGAGAGAGAGAGAGAGAGAGAGAGAGAGATTTACTTTTATATAGACAATAATGCTGTTCGCAAATGTAACACAGCTTCATTGACATTGTAAAACTTATCGCTATATCTGTTAATTTTTTGTTCAGCGACTTTATCTTTAGGAAACACAAATAAAGAATTCATTCTTTCGACGCCAATTAATTTTTAAAAAAAGAGATATACTATAGTTTTGTAAAAGATTGTTGTCGTATTTTGCTATAATGACTGTTGATCATGATTTGGCTAGTTTCGTCAGCGAAAAAAAGAACCTTGACATTAACAAATACATATAGTTATAATCTGATTGAGGAACAATTAAAATGAAAATTAATTATCTCTTACTTCAATTTTTATTAATCTATATTGAAATATTGTCTGTAAGTTAAAATTCAGTTCCAAATTTTTCTTTCTAATATATATATCCACTCTACTAATGTGAAGCGAGTTCGAGAATTGCTGTCGGGTTTCAAAGTTAGTACTATCTGTACCTATGATGTTTTCGAGGTGGGGATAAACCGTAATCTGATGGTACGCTCTCTGACGTTTTTATTGGTCAGACAGGATAATCACAACAATAGACTTTAATATGTCCAGATCTAGGTATGGATACTCAGCTCGATACAGCAAACAGAAAACGTTTATTCCAAATTATCATTTAACTCCAGCTATCGGTGACTGAGTTAATTGGTATGTGTATATCACCCAACAATATCCCTCGTAGATTGTTAAGTAATTTGATATTCATGGGAGTCCGTAATTTAGAAACGAATATTGGTAATTTACCAATTTTTATTTAGTATGACAACAGATGTTATAGACATTGATAAGATTTGTTTGCTGTCTTTCATTCATTTTTTCCTTCCTCTGCTTTTCCTTTTCACTCTAAATCTTGGCCTCCCTCTTGATTCTCTTCCTCATATGTCGGTGAATGTTGCGAGACGTCAGATCTCGTAAAACAAACAATGACATCACATTCTATCGAACAGTTATGTTGCAATCAAACTCACTCCACGACTTAACACAAATCAACACAAAATCTAATACATTTATATTTTTCGGGCGTTGACAGTATTCTTATGCAGGGAGCGTGGTAACTAAGTGGTTAGGACCTCTTAGCGTCTTAATCACTAGCTCTCCGCCTGTGGGTCGCGGGTTCGAGACCTACGTGGGGCAGTCGCCAGGTAGTGGCTGCAGATCGGTGTTTTTATTCTCCGAAAACTCCGGCTTTCCTTCACCACCCAAACCTGGCACGTCCTTTAATGACCCTGGCTGTTAATAGGACGTAAGGCAATAGAAAAACAAACTAGTTTGATACGTTCAGATTCCAAATGAATGCTTTTAATTTTTGCTTAAAGCCTGTCGATCGAAACGTCTCCTTGTTGTTTTTCTTGTTTTGTTTTAGTTTTTTTTCTTTTCTTATTATTGTTACTGTAAAAGTTCCGAGACCACAATTTGCCAAAGAATGAATATGATACTATAATTTTGTACTGCTTGTTAACGACATAACATTTTACTACTACTACTGAGAACAACCGTCAGTCAGTACAGATACTTTAAGAATTAAGCAAATAAAACATCGATTATTGTACAAAAGACACACGTGTGAATAGTACATTTTAATAATGTAGAGTTAAATAGATACAGTAGAGCCAAAGAATGAAGTAAACTGCATCTACATCGTCAGTATTGTTTATTTCCGTTGATTGTCTTGACTATATCATCACTGTGTAATTTCAACTTCAGCACCTTTTCTGAAATAAAGGTAACACTTTTATCATCGCTTACTTCCACCCTTCCTAAAAGTTTGTTTACAGGAGAAGATAGATTAGAAGTTAATTCACAGCTGAGAAGAGGAACTCAGTCACTGAAATCAGAAAAATAATGAATCTTCTTTTGAATCACAAGATCTGATTAAATAGTAACAATTTTATTTACCAAAGTTTTAGTGTACGTTGTAGTATATACTTCTTCATTATTTAGTGCACTTGTATTTTGTATTACATACTGTGTGTAATTATTTAGTGCACGTGTATTTTGTATTACATACTGTGTGTAATTATTTAGTGCACGTGTATTTTGTATTACATACTGTGTGTAATTATTTAGTGCACGTGTATTTTGTATTACATACTGTGTGTAATTATTTAGCGCACGTGTATTTTGTATTACATACTGTGTGTAATTATTTAGTGCACGTGTATTTTGTATTACATACTGTGTGTAATTATTTAGCGCACGTGTATTTTGTATTACATAGTGTATGGAAAAATTTAGTGCACGTGTATTTTGAAGTACATATTGTCTCAACATGTATTGCGCTTGTACGATGTCTTAAATACCGGAAGAATGTATAGTACATGTGTGCATTGTATTATATATCACTTTATAGTACATTGTATTATATATCACTTTATAGTACATTGTATTATATATCACTTTATAGTACATTGTATTATATATCACTTTATAGTACATTGTATTATATATTACTTTATAGTACATTGTATTATATATCACTTTATAGTACATTGTATTATATATCACTTTATAGTACATTGTATTATATATTACTTTATAGTACATTGTATTATATATTACTTTATAGTACATTGTATTATATATTACTTTATAGTACATTGTATTATATATCACTTTATAGTACATTGTATTATATATTACTTTATAGTACATTGTATTATATATCACTTTATAGTACATTGTATTATATATTACTTTATAGTACATTGTATTATATATTACTTTATAGTACATTGTATTATATATTACTTTATAGTACATTGTATTATATATTACTTTATAGTACATTGTATTATATATTACTTTATAGTACATTGTATTATATATTACTTTATAGTACATTGTATTATATATTACTTTATAGTACATTGTATTATATATTACTTTATAGTACATTGTATTATATATTACTTTATAGTACATTGTATTATATATTACTTATAGTACATTGTATTATATATTACTTTATAGTACATTGTATTATGATATGTATGTTTATCAATACGTAGTGCAAGAGTACACGACAATGTATATTGTATCACTGTACAGGGAACGTCTATATTGTATTACCTATTGTAGCAATATAAAATGCACGTGTGAAATGCATCACATTGTATTCATCAAATCGAAATCCCACGATTACGATGAATTTCGGAATCGTTTACTTTCATTTCCATATGTTACAGAAAGATAAGAAAACCATGAAAATACTACCTTAATCTATATATACTAATACCCAATACACTAAAATGTATTTTTATTTATTGATTGGGCTCTTATCGCTGTGACTGGCTGGCTGACTGACTGTGGTTTTCCCCAGTAGTGTGTGCGATTTCCAGTGTCTCCCGAAATATTAGTACATTCCTTCTTTTAAAGGACAAATAGTTATCGGGATAAGTCATTGGCTTATATTATTACTGCAGTATATTTTGTATGCGAGACAGACATAGGCATTTTACACAACTGACTTACTGATAATCGCCAGCGTATGAATGATGTCTACGAGACTAAAGGAATGTAACCCCATTTCTCTCGTATTATCTCTATTATGCTTAGAGATAGTTTAAGTTCATGTGGTGCAAAGCGCTTTAAACACTGATTTCCTCAATAAATATGGTATACTATTCAAATGTTGTTTTGCATGCTATAAATAAACCCTGAGGTAAATGTGTATAAATAACGAGCCAGTTAAATCTTGTAGATATGTCATTGTGATCTAACACCTGGTTTACAGTACCAGCGACATGGGAAAGACCTAAACTAGCATTTACAACTTAACGATTTTATACAACGTTCGATACCCCCACCCCAACCCCCCATTCCCCACCCCCAACCTCCATCCAAATAAAATTGAATATGCAAATAGCTGATTTTCATGTCAATGCATGTCTATCGATGCAATCTATTCAGTCCTTAACTGCGCTTTGTAAATGCACTACACAGTGAAAACGTCACTTTGGTAATAAACGTATTTTACGTTTCAGGAATCACATTACTTTTCATCCATCTTTTTTTAAATTTCAAAATGCGACAGAAAAATATTTGTGGCCAAAGTGACGTCATTTGGAACCGTAGACTTAATATTGAGTTAATTACCTAATATTTTCATGTGTTCTAAGTTGGCAAACAGTACAGTGGGAAATGAGGTACTTGAAGTTTCAGGTCGTTGTGATAGGGCGTTTGTGGATATCCCCAATTTTCGAACTGATGTGGGCGCCGACCTCAAGTGTCTGATTGGTTGGATATCTAGTATTGGTCGGATTCACTTGGCTGTCTGTACTTTGTCAATAATAATTAAGCCTTTGTGATGATATGGTTGTCTATGGTATCGGTTCCATTATCGCGATAATGCAAACAAAATTCTGTAAACACAAGTTGTCTTGTAAAGCCCACGTTCCTACCCACACACAAATAATACTCATTTACTTAAGTATCTAATCAACTTACTCATCTAACATGAATTATGGTTTTTTTAACCTCACTCCGACATACCTCATCATGGGTTGCAAAATTGTTAAATCATAGACTTTTCGTAAACATTGAAACAAGGACACCTACAGTTTACAGTTTTAGTTCGGCAAACTTTCAAAAGATTCTGAGAATAAGAAATGTGTCTGCACGTGTCGACTTTGAAATATTGCCTTTAATTTTTTAATTTTTTTTTTTTCGTCATATGTTATATATCCAAAATACAATAGAATGATTGAAAGAGATCACCCTTGTAGTAAATGCCAAGAAGAAAAAACTTTTTTTTTCAAACCGCATTAGATTTTGATAGTAAAGACGATGAAATAGTATATATATATATAATAGATTACTGTTCTTGGTGCATATCATCATCATTAATGATATTTTACAATTTTACTCTACAATCCGCTGGAGTACAGGTACTGCATGTTTCACCACGCTCGGACGCTCCTTCAAAGAAACACACTGTGACACACACACTTACACACACATATATATACATTCATCTACATCCTTATCAATGGTAACGATTTTAAATGTCTATATCACATTTACTAAGCAAATACAGACTAATGTATTTGAAAGTCTTGTGCACTTTAGCTTGTGAAGACTTTAACACTAGTTGATAACATCACAAAAGGCTTCCAAATCAAACCTCCCGACCAGGTTGATACCATGGCTGTTTGTTAAACCCTCAAAGCTGAATAGTAAAGTATTAAAAGCTGGACTACGTTTATATGACTTAATAAATCACACTACAACAACGGTGACATCATTTACACATACTTGTGCTGTAGTCATTCACATTAACAATTTTAAAACACGATCACCTTAGTCACTATGCATAATGACATTGAACATCGAACATATCTATTTTCTTCCTATAAAACATAAATATAGTTAAACCGTAAATTTTCAGCTATATTTGTTATCGTCAAAGCCTTTCCCAAGTTACCAAGCTGTACATCTATATTTTCAGTGGTCATCTTTTAGTTTAAACATATTTTATGAACAAAAAGAAGCAAATGGCCTTGGGCACAAGTTACAAGAATATCATAAACGCCGTTTCCTCTTAATAAGCATACAAACATGTATAAAATATAAGATGGCTGAATTAAATTTCATTTTACATGAAAATTTGGCATTGAAAGAGAGTACAAATGCAATTCGCAATACATGACATTAAAATAAAGAGGACTATTGGAGATGAGACACGAGATCGTGCCCAAATTAAAATCTATAAATCTGTATTACAACTTTGAAAATCGACATTAAAATGCATAACTCGTTTGATTTCGCAAATACTATGCAACACTGTCATTTGGGAGGAAAATTCCTATTTAAACTCTTTTCAGTAAATATTACCAGACATTCCTAATAAAATGGTGACAGGTGGTGATCAATGATGAACAGAGCACCCTGTGATGAACATCAGCGATATCTGTTTCAGTTCCGATCCATCCTGCCTAGTGATACAGAAATTAACACTGGTTCCGAAGATCACAAAAAAGCCGGAGTCCAACCATGACGGTCAAATATTACACAATGAATATCAAAGAATGAAAGGAAAAGAAAATTAGATATTAGTTATTCTCGAAACGTAATATAAACCTGCAATGAAATGATCAGCCATCCATGTCTATTATCGGTATTGATGACGTCTATGTGTAAACACACAACAGAAACTGGCTACACTGAAAGTTTCCGCTCTGAAACGTGTAAATCCCGCTTGATTAACATATAAATACAGAATCAAAATGGCCCGTTGTCCACATCAGTCCCCAAGCCAAATACAATGTCACGAATTTACATCTGTAAGTCTAGCGTATATAATACATAAATGTTATGTATAACTATTCTAGTACAGGTGTGGTGTGAGTGTATACAGCCATCGCACACTTCGGCCTTGTGCCGCCCGACGTTTTGCAGATAAGGACTAAATATTGGCAGGCTTTATGAGCCTCGCTCGCTGTTGCTGTGTGATCTATATATTTAATAATATTGTTTCTTTACAGGTAACATAACAAATGAAATACACACATCTAGATAATCTTAGATTTTCATTATTTTCAGCTCTTGTCAAATGATATTGTTATAAAGTTAAAGAAACAATGAGAATACGCCTGTTTACACGTGCTAATATATGTTGTTCTAAAATTCTTATAAGTAAATATTGTAATTAGCGATATATTTTTGCAATTACAACTTGATGATGATTTTCTTTTATAGATTTCGCGATACTTACAATATTTCTGTCCGACCTGCCAATGTTCGGACATGCCTCCAGGTGTGCCCAGCGTACCAACTTCTGTGAGGCGTGTGAAGGAAGCAACCCTCTAGGACTCGTTGATCAATTAATAACATCCACACTAGCGGCACCAACGAAAGACGAAATCAGAATTGCTCTGAATCTACTCCGAATATCTATAAGTAGTAAATACTGCAACTTGGTAAGTTTATTTTTACAATCTTAAAAAGTACTTTATATACAAAATACCAAACTCCTTGCGAGCACTTTTGTAAAATTATGAAATTTCAAGTACCTTGTTTAAAATATAACACAAATTTGTGATTTTTTTTGTACTTTTCTGAAATTTCCTCTTGATACAAATTGCCATAATTTTGTAAGTGTTTCTGTAAGTTTTTGAAGAGCCTCTGACATAAGATAACACAACTACTTTTAAGGACTAAAATGAACCGAGGAGACAGCAAAACACACGACGGAGAATGGGCCTTTTTATGCAAAGCTTATATGGATAAGTCCATTCTTCTGTGTTAAATAATGTGTAAATCTATTAATTTATTTTAAACATTGACTTCTTTGATTGATTTTTTTTTTTGTTTTTTTTTGTTTTTTGTTTTTTTTTTTTTTTGCAGACTTATGCACACAATCCAGTTCACGATGCTTGTGAAAATGGTCACATATCATCCATACCACGACAGAGAGACATAGTATGTTCTTATGTAATGTCAAGAATGGCCAATATTTCTGAAATTGAAAGTCCTCTTAATAGAAAATATCACAAATTTGTATTTTTGGTACTTTTCTAAAACGTACCTCAGATATAAATTGCCATAACTTTATAAATACTTCTGCACGTGTTTGACGGACCCCTGACACAAAATAACACATATAATTTATATATCAAAAGATAAATGAACTTAGATAAAAACAATTCTGTCCTTCACTTGAGGTACAAACGTACTGTTGACAATCACCTGGTAAATAACTACAAACCTGGCACTATTTGTGTACGTGTACGCACTTCCAAACGAACTGAACAACGTTCTAGATCAATCAACACTTAATTTCACACGACGAAGAATATGGTTTTTTTTTACAAGTTTTTACATAAATAACTCTATATCATTGTGTAAATCTATTAATTTCATTTCTCTTGAACATTGCCTCCTTTCTATTGCAATGTTCGAGGTTTTTGCAATAATCATCTGTTTTAAGGCTTCATAAACAGAAAAGTAATGATGTAAGTTATGATCGACACGTTTTGTTTCCATTGAACTACTAACCGGTGTCATTTTTTTTTTTTTTTTTTTCAGAATAACGCACACAATCCAGCAAACGATGCCTTTGGAAGGTTTCGGGTATCATCCATACCACGACAGAAAGACATAGTAAGTGTTTATTTTATATTTTTCTACAAAGGCGTATACTAAGAGAGTTATATATACGTATCTAAATTAAAGTTTTGATAAGAAGTCAAATTGATGGTTTAAATGTTTACATATATAATTCAAAAGGTGGTTTATCGTGTTAAGAACGCAAAATTTATCCAAGTTTAACTTCTTTTGTTTCTGTTGATTATCTTATGATGAAATATTGATTTGATTTACAGAATGACTTCCTGAAAGTGCTGTTTAAAAAGATAACAAGCATAGCAGTCACAACGAAATATGCAGATTGTAAGCTCGAGGAGGGACGGTCTGGTAACTATGGAGCTGTCAGAAACAGCATCAATCAAGCTTTGTGCGCACTTTTGCGTAGAAATCGTACATTTCGTAATGATCGAAAGCTGTGCTCGGCTCGGTACTGTCCCCTTCCGGATCAATCGGATGCAACAAACACAGATAGAATTGAATTTGAGAGGAGAACACTTTTAGAAAGTTTCAATATTTTAAGTGGCGTGATTACATCATGGGAAGAGTGTATCAATGAAGAGGATGAGACATACACGTGCGGTACATCTGCAAGACGACGGTCCAGACGTCACAATAAGGGTAGAAAAGGCGGACGACGTGGTCGTAAAGGCGGACGACGCAGGGGAAAAGACAGAAAAAGTCGTAAGGAACTCCGCAAAAGGTGTATGAAGAAGAGCGGGAAACCTCGCAAAAGGTGTCTTCGAAAACTGAAAAAGAAATACAAATTGTGAATCTGAAGGAAATGATATTCTCTGTACGATGTACGAGATCTGGTATATGGTAACTGTAGCATTTAATATGTATTCTATCAAGTAGATATTCTATTAGGGAAGTATATGTGTATTTGGCATGCTTTGATATATTTCTTCTTGATAGCTTGTGTGTCATATATATAACAGAACAGCGAAACGTCTTAGTAATACACTAGATACCTGCCACAGGTAAGAGATCTGGAGGAATGTGTATACACATACAAACACACACACGGTGGGATTGTCACCGAATGGGTTTTACACACTTAACTAAATATAGCCAGGTTATAAATATTAGCCAATCGGATGCGCGTGTTTTTATTATCCCCGCAAATAGAAATTCCGTTACTTCAGTATTGAACAGCTTGTTGACGAATGATATTAAAGTACCGCTCTGTATCGTCATTCCAGAATTATCAGTGTTTCTACACATGTGTTATAGATTATTATCAAAAGTGTCTATGCTTGTCCTATAACTCAGCTGATCTCTGTGTGAACATATGTATATACATCTTATCTTTATTTTGTTTATCTGTTATGATATTATTATGTGTTGTTATTATTACTGACTTAATCAAAGTGAATTATGTCCATTTCACAAAAGTGGAATTTATTTTTGGATGGAGTGTATTTTGTATGCATTTTTTGGTTATGTTTTATTGATGCGTATATATATCATAAGGAATCGTTTTTCTCCAATGGAGATATGCCTGACGTAGTTATCTCCCTTCAATTTAAAGCTAATCTGAAATGCAGATATATAGCTTATAAAGCTCACCTTAATTCTATATAACATCTCGTACAGGGAGAGCACAGTCCGAATCTCTGATATGAATATGAATTATGATGGTTGGTATTAAGGGTATACTACCAAAAACAAATGATTAAATATCGTTAACTCGTGTAGACTCCGTGAGTCAAGTGTATGTATATTATACAACAAAGCATCACTCTGTTGTAACTGTTGTCTGATTTCTGTTGATAAATATGTCATAACTTTGTTTTTTTTATTAAAACACATATTGCATTGCTGATTTGTTGTGTTTAATAGTGTTTATATTAAAAAAAACACAAAAAACTAATATTTCAAAAGAATTCTAACTAAAATTCGATGAACCAAGGGCAAAATATGAACAAATATTTACCCTGACAAACATGCAAGTGGAATAAGGCAAAGAGCTCTGGAAGGGTAAATATCTTATGCGTAATCTTAGCTTTAGTTTCCGTCCTCATGCCGAGACATAGTATACACAAATTGAAGTTACGCACAGCGCAATCCCTAATATTACAAATATGGAAAGGCCTGTCATACATATGCAAGGGGAGAGTGTTTGCCAAATAAAACAACAAGAAAATACCAACACGTCAACATAATCGTAATCCAAAATCAAATTCAATAAAACTAGCGTAAAATATGAACAAAAGAAAGATTTACACGCAGACTCGTGAAAAAAAACAACAGGAGAATAAGGTGTTCCGGAACAGCAAGCGTCTTCTGCTTCAACGACGATTCCGCTCTGTAAACCCAAGTAAGTAAAGACACGTCCTCGAATGAGAAAAAGGTTATACAACGACGGAACCAACAGGTATACTAAAGAGCATCAAACACTTCCATCTTCATATCGGAAAAGGAAATAACATATTTCCTAATGATATCATTACGACGACCGTACAACTTACCCATAATCTTTGTCAATCTGTCTCTCCAAACCCTGTGTTGTGAGTTTGTCTGTCAGTTGTCGAAGAAATTAGTGATGTAGAGAATAAGCCGTTGAATGTCAAAAAAATTAAGACATGATGCAGGATGCGACGAAGTATGAATCTGTCGATACTGAAATGGATATATACTAAAAGGATAAAGAAACGCAGGGTGAACTTTAAACCTGAAATTAAGTATGATATCGGGCTTCATTTAAAACGAAATTTTGTATACTTACAGATAAATTAACGCTTAAAAATTTCCAAAGTCTGTATTTTGCATCTGACAATTGGTTTAGAGGTACTAATGATTAAATTGAATGGACCCATAGGATTTTGAAATTGAAAATGAACTGAGTCATCAATATCTTGTGTGTCCGCCGTTTGCTGTGGTCACGGCCCTTATTCTTCTGTTCATAGAGTTCATGAGAGCGTTAATACCTCTTATGGGGATGTTGTCCCACTTTTCAATCAGAGCTCTGGTCAACTGCTCTCGAGTAGCAGGGGGTGGCTGGCTCGATCGGGGACAAATCAGGGCTATATGGCGGCCAATCTAGTGGTTGAATGTTGTTGTTGGCCAGAAAGACTTGGCAAATCCTTGCTACGTGGGGCCTAGCATTATCCTGCTGGAGGGCTAGATTATGCTGCTGTAAGAAAGGGATAACATGGGGTCGGAGGATCTCATCTCTATACTTAGCTGCTGTTAAATTGCCACCAATAACAACCAATTGTGATTTTAACACGTGTGAGATTCCTCCCCACACCATTACTGAACCGCCCCCAAACCTATCCCTCTCTACCACGCAAGCGTCCGTAAAACGTTCGCCACAACGTCGGTAGACACGTTGACGGCCGTTAGATCGATAAAGACAGAATCGAGACTCGTCCGTGAAGAAAACTTGTCTCCACTGCCTCATTGGAAACCGTCGTGGAGAATGTGCAGCGACCCAGGCCATACGACGACGCCGACGTCGAGCAGGGGTAAGGTGTGGATCTACGTAGGGGCGACGTGCTCTTACACCAACTTCTCGTAATCGATTCCTTACAGTTTTTGAACTTATAAGACGCCCATGATTTCCACGAACATTAAGTGCACTCTCAACGGCAGTAAGGCGCCGATTACGCACATGAGAGACGACGATATAGCGATCCTGACGTCGTGACGTTACGCGCGGACGTCCTGACCTAGGTCGATCGGCCAATCGCCCAGTTTCTCGAAGACGTCTTACAAGACGTTCTATGGTGGAAACATTAACACCAGTGCCTAACAACCTGATTTTGCAGCTGTCCTTGCATCAGCATCTGAATGACCTGACCCCTCTGAACTTCTGTGCCATTCTTAAAACGAATCAAATTCTCAATTAATTTTAGGGAAGCAGTTGGTCTGTATAAAGACTAACGAAGAGTGACTTGACTAACGCTGCATGAGACCAGAACAACACGGTGCACGAGATTCTTGTTTTTTCATTCCCCCATTTACCAGAGCTGCGCACTGTACCGTGACTAAATTTTCGATACATGACAAGGTGTAATATGACCTAATTACTCAATCCACAAAGTTTCACTTTATTTGGAGAACGCGTTTTCAAAATATCGGAATAAATATTACCCTGCGTTTCTTTATCCTTTCAGTATATTTTACATTAGGGAAATAAATGCATATATAAACTAACCAGACACTGACATAGGAAATATAAGATGTATAAAAATTACGAAAATTATTGAATTACGGAGCCGGCGCGTCTCCCCATTAGATTCTGACATTTTTTCCGAACAGTTTTGGTTTTCCCCGGTCGCCTACTAGGCAGTAACTATGAATGCCGTTAGTATCACTGAGTCCTACAAGAAAGATACAGTTGAACGATACAATGCAATTTATTATCTGAGTCCACCTTATCCAATTCTACATTTATATTGGAAATTGCTTTTCACTTATACAATCAACAAAATGTAACAGACTGTGAGAAAATACCGACCTGGTCATATGAAATTAAAGGGGAACAAGATCTTCTCCAATTTCTTCCTCGATCCATCTTTAAGTAACATCACGTTTCCAAACGAGAATAAGAATAATTAAAAGGAACTACAAGGCATAATTTCGAATACTATACACGTCACACTTTATACGACAAAAAACTTCCTCATAATTTTCACTCATTTGCATTTCTCGATTTTTTTTTTTGTTTTTTTTTTGTTTTTTGTTTTTTGTTTTTTTTTTTGTCAGCTGTTGACATCTTGCACGAAAATCGTCATGTTGGAAACAAACCTTTGAATATTGAATCAACTCCGATATGTAAGCAAAATAGGTTGAGAAGAAGGGATGCTGCATTATGCAGACTATTATGTACTTTCATTAATTGTTTACATAAAACTAATTGAAAACCATTTTCTCACTTTTTACTATTGATATTCATCTGAATTTTATATTTCCTTAGTTGATGTCCTTTAACTGTTAATCAAGTCGGAAGAGAAATGGCTCTTTTTGTGAATTGATAAAAATGTTATGTAAAAGTGAAACGGTTTGAATCAATGTGACATTTCTAGATCAGCTTTCGCGAAACCGTGTATTCGCCAATATGTCAGAAGAGGAAAGTACATAAAGGATTCGTGAGATGTAAGTGATATACCGTATATATGTCCGATAGTTTTAACTCTTTCCCTTTAAAACCTGACACTATCTGGATTTAGCCAGATTTATATGGCACATGTCGTTAATGAGGAATTCGTAGCCATTTTCTCTGTATTTTCCTATGAGTATTCATCTTGGTGTCCAAAGTTTGCCATCAGGCAATCAATTTTATCAAGAAATGATATTTTCGCTCTGTTAAACCATAGTTGTCCATTCCAGCGAAGCAAACGGCGATATAGATTTAATTTCGTGAAGTACACAGGTAAATTTTCGTTTGAAAATACAATGCGGTTAAAATCAAGAAAATTATTAATAATCTGGTGGTTAACAAGTCTGTTTCCATAGCAACCGTCTAAACAGTGGCCGTCTCTTGTACAAATAGGCGGAATTTATCGAACTTCGGGTAACAGATTATAAAGACATTGGCGAATTCTTCAGTTTCACTTTCAGGCGTATCAAGATCGTAGAATGCCTTTTAAATAACAAATATTCTTATATTATACAGATCCATACTACATTTGATAAAAGGTAGTGTAAGACATCTTCTGCAGATGGCACCTTTTACCTGCAACGATACTTATGAAGACAGGTTACCTATATGCACTGTGGTAAGTGTGGGGATATAATTTCCTCTATTTTTAAATCTATATTTCAAAACAGTGCAGATGGCACTAAATTCAACCTTTTACCTGCAACGATACTTATGAAGACAGGTTACCTATAGGCACTGTGTTCATGGTGGAGATATCTTTTGTCCTCTATTTTGAAATCAATATTTTGATACAGTGAAACAAAGCAAGCTATTTCGACCCTCTAGGACTCGTCAGTGATAGGTAGGTGCAGTACCATGAACACATTACACTGCCTTAGACTAAATTTATTCGCTTTTTCAACTCTCTCGGAATCTATCTGTGTTTTGTGAATAGTTTACCCCTTTCTTATCGAAATGAGAGACTGTTCACGACGGCTGTTTAATATTGTTCGTGATGTCAATCATGTCTAAACACAAAGCTATACTGTGTATATAGCATCAATCAGTTATCATACGGGTTACAATATACATATACATCTTATATATAACTCAAAGTTACCATACCGGTTACAATATACATATACATCTTATATATAACTCAAAGTTACCATACGGGTTACAATATACGTATAAATCTTATATATAACTCAAAGTTACCATACGGGTTACAATATACATATAAATCTTATATATAACTCAAAGTTACCATACCGGTTACAATATGCATATACATCTTATATATAACTCAAAGTTACCATACGGGTTACAATATACATATACATCTTATATATAACTCAAAGTTACCATACGGGTTACAATATACGTATAAAACCTATATATAACTCAAAGTTACCATATATATATATATAACTCAAAGTTACCATACGGGTTACAATATACATATACATCTTATATATAACTCAAAGTTACCATACGGGTTACAATATACATATAAATCTTATATATAACTCAAAGTTACCATACCGGTTACAATATACATATACATCTTATATATAACTCAAAGTTACCATACGGGTTACAATATACATATAAATCTTATATATAACTCAAAGTTACCATACGGGTTACAATATACATATAAATCTTATATATAACTCAAAGTTACCATACCGGTTACAATATACATATACATCTTATATATAACTCAAAGTTACCATACGGGTTACAATATACGTATAAAACCTATATATAACTCAAAGTTACCATACGGGTTACAATATACATATACATCTTATATATAACTCAAAGTTACCATACGGGATACAATATACATATAAATCTTATATATAACTCAAAGTTACCATACGGGTTACAATATACATATACATCTTATATATAACTCAAAGTTACCATACGGGTTACAATATACATATACATCTTATATATAACTCAAAGTTACCATACGGGTTACAATATACATATAAAACTTATATATAACTCAAAGTTACCATACGGGTACAATATACATATAAATCTTATATATAACTCAAAGTTACCATACGGGTTACAATATACATATAAATCTTATATATAACTCAAAGTTACCATACGGGTTACAATATACATATACATCTTATATATAACTCAAAGTTACCATACGGGTTACAATATACGTATAAATCTTATATATAACTCAAAGTTACCATACCGGTTACAATATACATATACATCTTATATATAACTCAAAGTTACCATACGGGTTACAATATACATATAAATCTTATATATAACTCAAAGTTACCATACGGGTTACAATATACATATAAATCTTATATATAACTCAAAGTTACCATACGGGTTACAATATACATATACATCTTATATATAACTCATAGTTACCATTCGGTTTTCAATATACATTTAAAACTTATATATAACTCAAAGTTACCATACCGGTTACAATATACATATACATCTTATATATAACTCAAAGTTACCATACGGGTTACAATATACATATAAATCTTATATATAACTCAAAGTTACCATACGGGTTACAATATACATATAAATCTTATATATAACTCAAAGTTACCATACGGGTTACAATATACATATAAATCTTATATATAACTCAAAGTTACCATACGGGTTACAATATACATATACATCTTATATATAACTCAAAGTTACCATACGGGTTACAATATACATATAAATCTTATATATAACTCAAAGTTATCATACGGGTACAATATACATATACATCTTATATATAACTCAAAGTTACCATACGGGTTACAATATACATATAAATCTTATATATAACTCAAAGTTATCATACGGGTACAATATACATATAACTAAAAACCGTCAGGTGAAGATCCGAGGTGAGGTTTTACGTTCTCTGAAGCTGAGAAACGGACCGGTCTGTGCTAATGTGGTTGTAACCTTGGGCTAGACACTTTATCCTAATTCCTCTTAATTGTATTTACAACAATTACAACATAAGCTATTTAAACTTTTACTTATTATTCTTGGCCCGGACGGATGCTCACGAAAGATGACTGACCAGTACGCTATCACAGGAACTAATTGTCTGATTCAACAACAGACGTCTCATGATGTATAAAGGGAGGTAATTCTTACATTCTTCGGGCAACGATCCTGAGACAGAGGCTTCGCACGAATTCCCGACCCACTGTCAAGACAATTGTATTATAGGTTGCCATAGTTACCCTTGTGTTCTATTATCATCCACGGATTGTTTCCGACTTTTCCTTTTATTCAAAATTTGGAATATCAAAAGTACTGAAGATCAAGACAGCTGTCTTTTTCTGAAACCGTTATGTTCGTCTGCTAGAAAGTCATTGATCTCTAACCAACAGGATAAATATAGGATTGAAATATCAGCATAAGTGGCATATGGAATAGATATTTTTAAAAAATCCCTTTTGTGACGTAAAGGTGACATACAGCCTTAACCTGCTTTCACTATATTAGGGTTTATATACTATATCCCTAGATATCCGGAACTTTGCCATTTATGGAACAAAAACTTAAACTATTAAATAAAAAGGTCTACAAATGGCATGTTACGTAGTACCGAGCTCTGTATATCAAAAATGTCTGGTGCTTTACCTAGATTTGCACGAAAAACCGTATCTTCTACCTCTTCTCTTGTTAAAGGGGAGTTTTTCATTAGTTAGTTACCAAGGGAGGAAACAATTTTGATAAAGTCAACATCATTGTCCTCATGAATGGCATTTAATATATCTCTATAAGTATTATGCCAAACAGACATATGCTTGGTTGGGTATGTGATACCAAAATACTTGATCTGGACGTATAAATACATATTTCATAGAATTGTACCTGCGGAAATCCCTTACACGTGTTTGATGCCAAACTTTACATAAAACTTATCAAATTGATAAAGATAGATTATATATATAGTAAATATGAAATATATCGAAATATGGCATTACGGTAAATTTTCCCTGAACAGATTTGTTTTCATTGTTTTTATATCTGCTTGAGACCTTGCAAATGTTGTCGTCTGCTACAAATTTTGTTGAACTTTCCACTGCCTCTAGTGAAAATCTCAAACACGACTAAGAGAACTACCACTTTACTACGGTCTTGATACCGTGATACATATTATGGAAAGATGCGTGGTTAAACATATTTTTAATTTTGCTAGAGACAATGATATTTTTATAAGTATCACTCTGGATTTCTTTCAGGTCACTCCACAGTCTACCAGTTAATAGAACTGTATCATAACATTATCTCTGCTGTTGATAATCATGAACACTCTTGTGTTGTTTTCTTGTGACTTGTCAAAAGTTTTTGACAAAGTCTGGCATAAAGGTCTTTTGT
Source organism: Ylistrum balloti (assembly GCF_031769215.1). Lineage (NCBI taxonomy): Eukaryota > Metazoa > Mollusca > Bivalvia > Pectinida > Pectinidae > Ylistrum > Ylistrum balloti. Next base: position 187,725 of record NW_026782174.1, on the reverse strand, counting down.
TCAAACTTCGTCAGTATGGAATTGACGGAAAGCTTCTACGCTAGAAAACTATGTAAGTAAAAGAGAACAATCTGTTGTGTATGGAAATCACGTTTCTTCTTTTAAGCATGTCACAGCGGTGTTCCCCAGGGTTCTGTACTTAGGGGCCCTGCTGTTCCAGTTTCATATCAATGACTTAGCTGACCCAATGTAAACTTTTGTCAGACTATTTGCTGATGATTCTTATCTTCAAAAATCGTCTGCCTATTTAAATGAAATTGAACAAACATTGAATCAGGATTTGCATCGTCTTCAAACTTGGTCTGGTGAATGGCTTATGCAGTTCAATCTTGTAAAGACTGAGGCAGTTATCTTCTCTTCTAAACATATCCCTGTTAAGTCAAATTTGGTATGTAACGGTGAGCCGATTGAGTTCAACGACTGACATCGTCATTTAGGAGTAACTCTCAGTAATAATTGCAAATGGTGAGACCACATAAACCATTTGATCAAATCTTCTCAAAAAGTAATTGCTTTGAAAAAACTGAAGTATAATGTAGCTAAGTCTACTCTCAATACTATATATGTATCATGACCTGTGCTTGAATATGCCTCGTGTGTTTGGGATGGATGTTCGGAACACTTGTCCGACTCCCTAGAAAAAAGTTCAGTTAGAAGCAGCTATAATCGTCTCTGGCCTCCAATCCATTGCTTCACGTGACTCTTTATTTACTGAAACAGGTTGGAATCTACTCAAACATAGAAGAGAGGAATCAAAGCTTACCACTTTCTACAAATTACATAACAAAAACGTACCTCCATACTTAGAAAGCTTGATACCACCTAATAGGCGTGACTTAAATACGGAGTTGAGAAATCCAGAGAACTATTAATTCCCATGAAGTCGTCTGGATATCATGTAAAAGTCTTTTGTTCCGTCGTCTATAAATTTGTGGAATAATTTAGACAATTCTACTAAATCGGCTGTATCACTAAAACATTTAGAACCAAACTATCCCGCATACACTCTTCAGTTCCTGATTATTGACATTGTAATAATCGATACTTCTCTGTTATACATGACCGCATTAGACATTACTGTAGTGGCTCGCGTTCAGATTTATATAGGGTTGGTATTTGCCAATCCCCGATTTGTTCGTGTGGTGATGGTATTGAAGACGTAAGTCATTATTTCATTACATGTTCATTATTTTCTAATAGTAGACGCATATTGTTTGAAACTTTGTATAATTTAGACGTAGATTTTAATATAGAGATTATCTTATGGGGCGGCAGTGATGTTTACTCATATGAAACTAATTGTAATATTGTTCAATCTGTTCAAAAGTTTATAAAACGAACAAAGCGTGTTAACACTACTTAATTATGAACTGTTTGTAGTCGGCACTAAATTGATATAAAATTGATATAGAATTAATATAAAATCTATATTATCTCTTTATCTCTTCTTTTCTTTCTTTCTATTCTATCATCTCATCTTTTCCTCCTTTTGACAAAATGATTTAAACTTACAATTGCACGTCTACGAATTAGTTATCTTCATGTTTATAGTATAAATATGTGTCACGTGCAGTATGTTAATTATTTGTAATTTCATTCATGGAGAAGAATTCATAAGTTGCTAGAACTTGTCTCTGATCCAGTTATCTAATACTGATAATAAAATATGTCTAAATCAAATCATGGATACATAGGCGACTGAGAAATGCCGCAATGGCTACAGGTTTGTTCGAGGCGAACCAGGAGACGACCGTAAAATTCACTTTAGATGCTGTTTTCTTCCGCGTTGCTATCGGAGAAATTTCTTGATTTTTAAAATATATTGACAAAATCAATTAGTACAATTCATTTATGTCGTTTTGTATTTTCTAATGTGTCACGTAATTGAATTTCGCCTGAGTAATATTGTTTCATCATCCTTTGATTTAAAATGTTGAACTATATATTTGAATTCAGTCCATTAGACTTGCGCATGCGCATGTTTTAGTGAATGTACACTTGGATTTGGTCAAAGTATTAAAAACGACGTCTTAACCGAAATATAAGCATTGAATCTTGCTTTTGTTGATTTCACAAGTTGAATTGAGTTGCTCTTGAGACAAATTCAACATGACAAAATTGATCACCCCATGACATCGACGAAAGCAAGATTCACTGTTTAAGTGTATTTCCAATGCAGCTGTGTTTAAGAAATTATATTTTTTAAAAGTATCCTGGTATATGTATTGGTGAAGGGATCGACTAACACGAGAAACAAAACAAACAAAACATGTGGAAAACGATGGTAATAAATGATTTGGTGTTTTGCCATTTTGTTTTTTTGTTTTTGTTTTTGTTTTGTTTTTTTTTTTTTACTGCGTTTTTTTTTCAACTAATAGATAAGCGATGATCATTTTTGAAGTCAAAATTAATATTACCAACTAAAAATGGTTTTACACAGTGACTTTCGTTGTTGTGTGTTAGTAATTTATTGTAAACATTATTTTCAACCTTTTAATCATTAACCTTTGGTATATAAGTTAAGCATTAATTCCCCTTTATAAAAAAGATTCCATATTCCCGTTGTTCATTATCATGAACTTTGCCATTTTCAATGGTTCAGTCAAATTAACAAATTAAGATTTCTTTAAGTTTACTTCATTTAATGCTAACAGTTTTCAGCATTTTTCGGCTGACCGTTCTTACAAAAGCTCTTAATAAGTATCGCAGGGCAGCTTTGAATATTCATCAATTTTAATGTATGGAAATAAAATGTCTTTTTAATGAAATTAAAATACTCAAATAAAATATCTCAATACATCTCTACAAAGCCAGTATCGATATGAATTAATTCAATATAATGTCTTACAAATGCAATTATAGTTAACATGTTCAACATTTTTGGAAACATTTTTCTGTTATTAAAAAAATACAAATCTCCAAGAAAAAAACCGACAATAATTTCTGTTGCAATTAGTTTGAGGTTTAAACCATTAAATGATTAGGCCGTTAAGGGTGTTGGAGATTAACATTGTAATTTTGGTGAAATGGTAGTTAGTTTAAATATCAATTAAATTATTAATGAAAATAATCCATGTCTACGTTATAGAAACCATGGCACTATTTGTGTTCTATAACTTAACACATTCTGGCAACATTATAGAAACAATACCATGGCCCAAAATGTGTATCTTAACTTAGTTATTTCTGTCAACATTATAGAAACAATAACATATTATGATAAGATAACTTACTTATTTTTTCCTCATTTTTCTTTTGTGAGCCACCATTATAGTATATTTGATGCAAACTGTTCCTGTGCATTCGTCTGATCACTTGTTAACTTTTAGATAAGAAGTCCTCATTCAGAGCAGTCACTACTCTCTTTCAATTCAATTACGAACTTCCTGGAATAAGCCTGGCATCTCATTTCATCCTTCTAATTGCTACACTGTAAGAAATCGATTCTGTATCAGAAACAACTCAAGCGTGGCCACAATATTGTGACACATCCTCTCATAAAATTGAAGTCAATGACTTGGAACCAACTGTCAAAAGCATATGCAACTTTATAAATGGCCAAATCAAACGTTGGTTTTGATTTTCACCCTAGGTATACACTGTTCGATAGAGGTCAGCGATTCTATTCGTACTCTCATTGAGCAGATATTGGCTGTGCAACTTTCCATTAGAGAGTAGGTACGTCACAGAAAGTCTGGAGAACGAGAATATTGATCATCAATAATGTAGAGCTGAAAAAATATCTGCTTTTGTCCAATTTCTATCGCGCTTTTTAGTGTAAAATTTACAGCTCGAATTATTCTTCCTCACTAGATTATTAACGTATATCAATTGTCCAATACGATGCTGTTGATGAGGAAAACGATCCTGCTCCACAGAGTTATCACTAATTACAGAGATACTGGAAATTTTACAACTGAAAATATCGATGATTGTTAGTTATAGACATCTGTCGTGAATTCAGGCATGTCACCCATTACCTATTAATTAACTCTCCATCTGTTTATTTATCTATTGATGAATTGATTTGAAAATTTGAAAAGATTTGAAAAACCGACAAAAAATACCAGCATAGTAACAGCGGGGTATTATGCTTTCGTTTTCGTATATTCAGGGTGCTGTGAAACCCCACAAAATGCCTTTATAAGAACATCCTTTAGTACTTAGCCTGACATAGAAACCGACCTTGGAGCTGATATACAGATGCATAGAGATGCAGTTGATTTTCGGTAAATCATATTTGAGTTGAAACATTTAAACTTCTATTATTACTTACTTATTAAACACTAGGTATTTTACGATTTGTCTCGAATAAACTAACGAAGGATAGGTGATTATGTCAAGTAGCAGTATTGTTGGTAAAAGCGGTAAAAATATACATATTTTTATATTTATCTTAAGAACTCAGAATTGATTAAACGCAGGCAGAATTTAAAGACAAAGGTAAGGGCAGGGTGAATAGGGACCAGATCGTTGTAGAAATATTGAGAAGAAGACCATGTACTACGGAAGGGTAAGTGTCTTCTTCTCCATCGACGGCACCGGATCTATAACTAATGATCAATCCATTAAGTAGGATTGCATTCTCGAATGAGTACAAGGGGTTATCTGTAAAAAGCCACCGCTATTGATCACATACAACTTCATAAAGTCATAGAAATTTAATTTTCCCAATCAGATCATGATAAGATATTGACTCATGAAATTAACGTGGGATCAGATGTTCACTGGCAATGTTGTCTTATCAACGAAGAGGTCCCTTCAGTTTTCGTTGAAGTGAATAGTTACAATTGTCGATAACGGTAATCGTTTGGGTTACCGTATTCATTATTACTTCAACATTGTAAAAGATGCTAGATTGCATGTATTTAATTCACGTTACTACAGTTTTCACACTAACAAGATTTATATAACATCTTGTAACACGTTTTGAAAAAAAATGATTTCAGTGAAATACAAGTGGGTAATTCTCCTCTACATAGTTATCATGAGTTTAAATGCCATCAGATCTGGTTAATATTGGTAAAGATTATCTTCCGTATCTTAGGCTTGAATTATGGTACGTTATTTATCCTGTATCTGTAAGGGTAGATTGTATCAATGTTTCCAAGACACAGAGACAAATATACCAAATATTACCTTTACTGTTGATAACACTTTGTGTTACCAACAAGGTTACATTAATTGAACCTTTTATTTTTCTAATTAATTGTATGTCATATATGCAATGAAATAGCTGACATCCATGGGTCATTAATGTGATTCTGAAGAAAGAAAATGCACGTGTGATACATTATTGAGATACTCTCGTCCTTTGTTTCCACAGTTGCCAGTTTGACTATCATCACCTGCCTTTCCACGTGTGCAGTGACCGATGCCACTCAATGCATGCCTGACGGTGTCCTTGACATATTAAGGTTTCCCTGCACACCACATCACAGGCGCAGGTTCCTTGGTGCACGTGTGAATATGGTGACCCAAATCAGAACCAACATTGGTGATGTCGGCAGTGTAATGTACAGTCATCTCAACAATCTCATTACAAATTATGTAAGTTCCTGACTTTTTCTACTACATCTAACACTTTGATAAATTAAGCTAATTGAGTAGTGATTTTGAATATTACATTTATCTGCGGCTGAACAACGACGTCCCGCACGTAACAGAGACAAAAATAACATTTTACTTTGTTTTAACATCGTCCTAAAATAGGGGAGATATTTGTCTTTATGTTCATAATAATCTATACGAGTTTCGCTGTAATGTTTTTAAAAATGTTCCTCTTTCTCCTTTTGATGACGTCATGATCACAGTCAAGTCATTATTGATGATATCATATTGAAGCCATGAAGGCAACAATTTAGGCCTACTGAGGTAGCAAAATTAATTGTAAAGTTCTTGAAGATTTTATATGAAAGCGCGTATGTTTTACTTATCAAAAGCGTTTCCAGTTTAATTATTTTTCTATATGTGTATTCAACACTGATAATTTACACTTTCTGATATACATGTAATGCACTGTCCAATGTCTGAAGTTTGAACAAGTTAGCATATCTGGACACTTTTGTGTTAAAAGAGAAATGAGTGTCTTTAAATAACAATAACAATAACATGGCGTGGATTTTCTGATATAATAAATGTGTTGTTGTTGTCGTTTGTTCTGAATTAAACAGGGATAGGTTTGGCACGTTCGTTATTCCATGTTATCAAGCTTTTTTCGCATATTGTCTAGTCTATTACAATAAGTTATAGAGAACAGAAAAGCGATGTCATTACGGATAAAATTCTGTATCAAATTATCATGTATCATGTTTGATATATATAATTCAATCCCGTTTTTAGCCTTTGATAAACTAGGTCAACCGTTAAGTATTCTCCAAGGGAAAAAGGTCTAGGTCAAACATTTCGCGTTAATGAAGCCTAAATGATATCACTAAATTGTTTTGCGATATTGAGCAGCTTTCTAAAAAAAAGTGTTTTCTGTCTAGAATTGAGTAAGAAAACACTTTTTTGCTTTTTGTTCTTGTTATCAACATAACGTGAAAGAATACTATCACTTCATACTGAAATGTTATCGTTTCTATAAATTATCTGATTCTATTTTGTTTTTTTTGTGCAGAGATCACGGCGTTATATCCCCGAACCTGTTATTCAGAGGACGCACGCGGTGCCTATATACCAGGATCCAAGGGTTAGTTTAATTGCACTCTCAATAACAAAGACTCATTATAAAGGTACTGTAGTGTAGGAGAACGGTGATATTGCTCAAACAAACATGGGAGATAATCACTTACAATATCTACAATTTATTTACGTATAATACACACCAATATACATTTCCCATAAACATACACCACACACCGTTCACTCAAGAACACTGATGCTAACTCTCTCACACCAATGAAGATACAAAATGTCTATATAAACAGAAAGTTCGATTCCTGCACGGCCACAACTACAAAGTTCACTCCTAGGCGATGATACCAAGGCGGCACATGAAGTACAGAAGAACCTATGTCAGTCTTCCAACTACGTCAATAACGTCGAAACCCCGTCACACAGCTGGGTTGTAGACGTAAGGAAACGACGACCCTGTCGCCACTGTATTTCACACTTCTTTCATGGATAGGGGACGGTAACACCCGACACATCAAAAGATGTGCACACGCTACTGATGCACCCGTCCCAATGTCAACTCCGACACCTACATGTTATCATGGAGCATATCTGTGTTAGGTCATCTGGCGAGTTACTCTCCTAATATGTGTGGAACCAAACTACCATGTAGCATGCACTGTTGTTCATGGAAAAGGTAGCTGTCTCATCCACACCACAACACTTAGGCCGTGTCCATATGAGTATATTCCCCCACATCGGAACCAGACATCTGTAAAATACAGATGTAAAACATATTAATAAAGGTAAACTTACAAGCACCAAACACCACTCATAACACCCAACATAACTTCCATACTATACTCTATCGTACAATTACATTAATATATACACCAGTAAATAAAGGTATATAACGTTATATTATCCAGTCCTTTGTGTCTACTAATAGCTCTATTAGTACGCTTAAATGAAGTTTAATTATACTAATAATATGAATAAACATGTCTAAATACATAACTCGAATTGTCTTACGCTGGCAAAACACTATTCCATAAGAAAATGTTATAGTATACCAAGTATATGTACGTTAACAGCTCAAGCTAACTGTATTTGTCTTTTATACCACCAACTTCATATATTACTAGTTACATTCAATATAATTTAATATGACTATGTTACTATTTCAGACTCATGTTAACACAAAACAACAAAATACCCTACATGTATTCGTGCTAATGAAATGTATACACGATACGCATGAGTGACGTGCACCTGCATCTAGCCTACTTGTAACGGCAAAAACCCGATGAAAGGAATAAAGTGCATAGGCAGTCATAGGTAGTTCCAGAATAAATACTCCGTTTCTTACGTAGTTTTAGCAAACATGTCTGGTTTCCTGCCTTGGCTTTCTCTGACACGTCTTACCGGTACCTTCGGTCTGAGACGGTGCAACATACCAATATCCGGCGAGTCTAAATACCCGGAAAACAACAAATTCATTCGGAAAATACTCACAAATACTTACCTGCGAAATATGAATCGTGACAGATACAGTAGTGTTATATTATACCTCAGACGTTTCATTATTGTAAATCACTTAAAAGGGGCATTTTATCCTGCCCTCGCAACAGTCGTGCGTTGACATTTACATTGAAATACCATAGGAGCAATTATGAAGAATAACCAGAGTATCCGTTTTTCGTTCCAACGTATCATTCATTTGACAAGGTTGAAGAAAAAATTAAACATAAAATTGTCGTCCCTGGCTAGAAATCTAGACAGGGCGTATATCGAAAATGTTTGTTATGGTAATTTTTTTTTCAACCTTCACACATGGAGAAATCATATTTACTTTGACAGATTTGCTTAAAAACAGTCAAATCTTATTCTATTGTCATTCCCTGAAGCGTTTCCAAATAAACGTATCTGATGCTTCAGATGTTGGGTGTTATTGACACTGTATTTTTATGATAAACCAGGATATTATCTATCAGTTTTACTCATTTTGTTAACAGGAAAATGCTTGTGGAGATTTGGCGACCATAAGCCATGCTGTAGCCGTGTATTTCGTGGAACTACATATGATGCAGATCATGGAAACACGACTACGGGTAGACCTGTATGAGACTCAAACCAATGAAGGCGTCCTCAGGATATGTCAGCAGACTCTCCTTACTCTACTCTGTAGGCTTAACAATCGTCTGATACAAGAAGGCTCTCCAGGTCTCCACGACATCAACGAGTCTAGTTTGGATGATGTAACCTGTCCAGAAACACAAATCGTTGAGTACATGGCCAAGTCCATTCACACACTAGAGAACATGAAAGAGTACTTCCGGCTTATTTCCATGATGTGATATTTTACACGAGGAATCATTATCATTCATCACCGGAGTTTATAAAGAAGTACTTCCGGCGTATGATAATGTTCAGATGTTCGTCAACTTTTCAGTTTTTTGTTATACACATTAGAGTTTCTGACGGTGTTGAAGGAGCCCATACTAAGTATTTGTTTTGTGATAGATTAACATATTAGATTGTACAAAAGCCACACAAATAAAATAGCAACTTTTAATGATATAGAGTTTGATACAGTTTAGCTAAACAATGAAGTAAACAGCATCGTATAGCTATTTCGCCCTTCATGAACTCGTCAGGACCTAAATTTGGAAGCCGAGAAAGCGATTATAGAAATCCAAAGTGATCTAAAGAAAAAGTCAAAATTTAGAAGGAGAGGTGCAGCATCCCCATATTGCAATAAATTTATATCAGATAATTTTAGAGCAGCGTCAAATCCATGTGTATATTCTTAACCGTGCAACTGTTCGAATGAATTAAAACGTGGCATGCAGGTTACGGCAAACCTCGGGGACTTTATGTCCACCAGCAGTGTCTACAATCTCAAAAATAGTACGACAGACACACAAGAGAATAACACCTTTTTATAATCCAGAGTTCGATATAGTAGAGTCAAACAATGAAGTAAACAGCATCGTATAGCTATTTCGCCCTTCTAGAACTCGTCAGGACCTAAATTTGGAAGCCGAGAAAGCGATTATAGAAATCCAAAGTGATCTAAAGAAAAAGTCAAAATTTAGAAGGAGAGGTGCAGCATCCCCATATTGCAATAAATTTATATCAGATAATTTTAGAGCAGCGTCAAATCCATGTGTATATTCTTAACCGTGCAACTGTTCCAATGGATTAAAACGTGGCATGCAGGTTACGGCAAACCTCGGGGACTTTATGTCCACCAGCAGTGTCTACAATCTCAAAAATAGTACGACAGACACACAAGAGAATATCACCTTTTTATAATCCAGAGTTCGATATTGTAGAGTCAAACAATGAATTAAACTGCATCTTACATCTGTTCCGTTCTTCTATTATTTTATATTATTTACTAGAACTTCCAGCTTATGGTAAAGATGTTTGCTTGCTTGCTTGTTTAGAACGGATGGTGTAACAAATCAACGGCGCTTTCATAGCGCCATTATTCTCAGATGTACTCTGTTTGTGTTCAAACTTTGCCATTCACAAACTAGAAAGACAAAACTCCTTATCTCATATATAACATGTATATTTACTATAAGACTGTGCAAAAGACAGGCAAGTGAATAGTTGGGTTTGTTCCAATTTACAGTTAGATCCAGAGAAACAATTCCTTAAACCACATCATTCAGCTGTTTCGAACTTCTAGGACTCGTCAGTGATGCTACATCATTCAGCTGTTTCGAACTTCTAGGACTCGTCAGTGATGCTACATCATTCAGCTGTTTCGAACTTCTAGGACTCGTCAGTGATGCTAGGGTATAAATTCTGAAGCTTAAGAGGCGACAAAGGAAAATACCAAGTGATCGAAAGAAAACTAAATGCAATTAACCTCTTGTTATGGTTCAATAACAGTAAGATATATGATAATTAAATTTAATCTTTTAATCAACTCACGACATTTGCATCTTAACACGACAATTGGAATCTTATAGAATGGTATACTGTTTGATTTGTGTGTTTGTGTTTATCTACCTGTACATATTTCTACTAGCAGGCTTGGGGATAGAAGAACGATTATGCTTTGATATTGGTACGTTGTTAGGGATTCTGCTCCCACTATCTCATTACTATTAGTTCAAGCAGTTGTACCGATTTTTCGGTACTTTTTTCGGTACGAATCCATTGACACTTTCTGACATTTTTCAATGTTACGTATTTCATTTTTGCTGAATAAAGTGTGTGCAAATCACACAGTATCGGTTTTTGTTTTTATTTTGTTTTTGTTTGTTTATTTACTTTTTTGTTTTTGTGTGTGGGTGTTTGTTTTGTGGGGTTTTTTTTATATAATCATTGAAAAATACAAAAAAATACGTACATTCTTAATTTTCACGTTCGATCAAATGACGTAATCTGAGAGTTTTTGACAATCCTTTACTCAACGTTATTTATAAATTGGAGATTCGTCCTGGCTATCCCGTTTGGTATTTATAGCTGGAGGTGCAACCGGTACAAGTTTGATGTACTAGAGTTAATAACATGATATTCTGACGGAATTTGAATATAACAAAGGAGTCGTAAAGATAAAGATGTGGCGAGTTTTAACATATCAGTTGCTATTAATGGGGGCTAACATGCACATGGGTAAACGATATGAATACCTCTCGGTTTCAGGAATTGATTAACAAACACAAAAATAATATGTCAAAAACACATTGTACGAAAGTAATTCTTTTATTGTCCTTTTCTTTCTTTTTCTTTCATGCGTGTTCTGTTGGAGTTCTTTTTCTCTTTTTTTCATGGTTAAATCGTTTCCCGCTTGAATCTTTGCCTATGGCAAAATTCCTTTATTCTTTGTTGTTGGTCAAATACACACAAACATTTGTTTTTTTATATGACAAGGGGAAAAGAATTATATGCTTGCATTATCTACTGTGAGCAGGTCCATGTTTTTGTTGTTTTTCTTTGTTCTTTTCATCTTTTTTATATGAAATATATATATATTTCAGTCGTATTTTCTTTCTAGCGTATTCTTCCTATGTTGTTCTGTTGTAATAAAAAAAATACCAAAATCACTGCTATTTCTCGCGTTGAGTTTTGTGATGACGTGTTCAGTATCCAATTCGCTGCTCTCAATGTTTCATGAACATATACATGGACTTAATACTTTTTTACACCCATTTCCATGCGCTTGCTCTGCAAAACGCTCCAAGTTCGGTGATGCGGGGTCTATATATTTACATCTTCTTATATTAGTTCAACATACCCACCGCTTTAATTATATTAGGACTTAAACAGATGTGATTTTCTTCCATTCGGCACTAGTTACCAAGGCATATGCCCACCACCAATTACAAGGTTTTTAAAGTTTCATATATTTAAGACATTGGAACTCATGTTAAAAACTGTTATATATTACAGACTATTGATTAGGTGACTGATGGCCTTAAACATTAATTATTATCATGCCGAGGAGGGTTTCGTTATAACATCCTCTGCGCTTCATAACCACTCAGTTTCCCTACGATTTTGACGCCAAAACACGCAAATTTCTGGAAGGAATGAGAATTCAAAACTAAGGTTACATTTAACAAATAAATATCAAAGTATCATTGCATCATGCTATCTGTATGTTTTCCCTCAAAGCTGTCAGAGGCAGTGATTCATCCTATACTTTCCTTTTCTAACACACCCTGTCAGAGTTGTATATGGACAAAGTGGTTAAATAGTTTGTTTTGGACAATCAGACGTTATTCCGGTACAGGTGTGATATCATAGATTTGGGGTTTACCGGTTACAAGGGTAAGATTACTTTAACACATGCTATTGTAGCGTTCAGTTTTTCTTTATATTTTTCCAGTTCTTTTTAATGTTACTGATAATCTATACTGTTAATGACAAACATTTGTCGGCGGTTTTTTTTATCTATTTTCCTTCGAGGATGACCATACACCATTTGTTGAACAATATGTTACAACTGAAACTGTCACATTCTTACACCACTCTACCATTGGTGGAGTATATGTACACTCTCATTTGGCTTTTGGTATTTATTTTGACTAATTTCAATTCACCTGGTGGTGGACCTTTTGTCCTAAAGGTTTGTCTTAACGTGCATATCACGTTTTAATTCATTCGAATCATGACACGGTTAAGAATAGTCATATATACTTGACATTGGTCTATAATCATGTGATATATGAACATTTCGAAACTAATTGAATTAGTAATTGAATTGAAATAGAATCCCCCCCAAATCTGGATTTTCCTCAGTTGTCTCCAGGGTTCAAAATTCAGGTCCTTAGCATCACTGGCAAGTCATAGAACTATATAAAATGGCTGCACTACGCTGTTTATTACATTACTTGACTGAACCTAATAGACCAGTCACAAATCAGACAGCAAACAATGTACGATAATACTATATTGACTAGACGCGAAACGGACAACGCAGTGTATTGAATTGGAATTACCGATTGGCTCTTTCCGGCTATGATTTTCTTTTCCAATCCCAATTGGGGTTCCCAATTTTCACGTTGTCAGACCACAACCCTTTTTACTGTGTAACGGAATTCTTACATCCGATATTTTACTCGTATCTTTCTACGTATTCTTAACATTAATTATTTTAAAAATTGCATTGAAAGGCACCATTCAATTATGTGTCTTTAGTACCATTTGTAAAGAACTCTATCCGAATCAAAGCATCCATTTCATCTAGTTTGTAGCGCTGCTCTCACCTTTATCGTATTGTTATACAGTTATCGTTTCTTAAAGCAGGGGAGAAAATAGAAACGATCCTTAGTGTAATGCACTCTTCGATTCAATTTCTTCGTCATTTGACATCGTAAAGATAAAATTATGGTAGAATGTGAATTGAACGAAATCAGTTAAAAGTAAATAATGCTGCAAGTGTTGCTTTCACATCACTCGTAGACAAGCATTAAAAGCGATAAAAAATTATATTTATGTTACAGAAGTGAAAAACTGCTTTCAGAAATTAGCATTTAAAGAAATCGTGTGAGAACTTACACAAGGACCTAAGCAAACTGATATTATCTTGTCGTAAATGACTAAGACCTGAATTTAAATCTTGATGAATCACGTTTATATTGACGTTGACTTATATTTTACTTATCACAACACGAAAAGAATATATGATTGCATATATTTGTGCAGTCGAGGCTAAAGTGGAGCAAGAATATAACTGATATACCAGAGGAACAACAAGGGCAGTAGCATGCTCACATACAAATTACAATACGATCCGACACTCAGAGATCACCGGGTGTATATGCCTTTGAAGAAACCCTTAGGTTAAAGGTTCAAAACAATTAAATGATACTAAACATAAACTGCATTGCGTTTATTGTAGCATTATATCCTTCCGCGCTCTATAATTACACCAGCGATCCCTTCGGGTATACCCTCTGCTAACAGGATATACAGTTCTATATCCATATCGCATGACATATTCATTATAATTCCAGCCAGCATCACTAATACAGAAAGGGAAACAAAACTGAAAAAAATAAAAGACAATTAATTCAGAATGAGATATATTCAAATTCTAAAAATATGTACTCTTTTACTTTCAAATGTATTAGTTTCTTCGAATTTTGCTATTTCCAGGACGAATCAGCTGTATGATGAAGTTTAAGTCATTTTTGGCTCTACCGTATCTTATCTAAAATATTCTCTCTCATTTCTACCTGTGTCATTCTAGTCTGTCCAGTGGAATACACACAGGATCCTGTTCTTGTATTACACATCCACTCATGTTGGCAAAGCTAAGATATTTTGCGACCCCTTGGGTGGAATATCTCTATCCTACATCCAAATGATGAAAGAGTCTTATAGTAACAAATGGTGATATTCACATGTGTGTCTTTTGTACAATTTTTTCATTATTAAATTATTTTTTTTTTCAGTAGCGCGATCATATATGACTATTCTTTGTACTAGTGAACCAAATATTAAAGATTTTTAATGTACCCGAATATTAATTTGAAGAACAAAAATATTATTCCAAAGTTAAAACCGTTTAAAATGATTATATTATAGTCAAGCCCAAATCCTCGTGAAAAAAAAAAAACATTGATAAGCTGCTACAAGCTGATCAAATCACCATACGTAAATAATTAATTAAATATTGTATAATATTGTATCAAAATGGTTACGGTCAGAACAAAATCGACACAGATAATTTCTAGGATTGAAAGATTTTATTGGTCAAGAAGTTATAAATAGATCACGTTATTGGTCGATGTTAACAATATGCCATGATTTCCGGTCCAAACACTTTCAGCTTGTAACAAGATACTTAATACCAAACACGTAAAATCATCAATGAACAATGTCTATAGAATTTCCTGAACAAAGCACATGACGTACCATTTCAAATTTCCAGCTTCAAAATTCCATATTTTGTTTCCTTTCTAAACTGTATATAAATTCAACACTCAAGTTGGTGCATCATTCTGGCTTCGATCAATATGAACCTTATACGTAAGTAATTGAACATGTTGGGTATATGGCTCCCTTGATAAATCACTTATAGAAAACACGGATTTTTAATTATAGATACTGGTTTAGTACTATATTTTTCTTTGTATACGAGTTTGAAAATTTACTTGAAGGTGTAACTAGTAACAAAGTCATAAAATGACATTTGTATACTTTCGACTTAGTATAAAGAAAATGTGTTTTAGCGGAACGGATCCATAATTGAAAAATGATTTAGCTTAACAACATTTGTTTTAAAATTCTTTTTGTGAAGAAGGTTATACATGGATACATACAAAATGATATCTAACAAAGTATCAAAATCTAGATATGGTAGCATCACATCCAACCTGGGCACATAATACTGGCAAATGGCCAATTAGTTTTTTTCTCAAGTTAACATCCCAACATTAGGCACAGAATAATAAGTTTCGGCTAGTAGACTATTGTCGATGATACGGGATATCGTAATATAGAGCCATAGAGGGTCAGTAAAATTTATAGGGGAGCGAGGGCGGACTCCTATAAATTTTACTTACCCTCTATGGTTCTATAGAGGGTCAGTAAGTGACTGTCTTCCGCATTTATCGTATCGAGGACCCTTTTCATACTTTAACAACCCCTGTATCACCATGTTATTTCATTTATTGTATGTAAAACAAAGTAATCAAAATTTAACAACTACAAAATTTAACAAATCAGTCTGATATCAGTTCCAAACAGTAACTTCAAAACAAATTCCTTCTTTTGAAATAGATTTTCAAATACCTGTTAATTCCATGGCGTAATGCTTCCAGACTAGTAGGTTTGTAATGTCTCCCATCAGATTTCCTTGCATCCAGATAAAAATGGGATAAACTCTCAACTAATTGTTTGGACTGAACGATTCAAACTCTGTGTCTTGTTTCTTTTCCAATAAACAATCTCTGAAGCACTTAGCTGCCATTTTGTTAGCCTTACAGGTCTTTGATGCTTGACTATTTAGTTTTTTTTGTTGATATCTGCCAGTGTCACCTGCCCAAAGCGGTCAATTGTAAAGTAAAACACAGTTCATTTTCTGAAGTGGTTGACGTGGTCGGCGCCATTAAATCAAAGTGACCCCCTATAAAACACGTGGCGCCACCTAACGGGATAAAGTGACCCACTATAGAATTATAGTGGATCACCATGTGATGTCTCTCGACCAATGATTTTAGGTCATTCTAGTCCGAGGTGCGATAAAATGCTATATCACGATGTCCCGAGTCAGCCACCATACATAGTATAGCTCAACACAGAGGCCAAAAGTGAAGTGAGGCATAAGGTAGAAAACAATGGTACAAAAAGACTACATCTAGATTTAAGGCGATTTAATATGACAAACAAATTGCCGGATTTATGTGCGAGCTAAATAACCAAACGGTCATCGTTTATCACAAGTTAAATAAACCTGAAGTTTATCATTTGGTATATAAAACTGAGGAATAAGGACAGTTTATATTTGAAACATTCTGTAATATGCTGATTTTATAACATTATTTGATTTATGAATTGTTTATGATGAAACCGAAGTTACAGAACCGAAAAAGATACTAGTTTCGTCAGTTTGGATAACAGATGTATATAGAAATATGAAAGGCACGATTTCTATATAAAATTGATGAAAATGTTATCCTTAATTATTTATTTCAGCCTGCATATTATACCTGCTTTTGGTCTTCCTTATTTTGACCGAACACTTGACTCCAACCCATGGATGCACTGTAAATTATACTTTACCTGAGTTAGGGCCTGTCAGTCGTCCGCAACATTCCCAGGCCACAGTAGAGTATCTGGCGTCAGTGGGCCGAGTCATGTATCCTCGGGTGGCACACATGGTGAACAGATATGTAAGTAATGAATAATTTCATCTTAGGTTTAAACTGTGCTCTAACCACTTTGATAATTGTACCCGAGATAGGTCATATATAAAGGCTGTTGAATAGTTTTCAATTACTTCATGAGAAGAATGGTAATGACGAGAAATTATGCAATATCTGACTTACTGGACAGCTAGTAATACTGTGTATGTGAATAATTCATCTTGTCAGTTCGCATAAAATTTTATTACTTCATATTTCCAAAGTCTAAAAATGGGGATATGATGATAGCGATAAATAGAGGATTATCCCAGGTTTTGATGATAGCGATAAATAGAGGATAGTCCTAGGTTTTGATGATAGCGATAAATAGAGGATAGTCCTAGGTTTTGATGTATATCGATTATATTTCATATTTGGTTTGAAACTTTCACGAATGTGTAGCACACGTAGAAAGTTCATCCGAGGAGATGAAATATGACCGACATCAATTAAGAAACAAGGATTATTCTTTTATCATATTTTAACGTCTTTCTTTGGTATCATTATTTATATGCCAGCTGTCTGTGCGGACTCAATTCTCCATTATATAAAGTAAATAAATACAACACATGAAACATTCTTTTGATTAAATTCAGATATAGTTAGATATATAAATTCTGCATATATTCACTACAAATTCTGTAATCTGATTGGTCGAGAAGGAAATTATCACAGATGCATTATTTTTACTGTAAAACCTTATATTTCTCAGCACAAAATGTAATTTAAAAACTATCACAGCATACGTATAATCTCCTTTCAGTGAAAATCAACACCACTTGACCATATAAGGGACTAAATGCACTGAACTGTTGTTACAAAGGTTGTTTAAAAGACAAAAAGTCAAAATTTAGACGAGGAGATGCGCAGGCCCCACAATTCAATGAATTTATATATATATCAGATAATTTTAGAAAAAAACTTTACTTACATGTATTTATGACTGCAAGAGGATACAGATAATGGTTATGACGAAATCAAAATGTAGTTTTAAGAATAAACTATTCAGTACACTTATATTCAAAACATTTATAATTCCTGTGTTGTTCAAACGTTTTTTATACAGATTTTATATCTTAATATAAATGCTATGTTATTTACGTATACCAGCAACATTAGACCAGTTGTAATGGAAAGACATTAGACAGAATCTTATGTGGCAGGAAACGCTTAACACCTGGTCTTATTATCGTCGTACATTTTTCTGAATCTTCGTGTAAATGTTCCATTTGTTTCCCTGATTTTATCGAATTTGTCTTAAAATTTTGTTGACATGCATTTTGTTGGTTTTTGAAATGATATTTGTCATCTAATTTTGTCGAGAAATATATCATAAAGTGATATTTTATTTGTATATATATTTAAAAATGCCTTGATATAATCAATATGTTTATTCGTAGATTAACTACAAATTAAACACAGTTCACAATGAGTCCGCATATGAACACAAACATGGTTATGAGTTTTCTTTTGATTTACGCTTTGGTGAAACAAAATAAACATCAAAAATAAATTTTGTCGTTATCGACTGACTCATTGCATTCCTATATTTTCTCATGGTACAAAAAAACCTGTATTTCGCAAAATCTTAATTAAGAACAAAAAAACACGTTAGAAACGTTAAAGCATTGTCTGTTTGTGGCAGTTTCACGATACCTTCTCGATTTCACCGATTAACGTTTGTAAACGATAGGCCAAACACGAACGTTTGTAGACAAAGATGTCACGCGATGGTCTGTGGTTACTGTGGTTGACCTGTTAACTGGTTCTGTAATTGATATAGTAAGTGAATGACGGTTTAATAGAGATTACTGATTACTCAACACTTGCATTTAAAACTCATCTGAAGTCCTTTGAGTTATCATGCCTCTCCCGTATGTACGTCATATTAAAGTTGATTTAAACATTTGGCTAAGAAAATAACGGACAAGATTTACCTTTGCTCTTTTTTCAGCTTCATATTCTTGTTTCTATTGTAACTATACATACTTGTACATATGTTAGGTCATTCTAGACCAGCGGTTAGTTACCAGTTATCCGATATATCTGATATTTCACGGTCCTTTTCATAACATCAACATTTGATATCTCCTCCTAAATGACCAAATAAAATTCTACTACTGCATCTTCGCTCGCTTTCTGTTACCAAAATGGCGATCTGGATCGCTAATTTGGGTATGCGGATTACATCCATCTTCAGTAATCCTGTGTTATTTACATCACTAACACATTGTTTTATGACACAGACTATAAAAAGGCATGGTTTTAAACAAACATCTTAACTATTGTTTTCTTGGAACTATATTTTGCCACCAAGCATGCAGCAGTAGTTACTCTATAACTCACGTAGCTTTAAAATATAAAAATAGCAACAAGAAACGGAACGAAGGACGACGTAAATATATGAAATGAAGAGTGTTTTCACTGCGTTTACAGTGGTGTGAATGCAATGAGTTGCAGATATGATCCAAATGTGGCGCTGACACAATAAAAACGCTGTTCAATCCAGATATATGTTGTCAATGTAGTTATAATTGCTGCTTATAAATAAGTCAGGGTGGACTTATTGCAGGATGTCTAAATGATCATGATCAATTGTTGTTTTAGAGAGTACGGATCCCGTCTCCAACAGTTGAGCCTAGATCGGTGTCTGCAGATGTGCTGTTTCCATACCAGGTACTGTGTATAAATTAAACATATGTGTATTTTTACTTGAAACCTCGTCTGCTTTAAGTCTAAAATGTATCATGTTGATTAATTACCTTTTTTCGACATTGCAATTGTTACATGTTAAAAATCATTTAGTACAGCATATATTTAAAGAACAACAAGACATGTAGTGTGTGACTTTTGAAACCTGATTATCTGATACACAGAATATCACTTTCTGATCATGATGTAGGATTTGTATGCGTGAAAAAAAGAAAACAAAAATATTACCATACATCTGATGGATTATTGTATTTCCAGGTTGTTTTGAATGATGAGGGATTGGAACAGATGTATCGCTCATTGCGCGTGTTTTACGGAACATTACACAACATGGAGATCATAGAAGATGAGCTGCATTACGCCCTGTATACATCACAAAACTACAAGCCTCGCCTTCGTATTCTAAAGAGAATGTTACTGACACCTATCAATATACTCCAGGTTGCGCTTTTCAGGCGGGAAACAGAGGAGGCACTCTCAACAGTGCGTGTGGATACCGTCTGTAATTACAGAAATGTATACTCATTCGTGATGAAGTCTATACGTGACCTTGAAACGATGGAAATTTACTTCCAACAGATGGCAATGCTTCAGGTTTGACAAATATATCTTGAAGAGAGTTGAATGGAGTGTTTGATCTACCCATTATATATTAGAAATTATTCTCACATTTTGGTTGTTCGATTATTTTACAACCATTTGTCTGATAATCTTTTATAACTTTCGTGAATAAAAATCAGTAGAGTTACTGTTAGCTGTTACACAATGATAGTCGTATATTTTTAGAACCACGCCAGCAACCTCGAATTATAACACTATATATAAGACATTGCTTTCGTTTAGCATTAATGAGCAAATGTTTGCAAATTGGATCCATGTTTGGGAAATTCAATGAAGTGCCTTAAGCTGAATATGTCCTTGTTCATTTGACATTGATACTGCATCGGAATGCTAATTCAAATAGTTCAAAATATTTTTTTTTATTTTTAATTCTCAATTAGATTACCTTACTTACAACATTCATGCACTGTTGGCTATTCTTGAAATGGAGCAATATATATCATGCAAAGGTAAATGTATTTATCTATGATATTCTATTGGTGTATTTCTATATAATGAGAACAATAAAGAAGATACTTACCTACCTCAGCGATGCATCAAAACTATAGCTTCTGGTCATGCCGTAGAAATCCACCGACTTCAAAGAAAAAAAATTGTAACACACTTAAACCATTTTTGGAATTTTCCAGAGCTGCGTCAAATGATGTTCGTTTGCTACGATTTTTAATTTATCTTGATTATATTTTTTTTCATCTTCTAGTTGTAGATATGATCACAGCGATGTGAAATCTTTACATCTATAAACATAAATTTAGTAGATGTCCGTCTGTGAAACCTACATGAAATGTATGTGTGCAGTTTCGAGAGAAATATTGAGACTATGTAATCACAACTAAACAGTCTTTTATGATAAGAAAATATGTTTATTACATGTCGATGTCAACACGTATTCTTTGGTTCTATCATCATTATATCATTTAGATGTACATATATCTTATTCAATCTGGAATTAGTTTCCAGGCGGAAGATTTAAGAAGAATGAATTACCTATTATCTTCATTCCTTATACAACAAATATTAATTCAATCACATATAGAAATGCTTAGGTTGGAAAACAAAAGTGGTAGATAAATTTAAATGCGATCTGGAAAATCATTCTGAACAAGTTTGGACGAAATCTGCTCATATTCAAAATAAACATCGGAAAGTTCAAAAACCTTATGAAAGCAAAAGAATATTTACCATTTTTTATTTTTTATGAATGTGTTCTAGATTCCTGGACAAAGAAGTAAATGGGGGTATAAAGATAATAACACTAGCTTTAGAAAAAATCTGAAATGAAGGGATATGGAGAAATAGAGATATTATGTTGAAAGGGAAAAGCCTTATTACAGATAATATCATTAACGTTTTGTTATTTTACTAAATATTCTTTGTATTTCTAACCTTTTTCAATGAATTTTCATCTGTTCACAAACAATTGATGATTGAGGAATAACGAAAGGGTTTATACGTGATAAAGAAAATGATAAATATAGCTGGATGTATATAGGAATTGTGTTAACAAATACAAAGAAATGGGTTATTATGTTCTGTTTGAACAGGTTGTTGCCTATAAATAACGAATGATTAATAAAAGATGATATGAATACACAATGGCGAGATCAGTGTGAGGTTAACATCTGTTCAGCAGGCTTGAATATTTAAGATACAACACTATGAAAAAACTGCTACAAATACTAATACAATAATGAAAATTTTCAGTGAGAACAATAATATATCGTTTGCTGTAAATCACTTATATTTCGCGAGTACTTTATTTCGCGGGCTTTCCTCCCCTGAGATATTTGCTAATAAATTATTTTGTTAACGCTGATCAAGAAATGACTTTAAATTCGCGAAATTTTGACCTATTAGAGACAAATAATTGTTTTGGATTTTTATTTGCGATTGACTCACTTCGCATATAATATAGTTTGTAATCCTATTGTTTTACCTACGTTAAATATATACGCCAAGTTGACTAGATATGCAGTTCATTCCAACTTTTCGAGAACGAAAATGCGACTGACAACGATAGAAGCAGAAGACGTTCAAGCTTGTGATTCAAGAACGGTAACTCGTACATTTTCTTTACCAATTTGCAACAAATTGGCAAAATGTTTCCATTCTTTCAAGACATAATAAACGATTTACTGAGGAATAATGACGATTTTGCCAAATATTGGAACTAGATAGGACGACTAAAATGTGGAAACTATTTGTTTATAGAGATGATTTGTTTCTTTATCAAAACACAAATTTAAAACAGCATAAAAAAACATGAAATAGTGTCACCAAAATATCTATTTTCCTAGTTTAAAAAAAACTTGACACCTTTCTGCTTCTGCAGTCAAGGTCTGTTACAGTAGTAATATCATAAGAATATAGACCTTTCTCGTTTTTATTGGATTATTAAACTTAACAACGTTTCATTGTTAGCTCGACTACATGGTAGTACCACTCTTAACTCATGGTAGCAGTCTCGTTTTGATATTGTTTATCTTAGAAGTGGAAGTGGAAAGTGGATTTTAAAGAACAATTTTGAACATCTTGCCTTTAGATGGTACTCCTATAAGAATATTTCATCCTCTCCACCCAACCATACGCCATTCCAAATGAAAATGAACGTCTCAGTTCTCTGGTTATGATATTTTCTTTATTCGATGAAAGGTGATTGTACGAGTTTATGATTGTAAACTATATACTGAAACATATGCAGGTGAGCCTCGTTAAGTCGAACTCCTATAACTCGAAGACCCTGCGTAATCTGAAGTACTGCGTCAGTCCCAGCCAAACTTTACACTAAACATTGCAACTTAATTAAAAATTAATACTCGGATAACTCCCGCCGAAGTCGAGATAACGAGGTTCGACTGCATATTCTAAGTACTCTCAAGCCAAAATTAAAATATTTTGAGGGCGAACTCGTTGAACGATCGAATTTCTTGTTGAACATATTTTGTCGAGTTTCGCGATAAGGTCTTACAACAGACTTTTGACTCTCTTAGTTGAATTAGTTTTGTGTTTTCATACAGAGAATTGTAGAAACTCGTAATAAAACCAAAACACTCTCCATGGTTGTTATGCTTTTTTAAAAAGAAATCTTTAAGTGAAAAATTAAAGATATTGATGATATCTTGTCTTTATCCAGAAAATTATTGACCATATCCATCGTAAATACTAAATGATCGGTAATCAATTACACGATAGAGCTTCTACATTAGTCACTTACGTCGATAAACAACCTGAATGTTCGCCTTGTAGAATATTACTCCTCCAAGCCTCTTTTTTCATTCATGAAGTTTATTTTTTACAGACAATGTTTCTTTAAATCTCATTTTTCTAACATTTACATGGTACAGAACCAACGCGCCCTATTTCATATACACATCTTTTTAAAACAACAGAAAAAGAAATTACAACGTATTAATTATCATTCTTTTCATTTATTCGATTCCATCTTGGGACTGAATAATCAGCCATCGGCTGTAATTGCCTGAAGGTATTTGTGTTTTGTAAACAATAAGATGTTTTGACCTTTGAAATTTTCTACAACAGTTTTTTTCCGTATTTTGTGTTTGAGTTTAAGACAACTAACCAAGATGTTTAACTTTGTTTCTTTGTTGTGAAATTGTACCCTATTTTTGGCTTGATAAATGGACAAATCGACTCGAAAAAATTGGTCAATTATGTCTCCACTTAAGTTATAATCAAACGGATAAGTATATCTATGTTTATGCAGGTTAATGAAAATTATAGGGAAGTTTTATTTTAGTTTTTATTTTTGAGAAATATTCTGTTTCTTTGTTCGTAATGAAGCTGTAGATGCAATAAAATTTGTGGATTTTTACATTACAAAATTTACATTTTTACATTAACTTTAAAAAGCTTTATACTGGTGTTTTCATACATGCTCTTTGTCATGAGAGTTGCTGAGATTTCAAAATTTACAAATTCGTAAATACTTTTAAACATTACTTATGCTTTCAACCACAGTCCCTTTTTTATAAGTAACGAAAAAAACACAAAAAGGAATACAAAAAAACCCCACACATACAAAAAGAAAAAAACACACCGACACACACAAACATACACACAAACACACACCCTCACACACACACACACAACTCCCAGAATCATTGCATTACAGCATGATACCATGAAAAGGAGCTCGTGTTCTGGTCGAGCGACTTCAGTTGAAAATTGATGGAATATTAGTTTTTTTATTTCATTGCAATTTGGTATGGCATGCTGAAGTGTTTTTTTATTATTTATTTCTTTCATACACATGTACTTTACGTTGGAGTGAAAATACATTTTTAGTTATTTCATACTATCATATCAAATGAGACATCTTTAAAAATCTCATTATGATCGCTATGTTTATTGAAGCCACCGTAGAATACCCTTTCATCCGAGATAAAAAATCTTTGACAAACACGTTAATTTCATATCCATACGCAATGTTGTGGAATACACTCTACCATATTTATAACACCAATCTCTAGGTCACTGATAGGTACACTGAAGCGTTAAGAGCATTAAAGTTACGTATGAATGGAAAAGTGTAAATCTTTCGCACAATCAATCTTATAAAATGTTTTTACAAAGTAGACTCGCCGAGCATATATTGTTTTTCTTTTATTCATTTATCGAGTTGTTTAAAGAGAAACAGAGAATACTATATTTATTGTTAAATATCACATTTATTTATTTATTTATTTATTTTCGTATTTTGTTCTCCATTATAAAATGTCTTTACTCTTGCACTGAAATATGATTAAAATTGTTTTCATATCCAGAGATTTTTGCCAAATTTGTCCGAGTCAGGACTCCTTTTTGGAAAAGTTAGTATGTTCGTTTAATTTCAGACTCATTTCAAAAACACAATTTAAAAATCTGACCTAATTCCCTTAATTCCTTTTCGCATCTCCGCTTAATACGTTCTCCATATTCGCCTTGTATGGGATGATATTATCCGAAATGTATATATTTAAACATATCAGTTAGTTTTTGATACATATCAGTCATTTTTTCTTTGACTAACTTACGAATACATCGCAGGATGGAATTTTTTCCATATTAAGTGCTATTGTCAATCTTCTTCCTGTATAAGTGCAGGAAGTGTAAATATGCACTAATGCATGACCTTTACAACTAAAAACTTTCTGGCAGTTTTTACAATAAAAAAAAAGATAATATCTACAGGTGACAGGAGCATGTTGCTATGTGGTCATAAGTAGCATGCGGAACGCCTCAGTGGTTTTGCCTGTCCTCACGGATGACCTTCTAGTCTCTAATGGTGTGGGAGAAGAAGGTTTTGTTGGATTCTTCCTTTGATACTGTTGGTTGTAGGAATTCCAGTGCCCGTGTTGTCCTGGTGTCAGGTTTCCTGTCCCTTCAATGTCCACTAAGTCGTGGGAGATTTTAAACATCATGGTGAGTCTGGATGTTGTACGGCGATGTTCGAGAATATGCCATTGAAGGTCCTGCACCATGACTGCAATGCACTCTGGACTATTGTCCCTGTAATTCCCTGTTACGAAAAGGGTCGCCAACCTGTGGATCCCTTCGAGAGTCATGATAAGAACTTGTTAATATGGATCCCACACTGTGCAGGCATACTCCCAAGTTGGTTTGACCGTTGTCTGGTAAGCCATAGACTCGATTTGGGGTTTGCATCCCTGGATGCTCTCTTGATGAATCTTCTAGTTCTAGTGATCTCATATGTTGAGTATTGTAACAGCAATAACACGGATTTCGAAATTACCCTAACCTAAAACAAATTTATGTAGGTCCCTAATCCTTCCTGTCCACTTATGGACATGTTTCAGACTGTCAGAGATAGGATAAGGAATGAATAGGCCCCGATGCCGTCTTCTAAAACTAGCATTATCAAAAACACCACGACATGTAGTTTCATCTCTTTGAGGGGGAAAGCAGGTTGCCCTCTCACGGCGCCAGAATAGTGTCGTTCGTTGGTGAAACGATGCAAGGTAACAGGAAGAGTCGCGGAGTCGGAAAACCTGTCAAACAACCAACAAACCACCAATAATGAGTAGGTTTCAGACTGGTTAACTTTTCATTTAAGGAATCTTTGTAATATAACTGTTATCTGTAACAGCATTTAACTCGGTACCCATGCTATCTGTATTTTATTGTGAAGTAAGGATGGAATGTATCAATTATCGTCATCTGTTTGTCCTTAATCGTGAGCATTAAATAGCAAGAATTAAATGGAAATGTTTTGCTTCTGCAAGTCGTCAACTGAGGGACAAATTCGTAGCATAGAATTTCAAAAGATGCAGTTTGATAAAATAAATCATGAAGTTTTGCGGCATCATAGTGATCTCACTAGGAAATATTCTTATTTTCATGTGTAATATGAAGCTGGACGTGTTTGATATTCGTTATTATTACCTGTTGGCTCCTCTATTGTATACATTTGAGAACGTGGCATTACTTATCTGAATTGAGCATGAGAACGGTTTCATGAATACGGACCTTGGTCTTATTCTCCGATTTTCCGTATACTTTTTTCTCCTTCACTTCTATTCATATTTTACTCTAGTTTCATTGAATCTGAGTTTGGATTGAAATTAAGTTGACATGATAGTATTTTCATGTTTTTTTCTCATAACGGTTTGTGCTGTTTCGACTAGTCCTTGAAAGAGTGAAACAGCTGTATAATCCAGTTTAGTAATTCGGCTTTACTGTATACAATGCTAAACTTGTATTAAAAGGTGCCATTTACTTGCGTGTGTACTATCTTTCAAAACTCCTTTTTTAACCAGTGTATTTTTCATTTCAGTACTTACGTACCTTTAAATCTAATTACATTGGTATTTGAACAGATTTATTTTGGTAAAGCACACTAGTAACGTGCTCACCTTTCATCAAGACGACTTCAGCTTGAGCTCCCGATTTGACGTGAAAAGTCATAGGGTCACCAGTTTGACCACGCGGGTTTTCCCCGAGTACCATGTATGTGATTGATATAAACTAGAAATTGTTGCTAACAGTTTTGCGGGCTTTTCACTTCTTTGACGACAATCTTGGATATCGGAAAGACTCACCGAAAAACAAAACACTAAATTCATCGGAAGGACGTTCTGCATCGATCTGAAGAAAAAAAATTCAAGAAAATTCAAAATTGAAAAAAAAAAAGAAAAAAATTGTTAAATTTTGAAAACTTTACCCTACAGTGAGCTTTTTTATTTGACATATTTTGTATTAATATGGCTAAGAGAAAGTTAGATATGGAAATTCTCTACAAATAATATTATTGCATAAACTCTGTACAATCAATGGTTTTCCAGATATTGCCGTTTTTAAGTTTTTGATTTATGACGTCATGGTGGCCATATTGGATTTTTGACCTACTTAAAAAATCGGCATCGACAACCTCATATACGTATCTACAAAAAGGTGAATAGACTGTATATCTAGCTTTTACGAACCCACAAAATACGGAAGACGAATAATAAGAATAAGAAACATAACAAAAATATAGGTCTTTTCACCAGTTAGGGAAAAGCCCTAATTATACGCTTGTATCAAAATTGCTGTAAGATGAATATGTTTATACATTCATATAAATGTATATTTTAATGCTATTTTACAGATGTACGACAGATTGGTGATGAATATTAAGCATTGGGCCAATTTATTGTCAGCTTTGCATGCAAGGTATTAACGACTAGTCTGAGAGATATATTTAGTAATCTTGATATTTTATCATCTCCGTCCATCTTTTCAATTTGTGTATTACTGGTTGCTGTTTTGTTTAAGATCGAACTTTGTTTATATTGATATTCATCTGTGATTTAAGGATATGATTTTGGATTATTCAATATTCAATACTTTATTTTAAGAGGATGATAATATCTACTTTCCTGTTGTCGGTGAGAGAGGATATCAACCAGAGTTGAGGTTACGTAATGATGCAGTTTAATTTTTTTTCCTAGTGAATCTAACACTGCATTTATATCAAAAGGTGTTATTCACTTGAGTTTTCTTTGTACAATCTGTCTCATTCGTTCAGACAATTCTGTATATTCAGAATATACACATGTACCTGACGCTGTTTTAAACTTATCTGATATATGAAAATTGCGAAATGTATTTGTGTTAGCATGATAACCCAGCTCAGAGACTGCAGCTTGTTATTTGTTGTACATGTCTTTTAAACAAAAAAAAAAACAAAAAAAAACAGGGAAAAGAAATGTTGTCAAATGGTCATTTATTAAATGACAGGAACATTTCAAATACACATAATATCAATCACTGTTGTTATATAATATATAGATCTGAATGACATTAACTTCAGTCTTTATGTACAACAAAAAGATGGGGTACAAATTATCGGCATACAAACATAAGTTTACGGCCCTCGTAGCTAACACGTGCGCACACATAACATCTAAATAACAAGAGATACAAACTACATAGGGTAACAAATGGTCACCAGGTGGTCAGAGTTCAAGATCTTATTCCAAATAACAAAATCATGCAAGAGCCAACTTACATAACATTATAATGTGAAGAACATCTGTAGGATTATGACAATTATACACTTATCTGACATATGAAAATTGCGAAATGTATTTAGCTATTGGGCTAGTGAACTTCCCCGTCTAGATTATTACTTTTCTTTCAATCACATTGGATTTTTCTCAGTCGCCGCCTACGCTTCAAATTTGAGATCTTTAGCATCACTGATGAGTCTTAGAAGAACGAAATAGCTGTAGGGTGTAGTTTCATTCATTGTTTGGCTCTCCTGTTTCATACTATAACAGTACCTTGTATCAAAAAGGCACCATTCACGTGTGTCTTCTATACAATCATTAAGGATATAAGATATTATGTGAAAACACGTCAAATACAAGACACAAGGAGAAAAAGAATGCATGATCGACAATAAATTGATAGCTTCTTTTCCTTCCAACTCTACAGGCGAGATGTCGTAAAAAGGAGTATCACTTTCAAGAGCCCAAAGAAAGCATTAATTTAAAAAAAGTAGTACCACTTTTTTGAATGGTGAAAGAAAGGGAAAAATGTATGTGAATAACTGGTTTAAAGGAGCAGACGGTAAGTTATGCACTGTTGTCGTAAAATACAAAATGTATTTTATAAGCTTTTGTACACGGCTTTAATATCCGGCAATACTTTTTTCTCTTCTTTTTTGTGTGTTTAATTTAAAAGATTATAGGAATTAAAGTGTGTTCATAAGCCATAAATTCTTCATTAATAGTCCTGAAATACTGGCACTGCTGGGTGTTTCAACAACTCAAGGTCTAACAGGGGTTAGGCCGACATCTTCATTTGAACTGAATACTTTTGCTATTCAATAGATCAATAAAGCGGTATACAAATCTTTAAAACTTGCTTTCTATATTCTTATCGGGCAAACGTGAACTTGATGGGCCACGAAGCGTGACTGATGGCAAGGGAGGGAACAGTATTCGGATAGAATTTCATAGGGCCTTCTGGGTGGATGTTACGGTCTATCAGACTGCGAACGTCTCCGTCAGTAAACACATACACCATATTTGCATAGTCTGTGTTGACTGACTTACATTTGTCATTTAAATTTGAACATTTCATTTTACAATACGAATATAATACCTAGCTGTCAGACTAGCTACTAGTAGGAGGACAGAGTAGTATTGGTGGCGGTGTTGGGTCCTCTTACAGTAAACTTTGATTTTCTACATGGTAACTTTGTTGTAGTCATCTGGGAATATTTCCCAATATTTCAAGCCAATCATGTTTCGCATGGAATTGTTCGTCCTTGCGGTATGTATGTGTGTCTTGATTAAGACGGCAGCATCAAGTACCGCCATGTCTGTCAACACAACTGATAATAATGCCACAACTACGGCGACACCTGTTCAATTAAGTGCTGATAACAATGTCACGACAGCTTCGGACAGCGACCTCAAAGGTAAGTATATATACCCAAAGTTTCACATATTGAACATGAAGACATAGAAAAGACGGGAGGTTGAAGGAATTCTGTCGTTATAGAAACCGTTTAAGTTGATTCCGCTGCCAATATTAAGAAATGCATTGTATTTTCCCATGTCATAAAACTAATGCTACCCGTCATATGTACTTTAAAGCATGGTAGTGATGAACTAAGAAGTGAGAGTACAATCTATGTTATCAATCACAGGTCGAGAACTTTAAAAGCCGGAAAAATCCCACTCACATTTGAACGATGATATAAGGGTGGCGGGTGTGTATGAAGTTACCATACAATACTTAGCTCACGTCAGAAACTGACAAACTCACAACACAGCGTTTCGAGAGATGCAAGTTAATGAAGACTATGATGAAGGTTTAGGGTCGTCATAATGCTCTCATTGAGAAATAGTTCATCCATTGCGCAATATGAGACAGGACGTGTTTGGTACTAGTTAGCATACCTGGTAGCTCCGTTGTTGTTTATCTTGAACTCATTTGGGAACATGAAATTGCTTACTTGGATTGATCACGACTTATATCTTCGATTTAGCAGACAGCGCTTTCTCTTCTGCAACACCTATCTATTCTAAATGTATTTTTAAGAGTGTTCGTGTAAATCTTCACATTTTGTCCTGATTTCATCGAACTTTGTGTTTGAGTCGTTATTCCGTTGACATGTCGCTATTACTTTTTCCTTACATCAGTTATAAACATCTCCAGGAGATAGTGAATAATAAATTAAGAGTTAGCACTTGATATTAATATGAGCATAAAGATATTTTACTGCGAATTATAGAGAGGTAAAATGAGATGTGCAAATAACCCACAAGTTTTGTATTCATTATTGTGATGAAACAATTTTCATAAGTGTCATTAGTGTGATGAAACAATATTCATTAGTGTGATGAAATAATATTATAAATATGATGAAACAATATGCATTAGTGTGATGAAATAATATCATAAATGTGATGAAACAATCACCGATCATGGCAGTCGGATAATGTTTACCACTTTGCATTCCGTTCAATTCAGAAACAATACAAGATCACCGACCTGTCAAAAGAATCTTAAATCAAACTCAAATGTAACTTTAAAATCCAATGATGGAAATAGCAGGCATTTCGGAAGGGTAAGCATTTTCTATCTATTTCGACGACATCAGCAATGATTGGCAATCTTCATCAGTCCCTCATCTCTCTCTGTTGTGATTGTATCTATCAGCTTTCCATACTTTGGCCGTCAATCGTGATATTGGAAATAAGCCGTTGAAGCAAAGCTATCACCGTTTTAACGCAAATAATAGTTGCACACGAATGTCGTGACTATTGCTAAATTCGGAAGCATTGTTTTAACACTTTTCATCTTAAGCCGGTGATGATTTTATCAAAATCCGTTCTGCCGTCTTCCACAGAAGTAAAGCACTAGCCCATTGGGTAGGGTGACCGGATAACCAGTGGTAACACAACAGCGCTTCATGTTGTTCGATTCCCTGAACGGAGAATAAATGGAAAGGTATGATGTCACCTACCTGACTAAGCAGGTTACTACTGTTTCCTATCACATAAAGACTCTTCGCACATTTTCATCCCGGCCAACAAGTGTGATTGTTTTAAGTTTAAATGATTTGAGAACATCAAAATAGGTTTGGAAATAGGACAAGGCAATATCCTTAAATAATACACCTCCGTAAAATCACACATTTCCATAAAATCTCATACCCTCCTAA
The DNA here is from genome assembly GCF_031769215.1 of Ylistrum balloti. Taxonomy (NCBI): domain Eukaryota; kingdom Metazoa; phylum Mollusca; class Bivalvia; order Pectinida; family Pectinidae; genus Ylistrum; species Ylistrum balloti. The sequence continues at coordinate 155,721 of NW_026782174.1, read as the reverse complement.
AATCACACACCTCCGTAATATCTCACATCTTCGTTAAATCTCATACCTTCCTAAAATCACACACCTCCGTAATATCTCACATCTTGGTAAAATCTCATACCTTCCTAAAACACACCTCACACACCTCCGTAATACACACCTCTCACATCTTCGTAAAATCTCAAAAAATCACACACCTCATACCTTCCTAAAATCACACACCTCCGTAATATCTCACATCTTACCTTCCTAAAATCACACACCTCCGTAATATCTCACATCTTCGTTAAATATCATACCTTCCTAAAATCACACACCTCCGTAATATCTCATATATTCGTTAAATCTTATACCTTCCTAAAATCACACACCTCCGTAATATCTCATATCTTCGTTAAATCTCATACCTTCCTAAAATCACACACCTTCGTAATATCTCACATCTTGGTAAAATCTCATACCTTCCTAAAATCACACACCTCCGTAATATCTCATATCTTCGTTAAATCTCATACCTTCCTAAAATCACACACCTCCGTAATATCTCACATCTTGGTAAAATCTCATACCTTCCTAAAATCACACACCTCCGTAATATCTCACATCTTCGTTAAATATCATACCTTCCTAAAATCACACACCTCCGTAATATCTCATATCTTCGTTAAATCTTATACCTTCCTAAAATCACACACCTCCGTAATATCTTGGTAAAATCTCATATATCACACACCTCCGTTAAATCTTATACCTTCCTAAAATCACACACCTCCGTAATATCTCATATCTTCGTTAAATCTCATACATTCCTAAAATCACACATCTTCGTAATATCTCACATCTTCGTTAATGGAAACAGCAAGTTTTTCAAACATCAAGACGGTCAGATTGTACTAAAGAATACGCTATGTTTTCTTCATTTCATTGTACACCTGTTATGGAAGTATTTGAAAAATGTCAAAATAATGTCACGCCCTCAATGTAATGATCGTTACAACAAATAATGCCAACAACAGACAAATATGATCAGCTGCTGATCGGTCTAAGTAGAAACGTTCACATGCAAACCAATATTTTACGCCAATATCCTCTGAGTTTTATACAACTTCCATCATTCAAGGAGAGTTTTTATTTTTCATTGTGGTACAATATGCAGTACATGCCTTACCTTGACAAAGTTACATGAATAAAGGTACATTCGACACCGAACTGTCGCGCCGACATACTAAAAAAAACTCTTCTACTTTTATTCTGACTAACAATATTTTTTTCGTTGTCATTGTAATCCTAGCTTGAGCTGTCAATGTTTGACAGACGCTAGAAAATAGTTATGACATGTCTTGTTTTGTTTTAAAAGATTTAACAGATACCCACGCATTTTTACTTGTTCATTACTGGGCCAGTGGTTTTTTTCTGTTTTAATTTCAATAATAAACTGAAGTTTATACCATTTTCACTGTGTTATACGTAGTGTCAATCTCATGCACAGTGGTGGTATACATGTTCTATGAGAAACGGGTTTTCATCGCTAGGCGTTTTCAAGTTAACCCCCTGACCTTTAAATAAATCAATTATCAGCAGTAATAATATGATTTTCATAATGATGTAAGACTTTTTAACAATTGAGGCAAGAGAAGATTTTTAAAAACCCTCTGTAAAATAGATTTAGATTAAAAGTATTCAACAGAAATTTAATAACAATAATTACAGTACGAAATAACTTCACTCCACAAAACACGTGTTCTGATTTAGACGATATTGGTTATTGAGCAATAGAAATGTATACTTAATCTACTTTCATACGTGAACATTTCAATTTGTCATACTTAGTGTTTGCATGATATCCATGACATAGAGTTTTATATTTGCATCAAATACTGTCATCTCCATTCCTGATTTTTTATCCTGTCATGCTGTAATGTCATGTTGTAATGTCATGCTGTAAAATCAGTCATTTCTGTTAAATCGTCATCTCTGACCAATCGCCATCTCTGACCAATCGTCATCTCTGGCGACATGCAGGATAAAAGGTCAGGAGACAAATTAACAACATCATTACCGTGGACATTATTATATTTTCTCTCGTTCAACACTCCTTGTTTTCTGATATCGTAGACTTTTTTAATGACTAGCGACCGACGTGTGAAAGTGATTTACTTTTTGCTGATTTTGAAATTTGTATTGGTCCTAAGAGCTGAGATTCTTCTAGCCACATGATGTTGATATGATGAAGATCCTGATCAATCCTAAAAGCCGATATCTACTTTTTCTTGACGTATGATGTTGGTTCACTTTATGTATTAAGCAAGACGATTTTTCATGATCCTATTTCAACCTGTCCATGGCTCCCCTGACTATCTTCCTCATGTTTCCACGTCATTATGTTAGATTGTGTTGTATGAATATCTATGGGGGGAATCCAATCACATTACAGAGCAGTTTCTCCTAACATTTACAATGGCTACTGGTATCCAGACAGTACCCGACCACCATTCTAATCTCCTAGAGTTACACATTTCTAGTACCCGACCACCATTCTGATCTCCTAGAGTTACACATTGCTAGTACCCGACCACCATTCTGATCTCCTAGAGTTACACATTGCTAGTACCCGACCACCATTCTGATCTCCTAGAGTTACACATTTCTAGTACCCGACCACCATTCTGATCTCCTAGAGTTACACATTGCTAGTACCCGACCACCATTATGATCTCCTAGAGTTACACATTTCTAGTACCCGACCACCATTCTGATCTCCTAGAGTTACACATTGCCAGTACCCGACCACCATTCTGATCTCCTAGAGTTACACATTTCTAGTACCCGACCACTATTCTGATCTCCTAGAGTTACACATTGCTGATTTCCCTAGAGTTACACATTGCAAGTACCCGACCACCATTCTTATCTCCTAGAGTTACACATTGCTAGTACCCGACCACCATTCTGATCTCCTAGAGTTACACATTGCTAGTACCCGACCACCATTCTGATCTCCTAGAGTTACACATTGCTAGTACCCGACCACCATTCTGATCTCCTAGAGTTACACATTTCTAGTACCCGACCACCATTCTGATCTCCTAGAGTTACACATTGCTAGTACCCGACCACTATTCTGATCTCCTAGAGTTACACATTTCTAGTACCCGACCACCATTCTGATCTCCTAGAGTTACACATTGCCAGTACCCGACCACCATTCTGATCTCCTAGAGTTACACATTTCTAGTACCCTACCACCATTCTGATCTCCTAGAGTTACACATTGCTAGTACCCGACCACCATTCTTATCTCCTAGAGTTACACATTGCTAGTACCCGACCACCATTCTGATCTCCTAGAGTTACACATTTCTAGTACCCGACCACCATTCTGATCTCCTAGAGTTACACATTGCCAGTACCCGACCACCATTCTGATCTCCTAGAGTTACACATTGCCAGTACCCGACCACCATTCTGATCTCCTAGAGTTACACATTGCCAGTACCCGACCACCATTCTGATCTCCTAGAGTTACACATTGCCAGTACCCGACCACCATTCTGATCTCCTAGAGTTACACATTGCCAGTACCCGACCACCATTCTGATCTCCTAGAGTTACACATTGCCAGTACCCGACCACCATTCTGATCTCCTAGAGTTACACATTGCTAGTACCCGACCACCATTCTGATCTCCTAGAGTTACACATTGCTCGTTAGTTTGCCTGTTGATTTGGTTGTTGTATACCTTTCTCTCATTTGAGAAAGTGACATTACGTACTTTGATTGACCAAGGTTTGCATGGCAGGTGTCGTCGATGAAGCAGAAGACGCTTGTTATTCCAGAACACCTGGTCTTATTCTCCTTGCACTTTTACAGACGCCCCCGCGTAAATATTTGTTTTGTTCATATTTTTGCCCTAGTTTTATGGAATTTGAGTTTGAATTATGATTATGTTTCCATGTTGGTATTTTCTTGATGATTTTGTCGCGATCAGTTTGACAGCCAATAGAGGGCGAGAATCAGATTTATACGTTTTGTTTAGGTTTACTTGTGTGTCTGGTAGAAAGATTGTACAAAAGACAAAAACTCGTTAATAATGTTGGGTGGTCTGGTGGTGCATTGGCGACGCAATCGCCTTTCTTCTAGCCGTCTGGGGTTCGATTCCCGGAAAGGGTATGGGGTCACTTACCCGACCACGTGTGTTTTCCCTGGGTACTCCGGTTTCCTCTTTCAATAAGATCCCTTGTTCGTTTACATTTGGGCAAACAAGAGTGATTGGTTAAGTTGCATATTAGTTGCAAAGTTAAAGATATTCAGTACTCAATAAATCTTCTTTTATCTGGGACGATTTTGAAAGGTAACGACCAGATATACTTCAAATAATATTAAATCAGTGGGCACCTAGCACAGAAACATTTTCTTTTTCATCGTCCATTCTTGAGAGAAGTTTGCCTGTCCACCCACATGTTATCTCTTATCCAGGTATACTTATGGGACGTAATGCATTTCAACGTTTGCTCGCGAAACAGATAATAGCCTATTAATTTGACAACTACATTGCTCACTCTTTATTAGATAATTTTCTCAACGATTGCATGTCAAGATGAAGCCTACAAGCTTTACTGATCTAGATTGATATGTATTCCCAGACAGATAAGGCCTGTATACAATATATCTATTTCAGCAATACACAAAGTTAAAGTTATATCTACACTGAGTTTCAACGGTACAGATCTTACAACACTTTGCAGACTAGTACCCCGGAACTCCAGAACCAGTGTTATTTCGTTTTTGTATACCGAAGATGTTTGTCTTTATTTCACGCTGACCGTCTTCGCAGAAGACTAAAATAATATATTGTTTTAAATTCATTTCACTTCCTTTGCTAAAATTTTCACATTGGTTAGTCATCGTTCTGCAGCAATTAGCAGTCTGGCAAGCAATGGACGTACTGACAGGCGATTTTTCACTAGATTATTCGCGCCGGGAACAGTCATTTGTTGCTGTGTCGTTTTGTTTTAGTTGCATGGTTGCTTCATATTTGAACAATGTATCGCAGACCGGCTACATATGATCAAAGAAATGGGGGGAAAGTGTTCTGAATCGCTTCCATTAAATCATTCCATAAACATATGACCTTCACGTGAGGGTGACATTACTTACTTGGAATAACCCAGATTTATACTGTCAGTGTGGTCAATGGAGCTGTAGGCGTTTCCAGAACACCAGACATTATTCACCTAGTGCTTTTAAGTCTATCAGAGTAATCTTTCTTCAAGTTTTGTCCTCTTTTCATCAACGTTATCGATGTTGAACTTGACATTTTATATTCTATCACATAGTAAGCCCTTCTACGTCACACTAGATGACACAATGGTGTCATATATATATAAATAAATATGTATGATAATTACATTTGAATAATTTTATGGGTCACCTTATTATAATCATACTTTGAGTCGCGTTAAGGAGCAGCGTGATGGATGTATATTTTCCCATTATATAAATGAAATACCTACCAGCGGTGTCGAATTATCGACAGCAATTTATTATCATAAAAAACTAGCTGTTAAACGCCCTGTGTCCCATGCATTTGGTATGTATATACAGAGGCCCCGGTCACACGCTGGTTAACTTCACCCCTACAAATAGGAATGCTTTCACCAACAGGTTTTCAGAAATTAAATGGAAGAACACGTACAAACAAATTGTGTATGATCAGTTAGGGTCAGGAACCACATAATGGAGAAATGTCATATATATCCATAACGTAAAGATGTTTAATTTCTTATCAACTTGTTTATTTAATAACCCGTGTCTTGTTGTCCTATTGACCAGTGAAGTCTGCGTCATAATTAGGACTAACCTAGTTAATTCCTCGTTTATCAACACAGCTGTTAATGTTACTATAATGAATAACTTTAACCGAGTTATTTTTCACTATTTAATCCGTTGCTATTAATCTTACGTGTGAGTTAGGTCCTGGTAAATTTATCGACTAGTTGAATCTTTTTTTTTTAAGATCGTTGCGGCTTTTCTCATCGACTTCAGTATAAATCTGTTAAATAATAGTAAATGAGATATTTTTGTTCCGGTCATTTACCATTAACCAAACAGAACAGTATGTCTAGTCACACCAAAATCAATTAAGATACTCTGGGAATATTTGTGTGCCGAAAGCTAACAAAACCACACGATAACTTTACAAAGTATGAAGGCGTGTCATCGTTAATTTCTGCTCTCTACAACACTCAAAAGAAATGTAATAAAATTTTAATAATAGTGACAGTATGAGGTTACGTAGTATTGTATGAAATGTATTGAAACTAAAATGATTTCGTACTTTATGTTATGCATCCTTTCTACTCAAGATAAATCTACACAGTTTTGTTGTGAATGATATATAGATGTAATCCACTTGGTAACAAGGCATTTCTCATTGAAGTGCAGATGATAAATAAGACACTTTATAGGATGCACAAGAAAGCACACGGGAAAACCGGGGCACACATTGTTAATTGTGGTGTATTTTAGGTATCAATTTTTGTAAGGATTGTGACAATTTTTTTTGAGAAATAATCTCTATTTCCCCATTAAAATATCGAAATATTTAAAAAGATAAATACCGACACACTATTGAAGAATAGAGCACAGATATGATAAATTTACCGACACTCAGTTATAGAGTACAACGACATCTCTGAGAACCAATTGAGAGCATAAAATAGATTACGAAGTCCTATTCACATGCTTGTCTTTTGTACAAACTTTGAGGTGGCAGGTGGTAGACACTGCTGACGGACTTTTAATTCCTCGAGGTTTGCCATAACCTGCATGCCACATTTTACTTCCTTCGATTATATTCAAGGTTCACGATATACACTTGTACTTGTGCGTCTATTGAACAATGTTTCAACTGACGAGACACGAGGACATCAGGAACTGACGAGACACGGCGACGCAAAGAACTGACGCGATATCACGACAATAGGAACTGACGCGACACTACGACAATAGGAACTGACGCGACACGGCGACACCAGGAACTGACGAGACACGGCGACGCAAGGAACTGACGCAATATCACGACAATAGGAACTGACGCGACATCACGACAATAGGAAACGACACGACACCACGACAATAAGAACTGACGCGACACCAGGAACTGACGCGACACCACGACAGTAGGAACTGACTCGACACCACGACAATAGGAGCTGACGGGACACGGCGACACAGGGAACTGACACGACATCACGACAATAAGAACTGAGGCGACACTGCGACAATAGGAACTGACGAGACAAAACATTACCAGGAACTGACGAGACACCACGACAGTAGGAACTGACTCGACACCACGACAATAGGAACTGACGGGACACGGCGACACAAGGAACTGACACGACATCACGACAATAGGAACTGAGGCGACACTGCGACAATAGGAACTGACGAGACACAACATTTACAGGAACTGACGAGACACAACATTAACAGGAACTGACGAGACACAACATTAACAGGAACTGACGAGACACGACAGGAGCTGATATCTATTTATTTATTTATTACAAACAATTTTGTCCTGATAGGAAAGCTCCCTGTCCATTTCCAGAATGTTTGAAAAATGTTGATTGATTAGAACACGAATAGATTGGGTAGAACTGGAGATTAAGGTTTTAAACGCTTTTAAAGAAAATCTATATTCTATAGTCAACTCCAAAAACGAAAATGACAACAAATATTCCTCGAGTTCCGTGCTTTCATGAGTGCCATTTGAAAGCTAGTTTTGAATGACACCGTCTTTGAACTAATACACATTTTAGTATGATGATATGATTGTATATGGTGGAAGAACTGGTTCTCATTATCCTCATCAACTGATTAACAGTAAAAGAAATAGTTCATTCAATTTTGAAAAGGCAAATTCCGATTTGAAGAATGAGATTATTCACGGTAGGACGGGTATGTGATACTCTATGAGAGAATACATTTTCCTTTTAAAGAATAAGTTAACGCCTATTAAATAAGTCATTCATAACGAAAGGTGGTTTAATTTTAATAAGAGAAAAATACATATACTTGACTTTTGATTGTCCTTAGTCGCCTACGAGGTTTCAAAATTTGTTTGCCTTAGCATCACTGACGAGTCCCAGAAGTGCGGAACACATGTATGATGCAGTTTAATTAATTGTCTGGATCTAATACGAAATTCAGATGTTTACTTTTGTGTCTTTTGTACAATTTTTCATGGAGGGAAATGATATACATGTATTTATGTCATTTACAGAGAAAAACCTTATTTTCATTGAAACGTAAATAACTTTCATTACGACATGCAAACATTTTGTTCTTTCTCAGAAGGAAAAATCGTTACCTTTGAGTATGATCAATCAATAAACCCTTGTGTTTTAGAAGTAGACAATTCTGAATAATAATGATAATATTTTTGAGTGGGTCTACGTTTGCGATAGTTTTAAGACTAAATTGAAATTACGAAAATACATACATAACATACCTTCACAATGATATAAATGATATATAATGGCGTTCTAGATTTCCTTGAAAAATACATCAGTTTTACATCGGCTTTTAGGTAGAATCGTCAAATAATCAGTCCCCGAAAACATGTTTTACGTTACTCTCATTTATATCGGTATTTATTTATTTTCCTCAAGATGAAAATAGACTTTTACAGCGTACTTTTTATTTAAATCTTGTACCAAAGATGAATGTATTTCACCTTTTACTACTGTGCGTGTTATTTTTAGAAATTAATGTACACTAACATTGATCAAGCTATTGTAAATAAACTTGACCCGTAAGTGCAGTGTGTCCTTCTTCTGTATCCTTAAGGTAGAGTTGATCTTTGAATGGTAAATATTGACCTATGAATGACATTAGCGTATATACAAATGAAGTTGTGCTCAGAGCGTATTAATCGATATTGGTTAATGTTTGTATTTGTTCATAGACTTATCGCAGTATTAACCCAAAATCAATATATTTAATGTATACGCAAATCATTACAGGAACACAACGAACAAGGTCATTGGTTCAAGCTAGTTTACGATAGAACACTGAAATTCTAATTACTAAATATTTATATTCATCTTTTGTACAGTACAAACTTTCAAACCAACTAGATTTGAGCAAATCATCAAAAAACATGAATATTATAGTATCCAATATATAAACAACAACACATTTATTTTTAATCTGACATCAATAGTATTAAGACTGCTGCGGATTTGCCCATGTCTTACCAGTAACGGACTTCATGATGTGTAAAAAAATTATTTTAACAGTTTCTTAATTATGATAATACTGAGTGTAAACTAAAAATGATTCAATGAAATATATTATATTACTTATTAACGGATATTTAAGTAAATAAATCTTGCTCATACCATCATTAAACAGTTAAAAACAACTGAAAGCAAAAAAGCAGAATTTTACAAAAGAGAATTGTTTAGCTGATAATTTTTGATGGGGCAAAACTTTCGCGATTTTCTTTAAGAACTATCGAATTATATTTTAACGAATTAAAATATCGCGCTCATGATGTAAACCTACCTATCATACACGTTTCTCATAATTTCACAGAAAAAAATTCCAGATCACTACAATTGTACCTAAATGTACATACTACTAATGAGGCTGATGTACGATTTTTTTCAAAACCCAAGCAGTCACTCCGCCAATGTAATATTTTTCTTTTCAGACACAACAAAGAAAATATCAACATGCGAACAGAATCATAATACAAACTGAAATACAATAAAAACGGTGCAAAATATGAATATCTGAAAGACATACACAGAGAATAATGAACAAGAATAAGGAGAATAAGACCAGATGTTCCGTAATAGTAAGTGTCTTCTGCTTACACCGCGATGTAAATCTTGGTCAATCCGAGTAAGTAATGTCACGTTCCCAAATGAGAACAATGTATACAACAATGGAACCAACAGGCAAACTAACGAACATCAAACTCGTAGATATTACCTGTATACAAGAAATACTGTTGCAATGTAAGAAGTTACATTCATCTAAGTCAATTTGTCAGTACAGTTGTTAACTGTCTGTAATTCACCGAAAGGCCGGTGAAGACACTACGTACAAGTTCTACGAATCATTAATATCTTAATTATTAGATCAAGCTATTGTATGAAGCATAATTATTTATTTGATAAATATCTTATATCATCTACACGATATCAAATATGAAACATTCACTTAATTCCCAAAGTCCTTACAGGACTTAAAATTTATTTGGAAGGCAACTAAAAATAAACTTCAAACATGTTTCAAACGGATAAACTATCTAATAAAGAAATAATTAAATTGTCAAGTAGTGGAATGAGGTACTACTGGATGTGAAATGATTGAACGTATTATTCAGCATTGTGTTCAGTTTAAAAGCAACCAGTTATTGAGTACGGTCTGGTATAAAATAACATATTGAGGATATGTATTATGATATGAAGGTTATCCCTATACTAAATTAATATTTGATAACAGGTTGGCCCTTGATGTCCTCAAGTAATCCGCCTACCTCAAGAGAAAATATCCAGTTTCTTTAAAACACCTGTCATTCCATTTCACGCAACATTAAGATAAGTTGCGATAATTTCCTCAGAAAGAAAATTGAGAAGGACTAGTTTTGCAAAGCCACCATTAAAGTTTCAAGTGTCATAACAACAGCCCCTTTTTAAAAGTAGCTGAATTCTATCATCTGTCGGATCTTTTGAACCATTGTCTGTCTACATCATTTTAGCATAATTAACATCACAGAATTACGTCATTGCTTGTGGGTGGGGTGTAGAAAATGTACTTTTCTGTTGCTAATAATCAATAGCCTTCTCTTAATTGTATATATAAATATACATACTGAAAGAATTCCGATCAGATAGTGAGAGTGTCATTTAGAATAACAAAAATAAAAATACCATGCATGTACATAAATTATCCTTGTTTAACAGTCCGTATCTTTTAATGTAGATGAAAATTAGTGGGATAAAAAGTTGTAATAATGTTTATAAATACTTTGTTATTCGTCGCCTTACGTATTATAGTATATATATCTCTCTCGTATCTACATAGAAAGTGTTTAACCATGCCGTTTTTCGACCAGACATGAAACATAATTTCAGATATATATTCTGTTGATCTATTCATTAATTTACATGTTTACACGAATAGTTAAGTTTCGTGACTGTTCGGTATAGATTTTTTGCGTGAATTGACTGAATACAAAATTATATAACCTGTGATTTACTGTTTAAAATACTTAGATGAAACTATATTGTAATTCAAATGGTCTTATTACATATAATAGTTTTTGGAAGATCTTAAACTTATTTTTTGTCTGTTTACCACCTCTCCATCAATTGATACTATAAGTACATTGGCACAGTCAAGGTATTTCAATCTTGATTAAAAGGGAATTTAAAAATAGTTTGAAGTGTTTCATGTGAAAATAAATCATGGGAATGTAATGAACCATAATGCAGATAAGTTTTATCAATGTTCTGCAACTTAATTCTTGCAGATAACACAAACACACACACAAAATAAAATTCACACTCAAAAATTGAAAAGAACTTAAAAAAGAAAATAACGAAAATTTTTTTTCAAACGTCTATTTCAACCCCCCTACACCCACCCCGCCTCCACCCCGTTATGACCCCCAAATTTTGTAAGAACCAACAGTATGTTGTTTTGAATATATGCAGCTAACCATAAGTTCTTCCATCAAAAATTCACAAAACTAAATTTTTAATAAGCTGAATTAGCCTTTAAAATGATTTATGTAATGGCTGTGAGGAATTGGAGGAGTGGGGCGGGGGTAGATGCCGTGATAAAAACCTTTGCAGTAGTAATATGCACTTAATGGTTTGTCCTGATTTCTGGCCGACTGGACTTTTTACAAAATCTTGAAAGTGTGTTGGTGTATACGACAGGTGTAGTATTCTATACAATTTATTTGTTAGTTTCAATCTGCCAGGAGGAGCTCATATTACGTTTTAGAAATATCACATTTGTCAAAAATATTATCATTAAAATTGAATTAAGGAATAACGCATTTAATTTGACCTACTTTATAAAGGTGTAAAATTCCCGTTTTTCAAATCTGTGTTGCTCATTGAGAGTGTTTTGACTTCTTACCAAAAGGTTACTTTAAAGGGAAGCCTTTCAGCCTTTCTCTCACAGAGTAGTATAGACATTCACAAGTTCTTGCGAGAACTTCTTTATTGTATGGATGTCGTCAACAAAATTGATCAGGATGGTAAATATGTGTGGATTATAACGCATACGTCGTACTTTTCTCTACACAGATTTATACCCTTTTGTTTGACAAGAATGAAAAATAATCATTCACCAGTTTTGATAGTTTTAAACCCGGGTAGTATCAGTTTTGTGTTGTGTGGGTGTGAGGACTTGTTTGTAACCGCTAGACAGTCTGTATAAGGTAGAGTGTTAAATGTAATTTTCTTCTTCAGTATTTTCTGTGTATGAACACCGGATCATGAGAATATTAGTTAAAATCTATGTGAATAGGGAACTGTCCTTGTCTGGTCAGAAGGATATAGAACACTTCCCGTTTTTGGACGGACAAATCAGCAATCTGCGAAAAATGCCACTTATATCAACCTCACGTTACCTAGAAGGTGTCGCTTTAATCGAATGTCAAAACGTAAAAACTGATTAAGCAGACCTTAATTAATTATCATGTCCCTGATTATTGTATCTTCTGAAGAAAATATTGAAAACGCCTTAATATACTCTTACCGTATAAATTTAAGCGGTGATCTTATTTACCGTAAGTACCTTTTGCGAAAAATAGTAATGCGCTAAAATGAGATACAGCAAAATTATCAACGCCTACAATATACGGATCAAACTTAGTCAAGAGTAGTCACATTATCAGTCATCCATTTAGTCAGGGTAGTGTGGGGAGGTTTTAACATCCCGGATGTCCTACTGGACCTGTGTAATAATAATTTTGAGAGAATTTCTCTACCATAGTAGATAATTTTGATGTTCAAAACTGGCCAAATGTTAGATGGGGTAGTATAAACAATGTCCACAGGTTCTTCTTTGAATAAAACACTGGTTTGCCGGTAAAAAATGAAAATACCAGGAGCACTAAAACCACACCTCCTACCCGGCGGCCATCTTTTTTCTCTTCCTGTGTAGTCACAGTATCAGTCATACACTTATAACATACATGTCGCTATCTATAACTTCACGATTGAATGAATGATGCTGACGTGTATGTTGAAAATATCTAATAATTATCATTACATCCGGTGGTTCGGTTGTTCTTACTTAAGTGCATCACTCAGTTGTTAAGTTACCAGCCTTTAGTGTTTGTTGATAATGAGGAAAGACATTAATCGAATGCCGACATAAACGAAACACTCTAAAATAAGATTAGATTAAACGAGGTCGTTTGAAAAATGTACAAACAATAGGATAAGGCCATGCGCTCCTGAACAGTAAGCGTCTTTTTCTTCATCTGCAGCATCTGCCGCGTAAATCAAGTCAGTAATGTTACGTTCTCATTGTAAGAGGCGAGCAAAGGCAATTACCAGCATCGAATATCAATTGGCGCAAAAATAGAACATTTCCAGTATAAGAATATTGATATTGACTGAAAACTGTGAACGATTACCTACACTACATATTAAGACAGGAATTACTGATAGGAAGATTATTTATCTTCAACAAAGGGAACTGTGAGATACGCTGGTACTTTCAAAGATTGTAAATTTGGAATATAGAGAAACGTGAATTATACCGAGAAACGTGAAACAATAGAAGTTACTTAATTTTGATGTTCACTTTTTGCAATATATACTTGTTACAGATTATACAGACTATTTAAGTCATCTTGAATAAACCTTGTTTCTATGTTTACATTGCTCAATCATATGTGTGTGTGTGTGTGTGTGTGTGTGTGTGTGTTTCTAAATAATAATTTCTGCTCTAATGTCCAGTATGGTTTATAGTTATAGCCAATCAAACAACACATTAATATTGTGTTTCAGCGGATGAGTGTGACAAACAGGAGGCTCGCACCTGTTTCATGTCTTACGCCAAGTACGTCACAATCGCGGTCAGTTTGAAAGGGAAACCCCGTGAACACATATGCCGGTAAGCCATTGAAAGCATTTATTTTTTACTAGATTTTGACCATGCTTAATTATCATTTACACACTCGGTATATTTCTAACATTCAAAAACACGTTATCTCTCACTCGGGACTGACATATTTAAAACTCTCTATCTTAGTTTAGTTTAAACAATGCTTTATCAAAGATTCGACATGTAAATATTATTGAAATAATTCAAATATTAACAAGAGGATTAAATAACAAGCTTAAAGCTTATGGGAAACCATCTCCTAATCAGTGTTTGGCATATATATATATGGCTGTTTCCCTTTACGCCAACTCTGCAGAACATCAAAGGGATTGTTTTTCTATTGTTCAAGATAATTGAATAATAAGAAATTCAGACATAATATAAACTTAATAGATTTTATTTATTTTATTAATATGACATTAATGATAGACCATATGAAGATTACAATTAATAAACATTCATAAGCATATTATCATTTAAATTAAGCACAGAAATCACTTTTTTATTTTTAGTTTTATAATGTAGCACTAAATTCAACATTTACATACTACATACAACACGTATGTAGCACTAATTAATATTCACATAAAGCACAGAGTCTATTTATCCAAGATGAAGTAGATGTGATGCTGAATCAGCGTAGGTCATCAGGTCAATGGTTCCGTTTCCGTATCTTTCTTTGAGTGTTGTAAGGCGGGGGTCAATGTTGCAGTACTTCTTCGCACGCGGTCGGGTGGTTCCTCCAGCTTCTCTCTGCATTCTGTTGATGACGTCGGCATTGTCTATTTCCTTGAATGTCTGTATGATGGCAAATATATTCGGATGAGCGTGTTTCACCTTCTTCTTTAGTTTCCCGTGCCAGGCTTCTAGGTTGTTTGTTGTTCGTGGTCCATCTGTTTGGAAGTGATTCCACAACGGCCTATCTCCTTCCACACACTGCTCTGTAACATAGTCTGTGAAAGGTGTTGTGTTCTGTGGTACTTCAGCGTCTTCTAGATCTTCTAGTGTCTGTAACCATACGTCTTCTATGCAGTCCATGGGTACCAGTGGTAGAACAGCTGCACGGCGGATAAGGGCCCTAACATCTTCGTTGTCCCGGTATAGAGTTTGCAGTCCAGTTGTCTGTGCTTTTTTCCATACACTCTGGATCAAATGGAAAAAAAAACAGCCTTTCATGGTGATTCCTGGGAATGTCTGGCGAATGGCGTTGTGTACTGCTACTTCAAAGTCGGCGAATGCATGGGTTGGGGCGAAAGGCAGGTACAGTTGAGTCATGTGTTCCTTGAGTAGGGTAAACAGTCGAGTGTCGATTCTTTTACTCTTTCCTGGTAGTAGCGCAAATACGACTGGCGTCATCCTTCCATCAATAACCACATGGATGCTGTAGATCTGATGAAACAAGCTCGGGCACGTGTAAAATGTTCCATCACAGTAGAATGTGTCGGCAGTTGAGAGATATCGTAGGTTCTCCGTAGTGGCGAAGGCTATAATTCGGTTCTGCTGGTCTCCGTCGTCAAAAAGAAGAAATCTGTCTCCGGTTGATGTTTCTGTCCACTTCCCTTCCAGTCTGATGTCAGAAAGAGTCTTTGGTAGCGCAGGAGTTTCCTTTCGGCGGGCTCTGTAGAGTGACGACTTGGCTGTATTGAAGGTAGGCAGTCGCTGTACCACCGCTTTGCAGTCTTCATCCCATTCTTCATCTCGGAGCTTGCGGAGTTCTTCTTCGTATATTGTTGGTATGGGTCTGACTTCTTCAAGGCATCTCTTGGTGATGCTGTTTCTGATCTGCTGTGCCACAACTTCTGCATGATCTGTTGGATGGTTGTGTTCCTGTCTTCCAAAAGCAACTGGTATGTTGTTAAGGGCAGAGAGGGATCCTCGACAAGAGTATTCACCATTTCTGCGTATAATTCTGTAGATGAAACCATTATAGGCTAAATTCTGGCCCCCTTTCTTGTTAATTACGAACTTCAAATTCAGCTATGCGTCTGCCATGTTACTTGATATGAGTGTTTCACTATGAATGTAAAGTATGATGCAGTCGCTGTATTTATACAGAGTGCAGTTGGCTTGGAGTGTTCAGTGTGATAAGTATTCAGGTTATCAACTTGGACTTCTCATCATCAGTTATAATCTGTGCTACAGTAGTTAAAACAACTAAATATAACAATAAATGGTGTGAAAGTATGAATATAAAGTATGATGCAGTCGCTGTATTTATACAGAGTGCAGTTGGCTTGGAGTGTTCAGTGTGATAAGTAATAATGTTTTTTTTCTATTGTTAAATAATATAATTTTCAAATAATTCTTTTGTTTTTATTGAACAATATAAATTTCAAATAATTCTTTTGTTTTTATTGAACAATATAAATTTCAAATAATTCTTTTTTTTATTGAACAATATAAATTTCAAATAATTCTTTTTTCTCCTCAAATTTAAATAATATACCATTCAAAAAAATCTTTTTTCCTAACATTTCAATTTAATTCTCAATTCAAAATCTGAAAATATCCCCATTTATGGCTAAATATTATTAAGTCACAGGTAACTACTCCATAGTAGCTGTTCCCCAGAGCCCCCATGAGGTGCCCCAATTTTGTTGACTTAAATGGTAAAAACAACACCAACTGCCATATGTGTTTTTAAGAAAGTTGGCGTAAAGGGAACACATATACTTATATATATATATATATAATATATATATATATATATATATGATGTTGTTTGACTGAACAAGGAATCCTGATGTCAACAATTATAGTACTGTCCAAGCACTGATAATGTGTTAATAACAATATAAATGTACAATTACAATGAGTGAAAATTACATAAAGATATAACTCAACAAAGTTTACATGTAGTTACATACTTCATAAACTAGCACACTAAGAAATTGAGTACATTGTTATTTCGTAGATAAGTACATTGTAAATACATAGGTATGTATGGGTAAACCTAGTAAAGGTTAGTGCGTTGTAACTATGTAGGTATGAACAGGTAAATCTAGTACAGGTAAGAACTTTGTATCTAAATAAGTATGGACGGGTACATTGTAACTACATAGGTATGAACAAGTCAACCTAGTTAAGTACTGTGCACTATATAAATTTATCCTTCAACTGTGTTTTCAAATACACCTGCCAATATAGTGAAAAATAACCGTATTTCAGCACGTGCGGTAATTCGACAGAATTATTATCTGAATTTACTTAAATATTACGTTTAGAAATATGAAAAGTTGTTGAAATAAGCGATTTTACACGTTGTAATGAAAAGTTTATTTATGAAAATTCATAAAATCGCTGTTATATCCGATGAAGGTTGGAATTATGTTTCCACGCGGAGCAATTACTTCGGCGTCCGTCATCAGGCAAAATTCAGCGTAACGTCAATGTCAGGTAAACACAGATTGAACAACAAGTCTGTTTAAGTTTCAGTAGTCTGATTTTCAATCAGCATTGCAGGATTAACAAAAACAAAACAAAAAAACCAGAAAGACAAAATAAAGCTTATATTTCAAGATACTGACCATGTATTCTTTATATAAAGGATTAAGTACCTTATTGTAATAACACAGGCCTAGTGACATAGTATAAGTATGTACACTGTAATCATATGAATATGTGGCTTAGTAAAGTTGAGAACGTTGTATCATCATACAAGTATGAACAGGTATGTATAGCAAAAGGTAAGTCATTGTAATTACATCAGTATCAACAGCTCTCCTAAGTAAAGTTATGTAGCCATGAACGGGTATTACAAGTTCATTGTGACTACGTAGGTGTATATACACAAGTACTCCTAGTGGCGTGAAGTTCATTACTTTGAAATACTACACAAAAATAAATAAAAATTTACTGTTCAATATAAATCCTTGGTTTATTATTACGCTAAGAAATACGGGTATCATGTTTCAGGATGAAAGCAGAAGCTTTGGCGTGCGAGGAGAAAACCAAGAGATGTTCCGAACAAATGTCGTCCTACCTGTGCCTATTTCAGTCATTGATGCACCACGTGTGTGGCAAAGGTACTGATTTTATTGTGTTGATAAAGTGACATTTAAAATGTGAAAGTATTTATCATTGATGAATATTTAGATTTGGTGACATGCGCATATTGTATGAACGGTTAAACTAGACTCCCTTACAGAGTTGTCGTTCTTCACTTATCGCATTGAACTCTGGGAGACATTCTCCCGTTCAGTTGTTCGCAGACGCGTATACGTATCATATAAGAAAAGAAAGATACCCAAGAACCTTGACGGTAACCTGAGTTACAACGCTTCTAACAACATGTCATAAAAAGTGTTAAAAAAGGTATATACCTTTCACTATATCGTACACACAATACAAGTGTAAATTGTGTATACATTAACTGCTGTCCCATGCTAAGGCTTCTAATAATCTTTCATCCAGGAACAGTAGAACATCTTTGAAATATCGGTAAATTTGTCCCACTTTTGTCCATGCCCAAAAGCCCATGGGAGTCAGTCAAGGTCAATATGTGCATCTCATCAAACTGTCGGGTTTTAGAATTAAAAAAAGTTCTAAACAAGTTCGAATTATTTCTTAAAGATAAACGAACTAGGCTCAAAAATGTAATATTCCGAAGTATACTATAGCAAAACTGTACCCCTCCTCAGTGGGAAATGTGAGATCCTGGGGTCATGGAATTTACAATTTTGGTAAAGCATCTGAAAGCTTTGCCATCCATGAAGAGTACTTGATTCTTAAAAACCTGGGATTTGAGAAAAAAAATTAATTCAATTTTACCCATTTGTGGCACCACCCAACAGCCCCTGGGGTCAGTCAAGGTCAATAAGTGCATCTCATGAAACTGTCATCATAAATTAATAATTTTAACAAGGTTTGAACTATTTCCAATAGAAAATAAACAAATAATGTTCAAAAATGTGATTTTCCTTTATAAACTACATTAAACTTTACCCCCTCCCCAGGGGGATATGTGAGACCCCAGGGTCATGAAATTATAATTTTGATGCACCTTTAACCATGGAATATTTTTGTAAAATGTCATCGAAATCAGTTCCGGAGTTTTCCAGAAGAAGTTTAAAATGTTAAAATTTTACGACGCACGCCATAGAACAAAAGGGGATTGCAATAGGTCGGTTGCCTCAAGGTGACCTAAAAATATTAGATATTCCCTTATAACTTTTTTCTGAAGAACCAAAAAACCAAGTTTCCTTTGATAAAATGTGTGTATGATGACTAACATGTTGAAACGATAAAAAGAGAAACTACCTAGACCCATATCCATTACAATAGCTATAAGGGACGGTTCATTGGCAAGTTCACATATAAGAACAAGAACAAGCAGGTACCTATAACGGAACCATCAAATCTAGGGATTGTTAGTATTAGTCGTTGACATTTTGCATGACAATCATGACGTTGCTGTCCAGAAATAGAAACTTCACTACAGAGAAATTGATATCATCATGTTTGATGCAGCTTGGTGGAAATTAAAAATGTCCATGAGATTCCTGATAGGAATATGTTGAGGTATATGTACCATGTACATGTTCAAGTAGTCTGTTGGAAGATCAAATCACCTTACAGTGAACCAGAAACCAGAAATCGGATTATTTTTTATGATTTTGTCCACCATTTATAGTTTTTTTTTAATTTGGACATATTTTCACAAAATGTGTCCCAGTGTTGTTTACACACAGATCAAACACAATCTGGGTCCAAAAGAGTATATGCGAATTTCCAACCTACAGTATTTTTTCCTTAAGATTTTGTGTGTTGATCTGGCACTGATATGATGGGTCAAATATCCTAGCGGTAACTTTATTATCATGAAAATTGTTCATAATTTTGTACACATTCATGAAATCTCCCCTGAGTCTCCTAGTATTGGAATGTTACCTACATCAGAAGTCCTGTATGTCCAATAAGCACATACATAATTTACCTCTTCTGTGATCAACACTTCATATTGGACATAGAATGCCAGAATGGTGTTATTTGGCCTTGTACCCATGACAACAGTCTAATAATTGATCTGTTTGTATGGTTTTTAGTTATGTTAGAGATGTCTATAAGCTTAATTGATATTGTTAATGAAATCTTTTCTAGCAAATGAAGGAAGTTTTGGGAGTGGTGAAATCCGCAACAGTGAAGAGGATTTTGGCAGCTTTGACTTAGATGATGTTGATTGGACAGCGAACAGTGATAGTGGACGCAGATCAGGTGAAAGAGGCAGCAGATCACATGAAAGTGGACGCAGATCAGGTGAAAGAGGCAGCAGATCACATGAAAGTGGACGCAGATCAGGTGAAAGAGGCAGCAGATCACATGAAAGTGGACGCAGATCAGATGAAAGTGGAAGCAAATCAGATGAAAGTGGAAGCAGATCAGATGAAACTGGAAGCAAATCAGATGAAAGTGGAAGCAGATCAGATGAAAGTGGAAGCAGATCAGTTGAAACTGGAAGCAAATCAGATGAAAGTGGAAGCAGATCAGATGAAACTGGAAGCAAATCAGATGAAAGTGGAAGCAGATCAGATGAAAGTGGAAGCAAATCACATGGAAGTGGAAGCAGATCAGATGAAAGTGGAAGCAGATCACATGAAAGTGGAAGCAAATCAGATGAAAGTGGAAGCAAATCACATGGAAGTGGAAGCAGATCACATGAAACTGGAAGCAGATCAGATGATAAAGGAAGCAGATCAGATGAAAGTGGAAGCAAATCACATGGAAGTGGAAGCAGATCAGATGAAAGTGGAAGCAGATCAGATGAAACTGGAAGCAGATCAGATGAAAGTGGAAGCAAATCACATGGAAGTGGAAGCAGATCAGATGAAAGTGGAAGCAGATCAGATGCAAGTGGAAGCAAATCACATGGAAGTGGAAGCAAATCAGATGAAAGCGGAAGCAGATCAGATGAAAGTGGAAGCAAATCACATGGAAGTGGAAGCAGATCAGATGAAAGTGGAGGCAGATCAGATGAAACTGGAAGCAGATCAGATGAAAGTGGAAGCAAATCAGATGAAAGTGGAAGCAAATCACATGGAAGTGGAAGCAGATCAGATGCAAGTGGAAGCAGATCAGATGAAAGTGGAAGCAGATCAGATGATAGTGACAGGAGATCCTCGGAAATGGACAGCAGTTCCAATGAAGAAGAAGAGGATGGCAGTTGTTCTCCAACATGTGACCTCCAGGCCTCAGCAGTATGCTTCCTACAGTTCATGGATGTTTTGTCTCAACAATCCATTACTAGAATCTGTAGGTAAGTTAAAAACACATTGTAATATTTATCTTGTGAATTATCAAAATCAAAAGTATAATAAAAAAAAAAAAGCTCATTTCCCTTAAGTCAAAATATTCCTTTGACAAGATTAACAAAATGTTTTGCCATTTTCTTTTTTTTCATGAGTAAACAGTGGTTTTCACTTTTGATAAGTCAGTAAGAGGTTTATTTTTAGACTGATTTTGCACTTAGAAATAAGGACACATGTATGTATATTCTGTAATTGTGTCTTCTTTGACCTGTAACATTTAACCCTTAGTGCTGAAAGGCTATGGTACTGGTCTTTCAAAACTTTATATCAATTTTATTGTTTCTGTGGAGTCTTATTTCACCATTTTTTTTAATTTCTATATTTTAAGGCATTTTGGTACAGTAGTACAAAATATCATTTTAAAATGGAGCTGTACTGAGCATCTAAAGACAGTCTCTTTACAGACAGTTGCTGTTGTCAGCCTTACACATACATCCTTATGCAAGGTCAGCCTTGGAGATTTTACAATAATTGTATCTGCTATTCTTTCTCTTAACAGACAGTCAGTGTGGTCAGCAAAGTGTATGTCCTCAGCTGTGGTAGGATGCCGAGCTGCTCAAAAGCACGCTGTCATGGCGCTGGTGAACAAGATCCTCTTAACTCGTGATGAATATTGTGGGTCAAGGTCATGTGAACTGGAAAAAGCTGCAGCTTGTCTTGAGGAGGCGGGTACAACAATAAGAATACTACTTAAAGAGCTGACTCTGGCACCATTGCTGTGTGGGTAAGGACATTGATCGGTAGATTTTAGCTCACCTGAGCTGAAGGCTCAAGTAAGTTTTTGCTATGGGGCTCCTTCCTTCATCCATTGTGCGATGTATATAAACTTTTCTTGGCAGGTTTAAATGAAATGTCACGTGAATGATCAGTACAAGGTGCTGGTCAATTTCTATCAAGTTTTAAGTGAAAGTGATTTTCAAGATGGCCACCATTTTTCCCACATTTAGAATCTGTTTTGAACTAATGATTCAAATACTATTTGAATGATATTGATGAAATTAAGTAGGAATAGTCAGCAGATAATTTTGTATAAATTGTTGATTTCATATTCATAGAAGTGCAAATATGGCCACCAGAGCAATTTTCTTTTAATAAGCCATGGAATAATGATGCATATGCACTGTAGACTGACCTATCTTTTTTGGAGGGATTTCTTGGCAGTTCATTGTAAGTACACATTATGGAGGTGATGAGGTGGATAAAATGAGTGGTGGAATTTTAATTCATTTGTATTTTTTGTCTCTCTAAGCTACAACCAGGATATGATGTTAGTTGCCATTCCAAGTGGACTTCTGTTAATAACATCTGTGTCATTGAAACTGTTCTTATCAGACTAACTGTTAGAACTTGTTGTGAGGGAAAATTGATAACTGTTTATAACTTTATATATATTAAAATAACTTCAAAATACATGTCAAATTAAGCATTATCACTTTCATTTCTGAGTCTTCATGATACTTAAAAAATTGGTGTGTCATTTGTTGTTGTTTTAAGAAATTTCAATCTTTACATATAAATATAAATATATATATATGTACATCTGTTCTGTGACTTTTAGGTCAGAAACTGACAAGCCAGTGTTGTGTATTGTCAGAATTGGAAGAATCATAACTTGATTTGAAATTGTTTATTGATCAGTATGTGTAGTACCAAATATTGATCGAAACTGGTGACTTATTTGACATGTGACCTTTGGTGACTTATGTATTAACCTTTTACTTGACTTAGTATTGTACTTTCGCAATATTGATTGACATTGATATTTGACCTGTGACATTTAGTGACCTATGTTTTAACCTTTAACCTTGTACTTAACTTTATATTATACTTTTGCAACACTGATATTGATAATTGACCTGACATTTGGTGACCTGTGTATTAACCTTTAACCTTTTACTTGACTTAATGTTGTACTTTTGCAATATTGATTGATATTGATAATTGACCTGTTACATTTGGTGACTATAACTTGACCTTTGACATAGGTTTACATTGTAATCAGACATGCAAATGAAAACTTATACAGTATTGATTGATAGTGATGACTTTATCCTTTGGTGAACTCTTATGTTGACCTTTTGATATTGGTGTATGACTTTCAATAACTGAAATTTTAATTGGTAATGGGAATGTATGGTCAGGGTGACTTTGGGCCAATTGACTATTGTCATTAAATTGAAAAATATTCCATATTGATTACTATAAATGACCAAAAAGACAGATGGATGGACAGACAGACAGATGGACTGACAGTGACCACTTGCTGATTCGAGTTGACTGCAGTCATTTTTGTTTTCTTCTGACATGATTGTATTCATTTATAACCTTCCCCCTCCTCATTGTCATATCCTCATATTCATCTGCCCATCATCATTTATATCTGATTAATCATCTTCAATTTGACTTACCATTTTAATCTTTTGTGATAATATAACCATTTATTTTTTTGTAGCATTTGTCTTTTATGGTTTTGTTTATTTGATGTTAATTCGTTTTGGATCACTGCAAGTTTCACCAGTTGATGACCCTAATGACCTTTTATGTGTTGACAGGTCATTAAGATTGCATAATAATTTTTTCCCCATTTGACAAACCTTTCCTGAAGGCCATGACTTGTCATAACTTTGTTATAAGATATGGAAATGAAAAAGCATTTTAATATTGATAAGAATTTATGGCCATGGGTCATTGATTAACATACATCTGTAGTATAATCATATGTAGAGGGGTGGTATAACTTTGCAAGTTTAACACCCTTGCAATAGCCACAGCCAAGACCAAAATACCAAGGTGATAGGGGTTGAGTTTTAATGAGATATTAACAGAAATAAAGAGTAGTCAAGAAAGAAAGATATAATTTACCAGAAGTATCTGTATTACCAGGTACTATGAAAATGTATTGAAATAGCATATTAAGTTGATTAAAGGAAATTTTAAATATTTACCAGTATGTGTAAAGTGTTTCACTTTAGGTGTAGGGTGGATTAACTGGTCCTTTGGTCAGGTGTGTGTTTAGACCCCTAGGCCTATTGTTATAATTTATTACAACATTTAAATCATTTTGTATCCATTGAAATTCCCAGAGTGACGGCAACATTGTCCAATCCTCTCCATTTCAGGTTTTTATTCGCAGAGTAGGTTGTTTACATGTTTTGAATCCAAGCAATCCGTCATCAGAACAACAATAACATATTATAGTGTGCCACCCTCTTTGCTTTGATATGTATCCGTTGTGTCAAAGTACTTCACAAATATCAAATAGAAATAATCATGATCCATCTGTGCAAAGTAACTCTTATAAAGACTACATCTAAAAAAAATCCCTTGATAGCATTTTGTAAAAAAGAGGGAAGGATGGAACTTTTTGAGGAGTAATCAAATCTCATGATTTTAATCATTTACCCCAGTCTTTTTAATCTGTTATCTTTACAGGAATTTAAAGGGAGCTTTAGCTTGTGTTTACAATCACGCTTCCAATTGTGAGACAAGAGACTTTTCTTTAATGGAAGATAACGATGATGAGCACATGGAAATGGATGACAACATAGGACGAGAGAACAACTCCTCCACAGAAGTTACTTCAGCAGAATCAAGAGGAGATAACTCTAGCACCACACAGGCACAGGTCAATGTCACCAACGAGTCTGGGGACGATGGAATGGATGAGATATCCTCGCAAGGAAATAATAGCATTAATGCTGAAATGTTGATGGCTCATCTTCATCTGATAGGTGTAACAGCCTATGGTATATGTAGGGAGCAGACTCTTGAAAAGGATATGATGAAAGGGGCATGGTTGGGAGGAGATCTGGCCTTTAGTATTCTACTGGGCTTACCCTACACAAGATCAAGGGATGTATGTGGGTAGGTATAAAGGGTAAAGCACATACAGGAAAAAAGGTCAAATGGCACAAACTTAATGTTGAAGTACCAGGTAATAAGGTAATGGATTAATATATAAACATACACAGGAAACACAGTAAGGTTTGTTTTAGTGTTATTACACAGTGTAGTTTTTATATTTAATAACTGTTCATCTAAAAAGCTCTTAGAACCATTGCATAATTGAATTATATATTAAGACACTGCTACTTATTTACCGGGTAAGACTATTTCTGGTCAACTAAGCATGGAACCAGGAGGAAGACAATTTTTAATACAAAATGTGACTTCTAATCTTTACATTTGACAAGAGGAAAAAATGGGGATAAAGATTGTTCATTAGAACGATGAGAAGTGCTTATGATCAGTATAAAACTCTTATATTAAATGTAGACACTGAATTTACTATATAAGTCTCAGAAATTCCACAAACTCTAATTTCTAATTTAACGAGTTGAACTGATTTCCCTTTTTCAGTCAAGTTTCGATACATGAGGAATCACAAGTCATCATGACAGGAGGGAATTTTGCAAAGTGTAGAAATAGAAACTATGGTCTCTTTGAAGATACTGGTAGAAGGGACTATGATCTCTTTGAAGAAACTGGTAGAAGGGACTATGTTCTCTTTGAAGAAACTGGTAGAAGGGACTATGTTCTCTTTGGAGAAACTGGTAGCAGGGAACAATCTAGTAGCGCAGAAAGTATGGGTAGCAGTGAAAATTCTGCTAATAGCCGAACAAGTGGAAGCTCATTTAGAATGTCAGAAAGTATGGAAAGTAGTCAAGCTTCTGGAAGTAGGGAAAGTCATCAAGATTCTGGAAGTAGGGAAAGTCATCAAGATTCTGGAAGTAGGGAAAGTGGAGAGTCACGAGAGAAAGTTTATTGGGTGAATTATGGATACAGAGAAGACTACTTCAATAAAGTGTCAGATGATTTCCTTCAGGGTCTACATAGAGATCACAAATCCTCTCAACAGATATTTCATCATATCATTAGTGACACATGTGTAAACCCAAGGGCGGTAGATGATTGTCCCTCTGAATCTGACGAAGTGATAGGTGCCATGGATAATGCCACCACAACTGCCACTCCGACCACTGCAAAGTGCGATTTTGAAGCAGGAAAGACGTGTGTTGTAGTTTCGAATGTCCATGGGATGGCACTGGAAGTTTACTTGTCCAACTGGAAGAATGAGGAAGCAGTTCGAGAAATGTGCTTGTGAGTAAATTGATTTGATATATCAAAAGTGACCATTTTGTATATGGTTTCTCAAATAGAGTTGACTGTGGGAAATATGTTGCAGATTTCTGTACCTTGTTTGAAGTTTTAAAGTGAATCACAATTCGATGTCATAAAAGAATATCTTGAAATCTCAGCTAGAAAAGTTATCTTGCCTAAAATTTGTTTCCTGCTGGTCACGCAGCTGTAAATTTTGTAGAATTAGAAGATATTGAATTGAATTAAAATGTTTATGCTGAAGATGTATTCAGTTACTGCAAATAGTAATCTCCTTGATTCTCGCATTAAAGAGTACATGCATGCAGTCTCCGTGTAGGTCATCCTTCACTCTATATGTTGTTATGCACCTATAATAAGTATTTCCTTGTTACAATGTGTTATAAATGATTTTTTACATTTGTTTGGATAGTGAGGTCCATAGAACTCTGACATGTGCTTATAACAATATCATCGGCTGTGACCGTAACCAAAAGAACCTGGTCAATAATGCAATTCACAAACTACTGTACATGGTGGGAAACCAGTGTGATGATCAGTTACCTTCAACCACGATGCCACTGGCTCCGACCTTACCCGCTCCCACTCAAACCCCAAATAGGTGTCCAGAGCCGAAACCTAAGTGTAGGATTGGGGACATTCAAGAAGAATGTTTCACACAGTCAGAAGTGTCTTGTGAGTAAGTATCAGATTGGATGACTGTGTTTAAAATCATGAATGGTAAGTTTCAGGTACAAATACTTGTGTTTATTGTATGATGCAGGTTTTAATGCATAATGATTGTATTATTATTATTATTACAAGATTTTATTGACAAATGGAGGAGTTGATATGAGTGTATAACACTGATGACAAGTCTTCCTATTTTTTTCTGACAGTATCTCGCCATGGCTACGGTAGAAAATGCAGCTGTAATTTCTGTGTATGTATATTTGTATTTTCTTCTTTACTTTGGTAAGTTTATTGTTTTTTCTGATTGTACATGTTTTTATTTATTTTGTTTCAGTTCCTTCAATTCAACATTTCATTGTGTTGGTGATCTTGTAAGACCCTGTCAAGAGATGCAGACCTCAGTGGCTACATTCATGTTAGATAACCTGAACCGGCCTCAAGGCTGTCCAGAAAATGACCCAACTGTCCATTTTGACTTTCCCTCTGGTGACTCTTCCATACTTGCTAAATGTTCGCTTCAGGCTGCCAAGGAGTTCCGTTTGGCCATAGGATCATTCAGTGAACCAACTCAGAGGCTGTGTATGACTTTCTGGAGTTTTACTGAATGTCATGCAGATCTGAAACTTCCATTGGCCTCTAAATACTTGCTAGGTCGTTCACAGGCTCTATTTAATGACTTCATTTCCAAACATTGTATGGCTATAAATGATGAAGATGGGATGGATATGGCAGAAGGTAAATTCCATGTATCTGATAAGATACATCTTATTTTACCTAAATATTTGGATCTGTTTTCCAGTCTATTGAGGACAGTTATCAATGTTAGCTCTCAAAAGTGTTTCTGGTTACATGAAGCTTATCTGCTTGAAGAGCTTGAGGTCAGCATGCACTGTACGTCTCTGTTGTCCAATTGGCATAATTTTTCCCATAAAATCACATCTTTTAAATAACCAATATACCTATGGTCATGACTTAGAACAAGCAACATTCTGAGATAAAGGCATTGTAAGTTATACTTATTCTGAATAAAGAAAATGTCCAGGGTTATGATATTGGTGGAAGCATTGGGACAGAGCTATAAAAAGCTGTCAACTTCATTTGAAAATTACTTTGTCCCACTTTCAAGATCCCTTGTGAAGATTTTGTGAAACAATTATTTCTGGTACCTGTCCTCATTTCTTTTTATATCTAATCTATTATATCTATTACTTAATGCTTATTTCTATTACCTAACATTAAATTTTGTCTGGTCCATTACTTAATGCTTATTTCTATTACCTAACATTAAATTTTGTCTGGTCCATTACCTAATGCTAGTTTCTGTTACCTAACATTAAATTTTGTCTGGTCCATTACTTAATGCTAATTTCTATTACCTAACATTAAATTTTGTCTGGTCCATTACTTAATGCTAATTTCTGTGACCTAACATAAAATTTTGTCTGGTCCATTACTTAATGCTAATTTCTGTTACCTAACATTAAATTTTGTCTGGTTTATTTAAAGTCTATTACTTAATGCTAATTTCTGTTACTTCTCAAGGCATAACCAACTCCCTGCTTGAAAGATACCTAGATGACTTTGTCATATTTTGCTTTATTATTCTGAAGGAATTCAAATCAAATAAAAAACTGAAAAAGACAGCAGTTAAAGTAAACAACTTTCTGTTCATGTATAAACAGCGGTCCCATCTTACATTCACACTCTTACTTGACTGTAGAAGGTTCAAAATGATGATAGAGGAGAAGTTTAGATAGAGTGAAGTAAGTGTAAATACAACTAACTACGTTGAACTTTGAACCTTTTTTTAATCCCTATTTGATCTAACTTGACCATAGTGCTGACCATACTGCTAATTAACTTCGGTCAATTAGAGTAAACACCATGTTTAAGTAGGGTCAGTAATGGTGAACTATGGTCAACTACATTCAAACTGCAGTCACCGAAGCACCTTTGTAGAATTGTAGAGATGTTTTGAAGAAGATGAAAACTTTTACTAACCAAGGCAAATTAAAAAGTTTTTTGAAGCTCTATCACATTTATGACTATGTAGAACTATGATTTAACTATATCTGACCATATTTAACACCTTTAACAAAAGTCAAGTACAATAATCCTATAGTATAGTTCTCTACATTCTTGACCATGAGATGTGATCACTGCTTAAAGAGTAATGAAAAATATTCAGCACTTACTGCAACTCAAACTATATACCTGTTACTTGTTTGATGAACAGAGGCTGCTCCAGTATGCGAGCAACCATTAATGATTGGACCCTGCAAGGCTGCTTTTCAACAGTTTTTCTATAATTCCACTTCTCAAATGTGTGAACTGTTCATATATGGTGGATGTGATGGAAATGATAACAGATTTGATAACATCACAGAATGCC
The DNA here is from genome assembly GCF_031769215.1 of Ylistrum balloti. NCBI lineage: Eukaryota > Metazoa > Mollusca > Bivalvia > Pectinida > Pectinidae > Ylistrum > Ylistrum balloti. Next base: position 126,101 of record NW_026782174.1, on the reverse strand, counting down.
AAGAGAAGTGTGTTAAAGGTGAGTTAATGCAAACATCATCATTGTTGTGCCTTTTTAATTTTGGGACTGATTAGGGAAAAAAATTGTCCGATAAGTGACCATCTTGGATTTTGACAATAAAAGTTTGTCATTACTATTTTCTAAGATGTACAAGATGGACCTTTTTCAAAGCTAATATGTAGATTCTTGACCATAAGAGAAATTTTCAAATTTCATAAAAACAAGAACAAAAATTGAGAAAAAAGGCCTTGTGTGAGATAGTTTTAAAGAGCGAATTAAGATCAAACAATGGTGGGCACCAAGATCTCTTTAAGATCTCTTGTCTAGTTTTCAGAATCTAGCATATTTTTTTACCTGTGGTTTTGTTTACCATAATGATTGAATATACATGTATAATTTTTTTTTCAGTTATACAAGTCTCGGGGTAAACAACTTTGCAAATAGAGAAATAATTGTTATTCTAGAGGATAAATGTTACTTCTACTTTAAACAGTTACATCATTTGATACATACCTTGAAGTTTCAATATGGGAAAGTCTAAAATAAGAATGTTATTTTACAGATGAAATGTCGGATGGTGAATGTAATTTGTCAAAAGCATCTATTTGTCTATCCACACACCTACTTAAGCTGTTTACCAAGTTGTTCATGCCTTTCTCCCATCAGTCTGTTATATGTAGGTAAGTTGTCTTTTGTATTTTGTTTCCATTGTCTGCATAAAGTTTATAACTATGATATTTGGACCAACAAATTGCCATATTATTTATACTGTGAAGAAAAACTAAACATATGCAGATAGTAAAAAGCTCATTTTCAGCTTTTTCACTGTCTATGGAGCCCTTAACCTATCTTCAACAAGAGGAAATTTGATGCAGATTTTGAAGATGTAAGTATTTGACACTTTATATTATTCCTGACTGAACTAACCAAATGTTTTTCTCTTCGCAGTGGGTATGATGAAGTGAAAGAGTGTGTTAGGGAGTCAATGATGGGCTGCTCTTCTTCTGCCAAGCTACATCATGTTCGTGCCCTAGAATTGTATGAATCTGTGTACCAGTGGGCATGCCCCTTGATTCGTCCAGAGATTCCCAATATACACAGTTGCCTCCCTCATATAGCCAAGTCCAGTCTGCAGTACTTCAGTGTAATTTTAGCAAACACTGGGAGCTACAATATCAATGAAACCTGCAAGTAAGAGCAAAATACAGATCATCATCATCAGACTGTTTGTCACACACAATGTCACCAAACAAGATGTCAGGGTCACAATGTCAAGTTTATGATACATGTATCAAGGTCACAATATCAGGTTTATGATATGAAGGTCACAATGTCAAGGTCATGGTACATGTATCAAGGACACATTGTCAAATTTATGATACATGTATCAAGGCCACAGGTTTATTATATCAAAGTCATTATACCTGTATTAAGGTCACAATATCAGGTTTATGACATCAAGGTCATAATGTCAAGGTCATGATACTTGTATCAAGGTCACAATATCAGGTTTATGATATGAAGGTCACAATGTCAAGGTCATGATACCATAGTCACAATGTTGCCATCACTGCTTCTCAACTAATACTAAAAAGAGTTAGATAGATGGGATAATTATCAATTGTCATCGATATATGGAAAATGCATTTTGGTTTTAGGTGTGATAAAGTAATCATCATTATTCAATATGGAAATCTGCTTCAAGCTTTGTCATTTTTGGTTAGATTTGCCAGCAAATGATAAGCAATATAAGTTTTGATATTTCTTTGTAATTATTGCAGATACATTGTCATATACAATATACATAATTACCTCTCCAAACCTACAAAGGAAACACAATCTTGCTATACTGGTAATTGATGAACCAACACACAATATCTTTCCATCATGCCTAAAAAGACATTTTGCTGTTTTCTTGGTTTACAGCTTAATCGGCCTATACTAAGCATGTTATGAGATCGATTATGAAATAGGTAAATCCATCTCCATGACAGTATGAAACTATTAGAAAGTAAAAACCAATAGAAAGCATGGCCGATGAGATTTGGTAAATTAATGATTTTTATGCTCCCCAAAAGGAGCGCATATAGTCGCTGCATTGTCTGTCTGTCCATCCATTCATCTGTCATAATTTTGTCCAGAGCATAATACAAAAACATTAAGAGGTATCAACATAAAACTTCATGTTGGTTGATCACAGTGAAGAGAAGTGCAGTGCACAAAAACCATCACTTTCTTTTGCATAAATTAGGAGTTATTGCCCTTTGTTATTTTTCATACAATTTTGTTCCAATCAGGGAGCATAACCCGTCTCTGATGGCCCTTGTAAACTGACTGCTAGCATAGTACTTTTTGTATTAAATTTTTCTTGCTGATTTTCATCAGGTTCTTGGGTTAGAAATGTTTCTTGCATTTACACTGATACTGAAATCTTTTGGGAGCTAAATTCTCCAATTTTTCTATTTTTCAGGGAGCTAAGTTATGCACTTTCTGTCGTACATGCCACAACATTAAACTGCTCAGAATCCCAGAAGGATGAGATTGGTGATTTTCTGAGTGACTTAAGGCCGCTCATCGGTGACATGTGCCCTGCCATTACAAACGTTGTCCATTGTAATGGTAACTCCTCGTACCTGGTGGAGGATCCAGGGGAGAAAAACCTGTCATGTTCTACACTACCAGTTTCCTGTGATACCCATGATTGGGTACAGTGTCTTCCCAGCACATGGAATGAGACCACAATTTGTGGGTGAGCAGAAACTGACTTTACCCTAAAATGTAAAAATATAGTTTATCTGAAAGTAAACACCTTGTGAAAAGTCAAACTCCAGACATTATGATACGTTGTAATTCTAAATCAATGAAAGAGGCTTTATTGAAATAGAAAATGTTGTAAATTGATCGGTGATTTGAAATGTATTTAAGAATTTTGCAATAATTTTCAAAATCTTGTAGAGATCAGTTTTATCTAATTAATCCAATTCATCAATTAAATAGTAAGATTATTCCACAAAATTGAAGAAAACAGTCTTTTTTTCAAATAATAGATTGGTATATTTTCAAATATTGTGGAGGGGAAAAAACAGGACCATTAAGGAGGGTCAAAATCATACATAATGATGTATTATATCTTTTAACAGGTTACATTGATTTTTTTTATTTATCTGACTGCAATTCACAATGATGTACATTCATCTTATCTGGTAACAAACCCACAGGGCCAACACATTACAGGACATGTCCAGAAAGTTAACACATTTTGTCTAACTCAAAGTCTAGGATTGGGGTTATTACAGGACTAGTCCAGAAGGTTGACATATTACTTCTAACTCAAAGTCAGGGGGTGGGGATTATTACAGGACTAGTCCAGAAGGTTGACATATTACTTCTAACTCAAAGTCAGGGGGTGGGGATTATTACAGGACTAGTCCAGAAGGTTAACACATTACTTCTAACTCAAAGTCTGGGGGTGGGGATTATTACAGGACTAGTCCAGAAGGTTAACACATTACTTCTAACTCAAAGTCTGGGGGTGGGGATTATTACAGGACTAGTCCAGAACGTTAACACATTACTTCTAACTCAAAGTCAGGGGGTGGGGATTATTACAGGACTAGTCCAGAAGGTTAACACATTACTTCTAACTCAAAGTCAGAGGGTGGGGATTACTACAGGACTAGTCCAGAAGGCCAATATATCACTTCTAACTCAAAGTCAGGGGGTGGGGATTATTTCAAGACAAGTTCAGAAGGTTAACATATTACTTCTAACTCAAAGTCTAGGATTGGGCTTATTACAGGACAAATTCAGAAGGTTAACACATTACTTCTAACTCAAAGTCAGGGGGTGGGGATTATTACAGGACTAGTCCAGAAGGCCAATATATTACTTCTAACTCAAAGTCAGGGGGTGGGGATTATTACAGGACAAGTTCAGAAGGTTAACACATTACTTCTAACTCAAAGTCAGGGGGTGGGGATTATTTCAAGACAAGTTCAGAAGGTTAACATATTACTTCTAACTCAAAGTCAGGGGGTGGGGATTATTACAGGACAAGTTCAGAAGGTTAACACATTACTTCTAACTCAAAGTCAGGGGGTGGGGATTATTTCAAGACAAGTTCAGAAGGTTAACATATTACTTCTAACTCAAAGTCAGGGGGTGGGGATTATTACAGGACAAGTTCAGAAGGTTAACACATTACTTCTAACTCAAAGTCAGGGGGTGGGGATTATTTCAAGACAAGTTCAGAAGGTTAACATATTACTTCTAACTCAAAGTCAGGGGGTGGGGATTATTACAGGACAAGTTCAGAAGGTTAACACATTACTTCTAACTCAAAGTCAGGGGGTGGGGATTATTACAGGACTAGTCCAGAAGGTTAACACATTACTTCTAACTCAAAATCAGGGGGTGGGGATTATTTAAAGACAAGTTCAGAAGGTTAACACATTACTTCTAACTCAAAGTCAGGGGGTGGGGATTATTACAGGACAAGTTCAGAAGGTTAGTTACTAACTCAAAGTCTAGATTGGGTTAACACATTATTACATTACAGGACAAGTCCAGAAGGTTAACATATTACTTCTAACTCAAAGTCTAGGATTGGGCTTATTACACATTAACACATTACTTCTAACTCAAAGTCTGGGATTGGGCAAATTCAGAAGGTTAACACATTACTTCTACTCAAAGTCTAGGATTGGGCTTATTACAACACATTAACATATTACTTCTAACTCAAAGTCTAGGATTGGGCTTATTACAGGACAAGTCAAGAAGGTTAACACATTACTTCTAACTCAAAGTCTAGGATTGGGCTTATTACAGGACAAGTCCAGAAGGTTAACATATTACTTCTAACTCAAAGTCTAGGATTGGGCTTATTACAGGACAAGTCAAGAAGGTTAACACATTACTTCTAACTCAAAGTCAGGGGGTGGGGATTATTACAGGACAAATTCAGAAGGTTAACACATTACTTCTAACTCAAAGTCTAGGATTGGGCTTATTACAGGACAAGTCCAGAAGGTTAACATATTACTTCTAACTCAAAGTCTAGGATTGGGCTTATTACAGGACAAGTCAAGAAGGTTAACACATTACTTCTAACTCAAAGTCTAGGATTGGGCTTATTACAGGACAAGTCAAGAAGGTTAACACATTACTTCTAACTCAAAGTGAAGGATTTAACTTTTATTCAGAGCAATAAGCCCTAATGGCCAACACATTCACTTTTTTTTTCGCTTATTCATGGATTGAACTATGTACATAAGAAAAGCTCAAACGACCAACACATTCCATTTTATTCAAAGTTTGTCTTATTACAGGACAATAATATATATAGCTTTGGTTTGAATTTTTAAGTAATGGCATACATGTAAGTGGGCTTATCACTGGGGAAAGTTTTTTCTTGTGAGATTACTATGATAATAATGTACAAATGTTATGCTAAGAAATTCAAAAACACATTTTTATTAGGTGTTGCATTTTGGTTTAGAGTCAACCAATAATGTTTTATACAAAAACACTCAAGCATGACTGAAGTTTACGATTTATTGATGATTGTAAACATGTTGTTATATGTACATGGAAAACATTATTTTTTTGGCGCAAACAGGGGCAACTCACTCATAAGCACCTAATAAAATAAGATAACAAGCTTGACTCTGTGACATCAGAGAAGTACAGTGAAGAAGGCAATCGGCTAGACTCCATATAAGAGAAGTACTTGACTCTGAAGAGACTCGGCTCAAAGAGAAGTGACTTGACTCTGACTTACTAGGTATATGGAGTAGCTGCCTTCAAACACGGGACAAACTTGACTTCTAGGGTAACCAATGAGGAGACCCTTGGAGAAGCTTGACTTAACTTCTAAAGCATAACTAAGAATATGTAGTGATCACCTAATAAAACTGAACTAACGAGCTTGACTCTGTGACATCAGAGAAGCACAATGAAGAAGGCAATCGGCTAGACTCCATATAGGAGAAGTGCTTGACTCTGAAGAGACTCTGCTCAAAGAGAAGTGACTTGACTCTGACTTACTAAGTATACGGAGTAGCTGCCTTCAAAAACTAAGTTAACGAGCTTGACCCTGTGACATCAGAGAAGCACAGTGAAGAAGGCAATCGGCTAGACTCCATATAAGAGAAGTACTTGACTCTGAAGAGACTCAGCTCAAAGAGAATTGACTTGACTCTGTGACTGCGTATACGGAGTAGCTGCCATCAAACACGAGACAAACTTGACTGCTAAGGTAACCAATGAAAAGACCCTTGACTCTGTAATGATTCAGAGAAGTGACTTGACTCACATAAGGTCCTTGGAGAAGCTTGACTAAACTTCTAAAGATATTAAGTATATGAAGTGATTGAGGGAAAAAATTCCCCAAGAATTTATAAGCCAAAAATGAGCGAGTAATTCAGTGTTATGAGCGAGTGCCCCCACCAATAATGTATAGATTTTGGGAGATAAAAGACTTTCCTGTAAATCAATATACAACAATGTGAGTAATCTTACATAGAACTGATGTTTAATTGTCGCTCTAATTTGTCTGTCTTCAGAGCAACACAGATGGCCACATGTATATCAAATTTTATCCGCGGATGTCACGACTCGGATATCGCAGTTGTGTATGAGGAATTCACAGCCTTTCTCAGTCAAACCTTTACATTAGGTATTGTCAAACCATGTGATGTTGGTGTCATCTGGCCATCAACATTTGACCCAGAGAGGGGAGCTGGAAACTGCACACAACAGTTTAAGGAAGATCTGGAGGAGAAGTATTTGTTATCACTAAATCTAGACCGCAGTATTCTATGTTCTTTGTTTACTGACTTGATGGAGTGTATGGATGAAGTGTCCTCTACTCAACCTCTTGTCTCACAACGACTTGCACAAGTCCTTGGAAGCAAACTGAACTCCCAACTATCAGAATTGTGTCAAGCTGGTAAGATCTCTAAACAGTCAATCATGACAGTCACCATGAGACTGGCAGGGGCACTCATGTGACTCTTAACACATCTTGTATTTTATAGGCCAAAAAATGGCCGAAACATAGGTCATCAAGTCATCAATATTGTCATGCCATCATAATTTGTTTGGTGATTAAAACTCTTAAACATGTCAAGATTTGTTCAAGCATGGTGGAGTAGTTGCATTATGTTGCTGACAAGAATGCCCTCAAGAACAATCTAGATGGACCTTTTTGGTGTTACTGACTTTTAGAGAAGTGGACTATTGACAACATAGAGGGCCAGGGAGATGAGACTCTGATAATCAACTAAAACGTTGCTTGGAAATGCTTCATCCTTCATACTTCTGAGTGGAATTCTTGCAAAATTGATTTTAAAATATCATTTAGGAGAGAGCAATTATTTCTTGAAAAATGGGACCAGAAGTTTGGGTCATTAGACTTGTAAAACTTTTTACTGATATTTAAGCCTGCTTTTTGTCTTGTTTTATATTATAGCTGAGGTCAGTCCATGTGAAGTGGGAGACCCTCTAAAGGATGAGAATGGGGATGAATACTTCTGTGGACGAGGTTCCTCTGGATTCTGTCCAGAAGGATCTCATTGTGTTATCTCTCCAACTGACAGTTATGCTGTTTGTTGTGCTAAAGGTGAGGACTTGTACAGATTATAATGGAGATGGTCTTCAAATTTTTCCTAGCTGTACTATGACTTGATAATAATTCGTAGATATGCCATAAAATTTTATTGATGATAAATAATGTGTCTGTATACAGATATTGACACACTCTATCTGGTATATATTCTCACATTCAGGTCAAGGTCACTGTACTTGATGTCTTAGATGAAAAAATTGAAAAACTGATAAGATTAAAAATATAGCTTATGTTTTATAATAGGAAAATACCTATTTATAATGAGAAACACATCTTCATCCTAAGTTACTTCTTTGATGGGTATATAATATGGCTGAATAAATTAATACAATGTTTTATAATTTGCTCAATTGTGTGGAAAGAATTTTCAAGTAAAAGTGTAATTAATGATATTAAAATATTGATGTGTTGAGTTAGACGTAAATAAAATTTTACATTCATGAAAAGCAGGTTTAGATATAACTTGTTTATTTTTCACTTCTCATTTCAGGGAAAAACTCCACAGAGAAAGGTAAGGCACTGTTGTAAACATTTATTGATAACTTATTAGAAACATTGATTAAGTTGATCATCATTACACATTAATGATTTACTGTCTCATCACTATCAAAGCTCTTAAAGATCTTGTTGAACATGTTATGCCTAATTTAACAGATTATATATAGACTTAATGCTTTACAACAAAAATAGTACAAATCAATTTCAATTTGTCTTCTGTCATGTCCCCCAAAAGAGAGCCAGGGCATGTTAGGGGACATAGGGATGTTACTTTAAAATCCTTAACCAGAAATTTATTTAAAGATATATTGTAATCATATTTTGAATGTGGATTTACTGGGGCTGGGCACTTAGTTTGGAGCTAAGGCTGGAGGGTTTCCTGGGCACTTAGTTTGGAGCGAGGGCTGTAGAGTTTCCTTGGCACTTAGTTTGGAGCTAAGGCTGGAGGGTTTCCTGGGCACTTAGTTTGGAGCGAGGGCTGTAGAGTTTCCTTGGCACTTAGTTTGGAGCTAAGGCTGGAGGGTTTCCTGGGCACTTAGTTTGGAGCGAGGGCTGTAGAGTTTCCTTGGCACTTAGTTTGGAGCTAAGGCTGGAGGGTTTCCTGGGCACTTAGTTTGGAGCTAGGGCTGTAGAGTTTCCTTGGCACTTAGTTTGGAGCTAAGGCTGGAGGGTTTCCTGGGCACTTAGTGTGGAGCTAGGGCTGGAGGGTTTCATGAAGCCCAAACTGCTTGAAGAGTTTACCTTCTTGTTAAAAAATTTCACATTTCCTGAATTAACACAGTGTGAACCATCTTTGTTCAGAGTTATCTAAGGTTGAATAAAATTATTATGTTAAATTTAGGGACATTTTGACTTTGAAATGGTACAATTTCTTAAGGATTGCATAAATCGAGGTGTACTTGTTCAGATATATCACTTAAAGTGTAAAATTATTTAAGATAATGTTGATTTAAAGGGAAGGGACCAGGGAGAGAAATTCTGGATATTGGTGGATGTTCCGTGATGTTGATTTAAAGGGAAGGGACCAGGGAGAGAAATTCTGGATATTGGTGGATGTTCTGTTGTCAGAGGAACTGCAAATACTTGTTTCATGATCATATATCATATAGTTGATTTATATGTAACCTCTCTGGTTTGAGAGGTGGGGCTAAATATTAGAAAATGATACATCTTCTGCTTTAAAATCCTATTTCTATTATGTTGGGTCAACAAAATATTTAAAATCATATTTTTCAGCCAAGTTACAAGTCTCGGTAGTCTTGAACTTTCATTGTTACATGGAATCTATGTCCAGTTTTATCTACAGAGCACTTCTGAGTACATAATTATATATTTCTAGTTCATATTCTTCAATGGCAAATGACCTCATAATCCCTTTTCTGACCATGTAATCAATTCATGGGCTTGTGATTAATTTATGACCTCATAGTCACTTTCCTCACCTTGACCTTGTAAATGCTTTATGACCTCATCTGACTCTTCTCATATACCAATAACAAATTGTACTCCATTAAACCTATCATCGGTGAATGGTCGCCATGCTATAGAGACAACCACCGAGAGGAAGTTGGCCTTGCCCATCTTCAGATGGGTCATACATACCTTTCACATTCATATATGATGAAAGACGAAGATAATCCTCAGTGCATAGGATGTGATGAGCCATTCACCATTAAACATTTGTTGTTGGACTGCAGTGACCTTCTGTCTACTCAAGAATGTTTTATCATAACATTACATGTCTCAAATCCCTTTTTGAAACTGTTGAGATTTGTAAAATTCTACATTACCTGAAAGATGTTGATCTGTATAATAGACTATGACATATCATTTATATCTTTTATGTTAACATATCCATTTAAGATTTTTAGCACTTGTCTTTTACCTTTTGGTTTGTTTAATGTTATTTCTTTTTGGATCGCTGTGTGTTTTACCGTTTGATGGCCCTAATGACCTTTTATGTGTTAATGAGCCGTCCAGAATGTAATAATGATAATAATAATTCTGACCTTGTAATCATTTTATGACCTTGTAATCATTTTATGACCTTGTAATCATTTTATGACTATGACTTGTAATCCATTTATGACCTTGTAATCACCTCCATGACCTTGTAATCACTTTTGTTTTAGTGACATTTGCTGTAACATTTTTCTTTTGCAGACTGTGGTTCAGCCCCAGCAGATCTTGTGTTCCTTGTTGACGAGTCCAGTAGTATAGGCAGTAGCAATTTCCAGATCCAGAAACAGTTTGTCATAGATCTTCTTCACAATTCTGTCATAGCAACAAATATTGAAACGGGCATAATGCGGGTTGCCTTGGTAACATTTTCTAGAAATCCTACCAAACGATTTGGATTGAATACATATAACACTACAGCTGATATGTCTGCCCTCATCAATAGCATTCCCTATGACAAATCTGGGACCGAGATAGAAAAGGGTCTGAGATATGTGCGAGAAGTCACCCTTTCTGCTGCAGAAGGAGCTCGCTCGGAGGCTCCCAAAATTGTCATACTACTAACAGATGGCTCTTCCTCTGATAATTCGGAAACTGAAGCCAATCTTCTGCGTGATATGGATGTTACCTTGCTTGTCATTGGCATTGGAAATGTTGACATGGATCAGTTGAAAGCTATTGCAGCCAACGATAAGTTCTTGTTTACAGTTGCCGATTTCTCAGAACTAAGTGGAATTGCTGAACAATTTGTGGCGTCCATTCCTTGTCCAGAAGGTTGGTAAAAGCTCAGCATTACTAGGAGTTGAAAGTACAGGTCACCTTTCCACCCTTGGCTAGTGGGAAGTTCACTTTACTCTAAAAGTAGAGTGTCAGGCTGGAGACTGAAGGGTTGCTAGATCAAGTCCTAGCAGTGACACTTTCATTTCCAGAATTTTAATGCGATCATTGCTAATGACCTAACCCAAACTACAATTCAATGCTATTACTTCTTCCTATCTATATGTAGATTGCTGTTTCCTGTCACAACTTCTTTTACAAGTTTAGTTTAACATATTTTTGACCTATTCGACCGTAGAAATGTGATTTTCAGATTTCTTTAAGTAAATCTCTCAGACCCACAATGAAGGATAGAGTAATTACAGTTATTAGAAATTCTTAATGAATGTATTGTATCTGATGAAAATTGATGGTTTACCTGGGACATGTCTAATTACTATTTCTGGGACCTCACTAAATTGCTTCAGGTCACATTTTGAATCATTTTTCAAATCATTATTAATTACTTTACACAATGTAATTCTAAGGTTAAAGGTTGAAATTATTTTTTTATAAATTCAGGGATATAATTATTACGTTCTTTAAACAGAATATCTTGTGACATTGATCTTGTGGAAATGTGTAATTTGGCATCTGACATCAGCTACCAAAAGGTCAAATGCGGAGGTCGAAGTTTAAAAAACACTACATTTGACCTTTATTTTGGATGTTTCGTTGAAGGATGGTATCTTTGAATATTCTACATAAGTGAATATATTGGTATATATTTCTTACTGAAATTTATCAAGGTATGTCTAGCTCCTTGTAGTCATGGTTACCATGATAGAAACCAGAGTTAGGTCAATAACTGTTCTTCCATTTTAGGACTTAATATATATGATAAAATCTTGATTAGAAACTGCCGTTTTTGTTGTAATTTCCATATTAAACTACTCATATTTCATTTGACAATATAGTATTTGTCAGGGACTTACTTAATGTCTTTCATTACAGAGCCACTCACCTGTCATCTGTCTGAAGCTGTACATTGTTACAATGGCCAGGCCAGGTCCCTTCTGTCAGGACTCTACCCTGTCAGGGCAAGGTCTACAGTCTGCAGGTAACAGCGTTTTTTTCTGTTTTGCAGTGCTGAGTTATCAAAATGATATGAAATCATAATGAATCCTTAGAACTGGACGGGGTTGATCATCAGCGACCAGTTAGCTCAGTAGGTAGAACATCTTTTTAGAGATTGGAAGGTCCCAGGTTCGAACCTTGGTCTGGCCACACATTTTTTGCTCCTGTTACATGACTATGAATTTTGAGAAAGTTATTATTTTCATTTAGTAACTTGATAATAATGGGTCTAAGTGTTTCAGTAACATGACACTGGTAGAAAAATTCAGCTTTTGTAAGTGGTCATGTAGTCATTGATAATCGTTGTTTTTGGTTTCTCTTTAATATAAATACTTAATGTAATATATATCATTGATGTGATATCATCAAAATTACTTTGTTTCCAACAGCACCACACAACGGTATGCTGACTGTGTGACTAATATGACAGTCACCTGCTCATCTGAGAAGCACCAGAAGTTCCTACAGGTGTCTGACTGGACACAGAAACTAGTCAGTGCTCAGGGCATTTGTAAGCAACCAGAAGATATCACTCCAAAGTATTGTCACCCAGAGGAAGCAGCTCCTTGTCTAGCTACCATGTCTAAAGTGATCGCCCGCTACCAACACACACCTACACGCACAGCTATCTGCTCGTAAGTTAGTTTTTACACACATTCAAGAACAGCCATCTACATGTACCTAAAATTTTCACTCTCCTTCTCAAACAGCTATCTGCTTGTAAGATTCACTATAGTTTTTCACACACCTACTCAACAGCCATCTGCTTGTAAGTTTCACTATAGTTTTTCACACACCTAACTCAACAGCTATCTGCTTGTAAGTTTCACTATAGTTTTTCACACACCTACTCAACAGCCATCTGCTTGTAAGATTCACTATAGTTTTTCACACACCTACTCAACAGCCATCTGCTTGTAAGATTCACTATAGTTTTTCACACACCTACTCAACAGCTATCTGCTTGTAAGTTTCACTATAGTTTTTCACACACCTACTCAACAGCCATCTGCTTGTAAGATTTACTATAGTTTTTCACACACCTAACTCAACAGCTATCTGCTTGTAAGTTTCACTATAGTTTTTCACACACCTACTCAACAGCCATCTGCTTGTAAGTTTCACTATAGTTTTTCACACACCTACTCAACAGCCATCTGCTTGTAAGTTTCACTATAGTTTTTCACACACCTACTCAACAGCCATCTGCTTGTAAGATTCACTATAGTTTTTCACACACCTACTCAACAGCCATCTGCTTGAAAGTTTCACTATAGTTTTTCACACACCTACTCAACAGCCATCTGCTTGTAAGATTCACTATAGTTTTTCACACACCTACTCAACAGCCATCTGCTTGTAAGATTCACTATAGTTTTTTCACACACCTACTCAACAGCCATCTGCTTGTAAGATTCACTATAGTTTTTCACACACCTACTCAACAGCCATCTGCTTGTAAGTTTCACTATAGTTTTTCACACACCTACTCAACAGCCATCTGCTTGTAAGATTCACTATAGTTTTTCACACACCTACTCAACAGCCATCTGCTTGTAAGATTCACTATAGTTTTTCACACACCTACTCAACAGCCATCTGCTTGTAAGTTTCACTATAGTTTTTCACACACCTACTCAACAGCCATCTGCTTGTAAGTTTCACTATAGTTTTTCACACACCTACTCAACAGCCATCTGCTTGTAAGATTCACTATAGTTTTTCACACACCTACTCAACAGCCATCTGCTTGTAAGATTCACTATAGTTTTTCACACACCTACTCAACAGCCATCTGCTTGTAAGATTCACTATAGTTTTTCACACACCTACTCAACAGCCATCTGCTTGTAAGATTCACTATAGTTTTTCACACACCTACTCAACAGCCATCTGCTTGTAAGATTCACTATAGTTTTTCACACACCTACTCAACAGCCATCTGCTTGTAAGATTCACTATAGTTTTTCACACACCTACTCAACAGCCATCTGCTTGTAAGTTTCACTATAGTTTTTCACACACCTACTCAACAGCCATCTGCTTGTAAGTTTCACTATAGTTTTTCACACACCTACTCAACAGCCATCTGCTTGTAAGATTCACTATAGTTTTTCACACACCTACTCAACAGCCATCTGCTTGTAAGATTCACTATAGTTTTTCACACACCTACTCAACAGCCATCTGCTTGTAAGATTCACTATAGTTTTTCACACACCTACTCAACAGCCATCTGCTTGTAAGATTCACTATAGTTTTTCACACACCTACTCAACAGCCATCTGCTTGTAAGATTCACTATAGTTTTTCACACACCTACTCAACAGCCATCTGCTTGTAAGATTCACTATAGTTTTTCACACACCTACTCAACAGCCATCTGCTTGTAAGATTCACTATAGTTTTTCACACACCTACTCAACAGCCATCTGCTTGTAAGATTCACTATAGTTTTTCACACACCTACTCAACAGCCATCTGCTTGTAAGATTCACTATAGTTTTTCACACACCTACTCAACAGCCATCTGCTTGTAAGATTCACTATAGTTTTTCACACACCTACTCAACAGCCATCTGCTTGTAAGATTCACTATAGTTTTTCACACACCTACTCAACAGCCATCTGCTTGTAAGTTAATTATGTATTGATAACATATAACCTGCTTATTGAAAAATATACGGTTTTCTGTAGGTTAATGGGAATTTAATTTAAGAGGTCACATACATTTAAATGACTGATATTCAAAGCAAAATATACTGGACTACTTTCCTGTAGGCATGTTTGAATATGCCCTCCTAAAATTCATGGATCATATACCTATATTTACGTCCTTATGTCCATTTATTTGTCCATTGTAGCTTAGTTGAAGGTCAAGGTCATGTATTTAAGGTCTGAAACCTGAGGTTAAACTTCACTCAGTTATATTGAAGGCATCCCTTCACAGAGTCCATCTGAGACCTTATACACATACTTTTAGCATACTGGTTCAGATTCAGATTAAATTCACTCCATCTGTCCTTTACAAATAAACTTTGGCAATTCAATTAGTGTTTGTGTTTTGTTGGTTGTTTTGTTCACAAGTTTTCCACTTTGTGAACTTCACTTTTGTTTTGTTACAAGTAAATTTTGCAGATAGGTGGTTGATATGTAAACCGTTTTATTTCATTTATAATCTTACGGTAAACCTTCAGTCAGTTCAAACAAATGTAAATAAATATTGTTGAACTTGTTCAAAAATAAATTCGAGTTTGAAATCTCTAAGTCGACATTGCCCAAAGTCACGACAAAGTGTTTAAAAGGGTCCTAGCAAGGCAGGAAACTATCATTTATTAATGGCATTTGGTCTTGTGATATATTTGAACAAATCAAATTGTTAGAGAGACAAGACTGGAAAGTGTTCTACTAGACAGAATAATTATTAAATTTTCAAGATTGTTATTTGGTATGTTTGTTCTCATACTGTGTTTTTTTTTAACAAAACTGTTAACATAGAAATATTTGCTGTTTTGATTGTCTTATGGAAAGATGATGCTTATGACTCACTAGTATCTGCAAGTAAAATCATACCCTTTGTTGTAGACAAATTCTGACAACAGAAATGTGTGTATTGAAGAGTATAAAGGACTGTGATGAGGGAAAGCGTAGCAGTGTTTTACAGGCCTATCAGGACATGACCACACTTGCCCATCTTGCTTGTATGGCTCCACAGATCCCCAAACCAATGCCACCAGACTGCAAACAGGAAGGACATATGTGTAATGACATTGAAGCACTCAACTGTCTTGTGTCAGCACATACCAGCCTCGTAGCTGCCAAAAGAAACAGAGAAACTGCCTGCAAGTAAGATCAACCATGGTATTTAGGAAGCACTGAAATAAAATGGATGGGAGACATCATGTTTAACCAGTAAAATGCAGGGATGAATTAAGGGCAACCAAGTTTTATAATTTGCATAAATGCACTTAAACTTAACTTCATTGTTACTGAAGTCAGATGTGTTGGTTTCAATAAGCAAGTGAACTTTACTCACGATAGTTTGCCAGTTGCTAGCTGGGATGGAGAACTTTCCAGTTTAGATAATTGAACCACTCAAGGTTAAAATGTGTGGAAAATTTTTTGTAGATTTGCCTGAATTTGGCATGCGACATGTTAGTATGATTTGTATGATACCTTAAACCATATATATTGGAAGTAGATAAGATAAAATTACATAGTAGAAAACCTGTACAGGATTTCTTACCAACTGCTTGGCAGCAACACAGATGAAAAAAGAAGTGAAGTATTCAAATTAATAAAGTGTTAAAATGTTTAAACGGTGACAAAGATGAAAGTTAGTTACAACATATTATTACAGGTAGGGTTAACTTAAACTTTAAACACATGAAAAAGAATCGTACTTATTTCTTCCCCCGTCCAAATATGATTCCGAAAATATAGCAATATTTCACATTTACACTATATGTGCACCTATTTGTGTATGTGAATTACCTTTATGTAATTTTGTGCCAGTCATGACTGACTTTATAACATAAGTATCTAATATCTTGATTAACTCCAGACTATTACAAAACAACAAATCCAATTGTACATAAAAAGACTGAGAAAATCATAAGTGATGTCGATCAGTTTCCTTGACAATGAGGACTTTCACGGCATCACAGATGTGGGATACTATATACACTTTTACCATCTAATACAAGTGTCCAGGAGATGTTATTCATATTAGGATGGACTTTGACATCTAATGCTGATTTCATTGAAATTTTATGAATTACAAAAAGAACGTGGCCACACTGTTTCAAATACATTGAGACTAACTTGAGTCACACATTGTAACTGAATCATTCGGACATTCACTAGGATTATAATGTTGTTAATTTCACTTGATGGTGACACTCTATAATTTGTTCAAAATTGACTTGTTTCAGAGATAATTGATAACTGTGACATACTTGTAAAGCCCAACCTGTACATGCAGACAATTTTGTTTGCTGTAAATCAACTTTTTGTTGCATATTATTTCCTTTCGTGAATTCACCATTCGAACAAAGTTTGTTAAAGGTAGTTAATTTGCATATAAAAAGTGTTTGTAAGGAACTAGTATTTTTACTGTGTAATTTGAATACAACCAAACCACTGAAGTTGTAGATTGATAAAATGTTTTTTCATTGAAAACCATTCATGAATTGGTAATCATGTTATATAAAGTGTTAAATATGTACATGAGTGACAATCTATTGGTCATTGCAGTTCTCTTGTGGTTGCCAAGAATTGTGTAAAACGTCAGATTGCGGGCTGTGAAGCAGGTGAGAAGGCAACCATCCACAGGATGTACGAAAAACTGGTGGGTCGTCGCGGCCACATGTGTCCAGAGATATATTGCGAACGATGTGCAGCTCTTCAATGCGTTGAGGATTTAACTGCTATGCTAAGGAAAGGAGGGAAAGAAATGTGCAAGTATGTTGTTATTTAAAGGGATGGTGTTTAGACTGACTGATACTATTTATAGAAAATCATCGTCCAGTCATGTGTCATTGCTATGTTTACAAACTCAGGTGGGATTATTGGAAAAAAAACTCAATGTATTGTATAAGAATACCTCAGTTTAATTTTTGTTTCTTAGTTATAGATATCACACCTGCTTACAGAAATTTGTCAAACAACAATGTTAATTTGCATATGAGCAATGGTATTGATGATTGACAGACATGTACTAACTATGCATTCTGTGATGTTGAAATTGTTTTGTTATTGTAGTATATCTAGAAATCAGTCAGCCTTATTTATTATAGCATGATTGACAGTACTAAACGATGTGTGAAGAAGAGAGCCAAGCATTGCTCTCACGATGAGCGGAAGAAAATTTATGCCAAGCTGGATTATGTTGTAATGATGACAACATCACAGTGTGAGAAGGTAGCCATGCATTGTATCACAGCTTTTAAATCAGCTTCACTGCAAATACTCCAGCATAATCAACCAACCAAATCAACAGATAGCAGCAGTATGGGCAGCCAATCAAATAGTGCAAGTCAAAGTAACCAATCAAATGTCAGTAATGAAAGCCAATCAGATGCTGGTGAGGAAAGCCAATCAAATTCCAGCAGTGATGGTGGTACAAGTACAGAAACCTCAGCTGGTAGCTCTGGAATGGACTCAGAATCTGGCTCACAAGCTGACTCAGGGTCTGCTTCAAGAAGTAACTCAGGTTCCAGTTCCAAGTGGGATGTTTCTGCAGGCAGTCAACAGGAGACAGCAGAAGAGGACGAGATACTCTGTGATGATCAGCTTGGCAGTGATTTTGTGTTGGATGAAGCCTGGTCAATAGATTTAGACATGTGTTATATAGGAGGTACTTCATCAGGTGAAAGTGGTAGCAAGTCTGAGTATAGCTGTGAGGAACCAGACAAAAGTTCTGCTCGAAGTTCTTCAAGTCATGAATCTTTAAGTGCACAAGCTTCAGAAAGTACATCCACAAGTGGGGAATCCCAATCTGCCAGTGGACAATCTTCAAGAAGTGCATCCACAAATGGGGAATCCCAATCTGCCAGTGGACAATCTTCAGGAAGTGCATCCACAAGTGGGGAATCCCAATCTGCCAGTGGACAATCTTCAGGAAGTGCATCCACAAGTGGGGAATCTTCAGGAAATGCATCCACAAGTGGGGAATCCCAATCTGCCAGTGGACAATCTTCAGGAAGTGCATCCACAAGTGGGGAATCCCAATCTGCCAGTGGACAATCTTCAGGAAGTGCATCCACAAGTGGGGAATCCCAATCTGCCAGTGGACAATCTTCAGGAAGTGCGTCTACAAGTGAGGAATCTTCAGGAAGTGCATCCACAAGTTGGGAATCCCAATCTACAAGTGGACAATCTTCAGGAAGTGGTGAAACCAAGGTCTGTATGAGTCGCTTAGCTTGGATGTGTAAAAAGGCCAGTATGAGCTGGGAGTGCGCCCAGAAAGCCATGCTTATCCTTCCAGAAGACAGGCAGAGAGTGCTCAGACAAGCTTTGACTGGAGTATATGCATCTATCCAGTACAAATGTGCAGGTAAGTGTGAAGTAATATGCATGTTTAAGTATACATGTTGGCGTAAATCAGGCTAAAACAGACAATGATCATTTAACTTGTATTGTCACCTCATATTTCACCAACCCTTGTTCAAGAAATATACACTTTGCTTTACAGTTACATGCTTTCCGGAATATGTTGAAGTTAATCAATTTTCAGATTTTTTACATTTATTTACATGTAAAAGTATATTGTGATTAACTTGTTAGATTTATTTGTAATAGAAAAGGTTTTTATTTTCTTTTTCAGCATCAAAACTACAGTGTTTTAGTTGTAACAAAGAAGATTCCAATGATGCATGCAACACTAGATCTGTAGAAACATGTGCTGCCAATAAACAGGTACCAATGTCAGGTGTCGAGATTTCTTTAAGGATATAATCCTAGGTACTGATGTCAGATTTCTTTTAGAAGATCATCCTAGGCACGAGTGTCAGGTGTTGAAATTTCTTTTAGGACATAATCCTAGGTATTGATTTCAAGTGTCAAGATTTCATTTAGAATATCTCAGGTGAAGGGATTTATAGGTACAGATGTCAGGTGTAGGGATTTATAGGTACAGATGTCAGGTATAGGGATTTGTAGGTACAGATGTCAGGTGTAGGGATTAATAGGTACAGATGTCAGGTGAAGGGATTTATAGGTACAGATGTCAGATGTAGGGATTTATAGGTACAGATGTCAGATGTAGGGATTTATAGGTTCAGATGTAGGGATTTATAGGTACAGATGTCAGATGTAGGGATTTATAGGTACAGATGTCAGGTGTAGGGATATATAGGTACAGATGTCAGGTATAGGGATTTATAGGTACAGATGTGCAGGGATTTATAGGTACAGATGTCAGGTGTAGGGATTTATAGGTACAGATGTCAGGTGAGGGGATTTCTTGAGGAGATAGTTCGAGAAACTTCTGTGATATGTGGGGATGTGTATGGAAATATTATATATATATTTTAAGCTTATTCTTATATGCATTTGTTTGTTCCATTTCTGTAAGAAATGCTGCTTCACCAGAATTCATTAATTTTATTCCTTTATAAGCAATATCAAGGTACAGTTAGTAGGAAAAATGCTGGTGATCTGTTTTTCATTGGAATATGTTGATAAATTTCAATTAAAGAGAATTTCAATTAATTAAAGGTGTAGAATCCATTTGCAATGCTAATTACAATCTGTTTGGTGGCATGCTTAACTGCATGGCCATAATATAAGGAAACTTTCCCAAAGATTTATAACCTACTGTAACCTTTCATCTGTTAAAATGAAATGCTGTTTCATTTTCATCATTATTTGTTATATCAGGCTTGTGAAACAGTCGTCGACTTTGGTGCCAAAGTCATCACTAAGGGATGTGTCAACCCCAGCTCTTGTCGGACACAGTGTACTGGAAACAGCAAGAAGTGTTCCTATTGTTGTCATGACAATCTGTGTAATCAACCATGGGACAGTGTCATCACCGGTAAGCTAGGGCTGACTGACTTTTGTAGACCAGAGTAATATTTCTGAGGAGCAAAACATATGTCTCTGAAAATAACATTTTGTTCCTCTCTGGGACTTGACATCTGAATGGCTACAGATGTTTTAGGGGCACAAATTTTTACACATAAATGTAATTCGTAGGTATTGTGACATGCACTGTAACAGCTTAGGAACCATGTCAACCTATTATTGTCCCAACTCCCGACCTCCATTCTGATTGACTTCCTCATATTTTTTTGAAAATTTTGTTTCTGTTATTAAGAGAAGTATGTTTTGCTGCACCTCATGACCTCTATTTAAAAGGTCAAAGACAAGTATTTCTGATAGGCTGAATGATATCTACGAGGAACTGTTGACCAGTTATAGTGGGTAGCTAGATCAGGGTTTGTGCATAATATAGGGCAAAACAAAGAGATATGAAATACTGTGGTCTTTTGTTGAGGGCAGATTTCTTCAATTATTCCCCGTTTGGCCCCTAAATTTACACCTTGATAAGCACATAAAATTTTCTGCTTAAAAATTGAGAAACATCCAAGAAATGCAGGATTGGCTTTTTGATGTAACAGCCTATATAATTTAGTCAATTCAGATCTTCTTACAAGTGATCATCTTGGTATAAAATGAATCTGTCATACCTTGAGGAGACTTAGGCAAGATAAGTTATATTGAAATGGGAAATGTTATGATAGGACATGGTTAGATAGGATAGACCAAGTTTTGGAAGAGTGAGAATCACCACGCGGATGGAATGGTTGGTTGTTATAGGCTATGTGTTATGAAGGAATAATGTTTTAATGCTAACAGGTTGTATGTCGAGAAGGAATGGAGAGAAATTTATTCTATCAAACATACTAAGACAATCTGTTTTATCCTGAGATTTGAGTAGAAGTAATGTTTGTGATCAGGTGAGAGATGAGGTTGGATCTTGGTCTTGTATGGTGTATGTGTGGCTGGTTCTAAAGAAGTTACTTGAATATCTGACAACTCTATTGACCTTAGATAACTGTGGTGGGTCCAAATAAAACTTTTAAACCCTACCTCAGGTCAGAATGCAGATGCCATTACAGTGTACTCTGTTTGGTTTGGTCACTAGGGAATGGCATCTATGCCACTGACTAGATAAGGCACCATTAGGTGAAGGAGTTGTCTTCTAAAACTGCTCAATTTGTCCTGCATGCTGACAGATGGCTCCACCCCATGAGGGGGATGCAGGTAACCCCCACATGTTATTGGAACACTGACGTTCGTCCGTAAGAAAATGCTTAGAGATAGACATAGTCAAAAAGATTGGAAACTAACTAACCAACCAATATCTTGAGAACCTCAACGAGACATTTTTATGGATTGGGACTAGATGAATTCAGGATATTTTCAAACTTTAAAGTTGTTTTATGTATTTATGAAAAAGTGAATATTCTTGAAACACATTTTTAATTCATGTATACAAGATATTAAAATAGGTACCACCAGATTGAAGTTATATCTCATATTGTTGTATGGTAGCATGAGACATCTGATGGTCAAAAGTACAGAAAGGGATCAGAAGGTATGATATAATTTTATCTCTCCAGAATCTCGAAAATGTGTTGGTGTATCCGCTGTGAAGTGTGCTTTCTCCTTAGTGAAAGCTGTGGCACATACAGAAGAACTGTCATGCAGGTAAATAAATTTTATTTGAGAAGATACCAAATAAAGCATCACAATATTTTTTCTGCTTTATCCTTCGTGCATATCAGAAATTATTTTTGATAACTAATTTTTTCTGAAAGGAATTTTAACCCCATTGAAGTGAAAATGTGCATCTTTTAAGTCAACACTTTGCCATTCTGTCCTTTTATTTATTCACCATTTCCAGTATCTGTCTTTCTTTTGCTTATGGTCATTCAGTTTATATGCTCTCTTGATATTTTCTCCATATTTTCTCTACAGTGAGGTTGAAACCAGTCTGGAGTGTATGAAGAAGAACACGATAAAATGTATTTCTAGTCAGTACATGTCAATCAAAGAACAAGTGCCTCACCTTGAGTCCAGTGCCCTGCTGACCAAATGTCGCATGCGTCAGCTTCACTGTCACTGTGGCCTGTGTGGAAGTCTGGCTCTTGGCATCTCCATACAAAACAACTTCCACACAGATGAAACTGTCTGTTTGTAAGCTAACATAAGTACCATTTACCCTCAGATCTATTGAAAATTATAAAAAGCCCTTCTTACTGATAGAGAGGAGGGAAACATTTGTGAATGCAAATTCAAGTGGTAATTGATTTTTTTCTTCTGAAGAATGGTGGTAGAAAAAATTGCATCTAGTTGCCAATTTGTGGTTGTGTTTATTCATTTTGTCCAGGATATATCATCTATAACATCTTTCTTTCTTGTAAAGCTTCACAGCTGTATATGATTGGGACATACTACAGAAAATTTAAATACATGGTATTAACATTAATTAAGGCTAAGGTAACTTTTATTATTTACATCTATTTTATAGTTGTTCAACAAAGGAGAATTTCATGAATTAATGAATTTTCAATTTTTCCAGACACCTGATGGATACTATACAGGGTACATCCTTGGCCACTATGGAACAGTCCTGCTCTTTCACGGACTTCCAAGCCTCTTTCCTGTCTCTAAATCTAGCTTGGTCTGTCATTGGAGACACCTGTCATTTAATCCCAAAAATGAATGACACCTCAACTAGAGATAATGTAACAAGTGCTGAATCTGGACCTTCCAGTGTGGAATCTCCTACTTCAGGGGAAATTACAGCTAATGCCAGTTCTGAAGCTGGAACTTCCAGTGAAGAATCTTCCAGCTCAAGGGAAATAATCTGTGATCCTAAAGCAGCTATTGAGTGTTTTGATAATGACATGGCACGAAAAGAAGTCATAATGGCATTGATGTATGGATTTGATCGAGTCTGTAGGTATGTACATTATGAAATATCACAACCTCAGTTGATTGATATGTCTATACACTTTCTTTACATTATTACAGTATACCGCACTGTCAATTTATCTGTGATCAGTCCCCAAACAGCTGAACGCCATCATGCAGGAGGCCTCTCATTCAACATACTGACACATTTAGCTATATTATAATAAAGTAATATTCTGGTAAACCTAATATAAATTGACAGACAAACCAATAAAACTACTTACATAAACAACAAAGCTGGGTAAACAAACAAGACAAACATACAAACAGGACAGACAAATGGACAGTGACCAGACAAGAGATAATAAACAGAGAGCCAAGACATAAGACAAACAATGTAACAAAGTACAATGCTGTAAGAAACATGATACTTATCAATTTTATTGGTTGTTCTTTACAGAAGGGACATAAATATTTCTGTTATTATTATTAAGTAAGCAGCTTTTGAAAAAAAAAAAGAAAAAAAAAGAAAGACTCTAATAAAGCTGACTATTCTCTCCAAAGGGTTTCAAATTTCTCAGCTTCTTGTTGATTTTCTGATATGCACTTTTGTACTTTATATGTTTCCCTAATTTCATTAATAAGTGCTAATATAAATAGGCTGTTTTTAAGACATTTTGTTTTATATATATAATATTTAATGCTTAAACTTATCACATTATCGACTGTAGCCTTTGCTTTATCATTGCTTAAAAATCCAAAGATGAAAGATTTCTTATCTAATACAAAGTTAGTATGAAAAATCTGAGACAATCTCTCAAGTTATGTAGCAATCTTCTCACTTCTTGACAATCCCACAAGATGTGTTCAATTGTTTCTCTGTCTGTTTTACATAATGAACAGAATTATCAGTTAATCTTATTTTAGATAACATTGAATTGGTAATCAAAATGTGGTGATTAATTTTATATTGAAGCCATTGAAATTTAGTATTTTTAGTAACTTTGTAAGGAAGGATATAAATTTGTTTCCATGTGTCATCATTGATATTGTATTTAATCCATTTCATTTTATAATATTGCGTCGTTTCTTGTTGTTGTCGATGAAAATTTGTAGTTTTTAATGTTTTCAGGCACTGAAAATCCAAAGCGTTGTAGGGTGTTGATGTTGTTTTATTAATGTAGTGTAGGGTGTATACTGTTGAGTAGACAACCCCAAGTATCGACTGAGAATCACCAAGCTCAAAGTCGAATTTATATATCGGCCCTATATCATTCAATATCTGAACATATAAAGACAATTGACCAGAAGAATTACTTAACGGTATTAAACTCTACATGACTGGTATTAAACTCTACGTGACCGGTATTAAACTCTACTCTACCTGACCGACATGTATTTCTATCATGTATTTCATATAGACACAGGTGTTGACGTTTGAGATATAAGGGTATATTGACCACAGGGTTTATGTAACAATATGATGCAATATTTAAAGGTCCATGCAATACTCAAAGGTCAGCTCAACTCTATAATAGCTCATTTAAAGGTCAGTCCAAGATTAATTCTTATAATGGTTCAAATTTACCAGTTGGTATGACATTATTTTTACATAATACATTATATATGTCTCTAGCTCCCTTCTTGCTTTTTAGAATAACTTCTAAACTTAATGGAATATATGGGTATTTTATTGATACATGTTTATTATTTTGTTGATGTTTGTGTAGTGCTTTTGTTATTAATGATGCTATGCCATGATATTTTAGAAAGTTGCACCTAATGTCATATTTATGCTTGAATTCTTCATAGGAAAGACACTTACCATTATCACCAATTATATCATTAATAATCCTCACCCCTTTTTGATACCAATCGTTTGTAGAAAATAGTTTTACATGCTATTTCTATGTCATTATTGAACCATAATGGTGACTTCAAAAAATATTCATAGTTGTTAATAATGCTAGACTGAATTACTTTCAATCATGATTTTAGTACGTCTTTCCGTAATAAATTGTTAGTTCTCTTCATATTGTCATCAATGAAACCACTTCCACAATTATCAAGTATATTACCATTTAATTTAGCATAAAGAATATTTCTCCACTTGCCTTTTCCGAGATGTAATCTACGAATCCTCATATTTATGTGAGTTTATAAAGGAAATAATATTTATCATTGTTAACCCTCCATCTAAATATTCCTTTATAATGATGTCTCATTTAACCTTATCAACTTTACTATTCCATAGGAAATGGTATAATTCTGTATTAAGAGTCTTGATGAAGGTTTCATCAGGATTTGGAAGTGAGATAAAAAGATAATTTAGTTATGAGATGACCAAAGTCTTAATTACTGTTAGTCTTCCAATAGGAGTAAGTAGTCTTCTACTCCACATTTTAAGTACACTTTTAATTTTCACAAAATCTATTCCTAAAACTGAGAATTTGGTATTTCCCCATTGTAGTTTTCATTCAGGAAAGAAAGTTTCATTACTATATTTTTTGTTTCCTATCCATATAACTTGAGTTTTTGATAAGTTTATTCTTAATCCTGATAGCTTTGCAAAAAAAACCTAACTCATTCATTGTTTCTTTTACTGATATTTCTGTACCATCAAAAATTACTGTGGTATCATTTGCATACTGAAGATAATAAAATTGGTTCTCTATCTATTGATATCCCTTTTATTTTTCTATTATTTCTAAGTCTGTGCCAAAATTTCAATGCATAATATGAGTAAATAAGCAGAGATAGGGTCACCTTGTCGACAGCCTTGTTTCAAGTTGAAAAAAGGAGATAAATTACCGCCTTGATTAATTGCAGATTTAGAATTGTTGCATAAAGTCATTATCCATTTTCTTCTGCTAGGTCCGAAATAAAAAAAAAAGTAGAACTTCATCAATAAATTTCCATGAAACAGAATCAAAGGCTTTCTCGAAATCTACAATAAGTAACAGGGCTTGACAAATAATGATTAAATTCAAAAATTTGATTTGACCGCCCTAAGGACATGCAGGTGGAGCCCCAAAAGGGGAAATTAGAAAATATATTGCTTCAAAAGTCTACTTCTTAATGCCTGGGTAGATTTTAACCAAATTCACAGTGAAATATTATTACAGGTGCTCTTCCTTAAGACTGTATACTAAAAGGATAAAGAAACGCAGGGTGAACTTTAAACCAGAAATTAAGTATGATATCGGGCTTCATTTAAAACGAAATTTTGTATACTTACAGATAAATTAAAACTTAAAAATTTCCAAAGTCTGTATTTTGCATCTGACAATTGGTATAGAGGTACTAATGATTAAATTGAATGGACCCATAGGATTTTGAAATTGAAATTGAACTGAGTCATCAATATCTTGTGTGTCCGCCGTTTGCTATGGTCACGGCCCTTATTCTTCTGGTCATAGAGTTCATGAGAACGTTAATCCGTCTTATGGGGATGTTGTCCCACTCTTCAATCAGAGCTCTGGTCAACTGCTCTCAAGTAGCAGGGGATGGCTGGCGCTTTCGAACATGTCTATCCAACTGGTCCCAAAGATGCTCGATTGGGGACAAATCAGGGCTATATGGCGGCCAATCCAGTGGTTGAATGTTGTTGATGGCCAGAAAGACTAGGCAAATCCTTGCTATGTGGGGCCTAGCATTATTCTGCTGGAGGGTTAGATTATGCTGCTGTAAGAAAGGGATAACATGGGGTCGGAGGATCTCATCTCTATACTTAGCTGCTGTTAAATTGCCATCAATAACAACCAATTGTGATTTTAACCCGTGTGAGATTCCTCCCCACACCATTACTGAACCGCCCCCAAACCTATCCCTCTCTACAACACAAGCGTCAGTAAAACGTTCACGACGACGTCGGTAGACACGTTGACGGCAGATCGATAAAGACAGAATCGAGACTTGTCCGTGAAGAAAACTTGTCTCCACTGCCTCAGTGGAAACTGTCGTGGAGCATGTGCAGCGACCCAGGCCATACGACGCTGACGTCGAGCAGGAGTAAGGTGTGGACCTACGTAGGGGCGACGTGCTCTTACACCAACTTCTCGTAATCGATTCCTTATAGTTTTTGAACTTAAAGGACGCCCATGATTTCCACGAACATTAAGTGCACTCTCAACGGCAGTAAGGCGCCGATTACGCACATGAGAGACGACGATATAGCGATCCTGACGTCGTGACGTTACGCGCGGACGTCCTGACCTAGGTTGATCGGCCAATCGCCCAGTTTCCCGAAGACGTCTTACAAGACGTTCTATGGTGGAAACATTAACACTAAAGTGCCTAGCAACCTGATTTTGCAGCTGTCCTTGCATCAGCATCTGGATGGCCTGACCCCTCTGAACTTCTGTGAGTCGTGCCATTCTGAAAACGCATCAAATTCTCAATTAATTTTAGGGAAGCAGTTGGTCTGTATAAAGACTAACGAAGAGTGACTTGACCAACGCTGCATGAGACCAGAACAACACGGTGCACGAGATTCTTGTTTTTTCCTTCCTCCATTTACCAGAGCTGCGCACTGTACCATGACAAAATTTTCGATACATGACAAGGTGTAATATGACCTAATCACTCAATCCACAAAGTTTCACTTTATTTGGAGAACGCGTTTTCAAAATATCGGAATAAATATTACCCTTCGTTTCTTTATCTTTTCAGTATATTTTTAATGTGTAAAAGAAATCAAATAGTTTAAATTTGAGTTTCCTTCCTGTAGGTTAAAAGACATGTGGATGAATTGTGTTAAGGAAAATGTGGAGACCTGCTCTGCAGACAAATATACTGATATCTGGGATCAAGTGATGTATAAAACTTCCTGGGTCAGAGGTCATTGTCAACGCATCACCATGGATACCCCTGACAAATGTGATATTGATCAAGCAATGCAGTGCCTGACAACTTTAGGGAAAATGTCTTCAGCAACTGTTATGTGCGCGTAAGTACACAAAACTGTTTACATATACCAGTAGATAAAGGGGTAAATTCTCATTGCCTTCAATCTTTTCATATTCTATTCTTATAACTATGCTTATTTGAGTCGTTATATATCACTATTTCCACTTCTGTGAAATTTAGGTATAAAGTTTATTCTGACACTGTTAGATAATATCACTTTTCTAGTGTTGATATGATGAATTATCTTTCTTTGTCTTTGACAATAATTTCAGTCTCTTCACTTTGTTATAAGGATGTTTCCCTTTCCCATGTCTTCTTTCCTAATAATGGTTTCCTTGCTTACCCATAGAAGGTAAATCTTCTTGGTACTATGACCTTTCCCAATCACAGTTTCCTTGCTTACCCATAGAAGGTCAATCTTCTTGGTACCCTGGCCTTTCCCAATCCTTGTTTTCCTTGCTTACCCATAGAAGGTCAATCTTCTTGGTACTATGACCTTTCCCAATCACAGTTTCCTTGCTTACCCATAGAAGGTCAATCTTCTTGGTACCCTGGCCTTTCCCAATCCATGTTTCCTTGCTTACCCATAGAAGGTCAATCTTCTTGGTACCCTGGCCTTTCCCAATCCTTGTTTTCCTTGCTAACCCATAGAATGTCAATCTTCTTGGTACCCTGGCCTTTCCCAATCACAGTTTCCTTGCTAACCCAAAGATGGTCAATCTTCTTGGTACCCTGGCCTTTCCCAATCACAGTTTCCTTGCTTACCCATAGAAGGTCAATCTTCATGGTACCCTGGCCTTTCCCAATCCTTGTTTTCCTTGCTTACCCATAGAAGGTCAATCTTATTGGTACCCTGGCCTTTCCCAATCACAGTTTCCTTACTAACCTGTAGAATGTCAATCTGTCTTGGTACCGTTGCCTGAATTTCCCAATCATTTTTCTTCATCCTTTACCCCAGTGTAAGATCATCCTTTCTTCAGCCTGCCAATTCTTACTCACCTATTTACTATTTTGTTTTTAATAGGAACAAGAACTTAACATTTGATTGTGTTGCGAAACACACTGCCTCCTGTTTGTCAGTACAAAGAGCACCTCTTGACTTTGTGATGGGGGAACTAAAGTTTTCCATGGAGAGCGTATGTGATATCAGTATGGACGTTGATGACAATGACATATACCACGACCTTGCTGACTGTGTGGTTGGATTTGGTCACAGGGTGCATCGGTCAATGAAAGTGATTGGTTCTAATTCTACCACGTTGATCTGTGAGGCAGCTATCCTCCTTCAGTCTTGTCTGTACGATGAAAAACTGCCTCCCCTTGCAAAGATCTACACAAAGCACATGGCTGAAATTGCAACCTCTTTTATAAAACACATTTGCTCTTCAGGTTTGTTTCCATCATGATACTTGTTATGGTTCTCATCACTGAGATAAAATCTTCTTTAATTTTTAATGTATTTACATTGCTGATGGGACAATCATCCAAAAAAATGGAAAATTAATTGATTATGGAAATAAGATTAGACCATGCTGTATTAATAAATAGAACTAATTGTTCAAGTTCAGGATTGACTCGGAGATTTCAGAAATGCAATGATCAATTGTAATTCTTCCTGTCAAGTTTTCCATTTGTTGGTAAGAAATAACTTGAAAAGACATTGAAAGACATTTATTAGTCATATTCAATAAGTTGAAAATGTAAATATATATTGTTACCAAACTTATTTTAATGGTAATCTTACTTAACTGCTTTTTGTGTTGTCAGTTTTACACTCAAATATTATTGTGCTAATTGCAGTTTCTTTATACTGATATATAGTAATTATTTTGGATGTGCAAATTTAAAGTTGTGCTTATTTTACTAAAAAGTGAAAATGTGATTATTTTTTCTCCTCATTCTCTTCATTACTTTACTGAAGCTAGTTAATGCCTGTGTTTTTATCAAAGCTTTTTCTTATTTAAGGTATACCTAAATGCTTCGTGGCAAGATGGGGAAAAAAATCCTACTTGAAATTGGGGAATGAAAAGGGAAGTTTGTGATGCTTGGATTTCCAATCAGTTTCGCAATAAAAATGACTACTTAAACCCAATAAAATATTATGTGTTTCTATGTTATATGTATGTGTGTCAAAGCTATGATGTTATTATTGGTCACAGATGATATGGAGAAGCCACTCTATTGTCACAGCTGTCGTGGAAGAGAAGACAGGGATTGTCAATCTAGTACTGACCTCACTATCTGTGACCCTCTATCAGAGGTTGGTTAATGAGTTTAAGGTTCAACATGTATTTGTGTGAAAATGTCTTTGATGTGATTCCTGATTTTCAGTTTATGTTATTTCTTGAACTTCCTCTAAATTAAAATTTGATGAAAGATTCAGTTGGGAAAAAAAACAAACAATTTGATATAGAAAGTATTTTTATGCTTTAACATTTCTGTAATTGATGCATTACACTTAATGAAAACCAAGGTGATTTAGGGAATTTTTTGAATTATTTACTATACATTATTTACCTCTACTTCATGGAGTGTTAGCAGTTATCACCCATGTTATAAACCATGTATTCAAACAACATATACACTAGTACTGTGTATTTACAGAGATGTAGCTCCATGTTACATACAAGGGAGGATGGTACACAGCTGTATATTAAAGGCTGTATGGCTAAAGATCAGTGTGAAACAGTCTGCCCAACATCTACCAACTGTTCTTATTGCTGTCAGACTGACTTTTGTAATGCTGCTGTTCTCCCTGATGTTACCGTGACTACTCCGCCTCCAAATATTGTCACAGAGCAAGCAGGTACAAGCATGTTGTCAAAGACATATCACAGTCAAATCTAAGGCTTGCAAGGCAGCTAGTGGATATTTGGGACTTTTTTAATTTTCTTTTTTTTCACTCCACTAAATTGGGATGGGGTATGTGTAGTAATACTCCTGTTCCATCTGTTCCATTGTATATCATAACATCCCATTTTGAAACAGTGTCATATATCTTGAGAACCTCTCAACATTAGTTTATATTGCCCACTAGTATCATAACCTCTAGTTTTGCAGCTTATGTTAAGGTGGTCATCAGTTAAGGTTAAAGGGTCTGGAGGTGTCCGGAGTTTGATTCCAGGAATGGACATGAAATGGTATGGGGTCCACCTGTCCAACCATGTAGGTTTTTCCGAGTATTCCAGTTTCCACCCGCAGAAAGACTCCTGGCATGCTTTCATCCAGGCCAATAAAAGTGATAAATATAAGCTTATGGCTTGTTTTGCAGTTGTTGTAAAATTTTGACAGGTTTTACGTCCACTATTATGGCGTTTCAGTCGATAGTAAGACACAGTTTCTAGTTATTTTTTTAATTTGATTTCAGCATGTGGATATAGTGTGGCAGACATTGTGATACTGTTAGATGAATCCAGCAGTATAACCAAGCAAAACTTCTTCATCATGGCCAATTTTGTCAATAACATAATCACACAGCTGAATATAGGAGAGGATTCCATACGTCTAGGTCTTGCAACATTTTCAAGTCAAGGACATCTTGGCTTTTCTTTGGATTCTTATTATGACCGGGATCCCATGATTGGCTTTGTAACACAGCTTGCCGAACAGTACGGTGATAAATCCGGTACAAATGTAGCCGCTGGATTAGACCTTGTGCATTCACAAATATTTGGAGGCAATGGTAACAGGCCAGATGTTCAAGATGTTATCCTACTGGTAGGTGTTCAGACAATATTGCTCGGTCAGAATCTTCAGTTTAAGATTACAGAAACTGAAGTGGAACACAGGTCATTATGTATTTAAATTCTTCTGCTAAGGATAGGAACCCAGTGTCTGTGCCTTTGAAGTTAGTCTTACTCTGTTATTTGTATGTTTTTCTTTAATGTTCATAAAGTTACAAGAGTAGAAAACATTGTTGATGATGACAATACCTCGTGTGAATGTGTGTTTCAGAATCCTTGCTTATAATGAGATATCACATCTAATGATGTCATTTCAGAGGGTTTTGAATCAAATCTTACATAAAGAATGACTTTGTGGCTCAGAATTCAAGCGTCAAGGTCACCATCCCTATTTATAGAAAATTATAAACCCAAGAAATAACATCGCTCTAGTTATTTTGTTTTCGAAGAGGGATTTTGATTGGAAATTACACAAAGGTCAATGATATACATGTAATGTTTCATACAAGTTTTCTTCAGGATCCCAAGGTCAAGTTCACCATCATTATTTCTAGAAAATCCTCTTCCATCTGGTTTCCATGGTTATGTCCACCATTACTATTTATAGATAATCCTCATATATATATATCATAAATAAAGATCAAACAGTGTTGGGTGCCAGACATACTCTATCGTGCAGTTGGAATAAAAATTTTGATAGCAGTGCTTAATTGTTGATATGTCTTTATATAGAACACAAAGATAGATATATAACTACCGTAATATGTTTGTGCTTGTTAAAAGCTGTCATTTTCTATTTCATTTTACAGTTGACAGATGGAGAATTTCAGTCTGGCTACGAGAGTGCAGTTAATGCTGTACAACAAGCCAATATCAGTGTGTTGGTGGTAGGAATAGGGGATGGAGTGTTGCAAGCACAGCTTAGAGATGTAGCCTCCGATCCCAGATATGTCTTCACTGTGGAGGATTTCAGCGTCCTTGATACCATTGTGGGGGATTTTGTGCAAACCATTCCCTGTCCCCCTGGTAAGTAAGAAACTAGATGAGTTTTAGTCATAGAACTATTTTACCTTAAAGTTGTAATAGGCTGTACAATATTATTGTACCTTGACCAAATGTAAGACGAACATATTGCTCAACATATTATCAAAGATAAATAAAGCAAATTATTACTATTATTGTTATCATTGTTATAAATGAATGTAACAGAGATACAAGAAGATCCACCAATGGTTAGATTTCAGTACAAGCATGCACAAAGATGCGAAACCTGTTTAAGTAAAGGTTGATTTAATCAGCCATAACTGCCTTAAATGTCATCTGTATAGGACAAAAATACCTGTCCATATTAATCACTGGTACAAATGAAAAAATATTATAATTGAACCTCTATATAAAGGTCACCTGCCAGTAAAGGTATATTTTTATCTTCTTCTTTGGGTGGTCTTTATAGACAGGTTTGACTGTATATCCAATGTTTATGAACAGTCAAACTTATTTTATTGGTATATGGTGCTATTAAGGAGTTTGACTTGAGGAGTCTCAAACTTTGGTTGACCATACTAACTTAAAACATGTTGTGTTGTGTGTATTAGAATCTGGTATATTTCAAGCCAAGAATTTGGATGACAAATTTACCGATGTAAAAGTGGAAATTGTTGTTTCGAGTTCACAAACAATATTTGCTGAAATTGACAGATTCTCATTTTATATAATAGACAAAAACATTTCTGATTCAGGAAAGTGAAAATGACAGTTTTGGATCTGAATGTTCATGTATTTTTAAATGGTATTTGAATGATAATTTGGGGTTTATCATGATCCATATTCAGCTGTATGTATGCAAGATTAAATGTAAAAAAACATATCCAGGAACAGCATAATTACCTTCATTTTAGAGCCTCCAAGTTGTACACTCCACCAGGCTGCCACTTGTGTAAGCGGCCCACTCGTCCGTCTTCTTGTCACACCATTTACACCTTTACAATACCGTCACACCTTGTGCAGGTAAGTCCTAATTACCACATCAGTAACAGTTTGAAAGTCACTTCTACGTTTTTTATAGACACTGTACATACATTCATTTAATATAGCATTGTTACTTTATTACAACTAGCCTCAGTAAATTATTGTGATACATCACCTTTTCCTCAAGTTCAATGATAATAATTTCAAGTTTCTTGTGATCTAAGACTTATCATGTATTGAAGTTGAAAAAAATAAGTATAGCTGTGATTTACACCCTAAAAAATGCTTATACATTCAGAAACCTTGTTTTGTGAAAAGGAGGGAGTTTCATTTTAAGTAAAAAGTTATAATAACTGATGCTTACATCATATCAAATATTGTCCATTGGATCTACCCTATCCTCACCCTTGCCCTTTGATATCACTTGTTAGCCTCCTGGTCCTAGAACAGATACAGATATGCAATGAATAACTAACAAGATGAGTTATCCAGACTTAATTGACCATAAAATCTGATTGGCTGGACATATTGTTTTTTGTTAATTAGTGACTTGGAGATTGTCCAGGGATGTTTGTCCACATCTCTAATGAATTGTCCTATCTCCAATACCAACAATATGTACAAAATGACCACATGGATGAAGAATACATTAAGCCCTATGTGTATAGAACAGATACCACCTGTCAGAGATGTGTGTAATATTACAACAGCGGAAATGTGTCTACAGCCACTGATGCACCTATTGTCGAACAAAGTACTTGCATCAGATGTATGTCAGTAAGTACATCATTGACTTGTGCCCCATATGTAAGTTCAACCCTTTGTATCATCTGTCACAAAATATGACTTGTGTCTTTAATACCTTGGTGAGTCTTGTGACCTTCTTCTGTGTTATGCCTCTGTGTCTCAGTCATATAACTTGTTGAGTTTTGTGACCTTGACTGTAATTGTGTCTCATAACTTGTTGACTTCTGTATCATGCCTCTGTGTCTCAATCATATTACTTGTTGAGTCTTGTGACCTTGACTGTAATTGTGTCTCATAACTTGTTGACCTCTGTGTCATGCCTCTGTGTCTCAGTCATATAACTTGTTGAGTTTTGTGACCTTGACTGTAATTGTGTCTCATAACTCGTTGACTTCTGTGTCATGCCTCTGTGTCTCAGTCATAAAACTTGTTGAGTCTTGTGACCTTGACTGTAATTGTCTCATGACTTGTTGACCTCAGTGTCATGCCTCTGTGTCTCAATTATATAACTTGGTGATTAATGTGTCACTGACTAATTGTGCCTCAAATGACTTTTTGACTCCTGTTAGCTCTGAATTTTTTTTTCAGAACACTGGATGCAAGCTTGACTTGCCTTACCGAAGTCACAAAAGGAAATTGTTTCAGAGATGTTGTTGTCTCAGTGAGTCAGACACTTCAGATTGTCAGAGGTATCATAGGAGACACTTGCTCAACAGAGCTGAGTGAGAACTTATGTGTAATGGCCAATCCAGTCATTCTTAGACAAAGCTGCGATCAAAATGAAGTTGATAATTGTGTAGAGATGTTCAAAGACTTTGTTGATGGATACTCACTTTTCAATACTGAAGAAGAAGCATGCAAGTAAGTTGGTATTTTATAGCAGTGTCATATTACCCCAAACCAAAACTTCTCTCACAACCAACACCTCTTGAAACGAAATGATAATGTATAGAATGGTTTCTTTTACAGACTGTAGTTATAAAAAACTTCCTTTTACTGTTTCCTCTAAATTCCTAAAATCAAATTAATTTAATTAATTGTGTTTTAAAAGAAGCAAACTCAAAATATCTTCGCAAAATCAACCTTACTTGATCAATCACAATACCTGTTCCATGCGTTGGGCTGACTTTATTACTAGAACAGATCCCATGGTCACAGACCTAGTTAAAAGGTGGCTTTAAACGCTAGATACAAAAGTCACAGACCAAGCCAAAATTTACTTTAAACACTAGATCTCAAGGTCACAGACCTAGTTAGAAGGTGGTGTTGAACACTAGATCCTAAAGTCACAGACCAAGTTAGAAGGTGACTTTAAACACTAGATCCCAAGGTCACAGACCAAGTTAGAAAATGGCTTTTATTTTTCGATGTGATAAGCTACACAACAAAGCAAGAATGATGTATCTTGCAGATATCAGAGGTTGACTAATGTTTTTTCTTATCCACAGAGAGTATACCATTGTACAAACATGTTTGGAAGACAAAAGTGCTCTCTGTGATCCAAGTGTTAGACTGACAGCTAATACAACAGTCATGGATAAATTTGCAGAATTGTCTTTAAGTGGAGAATGTGCTGCATCTACCAGAGTCTGTCCTCTACCTGGACAGTGCTCCATTAAAAACGCCTTTGAACTTGCTGTAAACGCATTGAGAACATCACCTTCTTGTCGGTTAGTATTAGCAGATAAGAATTTTGCTATGACTGCATGAACAATATGTTTTATTAGACAACATAAACAGGTACCTTGTAAAAGTCATCTATTTGTTCAACCATGAATTTTCAATTGAACTCATTAAGTATTTCTTATTGTTTCAAATTACTTTTCAGATGCAAAGAAGATCACTGTTGTTTTACTTCTTCAATGCCTTTTTATCAGATAACCTTGAAACACATTTCATGTCAAAAATCATAATCTAAACTGCATAATTGTGGTAGAAAATCAGTCAGTTATCTATTATCATATATAATTAAGAGCCAACTGCTTGAATTGTATCAGAATTAATGGATTGTCATGTCTAAAGTATTGTTGACTGTTATTTCAACATTGTGGCAATTACCATTCTCAGTGGACATTTGGTTTACAGCTTTGGAAGTAACTGTGAACAAATGTGATAAGGTTTCTAATCAATTGATATGATATTGCAGCTCTGGCAATACCCTAATGCAGTCGATATCCAATGAGATCTATGATTGCAACTCCATCCAGAGGTACTCTTCTGAAACAGATTTTAAGTCCCTGCTGTCTGAGTGTCCTCCAATATCACTACTGATTCCAGCAGCAAATGATATCTTTGTTCCACTCACAGAGTGTGTGAGAGATTTTAACACAGCCATCACCAAGGCCCTGGACAACTACTTTGCGGGTATTAGGGATTTCTGTCCTGCTGTGCGAGGAATATCTGCATGCTTCCAAAGTTTCTATGACACATTAGAAGAGATTCCAGCTGGATTTTTATCATCAGGTCTCCTAAATGTCAATCATCAAGTTTTTAAAGAATTCCTCGATAAATCTTGTAATGGTAAGTGATATTGCTTAATGCATAACATGCTAAGAGGTTATCTTGTTCTTATTTGAGAATGTGACATTACTTACTTGGACATGACAGGTGTTGTTGATGAAGTAGAAAATGCTTACTCTTCTGGAACACCTGGTCTTATTCTCCTTGTACTTTTTTTCAGGAGTCTCCATGTAAATCTTTCTTTTGTCCATATCTTGTCCTAGTTTTATGGAATTTGAGTTTGAATTATGAATATGTTGCTATGTTGGTATTTTCTTTATGTTTTTTTTCTTGGCACTCTTTCTTTAAAGTTTACTTTTGACTTTTGTTTTATTTTTAAACAAATAATACAAACAGGTCCATAAATGACAGAATAACTGAGATTTGAGTGAAGGAAAGATTTATATGGAGACTTTAAGAATTAACACTATCAGGTGTTCAGGTATCATCGGGTACATCCACCATGTAAATCTAGATCAATCAAAGTAATGAAAATTTGTCAACTCAGACTTAATGGCAGTTTTGCAGTTCCATACAATCACATGTTACACATGTTATGTGTTCCATGTAAGAATACTCTTTCAATCCATTTGGTACCCTGGATACTCCAGGGGCTAAAATCACTTTCACTTTCTGCACCTGTTGAACATGTCATGGCAAATTTGAACGCATGAACAATGTAATTTGATTGGTTCCAGAAGAAAAAATGACCAATCATAGCCTGATAAGCTCCTTTTGAAGATAATAAAGGAGTGACACAGAACTTCAAAGCCATTACAATATACCGTTATGTGATCTCCAAATTCCTTTGATGTACATCGAAGGATCAAGCTAGCCTTTTCACCTTGTCCAGAAGATGTCGCACATGGAACCTACAATTTTGCCATGGCATGTTCTGAGGGTGCAGTGATCAAAAGGAATTGTAACCCCTGGAGTATCGAGGATACAGAGAGCAAAAGTAATTGTAACCCCTGAAGGATCACTTATACAGAGAGCAAAAGTGAATGTAACACTGGAGTATCGAGGATACAGAGAGCGAAAGTGATCGTAACCCCTGGATTATTAAGGATACAGAGAGCGAAAGTGAGTGTAACCCCAGGAGTATCAAGGATACAGAGAGCAAAAGTGAGTGTAACCCCTGGAGTATCGAGGATACAGAGAGCGAGAGTGAATGTAACCCCTGAAGTATCACTGATACAGAGAGCAAAAGTGAGTGTAACCCCTGGAGTATTGAGGATACAGAGAGCGAAAGTGAATGTAACCCCTGAAGTATCACTGATACAGAGAGCAAAAGTGAATGTAACACTGGAGTATCGAGGATTCAGAGAGCGAAAGTGATTGTAACCCCTGGAGTATCAAGGATACAGAGAGCAAAAGTGAGTGTAACCCCTGGAGTATCGAGGATACAGAGAGCGAAAGTGAATGTAACCCCTGAAGTATCACTTATACAGAGAGCAAAAGTGAGTGTAACCTGAGGAGTATCGAGGATACAGAGAGCAAAAGTGAGTGTAACCCCTGGAGTATCAATGATACAGAGAGCAAAAGTGAATGTAACACTGGAGTATCGAGGATACAGAGAGTGAAAGTGAGTGTAACCCCTGGAGTATCGAGGAGAGGGAAAGTTACCCTGGAGAGAGCAGAAAGCGAAAGTGAATGTAACCCCTGAAGTATCACTGATACAGAGAGCAAAAGTGAATGTAACACTGGAGTATCGAGGATACAGAGAGTGAAAGTGAGTGTAACCCCTGGAGTATCGTGTATACAGAGAGGGAAAGTTATTGTAACCCTGGAGTATCGAGGATTCAGAGAGCAAAAGTGATTGTAACCCCTGGAGTATCGAGGATACAGAGAGCAAAAGTGAGTGTAACCCCTGGAGTATCGAGGATACAGAGAGCGAAAGTGAATGTAACCCCTGAAGTATCACTGATACAGAGAGCAAAAGTGAATGTAACACTGGAGTATCGAGGATACAGAGAGCAAAAGTGAGTGTAACCCCTGGAGTATCGAGGATACAGAGAGCGAAAGTGAATGTAACCCCTGGATTATTAAGGATACAGAGAGCGAAAGTGAGTGTAACCCCTGGAGTATCAAGGCTACAGAGAGCGAAAGTGAATGTAACCCCTGAAGTATCACTTATACAGAGAGCAAAAATGATTGTAACCCCAGGAGTATTGCGGATACAGAGAGCGAAAGTGATTGTAACCCCTGGAGTATCGATGATACAGAGAGTGAAAGTGATCGTAACCCCTGGATTATTAAGGATACAGAGAGCGAAAGTGAGTGTAACCCCTGGAGTATCGAGGATACAGAGAGTGAACATGATTGTAACCCCTGGAGTATCGAGGATACAAAGAGAAAAAGTGATTGTAACCCCTGGAGTATCGAGGATACAGAAAGAGAGTGATTGTAACCCCTGGAGTATCGATGATATAGAGAGAAAAAGTAATTGTATCCCCTGCAATATCGAGGATACAGAGAGTGAAAGTGATTGTAACCCCAGGAGTATCGTGTATACAGAGAGGGAAAGTTATTGTAACCCCAGGAGTATTGCGAATGTCCATATGGACACTGAGTATAAATCATTCATTAATTTCATAACATGTATATTAACTAAGTAATACTTGGAGATATATGTTACATCTTAAAGTTAATAAAATGTTTGCTTTTCTTTTTTCCCCAGAAGAGACATAAGAAAATATATATATTTTCTCTAAAGCTTACTTGAACAGATGTTTTTAGTTACTAGTAGATAACCAGCATTGTGTAAAAAAATTCACAGGGATAGCTTTTAGTATAACATTAGTCTGTTATTTAGAAACTAGATTAAATGCATATCAACTATGTATCCTAAAAGTAAAGGTCATGGAGAGGTCAAATGCTACTGAATGTGTAATACGTCTGGTTGGTATCCTAAAAGTAAAGGTCATGGAGAGGTCAAATGCTACTGAATGTGTAATACGTCAGGTTGGTATCCTAAAAGTAAAGGTCATGGAGAGGTCAAATGCTACTGAATGTGTAATATATCTGGTTGGTATCCTAAAAGTAAAGGTCATGGAGAGGCCAAATGCTACTGAATGTGTAATATATCTGGTTGGTATCCTAAAAGTAAAGGTCATAGAGAGGTCAAATGCTACTGAATGTGTAATACGCCTGGTTGGTATCCTAAAAGTAAAGGTCATGGAGAGGTCAAATGCTACTGAATGTGTAATTTATTTGGTTGGTATGTTATTTCCTATTGATATCTTTGGTTAATGTTATCATGATTGGATGGGATGGAAAGTACACAATGTACAACACAGGTCAAAACTTTTACCCTTTAAAAGTCACATTTCCATGTTTGCAGGTCTACATAATCTGCTGAATAAATTTGTCATCTTCATCTACACCAGCCAAAACTTTTGCCTCATGCAATCACATTTCAATTTTTGGTCTACATCAGTCTAAGTAAATTTGTCATCCACTTTTAGATTTAAAGATGAGAAATCTTCTACATGTAGGATATTTTTTGTGCGACAGGTTCAGAGATTGTCATCTGTGAGGATTTCACTAAAACCATTGAATGTCCTGAGGGAGAGGTTATTGATATCCAGGAAGCATTTTATGGAAGAGAAGACAGAATCACATGTTCCCTCCCTAACAAGCCCTTAACAGATACAGCTTGCTCCTCCCCAGTAGCTCTCGACAGATATAAGGAAATTTGCTCCAATAAAACCACCTGTAATGTGACAGCCAGTAACTCAGTGACCGGAGACCCATGTGTAAACACTTACAAATATGCACGAATCACATACAGTTGTGTCGCAGCAAGTCCTGGTAAGTGGTGATGTATGATATTCATAGATTTTCGTGTACCAGCCATTTTATGGTCGGGCATATGCTAGTGGTAACCTTAGCTGTCGTTCTGTCATAACTTAGTTACTCTATAACGGATGCAAATATGAAACAGTAATTTGATATATAGTTGTACAATATTGTCTGCAAAATATCTGTTCCTGTTCTTCAGAGGACCTTACACCATTGCCAGACTGACATGGATAATTGTAGTTAAATATAGTGTACCTTATCTAGGTACCAGTCCATCCTTAGAACTGTTCTTGATGGGCAGCCAGGCTAACACTGAACTGTTGAGTGTGGGATAAAGGTCATTCCTCTCGAACTTGTACATGGATCTCGTCTCTTAAATAATAGACAAGAAACCAGTCAATCATTTTTATTAATTGCTACATTAAGAAATTGACATTTCCATACTAATGAGAACGATTAAGGAAAAACATATTTCTTCATGAATCAAGTCTGGATTCCTGACATGATTATCAAGCTTATGTTCTGGTCATCATAATTTTGTGACAGAGACAGTATTTAACACTATGTACAAGTCATATTGATCCCTTCATTTTACATGAACACATGTATGCCTCTACTGTGATTTGACAGTGAATTTAATTTGGATATGACATGGATACTGCTGTTTTCAATTGTAGAAAAAAAAATGAATTATTTCGATCTTTGTCATGCGTGCTTTTAACTTCCAACTTATTCTAGAGGGATTAAAGAGAAGGAGAATTTCATGAAATTCATTTTATTAAATACATTGACGAGAGTCTGCACACCTGGAGTATCTTGCTGTTACTGATGTAAAAATGAAAGAAATTTTCAATTTACACTCAAGATTTCAGCTGTTCTTATACATTCAGATATTAAATAATCAGTGAATGTAAAGTATTTTAAACTTCCACTAACATATCAGATTTTAGGCTAAACGTAACAGTTAAATTTTTGACCTATTGCTACCAATCCTAGCATTCTGATTGGTGGAAATATTCCAGTCATGTAGCGGTGACCCCTAGCCACAGTCTTTTGCTATAAGCAGTGTCATACATGCAAACTTTCACTCAAATATTATACTGAAAACTTACCAAGAATTGACAGACTAGATGTTAATTCAGGAAAATATTCAGATTAAAATTTTTTGCGTCAATCATAAACTAGCATTGCTGAGCTGGTTACACATGCAGCAATACTGACCATTCCTTGTCACTGCTAAGTAAAGTCTGTTTTGTTTACTATAGATGTAACCACAGAAACAGATGATTGTCTTCAGAAGGATGTAGTGAGGTGCATGGGTTCTTACCTGTCAAATGCCATGTTTATTGGACTGTTTCGCAATCATGACCGAGAAGAGCTCTGCAGGTATACACACTGACATGAAGTTTTTATCAATCCATGAAATAGTTAGGGCAAATCCTTTGAATATTAACATTGTTTTTATCATGTTTTTTTTTTTCATTAAAATTCTTAATTTCATTTCTTTTATTAACCTAGCTATACAGAACTGTAATAAACAAGCATGTATTTATTGTTAGCTTTATTTCAGGATACAAAATAAGGAATCTGCAATGCTTGTTCTGTTTCCTCTACATGTGTCGGAAAGTAAAGACAACTGATTACTTTCTTAATCAATTGACCATTGACAAAATGAATAGCTCTATATGGTCCAGGGGCTTGATAATGGGTACACCTGGCAAGCAGTTCTTAACTTGACATAGGGTAGTATAAATTGGAGTTTCCTGTTATAAATTACCTTGACCTGCTTTTGATGATCACAAGAATCAAATATTTTGAAAGCGCCAAACATTTCGTAAAGAATTATAAGTTTAAGAGAATCAACATATCAGTTCTGTCCCTTTATATTTCTGATTTCATCATGAAATACAGAACAAAGCTTTTATGTGATGTAGTCCGTGTTCAAATCGCAAAATTAACAATAGTGTCTGCAGCTTGAAATGCCCCTAATTGAAAATGTTGGTCACATCTGAATTGTTGTTGTTTTGTCTCAGCCTTCTTCATCCATCCATTTTCTAGTTTGAACACTTCCTTCTTTAATCATGTGACCTAATTAATTTACTTTACAGGAGTTCTTTATCCTTGGACACTTGTATTTATGATGGCATGAGGAACTGTTCCACAAGGCTTCAAAACCAGTACAAGCATTTATATGATATAGGTAGCTCAGTCATCTCATATAGTGGTGTTTGTGAGGAGGCGGATGGAGAAAACGAGGAAGAAGATCGGATATCCTGTTCTCCCCATCAGGCTTGGGAGTGTATAGCCAGACTTGGCATGGATCTGTCTTACTATGAAACAAGTAGAGACAGAGGTGATATCTGCAGGTTAGCTATACAGTAAATTGTTTCTGTAACTACATCTATAATCAAGTGTTGCCAACTCACCTGATTTCATCACTGATATTGGCAATAAAATTATCAACTTAAATTTTGAAAAATGCTAAAATTACATAATATTTCTCTACTTTTGGTTAAAAGTTTCAAATTGAACTTTTAAGTCACCATGGGGCCAAAAGTATGAAATTTACTCAAATTTCAAAAAATCTTTTTTTCAACACCCAGGTATGGTAGAATCAAATGCTCTTCATTGATGCTTCAACAAAATAAATCTTGCATTTCTTCCAGGGGAGGAGGTTAACTTCACTGTGATTTTTATAGAAAAATTGCATTTTTGAGCTTAACGTTGTTTATTTCCCACTGGAAAAGAATTACAAGTATAGGATGACAGTTTTGATGGTATGCATGTATTGACACTAGCTTTCTATCATCAAGGTCACAATTTTTTTCAGGACACTTGAAAGCTACTTTGTAACACTTTAACCTTTATATTCAATATTACTTATCTCAGGTAACTGTCAAGGTCGCTAGGCCTCTTTTTTTTGTCTAATGTAGTCAAAATAAACAAACATACCATAGAACATTATCTTAACACATTGATATGTGATAGCTATTCAGTAAAATTACCTGATAACCC
The DNA here is from genome assembly GCF_031769215.1 of Ylistrum balloti. NCBI lineage: Eukaryota > Metazoa > Mollusca > Bivalvia > Pectinida > Pectinidae > Ylistrum > Ylistrum balloti. Next base: position 82,070 of record NW_026782174.1, on the reverse strand, counting down.
TTTAAATTATCTTGTCAACCTTGATTTTAGAAGGTATGGCTAGATATTATTATACAGAAGGTTGGCGACACTGTATATTATGATTAGGTAGCTCCATACAGTGCTTCCCTACTGAAATGGTTTGTTTGCACTTTCTAACAACAGATAGTCACCTGTTTATAAATGCATAGTTTCACAGTCTGTGTATTATATATCATCATATAGCTTATCCAGTTTTCAGAGAAATTATATAATTTTTTAACAGATCTATATCCACCTGTAGCAAAATTGTCCCAATGAAGCCTTTGCAATAGAGGTAAAACTACCTGACCAAATAAACCAACAGCATCTTCCTCATACTGGTAACACTTGAGTGTTAATCTACTCTCTTTATAAATATTAAACAGATGCCAACACCATGAAAGGTAGATTAGACCCTGAACTAATTGTGATGATTCAACAGTAGCCAAATGGTCATGGCTTCAGGCCATCTCTTTCACTACCCCTCCCACTTCTTGGTCACAGATTCAAGACCTACTTCGGGCAGTCGACAAGTACTGGCTGCAGTCAATGGTTTTTCTGCAGGAGCTCCAGCTTTCCTCCACCAACCAAACCTGGCATGTCCTTAAATGACTGTGGCTGTTAATAGGATGTAACGTGACAATAAAGTGATTGTGACATGTCTATTAATTAGGATTGTTCACTATTCCATACTGTTCTATTTTTCAGACTCGCCAAACATTCTACAGACTGTTACCATCACTACCTCTATGACTGCACTGATCCAATCAACACAGCCATGTCCATAACTATGAACAATGTCATACACTATGCCCTAAGGATGTGTCATGAGAACTACATGGAGCCAAAAGACACTGTCTACCCCTCACCACCTCCCATATGTGTTGACCCATTGGAAATGACCGGATATCGCTGTAACCATGTAAAAGCCCTCCAGAGTTTAAGCAATTTGTTTGAGGAGATCTTCAATCCTTATGGCTCGCAACAAAGGCTGTGTGTGTAAGTATACAGTGTAGTTCAAAGATATACATGGCACAAAGCTCATTTTAAAGATGGCAGATCTTCCAGTAAACACACTAGAGTTGATTTTTTAGTATGTTTATGAGGTTTTTTAAGCAGGAGGCTTGTAATTATACCAACTTTAATTACATTCAGAAAATACTCTATTAGTTCTTGTTAAGTTACCAGCAATAATTTGAGTAATATTGATAAGGTGTTAAGTTATAATGAGTGACATTCCTCTTCTTATACAATGGAATAAACCCAGTAATGAGACCAGCCAAAAGATGGAACAGTGCGGATAAGCATTGTGATGTCACAATACAGCAGGACCTTTCGAGAGGGAGGATGAATTTGAGATGAGGGAGAAAATTTATCACACTTTTGTAATCCTGTTAAATAATTCACAGAGGGTGAAATGAGCACAAGACGAATTTGTGAATAGTGGTTAAAGGAAGAAAATGCACAGGATCTATGTATAAAATAATATAATATAGATCTTGTATAGTGTAGACAGACAGGTGTCTACATAGTTAATGTTGTGTAAGTGTTGTTATATAGAGTTAGTTCCGTGAGGCTTCACTATGAAGGATATATTGAGGACATGAAGCTTTGTTTAGTACACGACTATAAGTAAAGAGACAAATGTGGACAAAACTAAAACAAATTCAAAATAAAATCTATGATCTAAGTTGTGTGTTGATTTGCCATTCTAAGTAATATCACTTTCATGTCAACTGTCAATACACGTGGCTTTTTGGATGTTTCATTATAACTGTATAGTTTTTAGATAGGAAACCTTAACATCCCTAGAATAGAAGTTCTTATTGCACAACCAATGAGATGGTTCAGGATCAAGCAACTTTTTCGGCTGCACAATAATCCTATGTACACTAAGGTCCAAAATAGTTTGACAAGGAGATAAACGGATTATAGACCAAAAATATATACACCATATCGTAACCATATACTGCAGTTAATTTGGCTACGCTTTGTAGTCGAACTTACAATTTGGCTACACTTTGTAGCCAAGTGTACGTAGTGTACCATCGCGGACAATATGTAAGTTAGTGCTAGTATACTCTACACTGGTCATTGGTCCGATGAAGGAGACCGTGTAGTCATCAAAACATCACCCTTAAATCTTCTACCAGTTGTGTTATAAGAATTTCAATTCCATTGACATTACCAACCTGAAGAAAATGTCCTTTAACATCCCTCTTTTCATTGTTTCTAGAGAGTATGCCAATTCCCTGCAGAGTATCTATAGCAACATCAATGCGTGTCCTAGTTACATAAGGAGGAATGTTCTGTCAGGGTTGGAGACTGTAAAGTCATTTAAGGCCACAGATACATGTGATGTGGAAATTAAGTCACCATGCCAACCACCACCTAGCGACTGTAAGATACACCGAGCTGAAGAATGTGTCGACAAGCTTAAGGTCAAATTAAGTGACGAAAGCTCCGAGATGGACAGTGCTATATGCAGGTTTGGACTTGTATACAATTTTATGTATAATTTTTATCACATCTTTTATAAGAGAGTCACTAATGAATATTGGAAACTGAAAAAGACATCGATTCATTGAAATGCTATGTTTCTATAACTTTGGCATTGTTGCAATGTAACAAGAATTCAGAGGTCAAATTTATGGTAACATTTCATGGGAATTATGCTCTCCTGTTATAAGCTATTCTTATTTAGTCCAAATCAGCAGAAGTCTTTCCCTAAAAATCCTTTAAAGTATCATCAATAGGATATTCACACTGAGGTTTGATAAGATGTTCACACTGAGCATCAGTATGATACACACACTGAAGTTAAATATGATATTCACAAAAGTTATATTGACATATTCACACTAAAGCTTGATTAGATATTCACACTTAGGATCAGTATGATATTCACACTGAGGTTTAATATGATATTCACACTGAGGATATGATATTCACACTGAGGTTTAATATGATATTCACACTGAGGTTTAATATGATATTCACACTGAGGTTTAATATGATATTCACACTGAGGATATGATATTCACACTGAGGATATGATATTCACACTGAGGATATGATATTCACACTGAGGTTTAATATGATATTCACACTGAGGTTTAAAATTATATTCATATTGAACTTTAATATGATATTGTAACACAGTAGGCATAAACACGTACCTGTTGGTAATAGCCATGTTTATTGCATGTTGAATGATAATAATTTTACATGTACAAAAGCAACATCTCGTCAACATAAGAGTTCATATACTCATACTAGTACTTCATGTTGTGCCTCATATCAGAACTGTCCATCTGGTGGACTCCCCCAAGGCCGTGTGTTCTAACCTAAAGATCTCCCCCCTTTTATCTAACTCTGGACTAAGCTTGTCCGGCCATCCCCTAATATGGACTTCACTTGCTGCTAGATGATACGAAGTATAGCCACCTGTACTTGAGGTGCAAGGTTGAGTTTCTTCCTGCTAATTTGTTACTTGAAATAGACCCTAATAATTACCCTACTACAAGGTGGTCACTGTCCGAATGGTAAATTACATAAGTTTGATTATCAAGGAAGTGGGAATAGTCTCTAATTAATTAACTGGCCGAAGCTGTACACCCACTGATAAGATTCTCGGGGCCAAGACTACACCAACCTAAGTGTATGTATGCAAGTAATTATCTATACCTCTGTGAACCACCTATATGGGTTACATTGATATACTATTGAACATTAAACAAACTATTGTTTAAGCTTACTTATTTCAACCAATCAGTCAAAGATTATTGACTTATGTATCTGGGTTACACTAATATCGAAACCACATTTTGTAACAATATACCTAAACCCTATTTTGTTACAATATTCACACAGAGATTTAATATGATATTCACACTGAGGATCAATATCATATTCACAACAAGTTTTGATAAGATATTCACACTGAGATTTAGTTGAATTGCTCTCTAATTCAGTCACATGATTAATAAACTCTGATACAAGAACAAATTATATTTTGATCGTCATTATTAAGTATGGATGAGGTAAAGACTTCAGTTTTCTTGTACCATGGCTTACAATCAAGGTCATAAGACCCAAAACAAAAATGTCTGATGTTTTCACTTTAGAGGCTTCATTGTTATAATACTTTTTTTGATTTAATAATGGAAAGGATTCTTAATGAAGAAATACTTCTATCTTTGACATTCAACAATAGTACATGTATGTTGGTCATTTGAGAGCATCTATCTGAAATAGTGATGTGTTGTATAGTAAATTTATTGTGTAAGTATGATGATAATCAGTACAGAAATAAAACTTTGATAACATTGCAGTATGCGTGCAGAAGTGAAACAATGCATAGATGACAACATTGAAGAGTGTTCAGAAACAGATGTCTACCAGGTAACTCAGAAGTATTATGCTGCACTCCAGATCATAGGAACATACTGTGATGAAGGTGATGATGGAGGTGATGATGGAGGGGAGGAAGTTGACCCTGACGTAACAGATATCTATGGTTGTATCAGCAGTTTTGAGACTAAAGTCTCAAAAGTACTGGAGCTAGCCACTAGGTCAGCAGAAAGTGGGTCAGCTGGAAGCACAGTAAGTGACGACAGTAGATCAGGGCAAGGGTCTGCTGGTAGTGCAAGCACAGAATCCACTGCTGAATCAAAATCAGGATCTGCTGATTCTACCTCAGGATCTGCTGCAGGATCAAAATCAGGATCTGCCGATTCTAACCCAGGATCTAATTCAGGATCTAACTCAGGATCTGCTGATTCTACCTCAGGATCTGCTGCAGGATCAAAATCAGGATCTGCCGATTCTAACCCAGGATCTAACTCAGGATCAAATTCAGGATCTGCTGATTCTGCCTCAGGATCTGCTGCAGGATCTAACTCAGGATCAAATTCAGGATCTGCCGATTCTGCCTCAGGATCTGCCGATTCTAACCCAGGATCTAATTCAGGATCTAACTCAGGATCTGCCGATTCTAACCCAGGATCTAACTCAGGATCAAATTCAGGATCTGCTGATTCTGCCTCAGGATCTGCTGCAGGATCAAATTCAGGATCAAAATCAGGATCTGCTGATTCTGCCTCAGGATCTGCTGCAGGATCAAATTCAGGATCTAACTCAGGATCTGCTGATTCTAACCCAGGATCAAATTCAGGATCAAAATCAGGATCTGCTGATTCTGCCTCAGGATCTGCTGCAGGATCAAATTCAGGATCTGCCGATTCTAACCCAGGATCTAATTCAGGATCTAACTCAGGATCTGCTGCAGGATCAAATTCAGGATCAAATTCAGGATCAAAATCAGGATCTGCTGCAGGATCAAATTCAGGATCTGCTGCAGGATCAAATTCAGGATCAAAATCAGGATCAAAATCAGGATCTGCTGCAGGATCTAACTCAGGACCTACTACAGGAAGTGGACAGTCTTCCGGGTCAGCTGCAGGAAGTGGACAGTCTTCCGGATCAGCTGCAGGAAGTGGAGTTAACAAAGAGTTAGCAGGTTTATGTGAAGATGTGAAAGCTGCATGGACATGTATACAGAAAAACTTACTACGTCTCTCTTACCATGAACGTGTCATACTCAACCACACCTTGTATGCTGTGTACCAGGCCACAGACTACATATGTAAACGTGAGTATCCTGCCCTTTTTTACAATGTTTATGATTCAGTTGTCCTTCTGTACCACTTCACCAACTAATACATCATCTGTTAGAAATAACAAATCGCTAACTAAAAAATTACCGGTAGTGATCTTTGAGTTCCGATATGACCAAATGTAATTAGATAATGGTAATGAATTGTGGATGTAAGCTTAGTGGTAAAATGCCACAATTTACTGTAAAAGATGCAGCAGATTTATTTACAATAGTAATGCTGACACTATTGATTTATGAATACAGTAGTTCTTTCAAATATTCAGTGTTTGCAATTAGTTCCTGTGTGAATTTATCATCTGTGCTTTCATAGCATATCACATTTAATTGGGGGGCTGTAGTTTGCTTAATTGTCTTTTTTTTTTATTAATTTGAAATCTGTTGTTTGAATGAATTCCTTATGTATGGAATCCTGCATTGTGTTTTTAGCCCAATTGTGTCATAGCTGTACGGAACTTGAAGATAATGACATGTGCAATAAACAGCACCCTGAGGAGTGCAGAACAGAGGAGGTAATTGAAACCAAATTTTGCTGTAGAATTTAAGGCCTTTAATGGAAAATTACCCTAATGGATGAACAAATCACGAATTACAATGTTTAGCATTTTGGTGTTAATTTGTTCATAAATATTGCTTTACCCACCAAAAACATGTATAGCATTCCTGGATTTGTTTAGTTTTGACTATAACTGAGTTTAGTAAAATATTGCATAATACAAAGAAATATTATGAAACCATGGTGACAAATGTTGTTGCTTTGTCTGTTTGTCCAAGAATGCTTTTACAGCAGTAGGCTACCATTCTGAATAGAAGTTGGTAATAAAAGTTGGATAGCATGGTGATGGTTTCATGCATCTTTTTTTTAATATACATCGACAAGGTCAAGGTCAAATTTAGGTCAAATTCATTAACTGGGTCATATATTCTTATTATAATATTAAGTCCTTGAAATTATACATCTGTCCATTTTGGTTTTTACTATTAATGTCAAGGTTATATAAAGCCTGAAAGTCCAATTTCATGATATAAAAGTTGAGTTTGCATGTGGTCTGTATGTCCAGAATCAACTTCTACCTCAATAATCAGCTGACTTAAAGTCAAGCTATCAAACCTTGATTTAATTTTAGGGGTTAAATGTCTAAAAGTCTTCAGAACAGGTGAGGGATACAATCATATTGCTATTAAACTATTGATATCTGATCTGATCTAAAAATCTGTTTTGTTTTTACATAGGTGTGTTATGCCAGAACAAAGGATAGTAAACTGTACAAGGGATGTCAGTCTCCAACACAGTGTGATCGCTCATGCGGATCTGAGCAAGACTGTGGATACTGTTGTAGAGGCTACCTGTGTAATAAACCGTCACATGTTGAAGGTAATGACACAAGTCTACCTATCAAAGCATCTACTATTTACCTACCACTATTCGTTGCTACTTTCTCTATCTCTCTGAGAACACTAGATCATGTTTACAATTAGTTTTGATTTGTATATGTTTGAATTAGCACTAGAAAGCATCATACATGACACTGTCACTGGTGCTGAAAATGCCAAGGCTAGTGTTAAAGTTTTTTTTCACTGTAATGGCATGAGGCATTTTTGCCTCAATTTGAATCATGAATTTAGAAGGAAATTTTTAGAAGTAAGTTGTATTTTTTAAAATATTTAACTTAGATATGAAATAATTTGGCAAAGCGGCTCATTATCACCCCAAAAAGCCGAGGAAAATCCGAAGTGATCAAAATAAAAAAGTCAGAATCTAGATGGGGAGGTGCAGCAGCCCCATGATTTAATTATTTTTGTTATATTTATATTACTGATAATTTTAGAACAATGTGAGGTACACATGCAAATATGATATGTGGGTTGCTACTACTAGAATGAATTGAAATGTAACATGCAGGTTGCTTCTACTCAAATGAATTGAAATGTGACATGCAGGTTGCTACTTATCAAATGAATTGAGATGTGACATGCAGATTGCTACCGCTAGAATGAATTGAAATGTGACGTGCGGGTTGCTACTACTAGAATTAATTGAAATGTGACATGCGGGTTGCTACTACTAGAATTAATTGAAATGTGACATGCGGGTTGCTAGTACTTGAATGAATTGAAATGTGACATGCAGGTTGCTACTACTAGAATGAATTGAAATGTGACATGCAGGTTGCTTCTACTCAAATGAATTGAAATGTGACATGCTGGTTGCTACTTATCAAATGAATTGAAATGTGACATGCAGATTGCTACTACTAGAATGAATTGAAATGTGACATGCAAGTTGCTTCTACTCAAATGAATTGAAATGTGACATGCTGGTTGCTACTTATCAAATGAATTGAGATGTGACATGCAGGTTGCTACTTATCAAATGAATTGAGATGTGACATGCAGATTGCTACTACTAGAATGAATTGAAATGTGACGCTACTACTAGAATTAATTGAAATGTGACATGCAGGTTGCTACTACTAGAATGAATTGAAATGTGACATGCAGGTTGCTTCTACTCAAATGAATTGAAATGTGACATGCAGGTTGCTACTACTAGAATGAATTGAAATGTGACATGCAGGTTGCTACTACTAGAATGAATTGAAATGTGACATGCAGGTTGCTACTACTAGAATGAATTGAAATGTGACATGCAGGTTGCTACTACTAGAATGAATTGAAATGTGACATGCGGGTTGCTACTACTAGAATGAATTGAAATGTGACATGCGGGTTGCTGCTACTAGAATGAATTGAAATGTGACATGCAGGTTGCTACTACTTGAATGAATTGAGATGTGACATGCAGGTTGCTACTACTAGAATGAATTGAAATGTGACATGCAGATTGCTACTACTAGAATAAATTGAGATGTGACATGCAGGTTGCTACTACTAGAATGAATTGAAATGTGACATGCAGGTTGCTACTACTTGAATGAATTGAAATGTGACATGCAAGTTGCTTCTACTCAAATGAATTGAAATGTGACATGCAGGTTGCTACTTATCAAATGAATGGAAATGTGACATGCAGGTTGCCACTAAGCAAATGAATTGAAATATAACTTGCAGGTTGGGGCAAATCACTGAGATTAAAAGTTCCCCTTATACATACACTATTTTTATTATGAATTATAGATTCATGTCTTGAGTGCTGATATCTAAAACCAGTAATAATTTGATACCCTGTTCAGATTATTAATTCATGTACTGTTCTTGTGTCTTTATTTTGCATTAGACAAGTTAAAATGTTACCTACATATAGTGAAATCATTTGTTCTCAGTAAGCTTGAACCAATCAATTTATTTTCAGATCCACTCATGTGTGACATGAGCAAAGCAGTGACATGTGCCATGGATATTGTTTCTATAGTAACCAACACAGACACAATTACTGAGAGGTATTGACTCAAGATATACACATGATAGCATTAATTTTATAATTTACTTTTGTGTAAGAAATCTAAACAGATGTTTAAAAGATAAAATAATCTCACAATACATTTTTTCAATGAAGAGAGAACAATTTTAAAACTGACTTTGTAAAATGAAAGAGCATGAATTTTTGAAATTTTTTTTTTTTTTTTTCTTTATGATCTGTACCTCTCCCTCTGTGATTTTTTATATCTTAGGTTACTGAAGGCCAGTTTGACATGTATGGAGACTTATTCTCGCGACTGTCCGTCTGACAAACTCACCATCATCTACAAAGTTTCAAAATTAATACGTGAGATGCTGACTGTCAGTGGGTGTGCTGCTGAATCCTCTCTTTATCAACATTGTGGTACTATCGGAGTTCTCTCCCTTGGTAGGATTGCTTCCAGTCCTTTTGCCTCAGATAGGACGAAATGCAGGTAAAGTCTTAATGCTAGTCATGAATTTTATTGGTAAATGTAGATGTGAAATATTTTATTCTTTTGATGTAATCAGCTCATTTTTGGGTAATACATGTCCAGAAAAATGTGTAAACTGTTAATATCACATTATGCTTATTATCACATTTCCCCTTACAAATAGAACATGATATTAAGCAGGTTTTATTGTATAGTAATGGAAAAATCCTTCTATAAAGAAAGATGCTGGCTACATTTAAAGAAATCTTATATTAATTATCCTTTTGACAGGTTTTAAATTTTATTACACTTGTTGTTTCTGAAATTTGGCAATCCAATCTGTATTTCGTTTTTGCTTTCAGCTTGTTGAATGCTACACAGACTTTGCTGGATAAGATAGAAAACTCTGAACAGTGTTTCAGTAATGAACTTGCTCCTATTCTGCAATCCATGGATGATGTGAAGAATACATTCATTGGCGATGTTTGTTCAGATGATGATGTTCAGCCCAAATGTAAAGTTGGTGACATATTCTCCTGCTTCAGTATCGTAGCTGGCAACTTTAGCATGGATAGAATGTCTTTGATGAATACACCACCTTGTGTTAATGAGTAAGTCTGATATGTTACATACCTCCCAGTATTAAGTTCAGGGATACCAGCACACAATTGATTGATACAAACAGGTTTCTACTTCAAAAGCATATGTTCATTAAGAGCATTTCCATTGTTAACTCGCTTTGTCGTTATTTCTTCAGGAAACTTTCTTAAGTGGTAGGGATTGACCATTGTACAGGGACGAAACACCCAGGGCTTGGATGGGTTTTGGGTTTTAGGTCACGTATGGAACTAGATACAGTCAAACCTGACTTTAAAGGCCACACAAGGGAGTAGAGAAAAATGGTCTTTATACACAAGTGTCCTTTATAAAGAGGTTCAATTACTATCAATTGCATTCAGGTAGGAAACCAAAAAGTGGCATTTTATTTCACATTTTATTTCACATTCAAGAATAAGAAAAAATAAGATTTACATATTGTTGTGTAAAAGTTACTTATTTTGCACCTTAATATTGGTCTGTCTTTGCAGCACAATTTGGGAGACGGTCACCTGCCTTGTGGACAAGATGGCTGCCTGTTCTTCTGTGCAGAAGGCAACTGTCTCCGGTGTTATCAATACATATGTGAATCTGGTAGAGAACACCTGCTCAGCAGCATCAAATGTTTCTACACCAGAGAAATTCATAAGGTTTGTAATTTGATTCAAATCTTGAAATTTTTGCAACCTGATTACTAAAATCGAATTTATGATTTGTAAAACTAATGTGTTGATGTTGCTATGATAAGAGATCTGCTGAGGGATTATGGAAAGAAAAAACGAGAATGATAGTAATAATAGAATTGTGCAATGAAACAAGAAGCATGATATATTGTACATACATTTGTACCACCAACAACTCAAGCAACAATTAAAACAAATGAATAATGGATTTTATTTCATATTACACTTTTCTGTTTTGATTATGACAGCCAACTTATGATTGAATTTTGAATGACTGAAAATGGCATGAATTAGCTGTCAATGATGTCACGTCATGTCATGCCAGCTGTTATCCATAGTGATTTGTTATGAAATAATCCTTCATTAGATTATCAGATTTATACATTTATGTGTCATTGTTGTTTTAAAGTATATAATATGCTTTGATAGGAAAAGTTTTTAGTTTCATTTTGATATGAAGGAAAAAAACTTTCTGCAAACTTACGAATGTGCTACATGCATTCATTCAGTTTGCAAATCGGTTTTTTCTTCATACTGTCATGAAACTATAAAATAATCCTATCAAAACTTAATCAAACTGACTCAAAATATTTAGTTATTTTTAAAGCATAAACATGGAAGTCTCCTAAATTTCTTGCATTATTTTCCTGAGCAATAAAAAAGACATGTGAACTATACAGGTCCTTTTATGGCCACTTTTTACAAGTTTGGTTTTGCAGGTAATCGTTTTTCTGTTTTCAATATATATATTTTGTCTTAGTAGCTTCTCCACCAAAATAAATCAAGTATGTTTTGTTATATGCTTCTTTTGAGAATTTTTTTTTCGTGGCAGTATTCCTCGTGTCATTTAGATGTATGAGTATGAGATGTGGAAACGGTCATTTTGTTAGTGACTTACATTTCTAGTCTATGAATTGTAACTGTAATTCCATATTATGTTAAGGTTTTGTAAAGACATCATAATAGCTGTGACAATTCCATATTATGTTAAGGTTTTGTAAAGACATCATAATAGCTGTGACAATTCCATATTATGTTAAGGTTTTGTAAAGACATCATAATAGCTGTGACAATTCCATATTATGTTAAGGTTTTGTAAAGACATCATAATAGCTGTGACAATTCCATATTATGTTAAGGTTTTGTAAAGACATCATAATAGCTGTGACAATTCCATATTATGTTAAGGTTTTGTAAAGACATCATAATAGCTGTGACAATTCCATATTATGTTAAGGTTTTGTAAAGACATCATAATAGCTGTGACAATTCCATATTATGTTAAGGTTTTGTAAAGACATCATAATAGCTGTGACAATTCCATATTATGTTAAGGTTTTGTAAAGACATCATAATAGCTGTGACAATTCCATATTATGTTAAGGTTTTGTAAAGACATCATAATAGCTGTGACAAGGTCCATATTATGTTAAGGTTTTGTAAAGACATCATAATAGCTGTGACAATTCCATATTATGTTAAGGTTTTGTAAAGACATCATAATAGCTGTGACAATTCCATATTATGTTAAGGTTTTGTAAAGACATCATAATAGCTGTGACAATTCCATATTATGTTAAGGTTTTGTAAAGACATCATAATAGCTGTGACAATTCCATATTATGTTAAGGTTTTGTAAAGACATCATAATAGCTGTGACAATTTCATATTATGTTAAGGTTTTGTAAAGACATCATAATAGCTGTGACAATTCCATATTATGTTACGGTTTTGTAAAGACATCATAATAGCTGTGACATATGCATTGTATTTATGGCATTGGTATAAGGCTTTATTTCAAGGTAGAGATCAAGAAAGACTGAGTTAATATGTTAGCTCAATTTATTTGTTTTTCAGCTCGACCTTTGACAGTGACCTTGAACTTTGTATCTCTGATTTCTCTGTTGCTGTAATGCAAGGCCTTTATGGTGACAACACTGATATTTGCGATGCCTTCCTCACTGCAATGTCCTGTGTAGGGGACCTGCAGTTGTCTCCCTTCCAAAAGGCTTTGAGTAGAAGCTTTATAATGCTCGTCAGTGAAAGTTATGATAACACATATAGCTGCAGTAGTCAAACAGGTATATAATGTATATGAATAATTGTTGGAGTCTATCGCAACATAGAAATCATTTCTTCTCTCTACTCTTAATGCATGTATTAAAGATCAGAATCAGTAATTTGATATGATAAAATTAATCTATGTCATAATTGATCTACATATAGAATATATGTAATAGAATGGTGTTTAATTCTCATTATCTATTAAATATATTTAGAAATACAAGAACTGTAGAATGTAACAAGTGTTTTCTATGAAAATGTTTGCATTTATTTTATTGTCCAGTAATTTTGATAAGCTTTTCATAGATTTCTATATGTATTTATTATAGTTATTTGGTAATTGTGAAAGTAGAACTGAATCTTTTACATGTAGAATATGTTTTTTGTATGACAGGTTCAGAGATTGTCATCTGTGAGGATTTCACTAAAACCATTGAATGTCCTGAGGGAGAGGTTATTGATATCCAGGAAGCATTCTATGGAAGAGAAGACAGAATCACATGTTCCCTTCCCAACAAGCCCTTAACAGATACAGCTTGCTCCTCCCCAGTAGCTCTCGACAGATATACGGAAATCTGCTTCAATAAAAACACCTGTAGTGTGACAGCCAGTAACTCGGTGACCGGAGACCCATGTGTAAACACTTACAAATATGCACGAATTGTATATAGCTGTAATGCAATAAATCCTGGTAAGTGCCAACATTTTTATGTCATCTGACCCATAGGGTCAACAAGATGACCTATTGAGATCGTGCATCGTCTGTCGTCTTGTGCTGGCGCCATCCGCGTATGTTATTTGCTGTTCGCCGTAAACTTTTCCTTAAAAACACAACTCTTGCTGAACACCTTTTCGGTTTGCAAACAAATTTGATCTGAAACATCATTTTTTGGGTGGGGGAATCATTTCTTAAATTCAGAAATTTGATTCCATCCCTAAGAACCTTGGGATGGGGCCCCAGAAAGGTAATTACACAATACTTTGCTTCAAAACACTACTTTTCCTTAATGCTGCTATGGAATTCATTCAAATTTGTTTGTAACATCAGTAGGGGTTAGCCAATAATTCTTACATTCAGGAAAAATTTAATTTGACCCCTAGGGACCTTGGAACAGGTGGAGCCCCAAATAGGAAAGTTAGTCAATATTTTGCTTTAAAATTCTACTCTTTCTTAATGCTAAAATAGATTTCAACCAAATTTGGTCTGAAATATCATTGAAAGTGGGAAATCATTTCTCTATTTCAGAAATTTGATTTGACTCCTAGAGACTTGGGCGTGGGCGGGGCCCCAAGAGGGGAAATTAGGTGATATTTTGCTTCAAAATGCTACTCTTTCTTAATGTTTAATTGGATTTCTTTAAAATTTTGTCCATAAAATCAGTAGGAGCTGGCAAATAATTCTTAAATTCTGAAATTTGATTCGACCCATAGGGATTTCGGGATGGGGCCTAGAAAGAAAAAGGGAAATTAGATAATATTTTGCTATAAAATGCTATTCCTTCTTAATGCCTGGGTAATTTTCAACCAGATTTGGTGTGAAACATTACTGCAGCAGTGGGGAGGGAAGGGAGTGGGGGTTAACATTTCATGAAATTCAGAAAGTTGATTCAACTCCCAAGGGAATTGGATCAAAGCCCCAAATGGTAAAGTTTGACATTATTTTGCTTCAAAATGCTCTGTACAATTGCACTGCAGATGTGTACCACATTGTGAGGATCTCTACTGAATACCTTAATATAATATCCATCCAACAATTGTAATGCATTTTGATACGTGCATAAAAGTATTGGTTCTCATACCTTATTCTATTTTCAAAGGAAAACTGTAACATTCATTATATATTTATTTATTTATTTAATAGGTTTTACATCCACTTTTGCAAAGTGCTTAATATATAAATAAATAAACTTTATTTAACAACAATTTTACAATAGATAAACTATATATGGAGATATCTCCACTTTTTGCAAACGTATGCCCCTTTGAGAATTTACATTGTACCAGCTTCTCCGAAACTACTGATCCTTATATGTTTTAGATGTGTGTAATCTATTTCAGGTTCAGTTATATTTTCCAATTTTGCAAACTTATGCCTCATTGCAATATTTTTTCACATTTATAAAAGACTATTTTCTTTGACAATATCTTACACAGCTGGATTGGCCAATCAAACAGGATGTTACGAGTTGGCCCCAAGACAATGGTTCTAGTTGTCTAATTTGCTGTGTTTTTGTTGTGGTATATTGTGGTTATGCTGTCATAAATAATTTTCATGTAACAATGAACTTTTGTGTTACATTTCATTTTTAGCTGTCCTAACACTTTTGTCTTACATTCTCTTATCTTTTTTATCTTACCATGATATGTTTCATTCCAATTTCAAACTTTCCTACAGCTTTAAGATCCAACGCCACAAGTACAAGCGGATCGATGGAGGTCGTGGATTGTGACCTTGACATCATTTATAGATACTTAGCCCACAGCACTATACAGTTATACACCAGTCGCCTATTCAGTCAATCATCTGCATATGATACCTGTAGGTAAGTAACTTTGGTGTATGCTGTCTGTCACACCTGTGTATGATACCTGTAAGTAGGTAACTTTGGTGTATGCTGTGTGTCACACCTGTGTATGATACCTGTAGGTAAGTAACTTTGGTGTATCTGTCTGTCACACCTGTGTATGATACCTGTAGGTAGGTAACTTTGGTGTTTTCTGTCTGTCACACCTGTGTATGATACCTGTAGGTAGGTAACTTTGGTGTATGCTGTCTGTCACACCTGTGTATGATACCTGTAGGTAGGTAACTTTGGTGTTTTCTTTCTGTCACACCTGTGTATGATACCTGTAGGTAGGTAACTTTGGTGTATGCTGTCTGTCACACCTGTGTATGATACCTGTAGGTAGGTAACTTTGGTGTTTTCTGTCTGTCACACCTGTGTATGATACCTGTAGGTAGGTAACTTTGGTGTTTTCTGTCTGTCACACCTGTGTATGATACCTGTAGGTAGGTAACTTTGGTGTATGCTGTCTGTCACACCTGTGTATGATACCTGTAGGTAGGTAACTTTGGTGTATGCTGTCTGTCACACCTGTGTATGATACCTGTAGGTACGTAACTTTGGTGTATGCTGTCTGTCACACCTGTGTATGATACCTGTAGGTAGGTAACTTTGGTATATGCTGTCTGTCACACCTGTGTATGATACCTGTAGGTACGTAACTTTGGTGTATGCTGTCTGTCACACCTGTGTATGATACCTGTAGGTACGTAACTTTGGTGTATGCTGTGTGTCACACCTGTGTATGATACCTGTAGGTAAGTAACTTTGGTGTATCTGTCTGTCACACCTGTGTATGATACCTGTAGGTAGGTAACTTTGGTGTTTTCTGTCTGTCACACCTGTGTATGATACCTGTAGGTAGGTAACTTTGGTGTATGCTGTCTGTCACACCTGTGTATGATACCTGTAGGTAGGTAACTTTGGTGTTTTCTTTCTGTCACACCTGTGTATGATACCTGTAGGTAGGTAACTTTGGTGTATGCTGTCTGTCACACCTGTGTATGATACCTGTAGGTAGGTAACTTTGGTGTTTCTGTCTGTCACACCTGTGTATGATACCTGTAGGTAGGTAACTTTGGTGTTTTCTGTCTGTCACACCTGTGTATGATACCTGTAGGTAGGTAACTTTGGTGTATGCTGTCTGTCACACCTGTGTATGATACCTGTAGGTAAGTAACTTTGGTGTATCTGTCTGTCACACCTGTGTATGATACCTGTAGGTAGGTAACTTTGGTGTTTTCTGTCTGTCACACCTGTGTATGATACCTGTAGGTAGGTAACTTTGGTGTATGCTGTCTGTCACACCTGTGTATGATACCTGTAGGTAGGTAACTTTGGTGTTTTCTTTCTGTCACACCTGTGTATGATACCTGTAGGTAGGTAACTTTGGTGTATGCTGTCTGTCACACCTGTGTATGATACCTGTAGGTAGGTAACTTTGGTGTTTTCTGTCTGTCACACCTGTGTATGATACCTGTAGGTAGGTAACTTTGGTGTTTTCTGTCTGTCACACCTGTGTATGATACCTGTAGGTAGGTAACTTTGGTGTATGCTGTCTGTCACACCTGTGTATGATACCTGTAGGTACGTAACTTTGGTGTATGCTGTCTGTCACACCTGTGTATGATACCTGTAGGTACGTAACTTTGGTGTATGCTGTCTGTCACACCTGTGTATGATACCTGTAGGTAGGTAACTTTGGTGTATGCTGTCTGTCACACCTGTGTATGATACCTGTAGGTACGTAACTTTGGTGTATGCTGTCTGTCACACCTGTGTATGATACCTGTAGGTACGTAACTTTGGTGTATGCTGTCTGTCACACCTGTGTATGATACCTGTAGGTACGTAACTTTGGTGTATGCTGTCTGTCACACCTGTGTATGATACCTGTAGGTACGTAACTTTGGTGTATGCTGTCTGTCACACCTGTATATGATACCTGTTGGTAGGTAACTTTGTCACACCTTCATATGATACTTGCAGGTAGGCAAGCCTTCTTAAATATATATATATATATGTATAGAGATGCCTGTATACCCATTAGAGTTTTGTGAGGATAAGTACTATATAAATGGAAGTCGTTAAGAAGTTGTCTGTACATCGTAATATCATGATAATTAATGTTTTCATCTTTATAATGGGATTTGGAAACCTGATCTCTTACTTGTCTCCTTTTCTTTGACTTTACATATATTCCAAAAATCATCTGCTTAAATATCATATCAAATTCATGCATTGTTATTCAGTATGAATAATTCACATTGAATTGATACATTGTAATTTGATGCAAATATCACAGAATGAATACATTGTAATTAAATATAAATATCACAGAATTGATACATTAATACATTGTAAATACAACATAGCATGAATACATTGTGTTTAGATATTAATGTCACAAAATTAATACATTGTTTAGATCTTAATGTCACATAATTATTACATTTTAATTTGGTATAAGTATCTCATACAATTATTATGTTGTTAATACAACATAGCATGAATGCATTGTAATTTTTCAGTCATTCACAGAGTTATTCCCCTGATGTGTATGTAGGCAGAACATAGACTAAACAAGTGTAAATTTGTTGGGTTTTTTTTAAGAAATGAAGCAGTGATAAAATCATCAGTGGAAACTGCACTAACCCAGTGTACAGCTGAAAATTCCCTTAACACATTGTTGGAGTTCTTTGACAAAGCAGTGGCCCATGTCTGTTTTGGGGACATACCTGCTGTGGATGACCAGATGGATGCAGGCCAGTGTGATATTCAAATGGCAGAGGAATGTTTCCGTCCAATAATACCTTACTTCGGTGCCAGCATCAAAGATACAGAAAACCTTTGTTGGTAGGTCAACTTTTACAATAATACCTTATTGTCACTGTGAAGGGAACCAACAGCCTTTGTTGGAGAATTATCTCACACTGATTGTAGACAAGTATCTATCTCACTCTGTCTATTTATATTTCTGTAAAAGAAATTTTTCATTTTGATGTCTTAATATTAGATCAAACACAGGACTTCTGGTTTATGCTCAACTGATCATGCTAAAGTGATATCTTAACACTAGTGTTAACTTATCCAAGAAATAACTTCTCCCAAAGTTTTCAGGTGTTAGAGTGATGCTTCTGGAGCAAGGCTAAGTATCATGTTTGAGTATCTATTTTCCATAGGCGCCTATATTACAGAGGTCATCTATTTTATTTCAGTTCCTCAACTTCTAGTGATCAAACCTTAGAACTCATGTTTACTAGTCTTGCAGTGTACTGATTGAGCTGAAGAGAAATTTTCCTCAGTCAATTCAGTAGAAATAAAGCAGCTTGAATGGTACTAAGGATATATATTAGTTTAAAAGCATTTTGTTGAAAAAAAAAAACATTTTCTACATAAATCTAATTTTTTGCCACAGTAGTAAAACATGCCTCCTGTCATATCACATGATGATAAAAAAGTTTTTAAGACAATAAACTTTATCTATTTCACATGAAAATGTGAAATAAGCAACCAATATCAAAGTCGGTGATCTCTCTCTTGGAGGAAATACCTGTAACAGTTGAACCAATCCTTTTTTATAAGCAGTCAGCAAACTGATCTAAAGCCTGTCACATAGGTAAAAGGCATGTGTGCCTCCCTAGCTTTCAACTCGGATTGTCAGTCCATCATTCCATCTGTCAGTAGATGCAACAATGCTACTCCTCGTTAACTACTGAGTTGATTTCAACAATACTTGATGACTGCAATCTTTATACATTACAGATGATATAAGGGGGTCTGCAAGAATCTGTATGTGCATACCATCTAGCCGTCATTTCTCGCTCATAATTGCGACAAAGTTTTAAATATTTCAATTGGAAATTGAACATATTAAACTAAAAAAATGTACTTTTTCTATATTGTATAATAAACTTTACTATGAGACATTGGGGTAACAAAATTTAGTTTCGATAAGCACCTTAACATGCTCCCATCCATGATGAGCATCTAGTTCTATCATAACTGGATGTTGAGAAGAAGATTTTTGAATTTTTAGCCAATTTAACCACTTTTGGCCAATCCTCAAGGCCCGTGAGGAGTGAGGTACTATTTTGGTCCATCTTGTGTCGAGGAAGGTTTCTGAAAAAATTCATTGAAATTGGTTCAGGGCATTTTGATAAGAAGTTGAAAATGTTAAAAGTTTACAGATGCACAACACCGGACAAAAGGTGATCCAAATATCAGAAATCTTCTCAGTACCCAGGTATGGTAGATTCAAGTGCTCTTTGTGGATGGAAGTATCTTAAAGTGCTTAACCTAAATTGTATATTTCATGGCCCAAGGGTCTCATATTTCAGCCTGGGGAGGGAGTAAATTTTACTAAAATTCATATAGAAAAAATTACCTTTTTTTGGCAGTACATTGTTTATTTTTCATTGAAAGTAATTTGGTAAGAATTATTAGTATAGGATGACAGTTTTGATGGTACAAATGTACTGACACTGATTGACCCCAAAAGGCTAAAAACATGTCGCTCAAGTCATACAGTCATTAATGTCACGATTCATTTTTCGTGACACTTTAAAGAAACGTACCCTTTCTCAATGTCACAATTCATTTTTCGTGACACTTTAAAGATACATACCCTTTATCAATGTCACAATTTATTTTTCGTGACACTTTAAAGATACGTACCCTTTATCAATGTCACAATTCATTTTTCGTGACACTTTAAAGATACATACCCTTTATCAATGTCACAATTTATTTTTCGTGACACTTTAAAGATACGTACCCTTTATCAATGTCACAATTCATTTTTCGTGACACTTTAAAGATACGTACCCTTTATCAATGTCACAATTCATTTTTCGTGACACTTTAAAGATACATACCCTTTATCAATGTCACAATTTATTTTTCGTGACAATTTAAAGATACTTACCCTATAACTTTTATATTCAATTTTGCTTAACTCAAGTGATGGATGCCTCTTGTTTTTTTTGTGTATTTACTTACATGTTCTGATTGCTACAGGGAACTGGAATCTCTCCATCAGTGTGTACAGCATTACCAAACGGACTGTCCAGTATCTTCTTTCAAATCAGTGATAGACAGCTTGGCAGTTGTCATGGCAACCTTTTCAGGAAGATGTGTATCCCTTTCTCCACCCTCTGCTGGGTGCTCGGTAGCCAAAGGACTGAGCTGTCTTGACTCCCTTATTGAAAGTTCAACAGACTGCAGGTTTGTGTGAGCAGAATGCCTCATATTATCTTTTTGATTGACCAATATTACATTTGTATGATGTTGTTATATTCTTCACAGATTCATAAAAAAATTAGGACTTTGACAAAATTTACCTTCATATGAAAGAGGATTTAAACTTTTTCCTATGTTGTAATTTGTATAAATGACTATATTGGAGAAGAGAGAAGAAGACATAGAGCCTTAGATAATCAGAACAGAATATATTTCAAATTTCCTGTCATGGTTGATCTGATAAGCTATGGTGTTATTATGTATAATTGTTTTGCTCAAATGGACTACGTTGTACTTCCAGCAACTTGGATGATGTGAGAAATTGTGTCAACAACCATACTCTAGGCTGTTCAAGTCTTCAGAACCTTGTTGTCAGGTTTTATCTCATTGTTTCCGTTAAGAATCACTTGCCTTCATGTAATGTAGACCTACAGAGCAATGACCCAGTTGTGGAAAATCTCATTAATTCTTGTGTCACCCAACTGGACCAGAATACTACTGTATTTGTGAAGAGGAATTCACCTAGCACACAGACATGTGACACTTTGTCTTCCTTCGTTGAGTGTTTGAGGGAGAAGTCCGATGACATGAACATTATTGTGATGAAGCAAGCTTTAGAGAGTTATCTACCAATGTACAAATCAATGGTAAACAGCTGTAGGATTAGCAGTAAGTAATAACAGCCTACTACAAGTATCAGAATACATCTTATCTATAATAAACTGGACAGATTATGCTAATTAGTCTATAGTTTGATTTCACATTTTATGCCCCTGCCATTTTCATTTATTCTTTGACAGATGGGCAGATTTAAATCAAGCTTTTTACATTATTAAATTGTACAAATGAAGAAGCAGGTCACATTCTTGTAAACCACATTGAGGACCGGGGAAGAATATAGCTTTCTGTTGTGTCCTTTCGTCCTTCTGTTATCTTGTCTAGCCCCTATCTAAACAATGAACTTGGCATACAAAACAAAAGTAGGTCACTCTAACCTATATTTTGACCTTTGACTGTCAACAAAGGAAAAGCTTGTCTGGGCCCTATCGTCTACAATATTAATCACCAGAACTTTGCACTTGGAATATGAGTTCAACTTCGGGAAATGGTGTGTAGCATATCAAAAGTAGGTCGCTCTAACCTACATTTTGCCCTTAGACCTACATGAAAAAAAAAAGATTTTCTGGGCTCTGTCGCCTGTACTATTTGGCATTGGAACTTCATACTTGGGGATGGGCTCACCTTTGTGTGTCATGTATGTACTCAACTTCAACACAAGTGACATCAGTTTAGATTTTTAGAACCATACCTATCTTAGACTACAAATGGCATAATTAGGGAGGTTAAATGGTATCTTGAAGTCAACAATCAGAACTTTACAAGTGAAATTAACCCTGACTTTTTACACTTGTCTACTCACAGATATTGAAATGCATTCAAAAAGGTTTCTTTAATGTGTCACAAATTACAAATTTAAACTCACAAAAGGCACAATGTTTTACCAAATCTTCATTAAGATAGGAATTCCACTTGGATGAAACAGAGTACAAGCTGCTCATTGGTAGTGCAAGTCATTCATTACTAGTCACTAGAACATGTGTGTATAGGTTCATCTTGGTGAGGTGGTGTGTCTGTGGGGAACTGTAATTTGCTAAATTTAATTATTTTGTTTTTTACAGGTGAGCAGTTTGAACACCCTGGCTCCTGTCCAGTACTTGCTGTGGGATCATGTGAAAAAGAATGCTTCTATGATGCACACTGCCAACAGAATGAGAAATGTTGCTCTAATGGATGTGGGCAAAGATGTGTTATGGCTGTTGGTAAGGTCAAGGTTTTGAGGTTTTTAATGCGAAGATGAAAATTTCATTGTTATCAACATTTGTTCAATAATAGATACATGTAACAGGAAGTACCACGACTACAAGTTTATATCACCTGAATGGACATTAAATTGGCTGTAAATGGGCCAGGGCTGAGTTCAAATTGACCTTCTTGGCATTACTGTAACATCAATAATTTTCATGGGGGACATTTATTTTATTCCCTGCTATACATTTTGAGAAATAGCCATTTTCCAAGCATCCAGTTGACTTGATATTTCTTTCACACCTTTATTGAACAGTTCAAGTTAACATAAACTACTGGTTTTCTTTACTTTTTTCTGAAATTTTGGTTGCCATGGTAACTGGAAACTGTTTTAATATAAATGCCATTACTACGTTTTTATTCACCAGATATCATTATTTGACTCTGGACAAATGGTACAACTAATTAAAACCTGTAGTAGGATACATTATGTGTTTCAGAAACAGTTACTATGGCAACACAATTCTTGCCTCTGATTGGTCAAAATTTAAATATTATCCAATTTTTACCAAATTTAATATTATAGGGGTAACATAGGATGTCAAATATTACTGTATGTGTTTTGATTGTCATGACAACCATGCATGCTAAGGCAAATGGTGGTCTCTGATTGGTTGAAATTTAAATAATGTCTGATTTTCACCTTATTTTGTATATAGAGGTACATGGGAATGCGAAACATCAACTTTTAACTATTTTTTTTCATGGAGTTTTGACCAAATTTGGTATTTAAATAGGTTTTCATATCTGCAGAGGGTAATAATTATCCTCAAGATGACAGCTCTATATTTCATTGTTTTCATGGTTATGTCCACAAACTGTTAAAATAAGTATTAGTAGATATAGATATGACTGAAGTTCAAAGGTTGAAAAATTTCTATGGAAGAAGGACCAATTTGGACATAATAGTCAGCAAATATATTCCTGGGACAAAGCCGGACAAAATTCACGTAATTAAGCCTTAATTAGCATTCACAGACATAGGGGTCAGATAGGTCATTAAAATGCTTTAACAACTTCTGAATAATCATAAAGTCATAAAATAAGGCAAATATATTCCTGGGAACAACAAAGCATAAAAAAATATAATTAATCAATTAATGATTCATATCCAAGGTTAAAGGGTTCAAATATTTAGCCCACCATCACAGGGACTTGACTAAAATTACATTTATACGAAATACATTTTTTGTATTTCCAAATTTGTCGGTTCAAAACCTGGTCAATACCTTGCCAATCTTGTTCATCAAACACTCATTGGAAAGATAAAACATTTCTCTTAAAGGTCAAGTATGTGTTACCAAGGCTGTACTTAAACAATTCTCGATGCCACATTTTACAGTCATCTGATAAGAAATCACCAAATCACCTTTTGTGGTCATTGTGTGTTGTAAACTTTAAATATTATCAACTTCTTCACTGTAGAAAACCCCTTAATCAATTTCAATAGAATTTTGCAGAAATCTTTCACAGTCAAAAGTGAACCAAAATTGTGAATTATATGGTCCTTCCCCCCACCCCCCACCCCCTGAGGGGCAGGGCCAAATGTGGTAAAATTGACTCAAAAATCTTCTCAGCACTAAGATATGGTAGAATCAGATATTCTTCTTGGATTGAAGGGTCTTTAGGTTTATTACCAAAATTATGAATTTCATCACCTCAGGGTCTCATGTTTCCTTCTGGGGAGGGGGGGTACATTTTATATATGAAACTTACAATTTCAGGCATTATTTTTTTTAATTTTCCGTGGGAAATTATTTTACTAGATTAGAATTACATTTAATATTTGAATTTGAATTTGATGTGGCATTCACATCTTGGATTCTGACTGTACTAAATTGTTATTGCTATTTCTTGAGAAATACTGGATGTTTATAGGTTTTCCTTAGTTGTATACTTCTGATTTTGGGACAGTTCAGAAAAAATTTAAATGCCTGGCAAGCAGCTATCTCAGAAAGTAACAATAAAAGCTTATCACAATTGCTTGAGAATTAAGTACAGGATGGATCTATCTCAAATATCCTATGTCAGTTCCCTTTGATCCTTTGTGGGTTTTTTTTCATTTTGAAACTGATAAAAATAAATAAATGAGAGATTGTTCACAATTTCTTCAGGAGTACTGTATTGATTATTCTGAAGTTCTATATGTAGGTTCTTCTTGTTCATTATAGTTATGCCCTTTTCATTTTGGCATTGATCAGAAAAACAAAATGGTTGAAGGGAAGCCATCTTGAACTTTGTCTATGAAATTTTGTTATTGCTATTTTATTTCAGGATGGATTTTTCTCAAATTTCCTTTGTTGGTTTTCCTTGGTCCCTACTTGTTCCCATTAGATTTTGGAACTGATCAGAATACATCATCAAGCCATCTTGGATGTTGATTAGGAAAGTTTGTTATCCTTATGTCTTGTGAAGTGTTTCCTAGACTTCATATGTAGATTTCCCTTGGTCCTTAGTTGTGCCTGTTTGATTTTGGGACTGATCTTAAAACTCGGCAACTGTGTGGGAGTTTGACAAAAAGGTTTGTTATGGCTATTACTTGAGAAATACATGATGTATCTTTTTCAGATTCCATATGTAGGTTCCCCTTAGTGCCTAGTTGTGCCTCTTTGGTTTTTGGACCAATCTAAAAACAAAATGACTGACATACGGCCATCTGGGTTTTTGATAATGAAGGAACAGGATGGATCTTTCTCATATTCCATAATTCCCTTGGTCCTGAGTTGTGCCATTTCGATTTTATGAATGATTAGAAAAACAAAAATAGCCAGCTGGCAACCATCCTGGATTTTGCAATTAAAAAATATTATCAGTACTTATTAAAGGAATTTTTAAATTTGATTTGATTTAGAGAAAAAATAACAACAGAAAGAAGAGAAAAGAAGGGGAAAGATCAGACAATGGTGGGCGCCAAGATTCTTCTGTGTTCTTTTGTTTACAGTAGTACTTCTGATGGAGGTTTTTGTCATCCAACCCTGTTGCATCTTGTTAAGTATCATATCTTGAGAACTTCTCAGCAGATATGATTTATGTTACCCCTGAATATGTATATATGGTATAATTAGGTTCTACACCTGATCAAATTCTGGTTTGCAGAAGGCTAGAATATGTCTTAGAGGCATTTTATTCTTATTTTTAAAATGATTTTGATAGAGACAATCTTCCAGTCAAAAAAGAAGATAATCCTCTGTGCATAGCATTTAATGAGCCATTAACCATTAAACATTTTTTATTGGACTGCATTGACCTTCTGTCTACTCCAGAAAATTTTCATAGTAATATTACAAGCCTGGAGACCCGTTTTGAAACTCTTCAGATTTATAAAATTCTAGGTTATCTGAAAGATTATGGTCTTTATTATAGAATATAACTTAAATTTTTCGTGGTAATATAGTCATTTGAGATTTTTAGCATCTTTAACCTTTTAGTTTGTTTCTACCCTTGGAGTTGTCATCAGCACCAAATCTGTAATAGGTAGGAGTAATGAAAAATACCCTGCCCTCCGGCTTGGTACAAACTAGCGGCCCTTCTGTCTCTAGCCGAACAGTCTATCACTCGACTAAACGGCCACTAGTGAGGCTAGTAAGGTGACCTGTACTCTCAATTTCTACATGTTCAAATGAAACATTAAATATAGGCTGCATGTGAAATTAGAGATTTATTATAATTACTACCATATGATACTGACATGATGTTATTGTCTGTAGGTGACAGCGTGATTGCATTTGACACACCAAGGCAGACTTCTGGAAGTGATGCTACAGACTACACATACACACTGCTCAGTGATTACGGCTATGTTCTCCGGTCAACTTCAATCTTATTTGAAGTAAAATCTTGTAATGATGCCCATGTTGGACTGAAAGAGGATGAAGATCCTGATGGGAACCTGTATGAGATTGTCCTTGGGGGCTGGGGGAACACAAAATCTGTGATACGTACAATGAAACAAGGTGATCATAAAGTGGAGCAGATTGAGGCTGTGCTGGATTGTAATTTGTACAAACAATTTAATGTCAGCTGGTCTGGTGGTGTTGTGACCGTAATGAGGGATACAGACTCTGGATGGGTACAGTTGATGTCATGGCAAGACCTCGGAGGAGGACTAGACATCAAGATTGTGGGGCTAACTACTGCACGTTGGAGTAGTGGTTCATGGAAGATTCCTCAGTCACTTACAGGTAGGATTGCAGGAGATCAAATACACTTGTAAAGATCAGTAGAACCCAGAGAATTTACAGGTACATCAGTGTTCCCCATTACCCCTAGATTGGGTACAAAACCCCTAAAATTGTCAATGTTCAGAATTTGTAGCATCAGATTTCAAGGACTGCCCTATATGTAAATGAATTACTTTGTATCCCCGGTTTGAAAATGCCAGGAGGAACATTGGAACATGCTACCATAGGTGTCATTCATAGACAAAACAACCTATTATAGGACAATATAACTACTGCTAACTTTTATAAATATACTAAGTAACTGTGTAAATTATGGATACAACATAATCGCTATTTATCGTTATATTTGAGAGTCGAATGAAAGTTTCTAGACACCTAAATAGTAATATTTCATGTTCTCAGTACAAGAAATTTCCTGCTAATAGGATACTTTCTTTGAGACAGCTGTAAGTAAAGGATATTTTCATATTGTAGAGGACCAGGGGGGTTCGTGTGATGTTGACATAATCCACTCCTGTATGACAGCCTGGACAACTTATAGTGTGTTTGCTCCATTTCTGGATGATACAGACAAACAACACTTGTGTGGTGCACCCTCGACAAGTCTAGGTAGGTGTGAGTTTCAGGCTACTTCAAGCTGTCCCCAGTATGTTTCTCAGCACCTGGATATGATGCGTTACCTGGCGTGGACAGGCCTCCACATGACAGGATTCTGTAAGGAGGAGATTTACACTTGCTCACCATCCATGGCTGTTCAATGCATGAGTGAATTCAGCTTCCTAGTAGGACAGAAATCAGCCATGTTGGGTGACACATCCTCCATGAATGATAATCCAGATGTATGCAGGTAAGAAACTCTTCAATTTTCTTGTTTCCCATCCTCTCTCAAAAAGTTGAACATTTAAAAACTAATGTGAAAATGTTTTGTTGATACATAAATTACATGTTACTCAGTAGTTATTTCAATCCTTCACAAACAAAACATGAGAGGATCTTGTGGATTAAGTATGCATTGATGGGATCAGAATATTTACACTTATGTACATGTATGTACACAATGTCCAAATCTACAGATAGACGCTCATGCGGTTTCATTTGAGGTGTTGAACCGCGATGAGATTTATATCATTTGTGTTGCCAAATTTTCATGCTCACCCAAAATTTTCGGGGGAGTATATAGTCACCGCCGTGTCTGTCCAGCCATCCATCATTTTGTGTGCGGAGCATATCTTTGCCCACAGTTAAGATCATTAAACTTATGTAAACATGTATACATTGTTTTTGAGAAACATTCATCAGTTTCACTTATACTCTTGTTACATATATGATTGGTTGTGACAATTTTGACATTATTATTTGGAACATGGATCAGATCTCCATTGCCTTTACAATCTTTTATGTTTCCCAAATATTCCTAGTGAATACCGTAGGAGTCGAGACTGTACCACCCACTACCTCTACAAATGTGATGCTAGCAAAAAGCAATCTGTTCAGAAAACTTTTGAAGAACTTGAATGTCTAATGGGAAATCAGTGTGTGATCATCGAGGAGCCACCTGTGACAGAGAAACCAGCCAAATGTATAGATACCGAAATGGGATCTGGATTATCGTGCTCCATGATTGATGCCATTGGATGCCTTAATGGTCTAAGATGGAGTATAGCGTCCCCTTTCAGTTCACCAGGAAGTATTTGTTTGTGAGTTTCAAAGTCTATACAGTCTGTAGTCTGTGTTCTGATCTTTTTTCTTTCAGTGCAGTTCTAGTATTTTGACTCATTACAATTAAAAGACAAAATGAATTTTGTTCATTATGTATCTTGTCCGTGAATTTTTTAATATTTAAGTTGTGTGCATTTGGAAGTGTTATGTCAGTATTATTAAGTGTCAATTTCCAGTTAATGTGATGTTTTCTTGAAAAACCGATTTCTCCTTATACATGTATATTCTTACTAATCCATCATCTTATGTCATTTATTTTCATCTGTCAACATTGTCACTGCCCTACTGGCCAACTTTACGCATCTTGCAACTCCCGAACAATATATCGACCCACTTGCCTGTAAAATCTGGGGAAGTTTGGTGCATTTTTTGTATTTTAATTGGCTAGGGCAATCCAAGTATTAAAATTGATTTTAAACACTCTCTCACTTGGAACTTGACAGATTAGTAAGTCCATGTGTGAGTAGACACCATACCACTAAATTTCCAGTTATGGTACGAAAACTTTCTGAAAAAGTGTCTTTGGTATGCTAACCGGGATCAATTTCAAAACAAAAAAAAAGATGGTTTACAAAAAATCTGATGAGAAAATAATCAAACATGAACCATAACTTTTTTTTTTTTTTTTAGAAAATTATCCCACATGCCCCAAAATTTGTCATTGAAAATCCATTTTGTCATATCAGAATGTCAACATTTTCATCTTTCTTCAAATAATTTTTTTTATTAAATCACTCACTCACAACTTCATCAATATCCTCCCGATCACTCACAATATCATCAATAACCTCTCCCCATCACTCACAACTTAATCCATAACCTCTCCCCATCACTCATAACTTCATAAATAACCTCCCCATCACTCACAACTTCATCAATAATCTCTCCCAATCACTCACAATGTCATCAATAACCTCTTCCAGTCACTCACAATTTCACCAATAACCTCTCTCCATCACTCACAACTTACTTCATCAATAACCTCTCCCCATCACTCATAACTTCATAAATAATCTCCCCATCACTCACAACTTCTTCAATAATCTCTCCCAATCACTCACAATATCATCAATAACCTCCCTATCACTCATAATATCATCAATAACCTCCCAATCACTCACATCTTCATCAATAACCTCCCAATCACTCACATCTTCATCAATAACCTCCCAATCACTCACAACTTCATCAATAACCTTTCCGCATCACTCACAACTTCATCAATAACCTCTCTGCATCACTATCAATTTCATTTACCAGCTCTCTCCCTCACTTATAACTTGAGGAGTAATCTCTTTACCCATCAATCATTCTCCTCTTTTCTTTTGTTTGCCACAACTTGTGAAATTTGGAGAAGAAATAGAGATAACCAATGATGCCTGTGAAAATTGTCTCCTAATCCATCAAACATTGCTTACGCTGCAAAAATATGAATTGTTGACATTTACCGTATTTATATCATTTCACAGTATCACCAGGTATTGATTTTAATATATCTGAAAATATACTGGAACGAAAAAAAGTATATTCAAGTATTCAGAATGACACATTTCCTGACCCTACCACCTTTTTCTATTTTTTTCAGGTCTTATTCCAAGTCTGTTCAATGTTTCGTGGATCATGTAAGTAAGTGTCATCCCAGATTTGTGGATTTAGCCATGACTGTATTTGAAGAGTTTTCTCCCTTTGTGAGTGGTTGCCCAACAGTAATACGGTCTCCTTGCCAGGAAGAAGAAGATCTCTGTAAATACACAGAACTGACTGCTTGTGTAGATGTGGTCAGGGAAATGATGTTGACTTCTGTTGAGGATGCCCAGCTCTGTGTGTAAGTCTGAAGTTGTTACTGTTGCTATTATTATACAACTGAACCACTATCCTTATTCAAACCTGGTGTATTAAGACTCTTTTATTTGTTGTGGAATTCTTGAATTTATCATTACTATATAGATCTTACCTTCCCATTTCCTGTGAAAATGATACTGCAATTTTGTGATACAAACCAGAGGTTTCTTGAGGGAAATTTTCAAGATGAGAGTAAACATGCCAACATGCTGTTCAGATTTGGGCAGAGTAAATGAGTAAATGCCAACCATGACCTCTGTTTCATATGTATGACATAGACAAAGGAATTATTGGAATACCTCTGACGTTAGGCTTTACTTTTAGGTCACCTGAGTCTCACGCTGATTACCTTTGTTCAGCGTCGTTCTCCAGTAAACAATTTACCATTATCGACTTCTTCATTGAAATTTTGCTGAAAACTTTCCGTGCCTAAGATGAACCAAAATAGTGAGGGGCCTGAGGGATGGGGCCGAAATGGTCAAATTGACTCAAATTTCCATAGGATGCTTTACCAAAATTGTGAATTTCATGGCCCTAGAGTCTCACATTTTCCAATGGGGAGGGGTAAAGTTTACTACAGTTGATATAGGAAAACTAGATTTTTTAGCATAATTTGTTTGATTTCCCTTGGAAATATTTCAAACTTGGTTTGAATTATGAGGGAAGGATGAAGGCTTGATGGTATGCCCATGTTGATCCTAGCTGACCTCCATGGGATGATGGGTAGGGCCAAAAGGAGTCAAATTGACTCAGGTTTCTAAAAATTTCTTCTCAACCCCAAGATATAGTAAATTCAAATGCTGTTTATGGATGGAAGCATCTTAAGGTGCTTTCATTACTAAAATGGGTCACATATTTCTTTCTGGGGAGAAGGCTAATTTTTTTTAGTTTTCATTTTTATAGGAAATTGTAATTTTGAGCATATAATGTTGTTTATTTCCCACCAGAAATAACTTTGTAAGAATTCTCTTGTTTGTAAAAAGATGATCAAATGTGTGACTAAAATCCACTTTAAAAAGTGAAGATTACTAGCCAAAGGGTCTTGTGTTATCACATTTTACCAAAAATGCTTTTGATCATAAAAACCACTCAAATAATACATGTTTAACCAAAAATCATACATGTTTTTGCATTTATATGCAGCCTTCATGTATCAGTTGGACCTTGACTTACTTGTTCACATTATCAGAATTTACAGGGAATTTGTATAACAGTTTCCTTTTAATAATCATTGTGAAAATCTTTATTTACAGTGAGTTCTCCAATGCATGGGACTGTATCAATGATAAATCTGCTGATTGCCCAAGTAATTATGTCATATCCATTCAAAAAAATTTACGCAACCTTCAGAATGAGAAACCCTTCCTAACATGTGACGACACGATGCAGGTGTGTTACTACAGATACATTGAAATTGTTGTGGAAATATTGACCAAACAGCCAAATGCAGTTGCGCCAGCCTCTGGGTCTGTGAGTGAGCAAGCCTCAGGATCTGCGAGTGAGCAAGCCTCTGGATCTGCAAGTGAGTCAGCCTCTGGGTCTGCGAGTGAGCAAGCCTCTGGATCTGCCAGTGAGCAAGCCTCTGGATCTGCAAGTGAGTCAGCCTCTGGGTCTGCCAGTGAGCAAGCCTCTGGATCTGCCAGTGAGTCAGCCTCTGGGTCTGTGAGTGAGCAAGCCTCTGGATCTGCAAGTGAGTCAGTCTCTGGGTCTGCGAGTGAGCAAGCGTCTGGATCTGCGAGTGAGCAAGCCTCAGGATCTGCGAGTGAGGCAGCCTCTGGATCTGCAAGTGAGCAAGCCTCTGGATCTGCGAGTGAGCAAGCCTCTGGATCAGCAAGTGAGTCATCCTCTGGATCTGCGAGTGAGCCTGCCTCTGGATCTGCTAGTGAGCAAGCCTCTGGATCAGCAAGTGAGTCATCCTCTGGATCTGCGAGTGAGCCTGCCTCAACGTTTAGTTCATCTGAAGTTTGGGACAATTCTAAATCATGTGATGATGTGGTAGAAGCTTACAGCTGTATCCAAGATAAACTGTCTGGCTCTGGCTTACCAAATGCTCTTATTTCCATGTTTGATTCCATCATTGGAGACCTGCACAATATCATTGAGGAGAAGTGTCAAGGTAGGCTGGTGTTGAATGTATTATTCTGTGTTTCTGATGGTAAATTGTTTTTATTTATATCAGAAAATATTTACGATTTACCATTGTATATTGAAATATGTTATCACTGATCAATATTGTAAAGCATTATATAGATGTTTCCCATACATGTATTAGGTGTTTTGCAAAACTGATTTAAAATTAGGAGGTAATTCACTAGGGATGTTGTTAAGCAATATACAAGCTACACTGGGATATATAGCATCACTGCTGTGTGTCTGTTAGGGTTTGTGTGTTCTTGTTTGTCCCGTACACCTTGTCAGCAGTACTGTGGAATAACGTGCTCACTAGATTACATTGAGACTTCACACATTTGTCGGCTTTCTATGACAAAGTTAGGATATATAGTGTAATCATCCTGTCTCTCTATCCTTCTCTTTAACTCTAACTCCCTTGACAAGTAGATTAAGATTCGTAATCACAACATATTGTTGCCATGGTCACTAAAGCTTGCCTCTGATCAGTAGAATATAAACATGCTCACTGTCTAAAAGTTTATACAATGTATGAGGGTTTTTTTGAGATTGTGAGTTCAAATCTTCCATTTACAATGATTGTTATAAAGTGGAGGTCTCTGATTGGTTATTCAGAATTAATAATCAAATGCAGGAAGATATTATAATCCTTAAGATAGTTTATTATCCCCTCACAACATTATACCATAAAAGATTTAGAACAAACTTCACACAATTATAAAGGACTGTTTTATCACCAACAAGTTTGAATTTCAGAGTCTTAGGGCTGAGGTCTTTGGATCAGATTTCACACACTCACAAAGGACACAGTATCTTGGACAAGTTCAGATTTCAAGGTTGTAGGGTCAAGGTCATTGTTACTATTTTTAGCTCACC
Organism: Ylistrum balloti; assembly: GCF_031769215.1. Classification (NCBI taxonomy): domain Eukaryota; kingdom Metazoa; phylum Mollusca; class Bivalvia; order Pectinida; family Pectinidae; genus Ylistrum; species Ylistrum balloti. The sequence continues at coordinate 48,797 of NW_026782174.1, read as the reverse complement.
TAGACCTTCTGTCCGTCAGTCAACCTCTTCTACAAATCACTTGTCATGAATGACCAAGCAGATTTCGGCCAAATTTTGTGAGAAGCATCCTTGTTGTAAGCGAAACATATTTTGTATGAACAATGGGTCTTAGCCTCCTGGGGTAGGAGGGGCAGGGCCCAATAGGGAAAATTGAGCAGTTTCTTTAAAATCCTTCTCCTCCTGTAGGAATGATTTGATTTTGCCAAAATTCAGTCTTATAGCATTGTAGGGGGAAGAGGAACCAATTTGTATAAAACAGTGGGTCTCTGCTCCTTGGGTTGGGAGAGGAGGACTGAATAGGGGAAATTGAGCAAATTCAGCAAAAGCCTTCTCTAGATTTGGTCTGAAGCATTCTTGGTTGATGGGTAATCAATGTTGTAAAGACGGTGGGTGTCAGCCCCATAGGGTGGGTAGGGCAGGGCACAATAGAGGAAATAGAATGAATTCTTTAAAATCTTACTCTTCTTGTAAGAATGAAAGGATATTGCCCAAAGTTGGTCTGAAATAATCTTAGGTGAAGGGGAATCATGTCTTTAAGTTCTCAAAATTCCTTCTTCTGTACAGAGAAATTGTCCAAGTTTGATAATATTTGAATTTTTTATTTAAAGGCAGAATAGCAAAATTAGCCAAGTGAGGGATGCAGGCCTTGAGGGATTTCATAAAGCTTCTCATATTTACAAAGGACAGTAATATGTTGAACACATTCAAGTTTTAGGGTTGTAGGGTCAAGGTCATCATTACTATTTGCCAAATACTAGTCAGCACTCTAGTGGCTTCATGCCTTGATGGATTTTAATCAAACTTCACACACATTAAATTTTTTGTGCATAAGTCAAGTTAAAATTTCAAGGGATTTGTATTGTTTGTAATGCAAAGTTATATACTACACATTGTAATATTATTACTTATTAATTTAAGTCTAAAAAGAACAGTTAGTGTAGGTTTTTATAAGTGATACACAAATTACAGTTTAGATATGTACTGAAAATACATAGTACTCATGCTTTCATTTTCACCCTGTTTACTAAAACATGATTATACACTAAAATTTGATTGTGCCAAATTAGTTTATGTTTACAGTTTCCATTTCCTTAGCTGAATGAGTTCTATTATAAAGAAAATCATTGCCTTAGATAAATGACAAGACAATAAGGCAGTATCATCTGTGAATAACTTAGAATCGGTTGAGAAGTCTGGTAACCACTGCCTCACCTTTAGCAGGCAAAAGACATTTCATATGTTTTACCAAGAGATGGTGTGTAAGAGATGGTAACTGGGTAGGTCGTTTTAGCTATATCTTAATAACATGTTTTATATATTTTTTATGCTCATCGAAAATTTTTATAAGAAAATATAGTTGCCACCATGTCCGTCTCTCCCTTCACCCGTACACCCTTCATCCTTTCCTTTCCAGAGCATAACTTTGTCCACAGTTATGCAAAGATCATGAAAATTGGCGCATACATTGGTCATACCAAGGGGATGTTTTTGTTAAAATTTCGTGTCCAGAGAATTATTTTGCTTGCACATACACAAGGATAATAAACCTTGGTGAATACATTGATCATGCAGAGACAATGTGCTGTATACCATTATTAGGGCTCGCAACCCTTAAACTACAGAGTAATTGCCCTTTGTTAAAGTTTTGTGTCTGGACCATGAATTTGCCTGCATTTAAACAAGGATTTCTAAAAGTGATGTGTACATCAGTCATACAAAACAAGATTCAGTGTAGAAAAAGTCAGGGCCCATGTCCCCTCAATATAGAGTTATTGCCCTTTGTTAAAGTTTTGTGTCATGAGCATAGCTTTGCTTTCATTAAAATTAGGATCATGAAACTTGGTGTATATATTGGCCAAGAAAATGTCTTGTATACCAAATTCAGAGCCTGCAACTCATTAATCACAGAATCATTGCCTTTGGTAAAATTTTGTGTCCAATAGAGTGGTTTTCGGGGATCATTGATAAGTTTCACTGATCATTTGTTTTTATTGATTACAGGAATGTCATGCTATTATTGCAAAAAGAAGCAATCAAATGGTAAATGTAATGAGAACTTGTCCGTCTGTTCTACTTCAGAACAGGTGAGTATATTTCTCAGAGCAATAATGATCAGTCAGCTCTGCTTTATGCCAGGTAAGTATTTCTCACAGAAATGGTCCATCTGCTCTACTTCACAGCAGGCAAGTCATTCTCTCTGAAAACTGGTCCATTATCTCTTCTTCACAGAAGGTGTGTATTTTTCTAAGAGAATTGGTTTGACCGCCAAGTACGTCTCTTAAATTTCATCTGAAGGTTTGCCTTACGTACTTGTGCCTTGTTGTTTTGGTGATGATCAAAATAACAGAACGACTGACATATGAACAGCATGGATTTTGAAAATGAGTGTTTTATCACTATTTCTGAAGAAACACTGGATATATATTTCTCCAATTTTATGTGTAAGTTTTCCTTGGTCCCTACTGCTGTGATGCCCTTTTTGATTCTGAGACTCACCAGAAAAACAAAATGGTAGACAATAATAATTTAAGCTGACTATAGTCAATATAGGAAAACTAGATTTTTGTGCATAATTTGTATAATATGCATTGGAAATATTTCCGACTTGGTCAGAGTCATGAGTTAAGGATGACGATGGAATGCTAGGAAATAACTTTATAAGATTTATCAGTATAGGATGACAGTTTTGATGGAATGCATGTATTGACACTGTCTATATTCAGTGTCACAATTTCTATTTCATGACACTTGATAACTATCCCTTAATCTTTATATTCAATATTGCTTATATCAGGTGACCTTCAAGGCCGCTAGGCTTTTTGTTTGTAGCAGGTTTCCCTAGCTTTTATGAGCTAGTTTCCCTAGTTTTTATGAGCTGGTTTCCCTAGTTTTAATGAGGTTTCACTAGCTTTTATGAGCTGGTTTCCCTTGTTTTTATGAAGATTACCTAGTTTTTATGAGCTGGTTTTCCCTAGTTTTTATGAGCTGGTTTTCCCAGTTTTTATGAGGTTTCACTAGCTTTTATGAGCTGGTTTCCCCAGTTTTCATGAAGTTTCACTAGCTTTTATGAGCTGGTTTCCCTAGTTTTTATGAGCTGGTTTCCCTAGTTAGGTCATCTGACCCAAAGGGTCAAGATGACCTATAGCCATCGTGCTTCGTCCGTCGTCCGCCGTGCGCCGTCTGCCGTCCGCCATGCGCCGTCCGCCGTGCGTAAACTTTTCATTCAAACAACTTCTTCTCAAATACTAGAAGGTCTAGGGGGCTAATACTTGGCACAGAGCATACTGGCATGGAGCTCTACCAAGTTTGTTCAAATGAATGACCTTGACCCACTTTAAAGGTCACAGGGGTCAAATATCTTGTATCTAATGTCAGATGACCGTTAAGGCCCATGGGCCTCTTGTTTTTATGAGGTTTCACTAGCTTTTAGTAGGAGTATTCCCTAGTTTTTTATGAATAGGTTTTACTAGTTTTTATGACAGCTAGTTCACCTGTCAGTAGAACATATAAAGGAGAGAGAAAGTAAGAAGAGAAAAATTTCACTTAAAAAGAACGAATAAACATCCCATAATGGCAGACCCAAAAATCCCTCTGGGATCTCTTGTTTAAGAAATGCTCACACCTCTCTTCTCAACAAGAGAATTGAGGCATGGAATGTTATGGTGTGGCATAGCACAAATAAAGAATCAGCTCTGTCACATCAGAAATTGATGATTCCCATCCTGTGATGAAGCAGCCTTAAACCATCATTCCCCCTTGATCCTTGGTATTGTCTTTCTATCAATAGACAGGTGGCTGTCTGACTAATATTTCATATTATAACCAAAATCAGTTATCCATAAATACAATATATCCCATGAATGATTGCCTTACAGTGTACCCTGTGGCAGTGGTATATTTTATGTAAACAAATCATACATAATGATGATGTTTATTTATATCTGTATGGCTGTATATTGCACCCTGTTTAGAGACAACTGATACATTGTATATTTATAAGTAGGGTTATACATTGTTTATAAGGAGGCTTATACATTGTTTATAAGTAGGGTTATACATTGTTTATAAGGAGGCTTATACATTGTTTATAAGGAGGCTTATACATTGTTTATAAGGAGGCTTATACATTGTTTATAAGGAGGCTTATACATTGTTTATAAGTAGGGTTATACATTGTTTATAAGGAGGGTTATACATTGTTTATAAGAAGGCTTATACATTGTTTATAAGGAGGCTTATACATTGTTTATAAGTAGGGTTATACATTGTTTATAAGGAGGCTTATACATTGTTTATAAGTAGGGTTATACATTGTTTATAAGTAGGTTTGTACATTGTTTATAAGTAGGGTTGTACAATCTTTATAAGTAAGGTACATTGTAGTACATTGCATGTAAACATCTGGTATAATTATGATGTGACAGGCTTGTGAGACAGTAGTAGAAAAAGGCAAGATCAGTAAGGGATGTGTGGCTCCTGACAAGTGTACTCCTGGCACCAAGGGGAAGAAGACAACCTACTGTTGTTATGGTCACCTCTGTAATGAACCAGGAGATATGGTCTATTATGGTGAGAAATTACTTAAACATTGGAAACCATCATATGTATGTTTATCTCACTACATTTATCTAAACAACCTAATACTCTTGGTACATAACATTACCATCTGTTGAGAGATCAAGTAATGATTTTTTGATGATGAGAAAGAATTGTTGCCATTCCCCATATATTACAGACATAATCATGATGATTGTTGTAGACCCACCAATATGTGATATCCTTGTCACCACCCAGACTGTCATCACCCTCCTTACCAAAGTCATTGAGGCTCCAAATGCTTACACAACTGTCTTCTGCAGGTAAGTCTTCTAAGTTTTATATATCCTTTCATTTAAGGTTATATACATGAATTCATAATATTTTTTAAATTGTTTTTAACTCCTCTCATTTCAGTTTTGTAGGCTCTGTCATAACGATGCTGAAGTATGATTTATTGAGTATTCTGTTTGTATAATTATCACATTTCCATATTTCTAATGGATTGGTCTGTTCAAACAAACGACCTTGACTGTCGAAGCTGTCTGTTTTTTTAGTGACGTCCCACTGACAGTGAAAGAATTGACAACCATATCCAGCACCTGTTCCATCCCCAGTCGGGACAGAATCACTACTCTACAGAGTCGACTGCTGATGGCCGAAGAGTCCATGTGTACTATACAAGTGGTGTGTCAGAGACAACTGGCACTGGATTCTATATCTGCCTTTAACACAACCATTCAATCCTCAGCCTCGTCGGACGTCATCTGTGTGTAAGTTTTCTCTAACATTTGTCTGTGTTATGTCAAGAAACGCTATGAATCTTGTGTTTAACCTCAGTGAAATTTTCCTGGTGGCTAAGTTTTACATAGGAAAATAAGTGACATTATCAGATGTTTGATTGCATAGTGAAAAAATTGGTGTTTCAAGAAAAAGTGATATCAACAGACAAGACATTAAGTGGGTTTCACTGTATTGAGCTTCATTGCCAATCAATTTACAGGCATTTACAAACAATCCTGTCAAGGTTGTCGCCTTGAAATCTAATCTGGAAAAAAAAAATGGGTTAAAAATTTTGATTAGGGTGACATATAGAACAGATGATTCAAACCTTCTCAAAGATTATGTTGACAAAAAACCCAAATTTTTCTTCCAGAATGTTTGACAGAAATTACAGTTTTATATCATGCATTTTCAGAAGGAGATTTTACTTCGTGGTTACTTGCATGATCAAAATGAAAAAAATTGCTGAAAAACATTTATCAAAAGTCTGTACAAGTCAAGTGGTGATCATTGGTTTTCTCAAGTCAATTGCGCTCGTGATCTGTACCATCACCAGTGTCATCAAACTATAATGTCAGCTAATTCAAAAATAGTTTTCTAGCACCGGAGGATATGTGGGAATCTGATTCTGGTGAACAAGAAAGATATTCTCTATGCCTATATTAAAAATAGTAGAAGGAAGACATTTAATTGGTATTGTTGTTGTTTATGATTCAGAGAATATGAGAAGACTATGCAGTCCCTGTTAACCCAGTGGAGCACCTGCACAGCCGCTGAGATAGCAGATATGCAGAATATAATGGACAGTGTAAAAGCCACTGTAGACCTGACCTGTCAACTCATGCCAGATATAAAGGTTATTTTTCTCTGCCTTATGTTGTTGTTTGTAGGAACAGAAAACATATCTCTTGATTTTGTCATCTTATTTTGTACAAAGGAAATTGCAAAAAAAATTTATTGCATACTTAAATGGTGCTTGTCATTCCCTTTTTGGGCTAGAATAGGTGGTACATAGCATTACCCTTTTTCATACATCTTTTCCTGTCCCGTTGTATGGTGATTCATTCTGAATAAAATGGATTGGAGCAGGACTATGGGCATTCATGTCTTGTAGACATTTTCTTGTTCTTTTTCTATCAGGGTTGCAGCTTTATCAGTTATTGACCTAAAAACATTGTTTGCACACATTACTTCTTGCATCCACAAAGGGTAATTCCCCCTCTACATTTCTTATGTCAGGTCTACCAATATATCCTGTATGTTTTCTTATAATCATCAAACTTTGTGTTAATCTTTGGTTTTTGAAATGTTGCATACAAATCTGGAACAGATTGTTTTTTAGATATATCCTGTCCAAATGATCAATCTACAAGCAAGTGCTATGTCCTATACGTGTCAGAAAATTCTGATTTGACTCGAAAAAATTCTGAAAATACTTAGATTTTACATTATAGGATGCATTATTTTTACATTATAGGACCCATTATTTTACATTATAGGACCCATTACAAGCTCACCTGGCCTAAAGGGCCAAGTGAGCTTATGCCATAGCGTAGCGTCCGTCCGTCTATCTGTCTGTCCATCCATCGTCCGTCTGTCTGTCTGTCCATCCATCGTCGGTCGTCCGGTGTCTGTCGCCCATTGCCCTTCTGTCCGCGTCCTTCAACTTTTCATTTAAACAACTTCTTCTGAAATACCGAAAGGCATAGAGTTATCATATTTGGCTGGAGGATTCCTTTGATGAAGCTCAACAAAGTTTGCGAATAGAAATGATATTCCAGGTCAGAGAGGTCAAATATGGTAAAATCTTTAAATGACTTCTTCCAAAATAGTGGAAGGCTTAGAATCATTATATTTGGCTGGAAGATTTCTTTGATGAAGCCCAACAAAGTTTGCCAAAAGAAATGACTTTGACCCATATCCAAGGTCACAGAGGTCAAATGTGTTAAAACCTTTAAACGACTTCTCTCCAAATACCGGAAGGCCTAGAATCATTATATTAGGCTGCTATGTTCCTCTTATGGTGTCCTACAATGTTTGCTAAAAGAAATGACCTTGACCAATCTTCAAGGTCACAGGGCTAAAATGTGTTAAAACCTTTAAACTACTTTTTCTGACTAACCAAATATCTAGGATAGTGATATTATGCCAAATAAGGTTCTCAATGATGCCCCATAATATTTGAGAAAAGAAATTACCTTGACCCATATTCAAGGTCACAGCAGTCTAATGCATTCAACCTTTGAACAACTTCTGCTTAACCAAAAGGCCTAAAATCATAATATTTGGCCAAAATGTTCCCTTTATAGTGCCCACATAGTGTGTGAAAAATAGTTTGACCCATAAAAATATTTAAGGTCACTGGGGTTAAATTTGGTAAAATTATTAACAACTTCTGATTGACCAGGCTATCATATTTTGCCAGTAAAAGTTTCACAAAGGCTTATATACAAATATGTAGAATTTTCCATTGACTTATTAAAGGAATATATTTGGCTGGGGATTTTCTTGGCATAATTTATAATTAAATTAATTAATTTATAAATTATAAAGACCTTTCACATTGATGTCGTCACACTGTTCCAAAAAATAGATTAGACCAAGCCCCCTGGAGGTCTGAGAGGCTTGAGCTAAGTTATGTGAAAAACTACATGTTAGCCAATTACTAATGTTCTATTCACAACATTTAAATACAGAAAAAATTATCGGAAAGAGAATTGCAAGAGCTTTATTTTGATTCTTCATAATTATAGCATAAATAGATAAGAAATTCTAAGTTGATCCTATTTGCTATGCAGTGTTTATAGGCCTTCAGTAAACTGTTATCAGTATATCTCCAGTAACCGGGGCCTAACTGACCATGGTGACATCACTAATGATAAGCATATAACATTTTATTATTGGTTTTGAGTTAGGATTATGGTGTATAATTACATGTTCCTTAATTTTTCCTGTCTTTATATTTAATTGTTGCTATATATTGTTGACTTGTGCAAGTCTCAAATACGTTGTATCTGTGTTTGTAAACAATGATCTAAAGGGCAAGTAAGCTTCTGCTGTCCTGAGCCATCTGTCCAGCTGTAGTTTTTCTGCTATATTGTTTGACCATCATTTTTCCTTGATTTAAAAGAAAGCTATCAATTATATTTAACTGGAAACGTCATAAGAAAGTCTCAATTTAACATTGCACAGATGAGGGGGCTGACTACTAAGGGACAGAACCCATATGGAGTAATTTGTCATATTGCTTTAAGCATTTGCTGTAGAACATATGCACAGATATAGTATTGTTGGTCATAAAGATCCAGGTGAGCGATACAGGCCCTCTGGGCCTCTTGTTTTTACATTATAGGACCCATTATTTTTAGCAGTTAAGTTGAAAAGGACTCATTAAAATAAATTCTAGATTGATCACTGCTGCCCTGTCTGGTCACTGATTTCATTAGACCTATGATTGACAGGTTTGTAATTGTGAAAGATTTACCTGATTATCTATGGTCTCTATGGTAACTTGTAGTATACACAACCTGCTGATGTGATTCGTATCGTGGAAGGAGGAGATGCCAAGATGATTGAGTTTGTACTGACTGAAGACCCAGCCACTAAGTGCAATAAGGACTCCTGTCATGTAGTGATCTCATTGACACTGGTTCACACCAGTGATGACAAAACAAGGACGTAAGTTTCCCACCTAAAGGATTAACTACTCAAGTGTGTATTGCTTTTAAAGTCAGGATGTTAATGGTTTTTAAATTTAATTCTGCATGATAGGAATTCTTGTTGGTCTGTGAAATTTCAGCTTCTTTTGATTGCATTTGAAGTACCTGCTAATCGAAAGCTTTTTATTAATCTCTGAAAGGTGAGGTTTAATATCACTGTTGCTATTTTTTAAGAGCGCTATAATGTTAAAATTTGTAAGCTGGTTCAGTAAACCTCAATATTTAATAATCAGCTGATGTTCTTATTAAACAAGCTTCATGCTTTGGATTTTCAGGCATGCAGACCAATGTCTGTGTTGCTGTAGATGAAAAATTCATCAATACAATTAAACTTCTGTGGTCTGTTTAACTCAAACAGCTTACTTTTAGATGGCTTTTTCAGGCCCTTAAAGTTAAAGGTCACTGCTGCAATAGAAAATTGTTTTCGATATAATATCTTTATAAGTTGCTATGTATTATGAGGGAAAAGTTTAACAAGGTCAGATAACTTATGGCAGTTCCGATCAGAACAATATTCCATCTTGCTGTCATTGATAGATGAATCCATATATAGCCTGCTTCTAAGATTTGTTATTGGGTTCTGGGATCACTATGCACAAGTATACAGTTTATACAGAAACAGTTCAGATTTGCATATGTAAATAAGTATAAAGAAATGCATACATTTTTTAATAGCCCCTCAAACCCTACTTTTTGGACTTTAACCATCAGTTGAATATATAAATACATGTATAGATACAGCTGATTCCTGGTATGGTAATTATAAAGTTATATTTAAGAGGAAACATACACTATTTTGTCCTAGTTACTTGAATATTGATGAGTAGCACTGATCCATTAGGCCTTTCGTTTATTGTGTCCATTCAAAATAAATATTTGCATATAAAGCCATATATGTGTATACATCAACTGGCTGATCTTACTTTGTAGATGTGCAGACGGTAGTCTTATCCCACAGCTGGTGGTAGGGAACTATAGTACCGCAGGAGCATGTGGATACAACTTCACATCAGGCAACTGGGCCACCAATGTCAGTGTGCCATTCCTGGCAGTCAGTGATGGACTCTATGATGGAGACCAAACTGTGGAAGTTGTGATGACAGCTACTAAATATGAAGACGACATTCCTGTGATTGTCAGACAGATTGCCACATACCAGGTAAGGAGCTGTAGGAATATATTGTAGTTCACTACTTCTCATTAGATTAATAGGAATATTTAATTGACGAAAGACCAAACCAGATATAGGTAAGGACAACCCTGCCTCGTTGCGTTTCCTGTCTTGATGTTTTCCTATATAGCTTAGTTCATTGCCAATGTCTGGTACTGTAAGTATTTAAAAAAATTTGAAGTATTCAAATTTGCACTCATTATAAATGTCAGCAACAACTTTTAACAACATGAAAAATATGCTGATTTGTTGATATGTTGTTTTGCCGCTCTGCTGATTGACACCAAATGTAAAAAATAACTTGCCATTATTATACAAACAGAATGTACCATATATGCCATTGTACAACAGGTAGTCCCCACCCCATCTGAATTTGTGTGCTTCTTGTAGCCTAACCACAGTAGCTGCTTGCTTACTGGAGGTGCCCAGACATCAATGATTTACTGGCAGTATATCATACTTACAATCAGCTTTGATATGATTTTGTTTTCGAATTTGTCAGAATACCAATGATAAATCTACTTATTTCAGTTTTTGTTGAGAGATGATGACAGAAAACCATTTGCCAGATTACTGATTATAAATCTACATATTTCAGTTTTTGGTGATAGATGGCGACAGGAAAGGAATATTGTGCACCTCCATTAATGATCCTCATATAAGAACTTTTGACCAATTGTAAGTACAGTTTCAATGTCACTTTCTCTAAAATTTAAATATGTATGCAAAATGCAGATGTTTTCATTTTCAAAGTCTTCAGCAAGTTCCAAAACAGATTGATTAATGAAAATTCAGTGTTACTTACTGAATATAATATTTTATTAGCACAACACTAAAAATTGGCCATTAACCTTTTCCTTTTAAGATCTTGTCTTCCTAAATGACTTTACAGATTTTGACCAACTTTTAATCTCATCTTTCCAAAAGGAATTGAGCTTTTTATGACTTTAATCAATAAATAAGAAACTTTATCTTCAATCCACTTCTAAATAACTATTGGGCAGTTGTATCCCAGAAAGATGGTTTACAATGTCTTTTCAAGTATAAAAGGTCAAATAGATCAAAGGTCACAGAGGTCAAATGTGTTTAAATCTGCAAAGGGCCTCTTTTCAATCACAAAGAGACTCCAACTTTTCATCTTCCTATATGCTGCAGAGTATAATGATGATAAGTGATGCAGACCTCTTGGGCCTCTTGTTTGTAATGAGTTATTATTTTCTGCCATACTTGTGATTATGTCTTGCAGCAGAAGTAAAGATTGTTAAAAATACACATAAAAGAATAGCATTTTTTAATACAAATTTAGGTAAGATACAGTTGATTCGAACGATAAATTAAACTTCATGATACAGCTGTTCCACCCTTAGAGGACAAGTCAATGATGATGACAGCCTAAATATTAAACCTAGGAGGTAACAGAGGAAAATCCAAAGCTAATGTTTTTGTTTGTTTTTTTCAGATATTACGATAACTTTTTAAAAGGAGAGTTTCATTTGTATAGACACACAACGTTGCCATACGAAGTAAGTCAAATGAAAATGAAAATTAGACACAGCTAGTTAGTTGTAGTCACATGACCAGATTTTGTTACAGACTTTAAACAACATCTTCTGATTGACCAGAAGGTGTAGAATCACAGTATATATGTATTTAAATGATAGGATCCTTGGAAGAAATCCTGACAAATTCTTTGAAAAGAAATTACTTTTACCATATTCATAGTCACCAGTTTCAATTTTTTTTTTTTTAATATACAGAAAGCCTTTCAGTGTGTCAGTGATGCATTTAAATCTTGTTTTCAACCTACCTCTTTAAAACTCGGTATGATTTAGTCATTATTAAAACACTGTTTTTCCATCTGGTATTCTGACACATATCCATAATTGTATTGATTTCAAGTCTACAAATCGTGAATATTTCTTTGGCATGGGACAAATATATATTGATCCACACTCTATATCTTTGGCATAGGACAAATATATATTGATCCACACTCTATATCTTTGGCATAGGACAAATATATATTGATCCACACTCTATATCTTTGGCATAGGACAAATATATATTGATCCACACTCTATATCTTTGGTAAAGGACAAATATATATTGATCCACATTCTATATCTTTGGCATGGGACAAATATATATTGATCCACACTCTATATCTTTGACATGGGACAAACATATATTGATCCACACTGCATTTCTTTGGCATAAGACAATTAAATGTTGATCACCACTGTATTTTATTTGCATGGGGCAAGTCAAACAGTTCTTTTACTGCAGTGTACATATTTAATTTTACTTGAACCCAGTATTATCATAACCTCAAATTCTACATCTTATTTGAAAATGATCATCAGTCGAGGTTCATGAGTCAAAGGTAACATTTGTTAACTTATGCAAATTTTCATCAAACAATGATACTTATGTACATGGGAGCAGATTTCATATCGTACAGACAATTTCTAATTTAAAATAAAATATATTCTATGGTCTGTTCTAAAGTTGACTTACTGCTGTAGTTGTTTTACACTTAGATACAAACATATAAAATAGTTGTTACTGTGAACTATGGACAGTTGTGATAAAGTTGCATTATTGTTCCTGATGCCAATTAACATTTTTTCTAACAGGTGCGCGTGGTTTTCAGTAAATGTGGGAAAGCTTCCTGTAACTGTGCTGTGATGGTAAAATCAGGTGACGACTTCTTTACTGTTGATGTCTGTTCCCCTCAAGCTGGTGTCCAAATAGCTATGCACTTCACTGACTCTTTAACAGTTGGCACACAGATGTACATCATTCCCAATGGTGAGAAATTCCAGCAGTTTAAGGTAAGAACTTTATTTGGTTTTTTCTTGTCTGGCTTAATGCACAAAGTGTTCATGAAGGTTTTGTTAGGGATTGTTGTTCTACATGATAGCAAAGTTCTCTTATCTCTTTTAAAGTCAGGTTTCCTACAATATATATTGATGTTGAGTGTGCCATCTTGAAATTAGAATCATAATTCCTATGTGTGTTGCTGTTAAGGTATAATTCATTTCTCACCAACAGCCATATAATCAATGTTAAAAAAGGGGAGAAAAAACGGAAAAGATCCAACTTATATAGGTGATACGATGGTAGGCTACGCCTGCAAGATTTATCAGGGTGTCCTGTGATATCTCTGTGATAGACCACAAACATCACATCTACCTTTGTGGAACTAAGAGGCTGGGAGTAGTAAAAAAAGACAGAGAAATTAAACTCAAGATTGTGGCTTAATTAGAAAGCTTATTTGTTCAAAACAAGGATTTTAATCCATTTTTAAAAATTTCATCATGAAAATATATTTTTTCTAGGAAAGATTCACAAGTTGTAAAGACTTAAGTTTAGTAATTAGCATGCAGACTAGATAGGTTGTACCTTAGCTTAATTTGAATATTACAAGTAGATGTCAATACAGAAAAACTTTAATACTACTTGGTTTTTTAATGCACTGGAACTTCTGGAAGAAATAGTTGAATGATCATGTTTATTTAACACACAGAATGTACCATATAGCTTGTAATTTACACGGGTCAAAACTTTTGTGATTTTTCTTTTAAAATAACCAAATAATATTTTTAAAAATTGAAATTTCATGATATGGATGTAAAGGACATCAAATACACTTGTGTCTCATCATTTCACAGATTAAATTTTACCACAAAATAGTGAAAATACCAACCTGCAAAAATAACTATCTGTATGGTAGTGGTTTATCATTCAAAACATATTTGAATGCCTTTGTGACAGGGAGTGTGATACCAAGTCTCTTCAAAGAAAACTTGTTTGATTTCTAGATATCTAATGTATTAATTTTTCAGATTATACTGCCAAGTGGAACCTATGTGATAGTTCAACTTTTACGAAGGCTCATCAATGTCCAGATCACCCCTTCTCCTAGCGACCGTGGTCGCACCGAAGGTATAGCTATGTTACAGTACCTAGTTCACAGTTGTGAGGGAAAATTTTATTTCTACCGCTTAAAATACATTATGAAACATGATTATTCTGTTTGAACTGAACTTACTAGTGTCATTGCAGAAAGTCATTAAAACTGATATTTCTGACAGTATAATCCCAATAGAACAAGTTACAAAGAAAATAGAATCATTTCCTATTCATTGCTGCTAAAACTCCTAAAACCAATGATGTTTTATTTTTTTTTCTTTTGTAAGGACACTGTAACTCTGCGTTTTATTGCACACCGACATCAATAAAACTCAGAGTAAAGGCAGCTTAGTTGATCTTTCATGGTCATCATTTTGTGTATGACATCTAATTAGTAACCATACAGACTTTTTAATTCAAATAAGAAATCAGCTAAATCAATCAATCAAATGACCTGTTACATCACAAACAAATGTCTTCTAAATAGAATGAAGTCGTGATTATACAATCCATTTAGGTACAGTCAAACTATGTTGATTCCAACTCAGAAAACTTTAATACTCTGCTTAACCCAAAGTGTTTTGTCATGCCCGACAAAATTCCATTTTTAAACTTGACTTTGGAAAACTTGAAAAACTCTTACAGCTTAAAGTTATAGAATTTTGAAGTGATGATACTTACTCTGAGATACAGAATACTCAAGTCTATCAAACAGCAATGCATCTGTCCTCCTCCAAGGTTATGATACTTTCATCAAAAGTTAATTAGAAAGAATTTTAATTAAAATTAGTGTGACTAAAGGGTTAAAATAGGTATTAGATTTTCATTTCATAACTGATAAAAAGCATCATAACATTTAAATATCTGTTAATTAAAAGTTGTGCACTTTCTCTTACTTATAATATTCAAAATTTTGCATAACAATTTTGTTAAAAATGTCAAAAAATTAAAATAGAATAGAAGCGACCATACACTTATTCATATCATTTGGAGACTGTAAATGATGTAAATCATAAAAGAGCGACAGGTGCAATGAAGTTCTGAAGGGTCACATGATGAACTCAGTTATCTGAGATCAAAATAGTGAATGGTGGTAGACACAGAAGTTAGAGTCGACCAGTGTTAACTGCAGCTGATATTCTTTAAGTCGGTTTATCTCAATTATGATTATGTTTTTGAGTAGTCCAATTTCAAGTATTAAAACTTGGCCAAAACCAAATGCTTGGTAAAAAGAAATAACAAAATCTAACCATTTAGTCCCTTTTAAAACCGTTTAGAATTTCTGATGTAACTTTGAGAGTCTGTTTACATGTAAGGTTTGTGTGGGAACTATGACTGTGATGCAGCCAATGATTTGTTGATGCCTGATGGAACCTTTTAAAACCGTTTAGGATTTCTGATGTAACTTTGAGAGTCTGTTTACATGTAAGGTTTGTGTGGGAACTATGACGGTGATGCAGCCAATGATTTGTTGATGCCTGATGGAACCTTTTAAAACCGTTTAGGATTTCTGATGTAACTTTGAGAGTCTGTTTACATGTAAGGTTTGTGTGGGAACTATGACGGTGATGCAGCCAATGATTTGTTGATGCCTGATGGAACCTTTTAAAACCGTTTAGGATTTCTGATGTAACTTTGAGAGTCTGTTTACATGTAAGGTTTGTGTGGGAACTATGACGGTGATGCAGCCAATGATTTGTTGATGCCTGATGGAACCTTTTAAAACCGTTTAGGATTTCTGATGTAACTTTGAGAGTCTGTTTACATGTAAGGTTTGTGTGGAAACTATGACGGTGATGCAGCCAATGATTTGATGATGCCTGATGGAACGCAGGATGAAGTTGACCAAAAGTACCTCATAGCAAACAGGGTCAACAGCAGGGATCCTCTGTTTCCCAACAACTTTAACAAAGCTTGGCAGTAAGTATAGGTGTACCAGGTCTTGACTTGAATTTCAATATTATATGATAATGAAGATTTTGTTGTATGAGAGGTCATCATTTTCTTCCTTAATATCTACCAATTATAAGTACAAAGTGTAGCTTCATTTCTACCAACATATTATAGAAACAGTTTAAATCTCAAGTGTAGGTCAGTAAGCTTATTATACATACATAAATACTGGATACAGAAAATATAAAAATGTATAGTTGTGTATCTGACCTGTATACGTTTGAATTTTTGTAATTAATCCTGAGCTTTCTGTTTTTGTCAGGGTAAAGGAAAATTATTGGTATTTTAAGAAGTTTGCAGCTTCAATTCAGTCTTTCTCAGAAGAAAATCCAGTGTATTGCACATGTCCAGCTTCTGCATCTGGTACAAGTGACCCATGTCAGTCCATTGGTGCTGCTATGACATGTCCATTCCTCATTCCTGGTAAGGTGTTTTGAATTCTTTGTAATGATCCCATTATTGTGATCACAATCTGATGCATTTTATTCTTCTTCTGTGAATGTGAAAGGATTCTGACCAGATACGGTCTAGAGCATACATGGGTGAAGATTTTTATAAATGGAAGGTTTTGTTTTGTATAATGATTTGAACTAAAAGAACTGGTGAAAGGATATTAACCAAATTTTGTCATGGAGTGTTCCTAGGCCAAAGGGTTATATTGTTATACAATAAAGCTTTCACAAGACCTAAACACTTCCAACTACACTGCTTAACTGTTCACTTGTTTAATTTTATAGGACTTGATATTTCATGTTTGTCCCAGTTTGGGCTAGTTCGAACTGAGATTAAATTTTATGAATGTTGATAAATTGGTATCCATGTATACAGACACATTATAGAGATTTATATTTATAGTCTCTGTTAAATGTCAATCTGATTAACATGCCGATTCTTCCCCTCACTCTGTTACATAAAGTATCTGACAACATCCCACAAGTGTTCATGTTCTGATGAACAAGGCGAATGGTCAAAGCGACAATTTCAGCTGCCACCAGTCATTTCGTCACAACATGTAGATATGATTTAGATTTTGTCAACAGATCCAGACCGTGTTTGTTGGGTAGTTATTTTCACACTATACATGTAGTATTATGTTTTGATAATTTCAGGGGTTGACTTGATTGCCAAGGCTAAGAGTTTGATTGCTGATGCCACTGAGAATCCTCAAGATCAGGCACAAGTTGGAAGACGTCGTAGACAGGCAACTGGAAATGGTCTGGAGCAAATTGGAATATTTGAGAATGAGGAAATGGAGGCAAGTAAACAATATAGCTGTAATGAATGGAGATAGTGTACTTATGTTTAATGGGTCAGTTCTGATAATTCCTGATTTCCTTGTTCCTGTCCCAGCCAAATCCATCCAAGCTAACTGTGTTTATATATTCATATACCTCTGGAACTTATATTACTAGTTCCTTTATCACATGGGCTTTTGTCATTGGAAGTTAGATAATTTATTGAATAACATATGTGCAATCCAAACAATTAAAAATGCAAAAAAATATTGACCATGTTAAATTTCATGAAGTGGCAAAATCAAATTCAACAACCATTCTTGTTTTAAATGATATAGCGAGCCTCCTGGCCAGCAGGAAATTGGACAGAGGCCATGGCTGAAGCTCATTGTGAAGCTCTGCTGACAAACTCCAATCTGGCCCAGAGTTGTGCAGGTGTGGATGTCGCAAATGCAACAGATGTGGTATCCTGTATGGCAGACATTCAGGTAGGGCTGGTTCAGTGCTATGTGATCCATCTTTATCCTCAGGTTTCATTAGTGTCAGACGATTTTATTTATTGCTTTACCTTCAATTTTTAACTCATTAAATGGCCATGAATTTATTTCTTAAGGTGTCCCATTAAATTGTGTAAAATCAATGTTCTGAGAGAAAACAGTGGCCTGAAATAGCTCAGTGGAAATCACACACAACGATGAATGTAATCCAATCTTCTGGTTTTTCGTTTGTTATTTATTCTTACTGATAAGGTTATAAATCACCATTATTGTTTAATATCTTCATTACAAAAAATCTATGAAGAAAGCTTGATGTTACCACTTTGTCTTACTTTCAGCTACATGTTTCTAAAGCAAACTGAATGAACAGGACACAACAGCTTCATGTCTGATTTCTGTTTTTACCTCTGTTTTTTTATAGCGGACAGAAGGAACAGAATTTGACAGCTTTAGTACTACAAATCAGATGGGACGATGTGTCAATGAGCTTCAGAGAGACCCTGCTTTCAACACTGACCCTGCTGCTAGAGCAGTGGCCACCGGCATTCTAGATCAGACCTGTGAGGACAACTGTAACAGTAATGGAGACTGTCAGGCTGGTAAGTTGTGTTCATGTCCTACATCAGGTAACAGTAATGGAGACTGTCAGGCTGGTAAGTCGTGGTGATGTCCTACATCAGGTAACAGTAATGGAGACTGTCAGGCTGGTAAGTCGTGCTGATGTCCTACATCAGGTAACAGTAATGGAGACTGTCAAGCTGGTAAGTCGTGGTGATGTCCTACATCAGGTAACAGTAATGGAGACTGTCAAGCTGGTAAGTTGTGGTGATGTCCTACATCAGGTAACAGTAATGGAGACTGTCAGGCTGGTAAGTTGTGTTCATGTCCTACATCAGGTAACAGTAATGGAGACTGTCAGGCTGGTAAGTCGTGGTGATGTCCTACATCAGGTAACAGTAATGGAGACTGTCAGGTTGGTAAGTTTTGATGAAGTAAGGCTAGGTCGATACTGATCCTGAATTGATATCATCCTTAAGTTCCTGTATATTTTTTCTTACAAAAGGTTTTAAAATCAATGTTCATTGTTCAATATTTTTTTCAAAGCTTTTTATCATTATGATTCCACCCAACCACAAAAGTACATATTAATGTAGGTTATTTAAGAAAACTATGTAACAAGAAACATCCTCTGAACACAAGACAGCATTTTTTCTATCCTTGAGAAATGTCTTAATTGTCTGATTACTGGAATGGTAATGCAATGCCTTTCACCTCAACGTTCAGTGTTTTGATTCTCTGAGTGGATGTGAGTAGATATGGGATCACCATGTCTGATCAGGTGGGTTTTCCCCAGGTACCTACTCGGGCTTCCTCCAACAGTAAGTGCTATAACATGTTAGCTGCAGAATTTTACTGGAACTGATTCAGAAACTTTGTTCTGTTACAGGTGTGTGTAGGTGTTACAGTGGTTTTATGGGGACAAGCTGTTCAGTGAAAGAGGGTGAGCCACCAGTAGTGGACAGGCTACAACAGAATACGTGTAACACACAAACAGGGGCAGCATGCAACAGTGTTGCTGTGGCAGGAGAAAAATTTGTAGATCTTCCTACTCTTACATGTCACTTTACTACTGTAGAGGTAATGGAAAAATGTCTTCACCAATTAATATCCTCATATCCAGCATCCTTTAGTTCTGGTTTTCATTTAAAACTAACCATTTTGTACCTCTGGTATAAACATTTATGCCATCTTGCAAAGGCATTAAGAATATGTGATAAATCTGGAAATTTTTTTTATAAATCCTGCAAACTCATGATTCAAATTGATCTTCTATAAAAAGCAAAACAGAATGATATTGCAGCTATCATAAAGATGATGTAATTTGCATTTTGATTAAATTTAGATAATATGTTATATATAATCAGTATTGTTTAGTGCTTAACCACCATCATCAGATGGCAGGCTGTTTTAATTGTTCATCGTCCATCTTTTTACAACTATTGTTATCAGGAGAAGCACCGCATAGATCTGTCTCAAATTTTCTATGTACCCATGGACTCTAGCTAGTTGTGACCTTTTGATTTTGGGACTGATCAGAAAGACAAAATAGCTGCCAGGTTGTCATCTTGAATTCTGACAATGAAATATTGTTATTGCTATTTCTTGAGAATGACAGGATGGCTCTTTCTAAAATCATATTTGTAGGTTCCCCTCAGTCCAAAGTTGTGCACTTTTGATTTTGAGGCTTAGGGAAAAAATGGCTGACAGGTCACTATCATTGATTTGACATTTAGCGGTTATTATTGCTTTTATTTGAGAACATATGAAGATAGAGAACAAATGAAGGTAAACATCAATAGGCACCAAGATTCCTGTAGAATCACTTGCTTCCTGACTTATTACACAAGTTTCAGAAAGATAGCTTTATTGATAGTAGAACCCACAGATTATTGTACTCATTCATTATGGATTATATGTTATTCATTTGATTTGCAGAGGATTGCTGGAGTCTTCCTAAAAACAACCTCTGAGACAACAGCTCTTGCTAATTTTATTTCATTCAATCTGGTGGAGTGTGAGTTACCAGCAAGTCTCACACCAGCAGTTCCTTTAAGGGCTGTTTTGGTTTCTGTCAGTAATGATGGAAACGCAAAGAGTACCAGTGACCAGTACTTCATTGGCTACAACTCTTTATGCTATACCTGTGATGCCTCTAGCTGCCAGACGACGGTAAGGGGAAGTAACTTGGACTTTAATAACTAAGTCTTGATGTAAAGTCAATTTTACCTCGTATTATCATTGATGATCTTGGTATAAAGATTGCTATTTTAGGAATCAATTTATAAGTGACTTGTGTGACAAAAAGTGCTTTGAGATTCAAGCTGTTCTAGGAAAGAGTAAAAAAAGTTAATTTGACATGCTTTGACTTGAACTAGCAACCTCATGATTGGTAACTCATCAGTTCAAATAATTGAGAATATTGATTAAGTTTGAGTTAATGATTGGTAATTAAAAATGATCTAATGTTGTCCGATGTGAACTTTTATTTGTCCAGAGATCTCCTCTCTCAGTTTTCAACAGATTTCTTTGGAACTTTGTAGACTTACCAGATTGACATGGGGTAGTGTTTTTCTCTGAAGGGCAGTTTGATTTATCATCATTTTAATCTTGTCTAGAGATATCTTCTCGCAGTGTTCAATCCATACTTGATATGTTTTGATTGGTCATTAAGACGTTCAATAGTTTTCCCTCTTGTTAATTGACTTGGTATTCTTATTTCATTATAGCCATTTTGACATAATAAATTATGAATATTTCTTTGGCATGAGATTTGTGTATATTGCCTCGCCCATTGTACTCTTGTTGTATTAACAACGGATGGTTAATTTTTACAGCTCACCGGTTGTGTGATTGATGCTCAGTGTTATGGTATCGGAGATGTTAGTGCAGCCAACCCTTGTCACTTCTGTGACCCTGTCACCTCGGTTACAGTCTGGACTGTGAAATTAGGTACAATTCCACAACTGTCATAATGAATGTCAGTCGAACCTCATTATCTTGAATTTATATACCTCGAAGGCCCCGTTTAATCAAAGAATTCCGTTTGTCAGGACCAAATTTCAAACTAAACATTTGAACTCACTTAAATTGAATACAGGGATAACTCGAAGTTTTCGAGATAATGAAGGTTGAAGAGTAATGACCTGGCTGTTATCAAAGATTTATAGTATTAATCGATTTTCCTATCTAAGTAACTCATAGTTAAGGGGATGTAAGTTGCGTTTTTGAATGAACATATACTGGTAATGCTGTATAGAATGGAAAGTTTGTTTTCAAAATAAGAAAATTGTGAAATTATCCTTAAGTATCCTTGAACTTTAACATTAAATCTACAAGTGACCTTGGCCTAAAACTGGTTTACTTACAGCTAACTACTGTCCTAATGCCACTACAACAACACCAGCCCCGACCACCACTCCACCTACAACTACTACTACAACCACGCTGCCTCCCTCCCGGAATGATGCAGCTGCTCTTCAGGCAGAATCTTCTACACCTATTATCATTACCGGAATCATTGCTGGAATATTGCTGCTGATGCTGGTTGTCCTAGCTAGTGCATTTTGCATTCATAGGAAAAGGTAAATAACCATTATGTTTTTACCCTTTATCCACTTTTTGCAGATTACTTGCCAAATATGCAAGAGAACTAATAACTTAGTGTTAACCCGGAGGTGTAATCAACGATACACATTAGGTGATATCTTTCTCCTGTCAAGAAAGAAGGGTATTGGCACAATTAGTCCAATTTACCTTAAATATTACATACAAGGAGTTGGCGCATTTGAACAACAGAAAAAAACTTAAAGAAAGCAATGAAAATTATTTTAATTCAGGCTTTACAATTGAGAGAGAAAATTGATATATAACATAGAGCAACTTTTTTTTTTATTTTTTTTTTTGACAGGAGTGAAATCCTAAAGGACATGAGGTTAAGGGGTGAGAGTGACTCTGAATCCTCCAATGGTTCAAGGTCAAGATGGAGGAAGAGTCCTCGTGACCGGGATATGTATTTTGATAATTCAGCCTATCATTATGGATTTAAGAACCCCCAGGCGGCATTTGCTGACAACATACCAACACGACACAGTCGGATGTCACGACGCGATCCAACCCTAACTTTCAGCGATAGCTGAATCTGAGCATGTCTGAAGGGGTCTCATCCTACTACAGCAAATCTTAACTATAAACAAAACAAATCATAGGAACATAGTGATTTTCTTAATATAACTTTGAAAAACACTTTCAATAGGATGCTTGTGTAATAAAGCTTATTTTCCGTAAAAGTCTATTGGCTGTTAAAAATTTTCAAGCTTCCATTTAGAACCAGTAATATTTTTTCAAACTGATTACAAATAAAAAATGTTCCTTCATTAAAGAAAACAATATACTGATTATAGATTTACCTCACACAAGGGTTAATCATTTCATCCTACTCTCTCGCTTAAAGTATTTGAGAAATTTTGGAGGGACATGTGACTTGATACCAGTGATTTGATATTGATATATTATTTCGTCTCGGACAATGTAGAAATACACATTACGAGATAAGGAGGATTTTAATTTAGTGCTGGAATATAATTTTATACTTATCAATCAGAATGATATTGTACTTTGTTATGTTAAATATCATGTTCCACTGTTCTGGGGTTTTTTGTGTTTTGGGTTTATTTTTTTTGTTTTACTAATTTGTAACATTCTACCTTGTCTTTCCTGCTTTTCATAATAACAATCTTCATATCTTCATCATTCATCATACCAATATAACGTATTAGATTTATTCCGTAGAATGCTTGTATCACCAGTTTTAATAATTTCATTTTTTTTTTTTTCTAATCTCTGATTGCAATTTAATGAAAGCGCCCAGAGTAATTTTTTTTATTTTCAATACTAAATGAAGGTTCATCCAGGATATCTAAATCATAAAATCTTTAAATTAAAGTTACATTTTCATGATTTGAAAGTTTTGGCTTGTTACAGATATGCTTTCAATAAGGATGAAAACTCCTGATATGAAATGTGTATTACTACAGAAGTAAAGGATTCATTTATCAGAACACAATCGGATGAAGTTTCATGGGGTCTATTATAGCTGGTGTTTTGTAGACTTATATTTTTTATATGTATTTTCAGTTGTTTCACGTATCTTTATACTGCTTTAGCATTTAGTAAACAACTTGTAGACAGTTCATGTTTCTTTACTAAATGTTTTCCTTTGATGTATATGTTCTTATATCAGATGACTATTTTGTTAATAAAACATATATATATTGAAACTGTTGTATTTGTGTTATACAGATTTGATATTAAAAATATTTTTGTACAGACTAGAAAACCAGGGAGATATATATTATTTCTAGAGTGCCAATGTAGAAAGAAGTTTGATACCCCAACAATAAGACATTTACAGAGTAACTGTAATGTATATGTAGAGTCGGGTATATATGTAATGACATGAAGGTGTAGTGTAACATGAACACAAATACTGCTATAGGACCTGGGTCAACGGTCACATTGCATGCTCTATCTTTAACCATCTACTACTATAAAATCCACCTTTTGTAGTAAACATTGTTATTATATAAAAGAAAGAACGGCTGTGATATGAATAACCCCAGTCGGATTACTTTTTATTAAAAACCATTATTTAACACTGTTTAGGTCTTCGACACCATATTGATAAATGGTCTTAAAATTATATCACACACTATTTAAAAGCCGGTTATAAGTGACGTTTACTATACTGGTAATACTGAAAGTATTCGTATATTTTCTCGGTTTGTAATCACAAGACATAGCCTCTTCTTATGTCAATCGTTTTTTACAACTAAAAATGTTTTTGTGACAGAAAAAATGACAAACAAAACAAATATATAACAAACAAAAAAAGAAACAAAAGACGAACAAGAAACAAAAAAAAAATAAAAAAAAGACTATGGCGGAAGCAGAATGAGGGACTTTCGGAGAATGTACCTTGTTTTGAAACACATATATATAATACATATTATTGGAGTGTCTGTGAATGACTAGTGTAGAAGTAGTACATCAAAAGACTGTGTTATTAAAGGTCTCCAGTACAATCCCTCAAGCCGAGTTTAAATCTAGTGCTCGATAGCCTATGACGACCTGTTATTGTTGCGGCCTGTTGTTTTTGATACTGGTGTATATACCCGATACCGAATGAGAAGTATCTACATGACACTTCATAAGAATATCGGCTATACATGTTTAATTACAAAATATACACTAGAAATGGGCCCACAGACAAACGTAATACTTTGACGTGGGGATAATGTGCCGTTCGTAATTTTTTTATTTTTATCTAAAAAGAAATTAATTAACAAAGTACTCCTGGATCAATCCCTTGGATTTAAATCGTGTGAGATAAGTGGATTCTTACCATGTACCCGAGCTGACATTGGTGGTGGAAGCAGATACATAACAGACCCGCGGTTAGTACGTACATGTGTACGAGAATTACTCGACAATACAAAGTAAATTATGTATAGATACCTTAAATAAGACACGTCAAAAAGACTTTATAATGTTAACACTGATGGATGAACTTTAACCCTGAAAGCAAGCACGTTATACATAACAAATATGACTGAATGTTTGAAAAAATACCTCTTCATAAAGCATTAGATGAAAAGATAATAACTTAACTATGTAAATGAAGGAAGTGGCTTGTTTGGAACATATATGTTGTGACAGACCTAAAAGTCAGAACGATATTGAAAGACTATTCATATCTGATCGATTGTTGTAACGAGTTTGTATAGCCAGACAGAAATACAGTAAGAAGTACAGTACAGACAAACCCCGGCCATTTTAGGACTCTAGCTTAATGATACCAGAATGGGTTTACCAAATATCTACATCTTAAAGTTGTTTTTGAAAACCTCCTAATCTCTTTTAGCCTTGTAATGCAGATCCCAAATCTCATCTGACTTTGTAATGTTGTTTTGCTTCAGGTCCCTAACTTTCTTGTTTATACAATGTATAAGCATTGACCTTGCTGCGAACCCTAAAAATCTTCGGACATTCTGAGGTCGTACTGTGGAACTCGAATATCTTTTGCTTAGTGATGTTCTTGCAGCCGACCCCGATTCTGCTTCTGATTCCTTGATATTTCTTAGCACAAGTAAATGACACAAAAAGTACATTGGATACATGGGGCGTTCTGAATAACACGACAAGTGATCATTTAGATTTTAGTGCATTACTTTGTTATATTCAAAGATCCACAATCCACATGCTAGATTAAACAATGGAAACTATATAAAGTTGATGAATGAGATGTATATTGTCCTGTACACATTATCACCTGTCTGTGTTGGACAGAAACTAAAATATTTACTTAAAATATCAATATATTTAGCATCTTTATTTGACCCGAAACAAGTCCTTACGACTAACGAAACGTTCTTTATCATCACATTGGACCAGATTGTGTCCGTATGTTTCGTCGAATATTTTTGTTCAGTTTAATTTATTTTGGTCAGCAATTCGCTCTTGTAGGCGTTATGTAAGACTGAAAGTACTCTCTACATAACTCTGCCACATTAAAGGGAGACAACCATGAGGATGTTACAGTGCCGAATATTGGGGCTGCTGATGATGTGCGGCTGTGTAGTAGTATCAGTGTATCTGGGTAACATGCTCGGGATGTGGATGGTTAAACAGGAAATTATTGAAACTGTGCCTACCACGACACCACAACTAACAACAAGACATCCCACCACAACAAGAGGTACAACCGAGCCGGTCAGTAATTTGATGTTTAAGACATTGCCATGTTTTCACTAATTTAAAGCGTTCAAACCAGTTTACCATTACTTAAATAACTACGTACACTTATATCCGGTAAAGCCATCTTTAGGCTTAAGTAGTGTTTTATGTCTATGATACAAATGTCGATATTGTCATATACGATGGCTTGATATCATAATGTTTAAAGTGATTACCTGCAGTTATAGGCATTCAAGGTTGACCTCAAACTTTATTTACTTTTACAACAATTGCAAAACAAGTTATTTCAACTGATACTAATCACTCTTGTCTACCCGGATGTAAGTGAGGCAAATGCATGTGTTTAGTGTTTGTGGGAGCCTTTCTCACAGGTACGAACGCTCCATTAAAGGCAAAAAAATGAGAATATACCAAATTAGATATTTGAGAAAAGACTGTTTTGGAAAAAAATTAAAGGAGAGAAAATGTTCAACCCTAAACTTAGTCGCCTCTTACGGGATAGCATCATCTACGGCGGTCAATTTAAATCTTCACATTGAATATATAGCAATGGGAGCTATATCTAGTTCATACTAATATCTGAATATGCCCGTGTATACTTATCAGTGAGAACCACGTCGTTTTATACCTGTTTTGATATAGGTGGTGGTAGAGTTTGCTGATCGACCTTCTTTATACAATAGGATTCCAGAGGATTCGACACTGGGGTCTTTACGGCTGAATGCTTTGGAAGACATCTACCACAGGTGGTAACTTTGTCCAATTACGACTATATCTAATATTAAAATTGCATTGATATTATTTCATGTTTTCACAGACACTAATCTACACTTTAGAAAAACCTATTATTTTGATTCTATATCGCTAAAGGTAAAACAAATTCTCTTCAACTGCCGTACAAATTCAGTTGTTGAAAACTTCCAAACTGTCCTCCGGTTTCCTAAAATAGCAATAACCTTGAATAATGTTATGATATCTCGGTTATAACATGATCCACAGGTATGTGACGTCACTGCAGGTATTGTGTCCTCTCCGGGTCTTTGTGGGGTCTATAGGGACCGGATGGCCTGCGTGTAGTATGAAGTCATCACAGGGAAAGGGCTGTACCATGTACTTCATAGCGTAAGTATAAAAACATAAATATCCCAGTGAAACAGATAAACAGGTACATAACTAACTACAATACATGGATATTGGTATAAAATACATTAAATAAGGGTGGATGTCAACGATATCTACAAATAATTAATTTTTAGTTGTTGCTACGCAAAAGACAGCTTTCTGATTCGTCGGTTTTTTTCTCTGATGAAAAACTCCAGCTCCGCCCACTTGATAGTGATTGGAGGAGCCAATGGCATTCACCTTGTGTGTGGATCGCTGTTATTTAATGATGTAAACAAAACAAAAACGGACTATAGTATCATATAATATTCAAATATTTCATATTTTTATACATTTTGAACTTCGGGGAGAAAGCAAAAGCTATTAACTAAAAAAATGTTCTATCAAAGCTTAAATTTTGCTTGTACATTTGTGAATCGTATCAGGTTTTGGACGACTTCATCACACGGGAAATGACGACCATTTATATGGAAGTCCCCCTTTGGCAAATGTTGAGTGTATATCTATTTGATAAGGACCGACAGACTGGCATCGTGAATTAGGAATTTCGAAATTTTAATGCTTAATATTTCAACGTAGAATATTTTACGTTATTCTTCAAATCTTCATAGCTGTGATTCCTCTTTGTTTTCAGACAATAAAAGAAAAAGGGGGAATGTTCATCAGATTGTATATGACAATGTTTGATATCGTTAGCATGGGAAATAAACAATGCTTTTGAAACTAATTAATGTTGTCCCTTTTTTGCGAGCTCATAGTCCTGATAGTAGATCTAGATTTTAGGTTTTTCGGTGTTCATAAAGCAAGGTGGTTTTTTTATAACTTTATATAGGTTTTGAATTGTGCATCAAGGTTGTTTGTTGGTTCGGTTGTTGTATACCTTGTTCCTGTTTACTGGGATTGACCAATGTTTACATGGCGGGCGTCGTCGATGAAGCAGAAGAGGCTTACTTCTCCGGAACACGTGGTCTTATTCTCCTCGTACTTTTACAGGAATCGCCGTATAATTTTTTTATTATTATTATTTTGCCGTAGGTTTATTCAATATGAATTTGAATGATGGATATTTTGAAATGTTGGTATTTCCTTGATCTTTCTGCAGTGAGAACCTTGCAGAGAAACATGAGTTTGAGGCAGCCTTCAGATGTTCTCTTAAAATAATAGATTACAGGTAATTCTTTCCAGTTTAGTAAATTGTCGTTCATGATGAAAACTGTTATATTCATAAATTATATATTCCGTCAGTGGTAAAGCTAGACCGTGGTAGCTAGGAGTACTGTTTTAAGATTGCATAATACTGTATTTTAATGAATATAAAAATAATGAAAAAAATCACAAGAAGACAATTTAAGTATGTTGTATACTGATTATATATTATTTATTTGTGTTTTAATGCATTGTCTCAAAAATGAATTAATAGCGTTACCTTCTTTTTAGTTCTTTCATGACGAAGATTGGAAAGAACAATAGTACGGGATCGATTATGATGGAGTTATCAGCAGAGGTGCGTTTGTTAGTGTTGTGTAGCACCTTTTGGAGCGTTGTATATTGCTAATATTTGAAAATTGGCTTCGGTTGGATGGTTGGGTGGCGCAGTGATAATGCACTCACCTTTCATCAAGGCGTCAGGGGTTCGATTCCCGGAACGGACGTGGAAAGGTCTGGGATCATCTGCCCGACCACGTGGTTTTTCCCCGGGTACTCAGGCTTCCTCCCACAGTAAGACCATTCTCGCGCTTCCACCTGAGTCAAGAAGAGTGATTGTTATACGTACAAATCTTATATACTTGGTTTAGTGTCTACCCTTTCTTTGATTTCTATGCGTTAAAATCACACGTGATTGTTGCTAAGTTCACGTGGATGTCTCATACATATTTACACTAAACTGCTACGGGTCGTTTATGAATTTATCAACATGTCTTTGTTCAACATGATGAAATATATATACAAGATGTTATTATGAACTGGATTACACAAAACAGGAGCATCCTGGGGGAAAGTTCCCTAGGTCATGTCTGACACCTGTCCATCGGATTTCTGTCAGGTTCAGGGAAAAGTTCAACAATGTGCAAACATAGTCACTGTTTTAAAGTCATACTTTAATGGTACAAGAACTATCTATTCCATGATATATATCACAACACATGCCTTCTTGACTTGAGGGAGTTGGATACAACCTCAAGTCTGATGTCAAGAATCAGGAACATCATGACTATTGTTATACCCTCTTTTAAGATCAGCGAACAGTAACTGGCAATCTCCTGTTACCTCATGCTGAAGGGTCCCATTATGACATCATAGCATCACGAGCATTGTTACGTCACCACAGGAAAAGATGAAGAATGATATTATCATCAATTTAGATTTTGAATAATTCTAATATTTTTAAGAAGGGAGAGGTTTATGTTTTTGTTTTCAAATGTATGACAGAGACTCGGTAAAATGAAAAATCTACAAACGTTTCATCAATCCATCATGAATGGAAATTTCATATTAGATCCCGTGTACAGATTATGAAATAGATCATAAATGTATCTCCTCCAAAAATTAATTATCATTTTCATATTCATTTGATAGCGATTATCTGTTAACACAGATTCATATCTAAGTATTCAAATATACAACTTTTCTTGTTGATAATAGATAGAAACATAACAGAGGCTAATTTTGATAGACAATGTGATTACTGTTACTTTCAGGGACGTGTGTCCGTGATGATGACAACTCACAACAAACAGCTAGAGTTCTTTGCTAATCTAGCTAGGAGAGGCATACTCCGGAAAGTAGAACAACTATATATTAATCTTGACGTCACAAGTGAGAATACAACATCACAGGAATACATGATATATCTACAACAGCTGAAGGATATACATTCATGTGGCTTGAAGATTTACCATTTTAAAAGGATCAGGCAGCTTACCTACGTGTCCAACAGGTGGATAACTGGTCGATATGTGTTGTATTTTGTAAGTAATTCATTTCGTACAATTTCTGTTAAATGGACACATAGGCCTTCCGTGAATAGTAAGAAATACATAAATCGTTTCAGGTTTTGAATAACTTAAATGTATTAGTCTATCTGAATTTGAACTTTAAAAATACCAATGAGTCAACATAATCATGATCCAAACTCACATTCTGTAAAACTAGGTCAAAATATGAACAAAAAAAATACACAAGAGACTAATGAAAAAGTACTTGGATAATATGACCAGGTGTTCCCCAATAGTAAGCGTCTTTGGCGACAAATACTAATTTAATGATACTTGACATGCTCAGAATTAATGGCAATTTAAGGATGCCCTCCCTTTGTGTGGCAGAGAAGTGCGTGTGTGGGAGGTTGCGATATCACAAATTTTGTGATAGTACGGAAATGACGCCGTGTGTTACTACACAGAAATATGTTGCTAAAGCACCAACTGAACACCACATCCGGTCACATATTTATGAAAACGGCAAACCAGAATTAGTCTACCACAATGTTCACCTGGGCGTGAAAACTGTACCTGCTGCCCCCATCGCAATCCGTGGGGACAATAGGTATCGAATTCACTGCCGTACTATAACAAGGAGGCCTACACGAATATTATATCGCGGCCATCCAAAACTGTATACGCCCAACACATACAGCTGCCTCACATATACCGTGAAGCCGTTCTAAATTATCATAGCTGTGACGTTAAACAATGATTATCAAATCAATACTATGCTCTTCATGATGGAATCTAAATATATATTCCCTTGATGATAGTAGATAAATAACATATTTATCTATATCCTCTCTCGCCAAATTAATATGCAATCATTTAACCACAGTTGATAAATTATCTATTTGTCTACCACATTTCCCACATAAAGGAATCTGTTGATAAATTATCTATTTGTCTACCACATTTCCCACATAAAGGAATCTGTTGATAAATTATCTATTTGTCTACCACATTTCCCACATAAAGGAATCTGTTGATAAATTATCTATTTGTCTACCACATTTCCCACATAAAGGAATCTGTTGATAAATTATCTATTTGTCTACCACATTTCCCACATAAAGGAATCTGTTGATAAATTATCTATTTGTCTACCACATTTCCCACATAAAGGAATCTGTTGATAAATTATCTATTTGTCTACCACATTTCCCACATAAAGGAATCTGTTGATAAATTATCTATTTGTCTACCACATTTCCCACATAAAGGAATCTGTTGATAAATTATCTATTTGTCTACCACATTTCCCACATAAAGGAATCTGTTGATAAATTATCTATTTGTCTACCACATTTCCCACATAAAGGAATCTGTTGATAAATTATCTATTTGTCTACCACATTTCCCACATAAAGGAATCTGTTGATAAATTATCTATTTGTCTACCACATTTCCCACATAAAGGAATCTGTTGATAAATTATCTATTTGTCTACCACATTTCCCACATAAAGGAATCTGTTGATAAATTATCTATTTGTCTACCACATTTCCCACATAAAGGAATCTGTTGATAAATTATCTATTTGTCTACCACATTTCCCACATAAAGGAATCTGTTGATAAATTATCTATTTGTCTACCACATTTCCCACATAAAGGAATCTGATGATCAATTATCTATTTATCTACCACATTTCCCACATAAAGGAATCTGTTGATAAATTATCTATTTGTCTACCACATTTCCCACATAAAGGAATCTGATGATCAATTATCTATTTATCTACCACATTTCCCACATAAAGGAATCTGATGATCAATTATCTATTTATCTACCACATTTCCCACATAAAGGAATCTGTTGATAAATTATCTATTTGTCTACCACATTTCCCACATAAAGGAATCTGTTGATAAATTATCTATTTGTCTACCACATTTCCCACATAAAGGAATCTGATGATCAATTATCTATTTATCTACCACATTTCCCACATAAAGGAATCTGTTGATAAATTATCTATTTGTCTACCACATTTCCCACATAAAGGAATCTGATGATCAATTATCTATTTATCTACCACATTTCCCACATAAAGGAATCTGTTGATAAATTATCTATTTATCTACCACATTTCCCACATAAAGGAATCTGATGATCAATTATCTATTTATCTACCACATTTCCCACATAAAGGAATCTGTTGATCAATTATCTACATATCTGAACAGCCTTATGGTTACAAATCGACCGTATGTCTATTCATCTTTTCATTCATCATTTGGAATTTGTCTGTATAAAACACTTCTAATCTACCGTAAAGGCTATTAGTTCTTGTTGGGGTGTGTATTGTGCGAGAGTAAGAGTCATGGGTTGTTTTAAAGAAGTGTGTTGGTGGGTGGGGAGGGGGTGAAAACCTTCCAATTCTTTGCTGAATAACTTCGAAATACGACATATGACTGACAAAAAAGTTCTCTCAGAGACCAAAGAGAAATGTGATCTCATTAGCCCTTATCCCTTATCCCTTAGACCTAGGCGACTGCCAAATTTCATGGATGACCCGAATTGACCAAGGCTTTAAAACTATTTCCTGTTATGAATTAAATTCCAGACATCTTTGAACCAATAGGGTCCAATTAAAGTACAAGGCATACTAATTGGCAATACTTGTTAACAGATATCATGGTTCGAGTTATCCGTATAAACAAAATACATGGTTAGTTTCAGTAAGGCATTATCAGCACGATCTATTTTGGGTAATGCGATAGTATCTTGTAAAATGATATTTTACCTTGAAGCTAGTCTCAGTACACTGTACATAACCTTACACGTGATACATAACCATTCGGCTTATTTATAACATTCTACATATACAATCAACTACAGTATCATATCTACAACACAGACTTTATACATATCGAATATAAAACAATTTTTATCTAATTATTTACTCGTGTTGTAATCAATATCCATTAAAATATATCCCTATAATTCATTACCAATAGTAGGTTCAATATACCGAAATCATAACCAATTATTAATATCAGTTGTCTTCATAATGAAGAGTACACTGCCATCATGTATAAAGGCACATATTCCATTTTTGAAAGACTTAAGTAAATATATCAGGTGTCGATAACCTGCTTAGTGTTTTAATTATGAATATCTGTCTCTTCTGATCTCTTGTAAAGGTTGGTAATTATTACTGAGGGGTTCTTTTAATGCCCTCGGATCGAAAGATCGGAGTCATATTGTTTTTGTGCTGTCTGTTTGTCTGTTGTCAAGTTTAGGTGTCTATCACTACTGTAGCGTAAGATGTAGGGTTTCATATTTGGCATGTGTGTGCCTGTCACAATTCCTTTCCGTTGGTACCAAGCTTTTTACCATGTGACCTTGACCGTGACATTTAACCTACATCTGAAAAAAATTAACTTTGGCAGTAACTATTATATCATAAGAGGTATGACTTTCATATTTGACATGTGTGTTCCTTGTGACAAGACCTTTATGGTGGTTTCAAATTATCAAAACCACAATGAGACATAACTGTTTCCCAAAGTGTGCCTGCAATTAGCACATGCCTTACACAGTGCAGTTGGTGTGTTCCCTTTACGCCAACTTTCTTAAAAACACATATGGCAGTTGGTGTTGTTTTTACCATTTAAGTCAACAAAATTGGGCTACCTCATGGGGGCTCTGGGGAACAGCTACTATGGAGTAGTTACCTGTGACTTGATAATATTTAGCCATAAATGGGGATATTTTCAGATTTTGAATTGAGAATTAAATTGAAATGTTAGGAAAAAAAGAAGATTTTTTTTAATAGTATATTATTTAAATTTAAGGAGAAAAAAGAATTATTTGAAATTTATATTGTTCAATAGAAAAAAAGAATTATTTGAAAATTATATTATTTAACAATAAAAAAAAACATTATTACTTATCACACTGAACACTCCAAGCCAACTGCACTCTGTATAAATACAGCGACTGCATCATACTTTACATTCATAGTGAAACACTCATATCAAGTAACATGGCAAACGCACAGCTGAATTTGAAGTTCGTAATTAACAAGAAAGGGGGCCAGGATTTAGCCTTTAATGGTTTCCTCTACAGAATCATACGCAGAAATGGTGAAAAATCTTGTCGAGGATCCCTCCTGCCCTTAACAACATACCCGTTGCTTTTGGAAGACAGGAACACAACCATCCAACAGATCATGCAGAAGTTGTGGCACAGCAGATCAGAAACAGCATCACCAAGAGATATCTTGAAGAAGTCAGACCCATACCAGCAATATACAAAGAAGAACTCCGCAAGCTCCGAGATGAAGAATGGGATGAAGACTGCAAAGCGGTGGTACAGCGACTGCCTACCTTCAATACAGCCAAGTCGTCACTCTAAAGAGCCCGCCGAAAGGAAACCCCAGCGCTACCAAAGACTCTTTCTGACATCAGACTGGAAGGGAAGTGGACAGAAACATCAACCGGAGACAGATTTCTTCTTTTTGACGACGGAGACCAGCAGAACCGAATTATAGCCTTCGCCACTACGGAGAACCTACGATATCTCTCAACTGCCGACACATTCTACTGTGATGGAACATTTTACACGTGCCCGAGCTTGTTTCATTAGATCTACAGCATCCATGTGGTTATTGATGGAAGGATGACGCCAGTCGTATTTGCGCTACTACCAGGAAAGAGTAAAAGAATCTACACTCGACTGTTTACCCTACTCAAGGAACACATGACTCAACTGTACCTGCCTTTCGCCCCAACCCATGCATTCGCCGACTTTGAAGTAGCAGTACACAACGCCATTCGCCAGACATTCCCAGGAATCACCATGAAAGGCTGTTTTTTTCCATTTCATCCAGAGTGTATGGGAAAAAGCACAGACAACTGGACTGCAAAACTCTATACCGGGACAACGAAGATGTTAGGGCCCTTATCCGCCGTGCAGCTGTTCTACCACTGGTACCCATGGACTGCATAGAAGACGTATGGTTACAGACACTAGAAGATCTAGAAGACGCTGAAGTACCACAGAACACAACACCTTTCACAGACTATGTTATAGAGCAGTGGGTGGAAGGAGACAGACCGTTGTGGAATCACTTCCAAACAGATGAACCACGAACAACAAACAACCTAGAAGCCTGGCACGGGAAACTAGAGAAGAAGGTGAAACACGCTCATCCGAATATATTTGCCATCATACAGACATTCAGGGAAATAGACAATGCCGATGTCATCAACAGAATGCAGAGAGAAGCTGGAGGAACCACCCGACCGCGTGCGAAGAAGTACTGCAACATTGACCCCCGCCTTACAACACTCAAAGAAAGATACGGAAACGGAACCACTGACCTGATGACCTACGCTGATTCAGCATCACATCTACTTCATTTTGGATAAATAGACTCTGTGCTTTATGTGAATATTAATTAGTGCTACATACGTGTTTATGAACATTCTAATAATTAGTGCTGTTAGGTATTTGATTTATGAAAATAGTGCTTGTATATCAAATATTGAAAATCAATTACTAAAATTTAGTTTAGTATGTAAATGTTGAATTTAGTGCTACATTATAAAACTAAAAATAAAAAAGTGATTTCTGTGCTTAATTTAAATGATAATATGCTTATGAATGTTTATTAATTGTAATCTTCATATGGTCTATCATTAATGTCATATTAATAAAATAAATAAAATCTATTAAGTTTATATTATGTCTGAATTTCTTATTACTTACCTTAAAAACTGTTGCAAGTATTTATCATATATATTTACCTGAGTTTACCTGTATACCACCCCAAGTACCCCTTCTTGGGGCCCCTCAATTATCTTGAACAATAGAAAAACAATCCCTTTGATGTTCTGCAGAGTTGGCGTAAAGGGAAACAGCCGTACAGTTTTAGTGTCCCACTTAAGAATTTTGTTACAACCGGGAGCATAGTGTTTCATAAACTCATCTTGCTTTCCTCTGTTTCGTGGTTGGCATGATATTGTACAAAAAAACTTAATTATAAACTTTAGTATTTTTCCTCACTATTCATGTTATCACTTCAGTGATTTACATGTAATCTCACTAATAATTTCACAACATTTCTAAATATTATCTTTATCATGTATTTCACGGAAAAGCGGCTAAATTCCTTATAAATAAAAAGTATGGCTGTCATGGCTTTCCAGAATTCCTCACTCGATAATAAGCACATCTATGTGGTATCTATCTTAGATTCGGGAAACGATGGACGCGTTACCAGCCCGACTGCTGCCACCAACCACAATTCTGACAAATGTCACTGCTGTTGAGGGCGCAGCATTGTATCACGAGTAAGTCACCAGTATAATATTCCGTTTCTCATAAAACAGTAAGCCTATTCGTTAGACACAACAATAACATATGCCCACAGGAAAGAAAATATAGCTATAAAATTACACATTTTTTTAAATCCAACATTTACAGAGACTACTGTTATAACAGCATTCACTTTTGAGTTTATCGGCCCGTGAACACCTAGAGTCATTTTGAGACAGAGTCTCCTTGTAGCAACTGGTTCCTACCTCACTGAACAACAAGGACACGGACACGTCAAAACAGACTGGTCCGTTTCTAAGCGTCCAGAGAAACACAAATCGCCATGGATAGGAAGACTCAAATCGAAAGGATGAGCGTTTTCTTATTTATCGGCTACTCCCGGCATGTAAATCTTGGTCTGTCGAAAATATCGAAAGAAAACACCAATATAAGTGTCATCTGGAAATACATCAATGGTTCCCTATTTCTTATTAATTGTTTGTATATACTCAACACTCAAATCACTATGTTTGAAGATTCGTTGTTTGTTAGACGACGATATCCTTAACAAGCAAAACCTTTACCACTTATTATTAACAAATAGAACATAACAGGAAAAATACTATTCAATGATATTTTTAATCTGTGACCGTCAATGAATGTTAATGCTCATATTCTGGTTTCATGTTGCAGTTATATGCTGCAATCCCAGTTTCTTTGTCATGATTTGGTCCGTGTAGGTCAGATCGGTAACGGCGGCTGGGAGATTTGTAACGACACCGACGTACGGCCAGCAAAAGAGTGCTTTGTCTACTCCTTCGGGTAAGTCACGAAATCCACAAAAATCATCATTAGACTACGTCTTTTATTGTACAGGGTACCTCAGTAATCAGTCTCCTGATCCTTCTACTATAGTTCACTTCAATCCTCCATTTTTGACTCTATCTAGTTCCAACTTTGCTTTAAAAGGTGCAATTCACTTATCTATCTTTTATGATATCTTTTAGATCTTTGCGTAGACACTGTATTTACAACAAATATCCAGGGTTTGACGTAACCTACATGTCACGTTACATTTAATTCAAATATTGGAACTGTTCAGAATAAACACTTAAAGTATAATTGTTGAAGTATAAGTATTTCTTCGTTAAGCCAAAATATCTAATTTTAAGTATGTATTGAAAAGTGTTATTCGTTGTTTTCGAAGGGTTTATCAAAACATTTTCAAATATATTAATGATGTCTTGTCTTTAGATAATAAGACATTTATCGTACATACCCACCAGAATTGGATACTAATGGACTCTTCTATACCACCCGCTTACCTCGATCCCCTCCTGCTACGAAACCAGCATGGACAGTTCTCCACGAATCTATATGAAGATTTCAATTTCCTTTTTGTAAATTTTCCATTTCTGTATAGTAATATACCTGCATCCCCTACCTGTGGTGTTCATGTGCCGCAGTTGATTCGATCTACTAGGGCCTGTTTAAAGGGGTGCAGGTCGAAAAAGATAATGGGAAAGCCTCACGGTAGTCATAATGTTATCATTATTGTTTTTTTTACGATATGAAGCTGGATGTGTTAAGGACATGTTACATGCCTAGTTGTTCCGCTGGATATTTTGTTCTCATTTTGGAATATGGCAATGACAAAGATTTCCATGGTGGATGTCGTGTATGAAGCAGAAGACGCTTAACCTAATGAAATACATTCTTCTTTTCTTTGTACTTTTTATGAGTATCTGTGTAAATCAATATTTCATCAAATCATGTTTGAACTAATATGCCGCTAACATGTCAATATTTTCATTGTTGTTGTCTGATCTTTTTCATAAATCGAAGAAATATACCTGAAAAAATGTTATCTAACTGCTTATTGAATTATCAATTAATTTCATATATATTTCTCTCCCTTAAACATTGTAATGTACAGGTAAGTTAATTCTACGAATTTCTTTACAGGATGAATGGCAATTGGGCGTTTGAAATAGACATGATCAAGAAATTTGGGTGTACGGTTCACTCCTTCGACCAAGAGTAAGCACACAATCTTTTTA
Source organism: Ylistrum balloti (assembly GCF_031769215.1). Classification (NCBI taxonomy): domain Eukaryota; kingdom Metazoa; phylum Mollusca; class Bivalvia; order Pectinida; family Pectinidae; genus Ylistrum; species Ylistrum balloti. Next base: position 10,221 of record NW_026782174.1, on the reverse strand, counting down.
TAAATCGTCTGAACCATAAATTTCTTTAAAATTATAACAAGTCATATTTTAACAAAACCAGAAATTCAAAACAAAAATTGAGATTATCAAAATGCTCCTTCCTGGTGAAAAGTGTAAATGCATTTCTCCAACTTGGCATTGTGAAAATATACTGTATAACGTTATAACGTAATGACTGGTAAAGAAAGCAGGATGGGATGCTGTTAGAAGAATGCAGGTGATGAATTTCCTTCATAGCCATGTAGGAATTTTACCACAGGTGTAGGAAATTCCTTCCAGTTGGTATAATTATTCTGATGGAGATGTTTTAATTTTTCCCGTGATTTTAATACTTTCTAATAATTTCTTATAAATACTTATAATATAACGATACCGTTTATATAGATTGCCTTCAACTTTGGAAATATTACACAGTCAAATGACGTTTTGTGTAGAACCGGAACCGGTCATGGTACGTCATACCGCCACAAGCGTAGATTTTACGATTTTGACATAGTTATTGAGGTACCCATTAGAGACGAGAGCTAATTCAACCGGACAGGAGAATGTCTACCTGGTCATTTTTACCTATATTGCCTAATTCGTCAGGTCATAACTTGGTCAATACTTAGATAATCTCGTTCATCAAACGCTTATTGGAAAGATCAAATATTCCCTGGAAGGTAATGTATTGTCACTAAGAAGATCAACGGCCACTAGAATATAAAAAAATCATAATGGATTATATGTTTACTGTCCCCACATGTATGGAAGTTGGGTTCGGAATTTGTGCCAAAAACCAATTGTCTAAGAATTGTAAAAGAAGCATCTATATGAATCCGATTTTATTACTGAAAGCTTCATTCTCTTTCTGTTACACTCAGCAAGGATCTTCCATCATACGCAAATACAAGTCTTATAAGACGTCATTTAATTGGGCTGTGGCATGAAGAAACTTTTCTCTATAAAAATGGCGGGGAAAAGTTCCGGATGGAAACAGTGAAGTTAATTCGCGCCAGGATGGGCCATGACAAGGTGACATCTACTCGTTAAGTTGAAAATTGTTGTATTTTTACTTGAATAACACGGTGGTATGATCGTTCATATTGGTATGTGTTCCGTAATAATTAGACAACACTGTATAGCATACCTAATCGAAAATACATATTTTTTCTATGTAGACTAAGAACATTTTGAAGCATTAATCTTTATTTTCTAAAATAGTCGAACCTCATTATCTCGAAATTGGCGGGACCGTGGGAAAACCTCGAGTTATCCAAGTATTCCATTTAAGCAAGGTCGAATGTTAAGAGTGAAACATGGCCTTGACCGACGGAATATTTCGAATTAAATAGGGTTTTCGAGTTATATGAGTTCGAGATAACGAGTTCCGTCTGTAGTTATTACTTGAAATCACTTCATTTGATGCATGCTTATCTTAGTATATTCAGATATATACTTCATGTACTTAACCAAGCTATCGATGACAAGCAATGATCAGATGATCATCTTTTGTATTAAAATTTGTAAAATAAAACACCAAAAAAAATGAGCATTTTAATTTGTACAGGTCCTAATTGACATAATAAAAATCGACATTGGAGCGGCAGAATGGCACATCCTTCCAAACCTAATTGAGACAGGGTCTCTAATGGCAGTCCGGCAGCTTCTTATTGAGGTCCACGTGGCGTTACAGGGGGCCGACATCCACTTCCGAGAAAAGCTAGTGATCCTTCGGCAGTTGTATGACATGGGATTCCGTTTGTTCTGGACTCACCCTAGCGATGAACCTAGCAAAACGTTCAGATGCTCAGTCAACAAGAAACATACCACGTGTTGCTACGAGTTACACTTTGTAAATAAAAACCATATTCGATAGATAGTATGACATTTTATTTAGATTTGCTGCAATGGTGTTTAAACCAAAAGCAAATTTCACAGACAGTGGTGGTGTACGTAAGCATAAATGTGCACCGCAGTATTCTTTCAAAATAGAAGGAAAGCCTTCATTTTCTTGTTATATCCGATTTCTTTTCAAAAATTGGTGGACAGCGTTACAAGCATATGCTTTTGACCTCGACTTGGTCGTCTTTCGTGACAACAAATATACTTGAGATGGAAAACAGAATTTGATATCATTTGACAGTTTACATTGTTAGAAGTTTGCACAACATACAATTGTCAGTGAAACAAACTGTAAATGTGTTTGCCTTGCTGTTTTGTATCCTTACAATGCAGCTTAAATTTACATAAAAAAAGTTTACAGCGACCTCCCGTTTCACTCTCTCTTTGCTGAAGCCTCTAACGAAATATTTGTATACTTATAATGTCAACCATATTTCACCCAACCTATTTGAAATCAAGGAAACGACTTTTTCATCAGCCGCATAGCCATTATTTCCACGAAACCAACGGAGACAGATTTCCACCAGGCTGTATGATAAGTGTATTGATTTCGGTTTCCCTATTGTGAATTTCCCATAGGCTGTAACATTTATGACGTTTGAATGTTGCAGTTATTTCAATATGTAAATGAACAATATCACAATTTTCGTAAAAGATTCGAAAGCTTACAGATAAACAACATCATACATCTTTTGTTGTATTATTCGTTTTCAACACATCGCCCATATCTATTTGTTCATATCTCAACGAAATTGCCATCAATACATATATCATATAATCCCTCATGCGATATGACGTTTAATGTGTTGAATGCTTGTTTCGTTGTTATTTACTTTGCTCTCTCTTTAAACCCTATGTTAATGGTGGATACACTTTAATTCGGTTTTGTATTTTTTTTTTCATATTAACTTAAGTTGATATGCATTTTAAAGCTATTTATCGCTGGTGATAACACATAAATGCATTGTTAATACGCTTAATAAAACTTGTTTACAAAATAAATGCAACGTAATAATAATAATTTTAGCCAAGGTTGAAATTAAACTGGAAAGCCAACAATGATCAGTCACTCTCAGAATAACATTTAAAGCCTTACAGTTCAATACGAGAAGTTTACAAATAGGCTAAATAAGTTTATATATAAAACAATTAAAATCCGTAATTAACTTATAGGCTGATAAGCAAATCCAATTAAAGTCTGTAATAACTTCATACATTAATATGTAAAAACAATTCAAATAAGTAATTTACGTAAAGTTAATAAGTAAAAACTTACTCTGATCCGTATTTAGCAATTAAGTCAATAATCAAAAGAAGAATTGAAATCCGTAATTAGCTAAAAGGTTTATAAATGAAGCAATGGTATTCCTTGATAAACTTAAATTTTAAAGTAGGATTATCTATTATTTTCGATGAACAAAAATGCTTACTATTCCAGAACCTCTGGCCTTACTATCCTTGTACTTTTTTTTTATTTCTTTCGATTTTGCGTTCACTTAATCGATAATGAATTTGTTGATACGTGATTGTTTCAGGTGTCAGCATCGTTTACAAAATAATAAAGAAACATACGTAAGAACATTAGATTTTTTTAACAATAATAAATATATTGTCAGATTTGGAGAATAGCTCTCACTATTGACATACACGTATTTCCATTTATGCCCTACACAAGAGGACGTATCAACTTCATTTGGAATTCAGCTAACAAATTACTTACGTTGTGCAATATTACTTGGCGAATGTTGTCGATAAAACTGAAGATCTCATTCTTTTCTTATGAAAACCTTGTCTTATACTACTTTCATTTTTCAGGGGTTGATGCGTACGACTTTCCTTCGTTCATATGCTTACCCTTGTTTTTCGATTTTAAGCTTGAATTTTGTTAACATTTTGGAATTCTCTTGTTTTCTTTTTACTCATATCTCGTCATTTCGTGTACAAATTGTAGACTGTTTGCTCTCCCTTTTACTTCTGGCATCTTTACTCTATGGCATAGGGTATGAAGGAAGACACCTGAATTTGAAATACTGTAAAAGAGATAAATACGAATGAATAAACATGATTACTAGATAATAGTTGAATATGTTTGAATACAGATGGCCGGCGATAAAAGTAAGGCTTGATATATGAGAAACGTAATTCTGAATAAGATGGGCATAGTAAAATAAAATGAATTTCATCTTCTATTTCATTACTGTTGCACAGAGTGCATATTCTTTGAGAAATATTAACACCATGGCATCAACATTCAACTTATGTGAGCACAGCCTATACTAAAACCGTATCATTTTTATTTTCATAATTAGTGGTTTGTTGAGGTACGATTGTGTAACAAACCGATCAACTATTTGTTTATACAGTGTATACTTTGAGGGGCTTTCAAATCTACTTCTTATGTCTTGAATAAATATATCCTGTATACGTTGTTTATATATCAATAAGAAATACTTTTCATTTAAAACACCGTGTGCCAACCATACATTACCAAAACCAAATGTAAATAAAATCTTGTTTCAAAAGAAAATCCAATTTGCCTTACAATTAGGCCTCTTGGTATCAAGATCAACTAATTCATAATACCAAGCTCTTTATATACAATTATCTGTCTTCAAAAGTTGAAGTCAATACTTAACAATATTAACCTTACGCTGAACATGATAAGAAAAGCGACCTAGCTTAGAATTATTAACATTTTTCTTCACTCCCAAAAGAGATTTTAAAAACGACAAATGTACCTTTCCAATCTGTGGTACTATATCAAAGCCCCAGACCTCGCAACTATAATTCAAAATGCATGATACCTAAGTATCAAATAATGATAACTTAGTTTTTACATTCAAAACAAACTTGTTAATCCTACGATTGAGGAGATAATATGCCTTTCTACCTTGTGCAGCTATGTTATTATGTGTTATTGTAAATTTACCTTTATATTTGTAAGCCAATCATAAATAACAAAATTGATCTACAATCTCTGTTTATTTTCCATCAAAATACCTCCGTTCATTTGGTAATAATCGTTTACTTTTTTTTCTAAAAACTACTATCTTGATCTTATCGACATTCACGGTCAAGTTCCTATGATCCGAGTAACTCTTCAAAAAATCCAGAATGTTTTGGAGCTCAACACTGTCTTCAGAAAATAGCACAGTATCATCAGCAAACATGATTAAAAACAGATTAAGGAGTTGTATATTACAGCTTTGACGATTGGATACAAGAAGTTCTGATTCAATGTCATTAACAAACAAGGTGATAAAGATTCACCTTGTAATAAACCGACTTGCAAGTCGTACATTGGAGGCAATTTACCATGCAACTTCACGCACGACTTAACATTTTCATATATAGATTTTATCTCATTCAGCAAACGTCCACTGACCCCAGATTTCCAAAACTTAAATCATAACTTATTGTGTGTGCGTGTGCGTGTGAGGGCGCGCGTGCGAGCGTGCGTGCGTGCGTGTGTGTGTGCGTGTGTGTGTGGAAATACTGTATACATAATTGTAATGATGTTACATCTTAGTGATGTTGATGATGATACTTTATCACAGTGTCTTGATGATGACGATGATGATGATGATGATGATGATGATGATGATGATGATGATGATGATGATGATGATGATGATGTATAAATGCGATGTGTATATATTCAATGATTAATAAGTTGAGGATATTATATAAGGGTATGGATGATGATGATTGATGATGATGATGTATATATTTAATGATTAAAAAGTTGAGGATATTATATCAGGGTATGGATGATGATGATGATGATGATGATGATGATGATGATGATGATGATGATGATGATGATGATGATGATGATAAATATATTGTTGATGGATATTATATCAGGGTATGGATGATGATGATGATGATGATGATGATGATGATGATGATGATGATGATGATGATGATGATGATGATGATAAATATATTTAATGATTAATAAGTTGAGGGTATTATATTAGGGTATGGATGATGATGATGATGATGATGATGATGATGATGATGATGATGATGATGATGATGATGATGATGATGATGATAAATATATTTAATGATTAATAAGTTGAGGATATTATATCAGGTTATGGATGATGATGATGATGATGATGATGATGATGATGATGATGATGATGATGATGATGATGATGATGATAATATATTTAATGATTAATAAGTCGAGGGTATTATATTAGGGATGATGATGATGATGATGATGATGATGATGATGATGATGATGATGATGATGATGATGATGATGATGATGATGTATATATTTAATGATTAATAAGTTGAGGATATTATATCAGGGTATGGATGATGATGATGATGATGATGATGATGATGATGATGATGATGATGATGATGATGATGATGATGATGATAAATATATTTAATGATTAATAAGTTGAGGGTATTATATTAGGGTATGGATGATGATGATGATGATGATGATGATGATGATGATGATGATGATGATGATGATGATGATGATGATGATGATGTATATATTTAATGATTAATAAGTTGAGGATATTATATCAGGGTATGGATGATGATGATGATGATGATGATGATGATGATGATGATGATGATGATGATGATGATGATGTATATATTTAATGATTAATAAGTTGAGGATATTATATCAGGGTATGGATGATGATGATGATGATGATGATGATGATGGTGGTGGTGGTGGTGGTGGTGGTGGTGGTTACATTATTTCAAGGTGATTGCGAGGAAGATGTCGATATTGTGTTATGTTGTGTATGAAGATGGCAAGGGTGGTGTATGGGTGAGGATGCTGTTGGTAATGAAGATGTACATGTAACATCAATTATGACTCTGAAAAGATGTATGGAATGTGAATGGTATATGAAAGGTCATTTGTACTCTTATTACGTAATGCAAAAATGTTTGAAAAACAAAATAACTTTAAAAAATTATAATAATAATCTGGACACAGCTCGCTAAACAGAGTACAGTATTGACTCCCGATACGCTGTACCCATCGGTAACGTTGTATTTCAAAAGATGTAGAATATATACAATATATATTCATGTAACTCAAAATACCGACTATGTACTTATCAAGCTGTCTATTCTCTATATGCTCACATACTTTGGGTGTGAATTATGAGGTAGAATCCACCATACAGGAAGAATGCTGATGTATTAACGATTGGTGTGTTATTTGTTTACACTGCTGGGTGAGCGCAAGTAAGTTGTATTTAAGTAGATCAGGCTTGCAAGGTCATTTGGGTTGTATGTTCGATATCTAGAAATCGGGTAGAGACATGTAATTATTGAACAATGCGATACACACTTCGGGTAATATTCTTCACACAAAAGGTTTAGAAAAAACATTACTCCTTAAGACTAGAACAGAAAAAAAACACATCAATATAATGCATGTGATTGATGTCGGATATAGTGACGTGTTCGTACATTAATCAACCGTAACATATACAGAAGGGGTGTTGTTTGGACTCAAAGGCACGTTTGTATTGTTGACTAAGTGCTCAATATTTTCTAAACAAATGTGGCAGTTTGTGTTTTGTGCAGGTAGAGCGGGAAAACAATTTACAAAAAATGATATATTTTACCTTCCATGGCGACGTTTAACTCTATACTGACTTTAAAATATGATAACGATCGTTTTCAAATTACTGTCATAAGACATGTGTATGCTCAATTAATTTTTTTTAGTATTTATGAATGGTTGTGTGTGGGTGGGGGTTTAGTGTGTGAGGGTGTATGTGTGTCTTAATTTACCTGTATTAGAACACGTTGTAACTTTAATTCATAACCACAACTGTACAAATACGAACTGAGCAGGAATTATAAGGTCAATTTGTAATTATTCGGGTGATATCAATAAGGCTTAAAGAATAAGGATATTCGTATAAAAACGCTGATGATACAAGTAATCTACGGAGCCCGTTGACTGACATGCTCCATACTTATTTTATTTCGTTTTTTCGAAATAATAATTCGTTTTTTCGAAATAATATTTCGTTTAAACGAATTATTATTTCGAAAAAATTTCGAAAAAACGAAATAAAATATTATTTCGAAAAACGAATTAATATTTCGAAAAAACGAATTAATATTTCGAAAAAACGAAATAATATTTCGTTTAAACGAATTATTATTTCGAACAAACGAATTAATATTTCGAAAAAACGAAATAATATTTCTAATAAACGAATTAATATTTTGTTTAAACGAAATAATATTTCGAAAAAACGAAATAAAATAAGTATGGAGCATGTCAGTTAACGGGCTCCGTAGTAATCGTTATTAAGTTCCCTTTAATCATTAAACACATAAAAGTCAAGCTTACGAATAACACAGAACTCGTAGGAGTTTTCTGTTAATTTAGTGACATAATGATTATAAAATATATATATATATAATATTCTGACTTGGTTTCGATGTCATCACTGGCCTTCTGCTCCTAAGAGATAGTATACTTATTGTACAGATCGAATTATCCCAACTACAAAGCAGGAAGCATTGTTAAAACCGTTTATGTCAGATCGACGGGTGTAAGGTATCAGTGTGTTTACCTAGGCTGACGGCGTAAGCGTCCATTCGTGCAGTGTTGGAAGCAGGAGCTAGTTTGTACATGCCCTCAGTCTGTAAGTACCTCTTATTTTTGTTTTTTATCATAATTATATCTTTTTATCTTATTTATTTATTTATAATTATTATTTGTTTTTATTAATAAAGTTAGTAATTCTTGGGAAGCACAGAATAAATCTTTCTCAGATTTCTAAGGTAGGTTTTCTTAAGTCTTTCTGATCTGTTTGTGCTCTTTTGATTTTGAGACTTATTAGCAAAAGCAATGGCCGAAAAGCGACAATTTTTGGCTTTAATTGACACCGGTAGGGGGTGAGGGGGGTGGGGGGGGGCGTGCTGGAAGTCGACAGACTGACACGGCCAATGGCTAAGGTGGGGCTGTCATGGCTTCAGGGCTACACCAATTAATTATGTGTGGTAGGGGGACGTTTGGTCTGTGGAGAACAGACTATGTTGGACTGTCTCCGGATACTTAACTGAGGTCAATTAGCTATTCCCAGGTGTTGATCTGGACTGCTATAGTATGTGTTGTATAAAGTGTAAATAAACCTGTACATAAAAGATTTACTGTTGTGATGTATTTCCACAGACTCTGCTGATATATATCCACCCGGTTACGTTACAATATTATTGTGGTGACAACCTTAATCTTAAGTATTTTGAAAAGCATCTGGGATCGTGGACAGTTTGAATAAGTTAACGTCGTACATGTGGTTGTTTCCTATGCTACTGAGTTTTACGTCTCCGTACAAATACCTGATGTATGTTTTCCTTGTATTATTGTCATGTAATCTTCTTGGACGAATACTTGGTGTGTGTGTGTGTAGTTACGTGTTAAGACCGTTTATCAATATGCATTTTTCCTAATTCTTGATCTGTTATGTAAATGAATTATTTGAACAAACCCAAGTCACGTGTGTTAACAATCGCACTATCCGTTATCTCTTATCTATACATGAAGGCTTGTTCGCTTTGACAAAGTTAAATAGTAGCACGGTTCAAAATATACACACGTACTTCACGTTGTTCTAAAATTATCTAATATAAAGAATTAAACGTTTTATTTAATTATTGGACTTGTGCTTGGGTTAAATTTTGAATTTCCTTGCGATCTCCTAGGATTTTCCTCCTAGGCTTCAAAATCTAGGCCCTTAGTATCACTGACGACCCCTAGAAGGACGAAACAGTTGTAAGATGTATATCACTGACGAGTCCTAGAAGGACGAAACAGTTGTAAGATTTAGTATCACTGACGAGTCCTAGAAGGACGAAACAGTTGTAAGATTTAGTATCACTGACGAGTCTTAGAAGGACGAAACAGTTGTAAGATGTAGTATCACTGACGAGTCCTAGAAGGACGAAACAGTTGTAAGATGTAGTATCACTGACGAGTCCTAGAAGGACGAAACAGTTGTAAGATTTAGTATCACTGACGAGTCCTAGAAGGACGAAACAGTTGTAAGATTTAGTATCACTGACGAGTCCTAGAAGGACGAAACAGTTGTAAGATGTAGTATCACTGACGAGTCCTAGAAGGACGAAACAGTTGTAAGATGTAGTATCACTGACGAGTCCTAGAAGGACGAAACAGTTGTAAGATGTAGTATCACTGACGAGTCCTAGAAGGACGAAACAGTTGTAAGATGTATATCACTGACGAGTCCTAGAAGGACGAAACAGTTGTAAGATGTAGTATCACTGACGAGTCCTAGAAGGACGAAACAGTTATAA